>NC_090440.1:12969662-13616534 GCF_031143425.1 Pleurodeles waltl | reverse complement strand
ATCATGAGCCTTAAATTAAAACTCGGCTGCCATCTTGGATCTGCTGGCAATGCCCCCCAGTATATCCCCAAACCTATATTATAGATATGACCTGGGTCTAATATGGCTGAGTGACAACCCTCTTATTTACATATGCAGCTACAGAGGAAAGCAGATGTGCTGAGTTTATACGGAACCAAGCAGATGTGACTTTGTCATGTGATAAGGCAATGAGGAGGTTTGAGCGTGCTTGCTCTTACCAAAGTAGAGTTTTAGAACGTACCACATGGTTATATGTTCAAGAAAATACCATATGGCAACGTTTGAACAAAAAATGTAGGCAAAAAACCTTTGACATTTTGGGCCCTGGACAAAAAAATAAATTGGGCAATAGTGGGGTATCGTATCCAAGTGCCATGATACCCTCTTGGGTGATTAGTGCGCTATACAAATCAACATAACATAACATTGTAAAATATATGAACACAGAAGAGAAGATGTTGGCAAGTGGGCAGGAAACTGGAGGTTTGTTTCTGGAGAGCCAGATGGAGTTCACAGTCACACCTAAGCTCTGCTGGGATCTGTAGGTGACAAGATCCAATCATGTCAAGATAAACTCACCTTCATCCTTCTGAGATGAATACATAGTAAACGATTTAAGTAGGAACAATTGCACCTATATATTTAAACTGTCTAATGTCCCATTTGTCAGAGTCAGCATGGTAAGCAACGATTGAGTGATTATACAAACAAATGTATGGGTTGAACCGGGGCAGCATCATATCTAGTTCTATGCAGCTTGGCACCACAAGTATGCAGAGCTCTGTTAGAGAGTGTTATGTATGGAGAGAGGGTGAACGTTCTGGAAAATCAGTACACATGAACACCTACAGCAGTCACAAGATTGGCATATGGCTGCATAAGATCTGCTAGTGTCCATAAATCCAGCGTTGGGACAGTGTTAGAGCCTCCTTGTAGACACGTTAAGTAGCCTTCAGGATGGATGTAGTCTGGGATATCTGAAAAGGGGTCCTGTAATGACTACAATGGTACAGGTTTAGCAGGGCACCAAAGGGGTGCTTTGCTAGGGTCAGACTCCATAACAGAATGTTGTGAACAAATATTTTTGTAATTTGTGGGTATCCAACAGAGGACGATGGATCGCTCTCTCATGCATTAAAGGGAAACAATGAATGGCATTAATAAAGGTTTATGATGCTCAAAGAGAAGAGTGATTTAATTCAAAAGAAGATAAAGGCCCATATTTATACTTTTTGATGCAAACCAGTGCCAGCGCTGGTTTGCGTCAAAACATTTACCGCCGGCTCACGTCATTCCAACGCGCCAGGCGGGCACCTTATTTATGGATTGATGTTAGCCGGCGCTGCGGCCTGGTTAGAGTAAAAAAAAACATGACTCTAACCGGGCAACGCAGGCGTAGGGGAAAATGGGGGTTGTGCGTCAAAAAATGGTGCAAGTCAGGTTAGAGTAAAAAATCATGGCACTAACCAGACTTGCACCATTTTTTGACGCTCAAACCCCATTGAAATGACTCCTGTCTTAGGAAAGACACGAGTCTTGCCCCCTTGCCCAATGGCCATGCCCAGGGGACATCTAGGGCCCCCTATGCCACTTTAAAAAAACAAAAAAAATGATTTATCTCTACTTACCTGTACTTACCTGGCATGGGTCCTCCAGTCCATGGGTGTCCTCCAGGGGTGGGCGAGGGTGGCAGGGGGTGTCCCTGGGGGCAGGGAAGGGCACCTGTGGACTGCTTCCATGGTCAGAGACCATGGAAATGAGCCCACAGGTCCCTTAACGCCTGCCCTCACCCAGGCGTTAAAAGACTGCGCAAATCAGGCTGTGTGCCATTTTGTAAGGCCCGCCCCCTCCTGTGCATCAAAATGACGCAGGAGTATAAATAAGGTGCACATGCCTTAAAGTCATTTTTGGGACGGCAATGCCTACCTTGCATGTCATTAACGCAAGGCAGTTTCACGCATTCAGAAAATTACGCACACTGCAGAATTTTTACGTTTGCGGGGTCGGGCATAAAAGTATAAATATGGTGTTAGGTTTGCGCCAAATTTGCGTCAAACATTTTGACGCAAATTTGGTGCAAACTGAGTATGAATATGCCCCAAAGTGTCACAAAAACAACATTAAACATCGATAGGTTTCACATAGGCAGGTTCAGAATACGAACAGTCGCGATGGAAGTTATTTTATGAACTGTTGTCAAATGAGGCCATGACACTTTTACTAAGTTATGAACTCAATTACCTAACTACCCCATTGCCAAATCAGGTCCAGAGTCGGTGCAGGAGTCGTCGGGCCCTTGAGGTCACACGCGTTGCAGATCGAACTCCAGGCTGATGAAGTCAGGTGCGCCGGTGTGGATGGCGTCGAAGCTGCGGTGCGAAGCGGGACGATGCGATGCCCAGAGGTCACGGCGTGGGCAGCGTCTCAGTGATGCTATCCAGCGGCATCGGTGAGACCATGGCTGCGGTGTGAAGCGGGGCGGTGCGACATGCAGTGACACAGGTCACGGTGCAGGCAGCGGCATCGTCGTTGCTGAAGCGCTGTCACCGATAGGCCCAAGCCAGCGGTGCAGGATGGGATGGTGCTTCGTGACCCTCACAAGCGGTGCCCACAGGCCGCGGTGCAGGCAGGATGCCTTGTGACGACACAGGAGTCGATGGTGCTGGTGTCGGTGGACTGGGGCTGCAGTGCGGGATGGGACGGTACCACACGAGCGGTGTCCACAGGCCACAGTGCAGGCAGCGGCGCTGATGTCAGCAGGAACAGCCTCGTCGGGGATGCCCAGGCTGCGGTGTGAGCAGGAGATGCTGGAGTGCGGGGCCCACAGGTTTCGATGCGAGCAGCGGCTCGGTGAAGTCGTCCGATGACGGCGTCGGTGAGACCAAGATCGCGGTGCGAAGCAGGGCAATGCGACTCCGTGTGGCGTCAGCAGGTCATGGTGCAGGCCAGTGGCATAGTTGGCGGCGTCATGGTGGTTTCTCCTCTTGAACAGCACAAAACACATAGTTCCCAGTGATGTAGGTCGAGGAAACTGAAATCTTTGGTGTCCCTGAGACTTCCAACAGGAGGCAAGCTCTACTCCAAGCCCTTGGAGAATTTTCTCAAGCAGGACACACAGCAAGGTTCACCCTTTGCACTCTTTTCAGGCAGAAGAAGCAACTGCCGGCCAGTCCAGCAAAGCAACACAGCAAAGGGACAGTACTCCTCCTTCAGCTCTTCTCCTGGGCAGAAGTTCCTCTTGATTTTAGAAAGGTTCTAAAAGCCTGGGGTTTTGGGTCTTCTTCTTATACCCAGTTCTGCCTTTGAAGTTGGCAAACTTCAAAGCAAAGTCTCAAGTGTTTGCAAGATCCTTCTTTGGCCAGGCCAGGCCCCAGACACTCACCAGGGGGTCGCAGATGGCATTGTTTGAGGGCAGGCACAGTCCTTTCAGGTGTGAGTGACCACTCCTCCCCTCCTCTCCAGCACAGATGGCTAATCAAGATATGCAGGCTACACCCCAGCCCCCTTTGTGTCACTGTCTAGAGGAGAGGTGTGAACAGCCCAATTGTCAAACTGACCCATACAGACAATCCACACACAGGCAGAGTCAAGTATAAGCTAGAAAATGCCTACTTTCTAAAAGTGGCATTTTCAAACAGACAATTTAAAAACCAACTTCACTAAAAGATGTATTTTTAAATTGTGAGTTCAGAGACCCTAAACTCCACATTTTTATCTGCTCTCAAAGGGAATCTGCACTTTAAGGATACTTAAAGGCAGCCCCCATGTTAACCTATGAGAGGGATAGGCCTTGCACACTGAAAACCAAATTTGGCAGTATTTCACTGTTAGGACATATAAAACACACTAGTATATGTCCTACCTTAAACATACAGTGCACCCTGCCCATGGGGCTACCTAGGGCCTAACTTAGGGGTGCCTTACATGTAGTAAAAGGGAAGGTTGAGGCCTGGCAATTGGGTGCACTTGCCAAGTCGAATTGGCAGTTTAAAACTGCACACACAGACACTGCAGTAGCAGGTCTGAGTCATGTCTACAGGGCTACTAATGTGGGTGGCATAACCAGTGCTGCAGGCCCACTAGTAGCATTTGATTTACAGGCCCTGGGCACCTCTAGTGCACTTTACTAGTAAATCAAATATGCCAATCATGGATAAACCAATCAACAGTACAATTTCTATAGGGAGCACTTGCACTTTAGCACTGATTAGCAGTGGTAACATGTGCAGAGACAATAAACCAGCAAAAACAGACCTAAGAAAATAGGAGGAAGAAGGCAAAAAGTTTGGCGATAACCCTGCAAAAAGGGCCATTTCCAACACTACCCATACCCAAACGCTCATCATACTGACAGCACCCAACACCCCACTCTCTTACACTCACACAGTCTTGCAACCACCCACAAGAACACTCCACACTTGTATGCATGCCCCTTAATACCCGGTCATTCACCAAACACACCACAGAGATCTGCAAAATGTTCCTGACCTATCTTTTCCATCAGCAGTTGAAATCATCACAGCCATTCCTGCCGGCTACAAGATTGCCAGTCAAGACAGACTTCACAAGTGGAATCACCATAATCCATAAGAACACCATCTGACACACCACGTGCATGGACATGCCATTATCCAACATGGAACAAGCTCAAGCTCTACATCACAGCCATCTTCATCTAAGCATCACTCTTATCTACAGAGCACCAGGACCACGCATCAAATTCTCAAACACCATCAAGGACTGAATTGCACCATTTGCCCTCAATGGTAGCAATTACATCCAACTCGGAGACCCGGACTCCCACCTGGATGACCACGTTGATACCAACTCAAGAGCAAGGATTGAAGGCCTTGGAAGCCTGTTCCTCAACCAATGAGTAAAGGGACCTACCCACGTCACAGTACACCTCCAGGACTCTATTTTCACCAAATTTAACAACATCTGAGTCGACGAGCCCACACCAGTGTCCTGGACAGACCACGCTCTTGTCAAGCTCAGCAGCATTGCCCCGGCCCAAAGAACATATAGAGGAGAAGGTGTGAACGAAACCAGAACCAACAGCCTTAAAGAAATGTGTGATACCAGTAGTACTGGACGCATTTAATATTCTTCCCACAAGTTCACCAAAGTGTCTTGAAGCGCATAGATCTCGTGTGCAAATGTAAGTGCCACATGTCTTTGAAACAATAAAGCCTTGAGCCGACAAACGTCTCATACTCCTTTTTGCTGAGTAGGAGAAAAAAGACATTCCCGCAACATGTGACAAGTTGGGAGACTGAAATGACATAAGCTATTCTGGCTCGCATTCCACAACAGCTCTCACTATTAAGGAGCACATAGCTGCCATTGGAGCGCACCTGGAACACAGGTCTAATCAAGAGGACGGGAACTCCCTTCAGATAGCAAGCTAAGTTTGCTGCTGAGGCGTTACACGCCCCGTGCAAAGACAACTGCTTACAGACCATTGAATGTCTCACAGAAATCTCACATTCACTTCCGCTAACAAAGACCTCTTTCATGCCACTGAAGCATTTGTACGAAAAAGGAAGCTCCCACACCTTGTGTATGTAACTATCTCCCGGCCTTTCATATCTGCTGCTAACCAGGCCCCAACACCAGTGTTCTTTCCCTAAACTGTACCTTTGTCTCCACAATTGGCACAACCCTGGCACCCAGGTAAGTCCCTTGTAACTGGTACCTCTGATACCAAGGGCCCTGATGCCAGGGAAGGTCTCTAAGGGCTGCAGCATGTCTTATGCCACCCTTGGGACCCCTCACTCAGCGCATGCACACTGCTTGCCAGCTTGTGTGTGCTGGTGGGGAGAAAATGACTAAGTCGACATGGCACTCCCCTAAGGGTGCCATGCCAACCTCACACTGCCTATGGCATAGGTAAGTCACCCCTCTAGCAGGCCTTACAGCCCTAAGGCAGGGTGTACTATACCACAGGCGAGGGCATATGTGCATGAGCACTATGCCCCTACAGTGTCTAAGCAAAACCTTAGACATTGTAAGTGCAGGGTAGCCATAAGAGTATATGGTCTGGGAGTCTGTCAAACACGAACTCCACAGCACTATAATGGCTACACTGAAAACTGGGAAGTTTGGTATCAAACTTCTCAGCACAATAAATGCACACTGATGCCAGTGTACATTTTATTGTGAAATACACCCCCAGAGGGCATCTTAGAGATTCCCCCTGAAAACATACCCGACTTCCAGTGTGGGCTGACTAGTTTTGCCAGCCTGCCACACACCAGACATGTTGCTGGCCACATGGGGAGAGTGCCTTTGTCACTCGGTGGCCAGGGACAAAGCCTGCACTGGGTGGAGGTGCTTCTCACCTCCCCCTGCAGGAACTATAACACCTGGCGGTGAGCCTCAAAGGCTCACCCCCTTTGTTACAGCGCCACAGGGCATCCCAGCTAGTGGAGATGCCCGCCCCTCCGGCCACTGCCCCCACTTTTGGTGGCAAGGCTGGAGGAGATAATGAGAAAAACAAGGAGGAGTCACCCCCCCAGTCAGGACAGCCTCTAAGGTGTCCTGAGCTGAGGTGAGTCTGACTTTTAGAAATCCTCCATCTTGCAGATGGAGGATTCCGCCAATAGGATTAGGGATGTGACCCCCTCCCCACCGGGAGGAGGCACAAAGAGGGTGTAGCCACCCTCAAGGCTAGTAGCCATTGGCTACTAACCTCCCAGACCTAAACACACCCCTAAATTGAGTATTTAGGGGCTCCCAGAACCGAGGAAGATAGATTCCTGCAACCTGAAGACAAAGAAGGACTGCTGACCTGAAGCCCTGCAGAGAAGACGGAGACACCAACTGCTTTGGCCCCAGCCCTACCGGCCTGTCTCCCCACTTCAAGAGAAACTGCAACAGCGACGCGTCCCCCAGGGCCCAGCGACCTCTGAAGCCTCAGAGGACTACCCTGCATCTAAAAGGACCAAGAAACTCCAGAGGACAGCGGCCCTGTCCCACAAAGACTGCAACTTTGCAACAAAGAAGTAACTTTCAAAGACCACACGTTTCCCGCCAGAAGCGTGAGACTTTCCACTCTGCGCCCGACACCCCTGGCTCGACCTGTGGAAAACTAACTCTACAGGGAGGACTCCCTGGCGACTGCGAGCCCGTGAGTAGCCAGAGTTGACCCCCCTGAGCCTCCACAGCGACGCCTGCAGAGGGAATCCAGAGGCTCCCCCTGACCGCGACTGCCTGCTTCAAAGAACCCGACACCTGGGAAACACACTGCACCCGCAGCCCCCAGGACCCAACCTCCAGTGCAGGAGCGACCTCCAGGCGGCCCTCTTCCTAGCCCAGGTAGTGGCTACCCCGAGGAGCCCCCCCTTGCCTGTCTGCATTGCTGAAGACACCCCCGGGTCTCCCATTGAATCCTATTGCAAACCCGACACCTGTTTGCACTCTGCACCCGGCCGCCCCTGTGCCGCTGAGGGTGTACTTTCTGTGCCTGCTTGTGTCCCCCCCAGTGCCCTACAAAACCCCCCTGGTCTGCCCTCCGAAGTCACGGGTACTTACCTGCTGGCAGACTGGAACCGGGGCACCCCTATTTCCATTGAAGCCTATGTGTTTTGGGCACCACTTTGACCTCTGCACCTGACCGGCCCTGAGCTGCTGGTGTGGTAACTTTGGGGTTGCCTTGAACCCCCAACGGTGGGCTACCTTGGACCCAACTTTGGACCTTGTAAGTGCTTTACTTACCTGTGAAACTAACAAATACTTACCTCCCCCAGGAACTGTTGATTTTTGCACTGTGTCCAATTTTAAAATAGCTTATTGCCATTTTTACCTAAACTGTACATGCTATTGTGATGATTCAAAGTTCCTAACATACCTGAGTGAAATACCTTTCATTTAAAGTATTGTTTGTAAATCTTGAACCTGTGGTTCTTAAAATAAACTAAGAAAATATATTTTTCTATATAAAAACCTATTGGCCTGGAATTGTCTTTTGAGTGTGTGTTCCTCATTTATTGCCTGTGTGTGTACAACAAATGCTTAACACTACCCTCTGATAAGCCTACTGCTCGACCACATTACCACAAAATAGAGCATTAGAATTATCTCTTTTTGCCACTATTTTACCTCCAAGGGGAACCCTTGGACTCTGTGCATGCTATTTCTTACTTTGAAATAGAACATACAGAGCCAACTTCCTACATCTGCCTACTGGAATGTGTTTCAAACATGATGTAAATTGAAGTGTTGAAATTGGAAGATTCATAACCCTGTGTATTAGCCATTCAGGACATGGTATTTCAGCCACAGTAAAAGGAAACTTTTCTAATTTCTCGATGTTTAGCATTACATAAGTCGCTTCCTTCTTAGCCATTATTTGTTGTTGTCACGTTAAATTAAATGTTGTAAATATGTCCCTTGCTCTAACGTGCTGCCAGGGAAAGCGATCTGCTTTCAGTGTTTGCAGTGTCGAACCTAACTGCACAATGGACCTTAGCAGACTCTGTCCAGGGTGTAAAGATGACATGTTACCCCGTACTATGTCTATTGCAGAGGATACAATGTTAGTTAAAGTGTATATCCAGTCGGACAAGGTGTTAATACCATTATCTACAACGGCTAATGCTTTCTGTAAATTTTCCTGATCAGTTTGCCTTAACTGGGCAGCCGCTTCTTGTTGGGAAAGTTTCCAAATCTCATTATATACTGCATATAAGAAGCATTTTCTGCGTTGTCTTCTGGGACCTAACAGGAAGTCCTGTAAATCTGTATCATTAGACAGGAGACTGAGGTGTTCTTTAACAGCATCTAGTGAGGAACTTTTCAACCATTGCTGGCATAGTTTCCCTACGCTGTATGTTGTCACTATACCCAAGCGTTCTGAGGACACATAGCGAGGGTCCGAAACCCCCCTGTGGAGTTTACAAAACGTGTATGCCACCCATTGGTGTCTAGAGGCCACAATAACCACCCACCTGGACATGAAAGTGATGTGTTAAATGTTCCACTCTGGACCCATTCATCGAGCTGATCGTCAGATGCATTTATTTACTTTTGCCATTTGTAAAATTTTGCAGGGGTAAAAATACTGGGCACATTCAATTCCTTAATCCTTGATAAGCCTAAATAACTCGTTTGTTGTAGAGTTTCATTTACACATATCATTTGAACAAGTATCAGGCATGGTCTAAATAAATCTTCCATTTCCCTTATTTGCCAATTTTCAGTTCCCCACATACTTTTCAAGTCTATTGACTGTAACCAATAATCATAGCCTTCTATAGCTAACCAGGAAACAAAGGAATCAGAATAAATCAATTTTGTTTCAGTCAATAAAACATGCTGACTTTCCATCACTGGCAATTTAAAATAATATGACTCAGCATTTTTAACATTGTGCCCAGAGAAATATGCACATTTTTCAGTATACGTTTTGGAACTCCTCATTGGTGGAGTCGGACAATGTTCTCACTGTGTGCAATTAAAAACAGTCTTTGGGGTACTTGATCTGTGAATGAAATGATGTTCATAATAATTATAACAGAACATTTCTCCATAATTTTCTATGGACTGATACACATCCCCATTTTCCGATATAGTATAATACTGCAAATCAGACATCATAGCATGAACTGTTTTCACATCCCAATCATCAGAAACCACTCCAGAGTAATGACATTGTTCATGGGAAGTTTGAATACATATGGAATTTGAATGACTTCCGTCGGGCCATATATAACAAATAATACTTTATCCCAAACAGTCCCATCAGGAATTGGTATGACAGAAATATTCACTAGGGACAAGTCTCTGCAGACTTTGTATGAAGAAAAATGTGGTTTTAAGACCTCATCCACCAGTTCAACTGTAGAGCGTTGAAGAAGTTAATGACCATGTATAAGTAAGAAGAAAACAATGACAAACCCAATCCAAAGGACAAAGGCAAGTGCAGTTAGTAATAGCTATAGATAGTTCCATGGAAGAATTAGAGCATTAATTTTGAGCCAATTTATCAGCTTACGTGCTCTTGACAGTTCTGTTGCAGTAGGGGCAAATGAGTCAGTGAAGGTGTCATTGATTTCGGCAAAATATCCACAAGCAGTTTGTACAAAAACTGCAGCCGTGTTTAGAAGAGGAGAACTTGTAGAAGCCTCCCTCGGTGGTTCATAGTAGACTTGTTGCGCCGCGTGCCGCGGCGCAAGCTGAACATTTGGCTCGGGACGCGGCACGCGGCAGTAAGACACACCGTGCCCCTACACTTTCTTATCTTTGTCGAGGCCCCAAATTGGGCATGGGGCCTCGTTATTGCATTGGCACGGCGCGTCACGTTAGTTCCTGCCTCTCCCCCACTCTCCCTTTTCTTCCCCACTTACCTTCTGTTTCTTTTTCCTTCTTTTCTGTCATCCTTGTTTTCTTCCTAACTTTATGCCTTTCTTTCTTACCCATGATTCCCTTCTCCTTCCCAGCATGCCTTCTTTTTCCTTGCATGCCTTGGAGCCTTACTTAATATGGAATTCTATGATATGTTCCCAATCCAATATGGTGACTTTTACTTCCTGCCGGTCACTTCCTGTTCTTTGGGTATATAAGGTATGTGATTCCTCTCCTCTTTGCGCTGCAACACTTCCTTTTGGTGGTGATCTTCGCTGCTGTTCTTCTGAGTCAGATATTGATTTTCTGAGCCTGTTCCAGCTTTTTCTTTGTCATTTTTGCCTTTTTGTTCTGATTTATTTTTACCTTTCATTTTTTGTTTCAGGAGTTCCTTTTTGAGGTTTTTCCCCTTTTGTTTTTTTTTCCCTCGGGGACTCCTTCTGGAGGGCACGGACTGCCTTTAGCGTTCCCTCTGTCAACAGCAGCGTGGCTACCAGAAAGGGTCGGCCCTATTTGGGCCAAGGCAGAACCTATCAGAACAAGAACCTCGCCACATTTCCAGTGGGCCACAGACACAGACAACGAGTAGGTTGTGACAAGACTATGCCATCCATTTGTGTAGAATCTGAATAAAATAGATCAATATTATTGGTGTTATTTGTAGTAGTAGAAGTTAGTGGAACCAATGAAAGCTCATTTTCCACCCTCCCCAAGTTCGGAGAGGTGTCAGTGTTATGGCTGAAAACCTGTAGAGCAACATACTGGTCTGTAGTGAGAGGGATTCGGGTACTACCCAGGAGTCCGCTAGATCTGCTGTGCAGGATCAGCCATATGGTGTAGCTTGACACTGTCGATGGAGACAAAGTGATTTTCATTAGAATCAGGCAGCGGTGGTAGACTGACAGTTCTGGTACCGTACATTCCCAGGACTGTAACCGGTGCACGATAAGAGGGACCGAACTCCTTTTTCACAGCAATCTTTTCCCACACTAGATCCCCAACTTTTGGAATCCAGCCAGTAGATGTTACTGGTACATCCCTTATTCCCAAGGAGGCGGCACTGGCAATACGTTGTCATCATGGAACTGTTGTAAGTCCTGCAAGACAGTGACACGTTCATTTATGTCAAAAGGTGTAACTGCCGCCTCCACGTCAGGACCATCAAGATCTGGAACATACATTGGAGTTCCGAACAGGCATTCGTATGAAGTACGCCCCCCCAGGGACCTTCTGGACAGATTGTTAAGTGCTCTCTGGACTCCATACAGGTGTGTAAGCCAATTATGACTCGTGCCCAATACTCTTGTTGTTAAGGATAGCTTTAAATTTCGGTTTTGTCATTCCACAACACTATTTCCCTCGGGATGAAATGGAGACGGGTAGTGCAATTGGACCCCTAACGAAGCCATGTCATCCCTGATAGCCCTTGAGGCAAAAGCAGGGTCCTGGTCCGACTGGAAAGCCGCAACAGCATATGTGCTGATAAAGACTTGTAAATCTTTAATAACAGTTGAGCATCAGCCGAGCTTTGTGGCCAAACCCATAGAAATCTGGAGTATGAATCAACAGCGACTAAGATGTATTTGTATTCACTATCAAGTGTCAGTGGACCACAATGATCCAAGTACACACATTGTAATGGTTTGTTGGATATTAGGAGGGGTGTCTACGGTGGGCATTTGACGTTGGAACCTTTTATTTGCTGACAGATGTCACAAAAAATGACATAATGCTTGGTCAGTTTTTAGAGACCTGGCCACCAGTACCATGCTTGTAACAATGATACTGTAGCCGCCAGTCCAGCATGGGCAGAAGCAACTTCCTCAAGCGCTGCTTTGATCAATTCTGGTCTTTGGTCTTTGTAGGGAATCACACAATTATCCACCCCTGGTATAACTGCTAGGGCTGTATTTAGGCATGATATGCAGTAGGAATATTTGTCAGGATATGCTTTTGGTAAAAGCGTGCCGTCAGTCGAAGCTTTCACAGCTGCCAGTGTTTCATCATCCAATTTTGTTCTAGAACGAGTTACTGCAGCAACAGAAGCGGTAGCTACTGCTGATTTGGCTGCTTCATCAGCCAAGGTGTTGCCTGCAACGTGTATTCCAACACGCTGATGTCCTAGATCAGGGTTCTACAAAGTCGGTCCTGGAGAGCCGGGTCCATGCCAGAATTTTAGCATATCCACATTTAGAAAAATATAGATTTCTGAAACATCTTTTTTCTAAATGTGGATATGATAAAAACCTGGCATGGTCCCGGCTCTCCAGGACCGACTTTGTAGAACCCTGATCTAGGACATCAGCGTGTTGGAATACAAGTTGCAGGCAACATCTTGGCTGATGAAGCAGACAAATCAGCAGTAGCTACGGCTTCTGTTGCAGAACCCTGTCCTAGTGTATGTACTACATGGACATGAGGTAGCGTTTCCTTCAGATCTGCTACTTTCCCCAACAGAAGACTGTGTTTAATGGTGTTTCCTTTTGAATTTCCAAACCCATTCTGGCACCAGTAATGCAGATATTTATTGAAGGACAGGACACAATAGTACAAATCACAGACAATCAGCGTCATCTGCTCAGGGTCCGTATGTTCCAGTGCCATTCACCAGAGGCTTGAGCTCTTTAAGTTGTGCAGTGCAGTCCCCTAGGGTCTGCGTGTAAGTATGTTGTGGATGGAACTTGCCATCTTTCATGTATCCACTCACAACTGCACAAGCGGTGGAATACTAATGTTTAGTGCCTATTGCTGGTTGGGCTAAACCATCAGTGTAGTCAATAGTCTATATTTGATATTGTTCAATAGGCAATGTGTTCAAGTATTCAAGTTTGTATTGCAAAAACTCTTGGGTTTGTAATTTTGAGTAAAAAATATAGTCAATATCAGTGGCCGTCAGAGACGTTGTCCATTGGATCCAATGTGGATGTAATGCCTTAGTGTCAGAAATGCTAGCTTTGGTAGCAGCCTCGAGAGATGGTGTGGGGGATATGACAATAATGCGTTTTCCCTGGGCCAGTGGTCTTTCTTTAATGACAGCCATCCTAACAGCAGTAGAGTACAAATGTGATTTGTATGCTATTGGGACGTTCTCATTCTCATTAAATGTTACATAGGTGAAACCAGTGGCACCAGCAAGTAACCTGATAACCAGGTGTTTTTTTGTTGTCCCTTGTATGTAGGTGTTTTGCTTCAAGCATGTCTTTCTGTAATGCTCTGAGAATGCATGTGTGTTCGACTGTCCAGTATTTGCTGGTAAAGTCAGGACGTATTAAGTCATATAATGGTTTAATGTGTTGTGCATAGTCTGGAATGTATGTTCTGCCAAAATTTAAAAAGACCAGTACAGAGCTATTTGATGGTGTTTGGAGGTTGTAGTTGTGTGCATTTTTCCAAAGATTGGGGCGCAAGGCTCTTGCCTTCATCTGATAATTCGTATCCCAAAAACAGGATGCTAAGGAAGGCTATTTTTTTTTTTTTAAGCTAAATTTGTAGCCGAATTCGGCAAATCGTACAACAATGCGGGCTACTCGTCTTATATGTTGCATGAGGTCGTCGTCCGTACGGTAGATAGCATCCACGTATGACAACACCTCAGGGTCAATGTCATGTAAAATAGATGTAAAACAAGCTGAGAACAGTCCTGGACTGTTCTTCTACCCTTGTGGGAGTTGGCAGAATTTTTTCTGAGAGCCTAAAGTGATGATACTTGTTAAGTCCCTACTTTCAGGAACTATATTTTTGCAGAAGAACCCACTGGAAATATCCAGGGTAGTTTTGTATTTTTTGCGCACTACATTATTCATAAGTGCTGTGCTGTGTGCATTTTATATAGCAAATGTGCGTTTATGACTGTTTAAATGTCTATAGTCTAAGACTATTCTGTAAGAATGGTTGGGTTTAGCGACAGGAAAGAATGGATTGTTCATTGGTGTAACACAGAGATCAATTAAGCCCTGGTGTTCTAATTGTTTGAGGAATTCCCTCACGGGTGCTTTAGCTTCATGCTTTATTGCATATTGGGGTTGAGGTTGGGATTTAATTAGTATTACAGGATAGGGGGAATCTTTATCCCACATAACACAGGTGCCTGTGCCACTACCCAATCAATGGCGTGTATTTACATGAGCTTTCTGGGAACAAGGGTCGAAAAGGATTTTTCAATAATCTCTTTTCCAAATGGGAGATCACAGACAAATTCTGGTGGCCAATCTTTTTCGGCCAGTAAAATATCATAAATAGTGATGAAGCAGTCCGAAAAGATAGCGTTGATTGTGTGTTCAGTGTCTACCTCCAACTGTATAGTTACTTTATACACCCTGTCGGGTGTGGAGACACGCATGTCCGCAGTCTCAACTTGTAAGAAGTCATCAGTTGATTTCACCTCCGGATGCTCTTGAGCATTCCGGCAACTATTGTGACCCCTGCCTCACTGTTGAGAACTGGGGTTTTTGTTGAGGAAGTTTCACTTCTTTCTTAACAAAAACTTCGGACAAGCGTTGTGAGACGTTTCTCGGTTTCAAGTACTCTGTTCGCTGGTCTGACCGCCCACCTCTCTCACTGGGTTTTTTCCAGTGAGTCCTGAATGGAACGAGATTGGCATGTATCAATATATTGATATCTGTCGGGTGTTTTTATATTATCTCTACTTCTAAGATTATATCTATTTTGAGGGGTCCCTGATTGCAGAGATTCTCCCCTTTCTTTTTTAGGTGTTTTTTTTATTTTTTATACCAGCACTTTTTAGAACCTTCAGGTGCTGGCTTAGTAGAATATTTATTAGATCTACCTTGTAATTGTTGTTTAATTGGTCTGGCCCCCAGACTATCTCGTCCAATACTAGTCTGGTCTCAGTGATAATCTTTGGCAGTTCACGTTCTTGATCCTGTACAGGAACATCCCGGAACCGCATGCGCACTGCTAGTGCAACTGCTTCAGGATACTTAATATGATTGAAGGCGCATTGGCAAAACTGTTAATTAATTGCATCCCCAAGTCCAGGGCCGGGGCAGCCCTGTACTCATCTTGAATTTGTTTTAATGCCTCTGGAAGATTGGCAAGTGTTGGTGTACTGGGTGCGGTAGTATACAGCGTGGCAAATACTGTGCACTATGTGTTGCAGTTATCTACTGTGAGAACCATCCCAAATGGCAAGCCCATAGTGAGGATTCTATGTTTATCCTGAGGACCCGTATGGGGGAAGTCTGCTTCCAGTGCATTTCTTTTTTGAGTTAACCAAAACGGAATTTCCTCCTGCTTAGCGGGTGCTTTACCAGTGAGCAAATGTACAGTTGCCAGGTTAATGCCTGGTGTAACTGCATGTGGTCGCACTGAGGCAGCTCGTGCTCAGTCAGTATTTAATGTTTGCATTACAAACTGTACTAACAGTCTGTATACTCCAGTAAGATCTGTACATAAGTGGCAAACCTCAGCTACCGCTATGGTTGCTGCATCAGGGTGCGGTGTATATCTGGCCAGTAAAGGCCAGGTCCGGTCATCATTACTAAGAGGAATTAACCTATCATGTAATACTGTATGTGGTAGGGTGCCATCAAGCCAATTTATATGGTCTTGATAAGATAAGGGTATTTCTAAATTTACATAAGCTCGGCATTGTGCAAGTATATTTGCAGGGCAGGTGTATAGTAATGAAATGTATTTGTGTTCCCATCAACTGATGGAAAAATGACCCAGGAATTAAATGATTTTGTTCAGTAGGCTGGATGAGCCTCAACGACAAATGTGACTTGAACCCCCTGAGCCGTTAGGCCATGTGCTGATAAGTGTGCAGTAAGGGGCGGTCGCATATTTACTGCAATCACTACCCGCTGCGGGGTCGCCATGTTAATGGCAAAGTGTTTTTTCAGAGATAAGGACACTGTAGGAAGTTGGCTCTGTATATACTATCTCAAAGTGAGAGGTAGTGTGCACAGAGTCCAAGGGTTCCCCTTATAGGTTGATAGTGGCAAAATTAGATAATATTAATGCTCTATTTTGTGGTAGTGGGGTCGAGCAGTAGAGGGTAGTGTTAAGCATTTGTTGTACACACACAGACAATAAATGAGGAACACACACTCAAAGACCTAACTCCAGGCCAATAATTTTTATACAGAAAAATATATTTTTTTAATTTATTTTAGAACCACAAGATTCAAGATTTTAAGTAAATACATAACATGCAAGGTACTCCACACAGGTAAGTTAGGAACTTTGAATTAGAGCAGTAACATACACAGTTTTAGTTAAAAAGGGCAATAACCTATTTTAAAAGTGTACACTGTGCAAAAATCAACAGTTCCTGGGGGCGGTAAGTAATGGTTAGTTTGTCAGGTAAGTAAAGCACTTACAAGTCTAAGTTCCTGGGCATAGGCAGCCCACTGTTGGGGGTTCAAGGCAACCCCAAAGTTACCACACCAGCAGCACAGGGCCGGTCAGGTGCAGGGGTCAAAGAGGAGCCCAACACACATAGGTGCCTATGAAGAATAGGGGTGCTCCAGTTCCAGTCTGCCAGCAGGTAAGTACCCGCGTCCTCGGAGGGCAGACCAGGGGGGTTTTGTAGAGCACTGGGGGGGACACAAGTAGGCACACAAAACACACCCTCAACAGCACAGGGGCGACAGGGTGCAGTGTGCAAAGCAGGCGTCGGATTTTGTATAGGATTCAATGGAGGGACCCAGGGGTCACTCTAGTGGTGCAGGCACAGCACAGGGGGGCTTCTCGGGCCAGCCACTGACTGGGCTATGCACAGGGTCGCCTCATGGTCACTCCTACACTGAGGTTCGGATCCTTCTGGTCCTGGGGGCTGCGGGTGCAGTGCTTGGTCCAGGCATCGGGTGCCTTGTTACAGGCAGTCGCGGTCAGGGGGAGCCACTGGATTCTCTCTGCATGCGTCGCTGTGGGAGTCCAGGGGGATCGTCTCGGGCTACTCACAAGGTCGCAGTCGCCTGGGAGTCCTCCCCGTGGTGTTGGTTCTCTGGAGCTCGAGCCGGGGGGCGTCGGGTGCAGAGGGTGAAGTCTCATGCTCCCGGCGGGAAGAGTGAGGTCCTTAAAAGTTGCAAAGTTGTTGCTGGATTTGAACAGAGCCGCTGTTCACAGGAGTTTCTTGGTCCTTTGGTTCAGGGCAGTCCTCTGAGGCTTCAGAGGTCGCTGGTCCCCATCGGATGCGTCACTGTTGCAGTTTTCTTCGAGTCAGGAGACAGGCCGGTAGGGCTGGGGCCAAAGCAGTCGTCATCTCCGTCGTCTCTGCAGGGCTTTCAGGTCAGCAGTTCTTCTTGTTTCAGGTTGCAGGAATCTGATTTCCTGGGTTCTGGGGTGCCCCTAAATACTAAATTTAGGGGTGTGTTTAGGTCAGGAGGGCAGTAGCCAATGGCTACTGTCCTGGAGGGTGGCTACACCCTCTTTGTGCCTCCTCCCTGAGGGGAGGGGGGCACATGCCTAATCCTATTGGGAGAATCCTCCAAACTTAAGATGGAGGATTTCTAAAGGCAGGGGTCACCTCAGCTCAGGACTTCTTAGGGGCTGTCCTGACTGGTGGGTGACTCCTCCTTGTTTTTCTAATTATCTCTTCCAACCTTGTCGCCAAAAGTGAGGGCAGTGGCCGGAGGGGCGGGCATCTCCACTAGCTGGGATGCCCTGGGGTGCTGTAACAAAAGGGGCCAGGTGTTACAGTTCCTCCAGGGGGAGGTGAGAAGCACCTCCACCCAGTACAGGCTTTGTTCCTGGCCACAGAGTGACAAAGGCACTCTCCCCATGTGGGCAGAAACTCGTCTGGTTGTGGCAGGCTGGCAGAAACAGGTCAGCCTAGCACTAGGGGTCGGACTGGTATTCAGGGGGCATCTCTAAGACGCCCTCTGGGTGCATTTTACAATAAATCCCACACTGGCATCAGTGTGCATTTATTGTGCTGTGAAGTTTGATACCAAACTTCCCATATTTCAGTGTAGCCATTATGGAACTGTGGAGTTCATATTTGACAAACCATATAGGGGGTTATTCTAACTTTGGAGGAGTGTTAATCCGTCCCAAAAGTGACGGTAAAGTGACGGATATACCACCAGCCGTATTACGAGTTCCATAGGATATAATGGACTCGTAATACGGCTGGTGGTAAATCCGTCACTTTTCCGTCACTTTTGGGACGGATTAACACCTCCTCCAAAGTTAGAATAACCCCCATACTCTTTATGGCTACCCTGCACTTACAATGTCTAAGGTTTTGCTTAGACACTGTAGGGGCATAGTGCTCATGCACTTGTGCCCTCACCTGTGGTATGGTGCACCCTGCCTTAGGGCTGTAAGGCCTGCTAGAGGGGTGACTTACCTATGCCACAGGCAGTGTGAGGTTGGCATGGCACTCTGAGGGGAGTGCCATGTCGACGTAGTCATTTTCTCCCCACCAGCACACACAAGCTGTGAGGAAGTGTGCATGTGCTGAGTGAGGGGTCCCCAGGGTGGCATAAGACATGCTGCAGACCTTAGAGACCTTACATGGCATCAGGGCCCTTGGTACCAGGGGTACCATTTACAAAGGACTTATCTGAGTGCCAGGGCTATGCCAATTGTGGAAACAAAGGTACAGTTTAGGGAAAGAACAATGGTGCTGGGGCCTGGTTAGTAGGGTCCCAGCACACTTTCAATCATAACTGGCATCAGCAAAAGACAAAAAGTTAGGGGGTAACCACGTCAAGGAGGCATTTCCTTACACATAAGAATATATATATAAATGTAATCACCAAATGGAAATGCAGCACTCCAAGAGACTTAGTACTCATGATTAATAATCGCCAGAGTAAACAAACACCATTACCTATTGGCAGTCGCCAGTAGGTAGTTATAGTTAGGACCTAGTTTCCATAGGAAGAGTGTTTTTTGATTTGCCAATAACTTTGGAACCGCTTGACTAATCTTTATGAATTTGTCAAAACTCATACTTTGGTCACTTCAGCTGTTGTTTTAAAAGCTTTGGGGTGATGCTTCAAGTGGGGTCCAAGACAAAGGCCGAGAAAAAGAGGGGGGGGCCCAAAATGGGTTTTCCCCATTTATTTTCCCATAGGATCTTTAGACATACGTACAGCCCAAACTGCTGAACGGAATTACACCAAGTTCGGCAGGAAGGTAGATCCTGTTGCACAGATTGGTGTAAATCCACTCAGTAGTTCTGGAAAATGTAAGGTAAAAAAATATAGATAGCTAGGGACGCAGATCCTCTGTACATTGAACTGTCCCGTTGCTGATATCTGATTGGCTGCCAACACTTCAACAAGGAAGCCATCTTCAGCAGAGTCCCACAAAAAAGTGGAAAATAGAAAGGGGCCAGGGTAGGGTCACCCTGAACGCGTAGCCCTGGTCTTAGGGTGCCTTATGGACCCTGCCGGAGCTAAAAAGCATTTTTTTTACATGTCTGGAAATTCAACGGTCTCCTGCCTTTTTTTTTGTTGTTTTCCCCTAGGTGGCCCAGGTCCTGGGGGCACTAGCTTGTATTTGCCCCGGTGTAACGCCGCACCTTGATGCAGCGTCTCCCTCTGCCTCCACGGCAGGACCGCGCTGCCGACAATCGGAGCGCTGTTCCCTGCGTTTTTTGGTTTCAGTGGTAGCGCGTCTTGGGAAGCGTGTATTATGCTCCTGGTCGCGTTACCCTTACCTGTAAAACATTTTTTTTCTTTTCTGTCGGTGGTGGTTTTTCTCTGGTCCTTTTCCTTCTTGCCTTTGTCTTCTTCATGTCCATGTTATGTCCATCTTGTCTTCTTCCTGTTTGTATTCCCAGCATGCTCTCTTTTCTTGTATACTGCTTTCTTTTTCCCTATTCTTGTCTATGAGCTTTTCCCAATTCAATATGGTGTTCTTTCCCTTTCCTGTGATGTCACTTCCCTTTTTTTCAGTATATAAGCCAGTCAGTCTTGCTCTACCTTGCATTGCAAACACTTCCCTTTGGTTGTGCTCTTCGCTCCTGTTCTTCGTTCCTGCTTTTTGCCTTGGAGTATTTTTGCCTATTTTTATTCCTGTTGTCAAGTCCTGTTTTTTCTTCATCTTTTTCAGGAGTTCCTGTTTGAGGCTTTTCCCCAGTGCTTGTTTTTTTTTCCTCTGAGACTCCTTCTGGAGGGTAAGGTCTGCTATGGCGTTTCCTGTCAAGCGGCACCGTGGCTACTAGAAAGGGTCGCCCCTATCTGGGATTATGCAGAACCTGTAGAAGACTGGGTGTATTCTCCAACCCTGTATCCAAAGGTGAGAAGTCAAGTGCAGTTCGTGACAGATTGTAACGCCAAAAGATTCTGCGTTGTGAGGCAGCCATGGAAGATCCACAGGGAGAGGCGGCAGAAAATGCTCAAGCCGTTCTGCAGACAGTCCAACATCAAGCTCAAGAGTTACAGCAATTACGGGCTGAAAACACTGCACTACGACAAGTCCTGTCTTCCCGGTCAATAGATATACCACCTGTATCTGCTGCTACACCTCGATATTCAGGAGATCCTCTGAAGATAAAGGAGTTTCTGGATGCCTTAACGGTCTTCTTTGCTTTTCGAACACTCCAATTTTCCTCTGATAAGGCTAAGGTGGGCTATCTGATCAGTGCCTTGTCTGGTCCAGCGTTTGCTTGGGCGACTTCTCTGGTTTCTGCAGAAGATCCAGTCCTGGCTGATTATCCTGCTTTCCTGACTCTTTTCAAACAAATGTTTGAGAGGCCTGGGTAGAAGCAGCAGCTGAAGAGGCCTTATGTGACATTCAGCAGGGCAATCAGGATGTTCTGCAGTATATAACTTGTTTCAAACAGCTGGCAGCTGAAACCTCTTGGGTGGAACGCACCTTTATAACCTTATTCAGCCGAGGCCCGCGTAAAGAAATTAAAGATGAGCTTTTACATTCTTCTCCAGCTTGTTCCTTGAAGGAATTGATGGATCAAGTTATGAACATCGAATATAGACTTCGAGAGCGCAAGATGGAGAGATGTAGAACGCTAGCTCCATACCAGTCTGGTAATTTTCGTACTAGTAGTTGGCGAACGGAAGAAGTTCCATCCGAAGCCTCTCCATCCCCCCCTGAAGAACCCATGCAGATTGATCTTGTTCGTGGTCCATTGACTGAATCAGAAAGGGAGGATCGAAGACGAAAGGGACTTTGTCTGTATTGTGATAAGGCTGGCCATCTGATTCGTAGTTGTCCGCTACGTCCCTCAAGACCTGCAGGAAACTCCAACTCCCGTTTCAAGACGGGAGGAGCTGAAGTACCATCAATATGTTCCTCCAGAGAAAGTATGTCGACCCTGTTAATCCTCTCGGTCAAGTTACAAAGCTCACAGAATCAAGAAGAACATCTCCTGGCGCTCATAGATTGCGGAGCCAGTGGAATCTATTTGGATGAGACCTGGGCCATGAGTAAAGGAATTTCCTGTATTCTTAAAGAAACTCCTGAGCAGGTACACGAGGTTGATGGCTCTCCGTTAACCTCAGGTTCTGTGGTGACCTCAACTCCTATACTTTGTTTGACATTTGGGGGCATCAAGAACATGTTGCCTTTGATCTCATAGCCTCACCAAATCACATCATGATTTTAGGAATGCCCTGGTTAACTCGACACAACCCCTATATCAATTGGGGAACGAGAACTATATCTCTAACGTCTTTGTTTTGTCACTAGAACTGCTATTCCAATAACTGCTATTGGACTACTAAAAGGCCCTGACAGTCAACTAAGTACAAACTATAAATATGATCCAGGGAGTTCCAGATTATCAGGAATATATCGGGATTTTTCAGAAACCCAGTAATCCGGTTCTACAGCCTCATCGAAGCTATGACTGTGCTATTCCCTTAGTTCCTGAGGAAGTCGTACCCTTTGGTCAAATGTATTCTCTGACAAACCAAGAAAAGAAGGTGCTAAAGGAATACTTATATGATAACTTACAGAACAGACTAATTGCTCCTTGCACATCCCCTGCTGGGGCTCCTCTTTTCTTCGTCCCCAAGAAGACTAAGGATCTGCATCCATGTGTTGACTTTCGTGAACTCAACAGAATAACGATTAAGGATCAATATCCGTTGCCCTTAATAAGGGATATATTGGATGCCATTCAAAGAGCCAAGATGTTCACCAAATTAGATTTAAGGGGTGCCTATCATGTTCTTCGGATCAAGGATGGTGATGATTGGAAGACAGCTTTCCGTACCCCTTTCGGGCATTATGAGTACCGTGTCATACCTTTTGGATTGACCAATGCACCTTCTGTTTTCCAACGATTTATGGACTCAGTGTTCTCTGATTTATTAAACCAATATGTAGTAATCTATTTGGATGATATCTTGATATATTCCCGTGATCATGAGAAACATACAGAACATGTACTGCAGGTCCTGGAAAGACTTAAGAAGAACCAGTTATTTTGTAAACCAGAGAAATGCGAATTCCATAAGACCGAAGTAAAGTATTTGGGGTTCAGTATCAATCAACACAGAATATCCATGGACCCTGACAAGGTCAGAGCCATTTTAGATTGGCCTTCTCCAGCATCTATAAAGGAAACACAATGTTTCCTTGGCTTATCAAACTTCTATCATCAGTTTATTCAGAACTTTGCCCACCTACAAAGTTTAATTACACAAACAATTAGGAAAGAGAACCTGAAGAAGGGCTTCGTCTGGACCAAGGATGCTAAACGTGCTTTTCAAGAATTGAAGAAGGCCTTTACCCAAGCACCCATTTTGCGACACCCTGGCATTGCCAAGAAATTTATTGTTGTGACTGATGCCTCAGACAGAGCCATTGGGGCAGTTCTGCTGCAGAAACAAGACAACGATGGATTAGAACATCCTATCTTTTATCTTTCTCATATCTTATCAGAAGCAGAACGCAATTCTTCAGTACTGGAACGAGAACTACTCGCTCTCAAAGTAACTTGTAAGGAATGGAGACATTTCTTGATAGGTTCCAGAGAGCCCTTTGAAGCCAGGACTGACCATCGCAATCTACAATGTCTTCGGAGTTTTCAGTGTCGCAATAGTCGTCAAGCAAGATGGGCTTTCTTCTTTAGCCAATACGATTTTGTGATCACGTACATACTTTGCTCCCAGAATTCAGTGGCAGATGCTTTATCCCGTAGATATCCTGATGTAGCCAAGAACTCTTCTCCACATCTTATAGAGTCTAGTAGAATCATCGGAGCTACTCAATCTTTTCAAGAACGTGTTAAATCAGAGTACCAGTTTCTGTCTACTTCAGAATGGGATAGAGTGAACCCTTTTTTGCAGAAGAAGGACGACTACTTCTATCATCAACATGCTCTTTTCTTACCTACCAAGAAAGTTCAGACAGAAGCACTACAAATGTCTCATGATTCCCCGATAGCCGGGCATTAAGGAATCAGGAAGACCCAGGAGCTGCTTCAACAATCATTTTGGTGGCCTTAGCTTAAAACAGATACAGAAACCTATGTGTCAGCAAGCCTGTAGGAAAGTACCATCTTGCCTGGCATGTTACCCCCATTTTACACTGTATATATGTTGTTTTAGTTGTATGTGTCACTGGGACCCTGGTAACCCAGGGCCCCAGTGCTCATAAGTGTGCCTGAATGTGTTACCTGTGTAGTGACTAACTGTCTCACTGAGGCTCTGCTAATCAGAACCTCAGTGGTTATGCTCTCTCATTTCTTTCCAAATTGTCACTAACAGGCTAGTGACCATTTTTACCAATTTACATTGGCTTACTGGAACACCCTTATAATTCCCTAGTATATGGTACTGAGGTACCCAGGGTATTGGGGTTCCAGGAGATCCCTATGGGCTGCAGCATTTCTTTTGCCACCCATAGGGAGCTCTGACAATCCTTACACAGGCCTGCCACTGCAGCCTGAGTGAAATAACGTCCACGTTATTTCACAGCCATTTTACACTGCACTTAAGTAACTTATAAGTCACCTATATGTCTAACCTTTACCTGGTAAAGGTTAGGTGCAAAGTTACTTAGTGTGAGGGCACCCTGGCACTAGCCAAGGTGCCCCCACATTGTTCAGAGCCAATTCCCTGAACTTTGTGAGTGCGGGGACACCATTACACGCGTGCACTACATATAGGTCACTACCTATATGTAGCTTCACAATGGTAACTCCGAATATGGCCATGTAACATGTCTATGATCATGGAATTGCCCCCTCTATGCCATCCTGGCATAGTTGGCACAATCCCATGATCCCAGTGGTCTGTAGCACAGACCCTGGTACTGCCAAACTGCCCTTCCTGGGGTTTCACTGCAGCTGCTGCTGCTGCCAACCCCTCAGACAGGCAGCTGCCTTCCTGGGGTCCAGCCAGGCCTGGCCCAGGATTGCAGAACAAAGAACTTCCTCTGAGAGAGGGTGTGACACCCTCTCCCTTTGGAAAATGGTGTGAAGGCAGGGGAGGAGTAGCCTCCCCCAGCCTCTGGAAATGCTTTGTTGGGCACAGAGGTGCCCAATTCTGCATAAGCCAGTCTACACCGGTTCAGGGACCCCTTAGCCCCTGCTCTGGCGCGAAACTGGACAAAGGAAAGGGGAGTGACCACTCCCCTGACCTGCACCTCCCCTGGGAGGTGTCCAGAGCTCCTCCAGTGTGCTCCAGACCTCTGCCATCTTGGAAACAGAGGTGCTGCTGGCACACTGGACTGCTCTGAGTGGCCAGTGCCACCAGGTGACGTCAGAGACTCCTGCTGATAGGCTCCTTCAGGTGTTAGTAGCCTATCCTCTCTCCTAGGTAGCCAAACCCTCTTTTCTGGCTATTTAGGGTCTCTGTCTCTGGGGAAACTTTAGATAACGAATGCAAGAGCTCATCCGAGTTCCTCTGCATCTCTCTCTTCACCTTCTGATAAGGAATCGACTGCTGACCGCGCTGGAAGCCTGCAAACCTGCAACATAGTAGCTGTAGTGCTTTCCTCTTATTTAGTTTCTAAGCACTAACATAACACAACAGAAATGCACTTCTGAGGTCAAAGAAGACTTTTATTGTTATTTTATTCTTCCCCAACCACAATGTTTATGAATGAATGACGAATTAGTAGCTTTCAAGTCCGCGTTAATCAAACAAAATATATCAGTTTGCAATATACACAGCAGGTTATATTTATAAAATATTGAATGCAAAGCAAAACAAATACTTCACCGTGTAGGAACTATTTACAGCTACATCTTTCTAAGGTCTGCAAGCTGATGACCCCTGTCAGCCGCGAGAAAGAGTGTCATCTACCCACACGGGATGCTGGCAGCTGGCGCCAAGCTCCAGCACGAGGTCCGGCAGATTCGAATCTGACTCTCTGCAGCCTGTTACATTCGTTACAAAGGTGTGCCCCCTCCCCTCAGACCTGGGAAACTGAGCAAGCCTTTTGGAGACTGGCCAGGTCTCCAAGACTACTCCTGTTCCCAAGCTCAAGGGAAGAGAAACGACGCCCATGTACTCTCTCTTATCAGGTCTAGTCTACTGTGAGAGCAAAACATCTTGGTTCTCTGGTGCAAAAACACAGCTTGGAAAAATACAGAACTCCACGTTAAAGGCAATGGGCAGCTAACCTAAATATCAAATTCAATGTCATGTTAAAGGCAATAGGCAGCTAACCTAAATATCAAATGCAATGTCTAGTGTCATGTCAAAGCCAATAAGCATCTAAGCTGAATACAAAATGCAATGTCTTATATCATGTCAAAGCCCATAGGCAGCTGAGCTGAATATAAAATGCAATGTATAATATCATGTCAAAGCCAATAGGCAGTTAAGCTGAATACAAAATGCAATATATAATATCATGTCAAAGCCCATAGGCAGCTGAGCTGAATACAAAATGCAATATATAATATCATGTCAAAGTCAATAGGCAGAATATCTAATAGCATGTCAAAGTCAATAGGCAGCTAAACTGAATACATCATGTCAAAGTCAATAGGAATGCAATGTCAAAGCCAATAGGCGGCTAGACTGGATACAGCATGTCAAAGCCAATAGGCAGAATACAGAAGGTAATGGCTAATGCAATGTCAAAGCACATAGGCGGCTCAACTGAATACAGAAAGTAATGGCTAATGCCATGTCAAAGCCAATAGGCACAATACAGAATGTAATGACTAATGCAATGTCAAAGCCCATAGGCGGCTAAACTGAATACAGAAAGTAATGGCTAATGCCATGTCAAAGCCAATAGGCGGCTCAACTGAACAAAACATACCATGTGCTACTGGTGAACATTGAGCAACTAATATGCGCAGTGGTGAAACACAAAGTCATTGGTCAAAACAAACTTTATCAAATGGCAGGACATTCCGCCCTTTGACCAATGAATTTTTGTTTCACATATCTCATATTTCAAACAAACAAAAAAAAAAAAAACATCAGCACAAAAAACAAAAACATTATGATCAAAGCAATCCCTGTAAAGCAATAGAAGTGAATTAACACATTGATCTCATAACCTTTCACATCAGATACATCTACATAGAAAAGACTGGGCAATTTTTTTTTTTTTTTTTTTTCTCTGAATGAGTCTCTAATTCAACAGTGTTAGCAATTTGATGTGGCATGAATTCTGCTCATGTAAAGGTGCACGGTCCACCTGAAAGGTTTTCTGGAAGGTAAGCAAAAGTCAGAGTTCCATACGAGAGGGGAAAAAAAAAAAACACAGCAAACAAGTTGAACTTGAACTGAAGGCGCAGTTTGCGCAAAGTGGATCCATGGTGCTGGCACTTTACTCAGCCAGGTTCAGGTTGGGGATTCGGTCCCTTCCCCGACCCCACACGCACACACCGGAAGGGGGACCACACAGCGCACTCAGGGACAGTGGCGAAACGTGGTCGGATCTGCAAAAGAAACAAGTATGACTTTTCTTGCAAATAACATTTTTCATTTAAACTGCACCCTTCCTCTTTCTTTCCCTGTTTTATAATCAGCAGGACGTTTTTGGGGCCCTTTGTTATATTTTCTGCAGGTTCTGGAGGGTCACTTGGGGCTTCAGCCTACACATCAGTACTGAGGTTTTTATCTGCTGCGCCACAGCTTCCTTTTTCTTGCACTGTCAGAAGGGCTGGGGCAGACTCCTTCTTTACCAAACCTCCATTCACTGCATTTTCGCCAATTTGGGCCATTCTGTCTCCAATTTGTATGAATAAATCAGATTCTTTTCTAGGTATCAGCATAATTTCGATTTTTCCTTGGTAATTTGCAGCAATCACTCTCCCTAAAACCTGATCACTTTGCCATTTCTGTCCTGGTAACTTTCCTCTCCCCAACTGCTCTGTGACTGCTTGCATGACAGATTGCTTTTGTGCATGCTGCACAGTTTTTATCAAATCTAGGGGAATGGGCATCTCTCTCATCTCTGCCCACCTGTAAGTGGCCTTTTCACATTTCTGGGGCACCCACATAGCTATCCCCACTAAGGCAGAATTCTGGGTGAACACTTCTCTCTCTGCATTTTTCTCATTAACATCTGCAAGGTAATTGAACCAGTTAGGTGCTAAAACATTATCAAAGAACCAAAAATCAGCATAAAAATGACACATCTCACGTAGCTCTTGCTTTAAAATCTGACACACATTATACAACGCTGTTCCTTCTACGGTGCCAGAAAGCAACATTTCAGTCAATGAATCATTAGTAAAACAAACATGCTTTTTATCTTCAGTAGACACGAATTCAAATGGTGCACACAATTTCATCGGTAATTCTTTTATCTGTGGTACTCTAGCCCTGTCTTGCAAGTACCAGATCCATTGTATGATTCTATCTAGGGGCACTATTTTCTTTCCTTGTTCATGATTTAAATGTACATAAGTATTTCCTTCTTGCACTGCGCAAAAACCTAAAGTCTGCATTATTTCATTTGCCAAATCACAAGCGCGCAGCTGCATATTATTTTTCACAGTGACCATGTACAAAAGTGTTAGGATTTCTCTCAAATGAGGGCTATTCTTTTTCCAAAAATCAAACAAGCTAATGAAACTCGGGGTGTCTTGCTCTAAAATCCTTAGTTTTACTTGTGCATTTTGCAACAGTAACTCGTAAATCACATTCTGAGCTCTCTCGTCCATGTTATCAGTTAAGGAATGCATATTGTCTGCCAAAAACCCTGGCTCACATGGAAACTCAGTGCAGCTCGGAGCTGTCTTAACCCCCTCATTACTGGAATGGGACAAGAAAGATTCTTCAAAAACAGCCCTTTTATAACTTTCCGTCTTATTTTGAATTATTGTATCCTGGCTAATTTGCTCACATAAATTCCTATTTTCATGTTCCAACTTCCTACATTTCTCCTGCATTTCTCTGTAAGCAGATAAAGGTATCCAGACCTTTCTGTCATCATTACTTCCAAAACACACGTTTTCTACATATATACAACGGGAATTATTTCTCAAAGCATTATCAGGCCTTTTAGCTACACATGCATTTTCTTCTGTAATTCCCCAAACAGAAAACAATTCACAGTTTTTCTTAGCACCATCAGGCAGTTCATCAACACATGTATTCTCAGACATGGTCTGCCGTGCTACTGTGATTCTCCAAACAGAAAACAATTTCTGTAATTCTCCAAACAACAAAAAAACAATTACACTTTCTAAAGTGTGCACTTAGAAATCTACTAACTCGTCAAACCCCTTCTTAATCACCTCTTAATGACCGACCCCACGACTCCAGGTACCAATTGTAGTGCTTTCCTCTTATTTAGTTTCTAAGCACTAACATAACACAACAGAAATGCACTTCTGAGGTCAAAGAAGACTTTTATTGTTATTTTATTCTTCCCCAACCACAATGTTTATGAATGAATGACGAATTAGTAGCTTTCAAGTCCGCGTTAATCAAACAAAATATATCAGTTTGCAATATACACAGCAGGTTATATTTATAAAATATTGAATGCAAAGCAAAACAAATACTTCACCGTGTAGGAACTATTTACAGCTACATCTTTCTAAGGTCTGCAAGCTGATGACCCCTGTCAGCCGCGAGAAAGAGTGTCATCTACCCACACGGGATGCTGGCAGCTGGCGCCAAGCTCCAGCACGAGGTCCGGCAGATTCGAATCTGACTCTCTGCAGCCTGTTACATTCGTTACAAAGGTGTGCCCCCTCCCCTCAGACCTGGGAAACTGAGCAAGCCTTTTGGAGACTGGCCAGGTCTCCAAGACTACTCCTGTTCCCAAGCTCAAGGGAAGAGAAACGACGCCCATGTACTCTCTCTTATCAGGTCTAGTCTACTGTGAGAGCAAAACATCTTGGTTCTCTGGTGCAAAAACACAGCTTGGAAAAATACAGAACTCCACGTTAAAGGCAATGGGCAGCTAACCTAAATATCAAATTCAATGTCATGTTAAAGGCAATAGGCAGCTAACCTAAATATCAAATGCAATGTCTAGTGTCATGTCAAAGCCAATAAGCATCTAAGCTGAATACAAAATGCAATGTCTTATATCATGTCAAAGCCCATAGGCAGCTGAGCTGAATATAAAATGCAATGTATAATATCATGTCAAAGCCAATAGGCAGTTAAGCTGAATACAAAATGCAATATATAATATCATGTCAAAGCCCATAGGCAGCTGAGCTGAATACAAAATGCAATATATAATATCATGTCAAAGTCAATAGGCAGAATATCTAATAGCATGTCAAAGTCAATAGGCAGCTAAACTGAATACATCATGTCAAAGTCAATAGGAATGCAATGTCAAAGCCAATAGGCGGCTAGACTGGATACAGCATGTCAAAGCCAATAGGCAGAATACAGAATGTAATGGCTAATGCAATGTCAAAGCCCATAGGCGGCTCAACTGAATACAGAAAGTAATGGCTAATGCCATGTCAAAGCCAATAGGCACAATACAGAATGTAATGACTAATGCAATGTCAAAGCCCATAGGCGGCTAAACTGAATACAGAAAGTAATGGCTAATGCCATGTCAAAGCCAATAGGCGGCTCAACTGAACAAAACATACCATGTGCTACTGGTGAACATTGAGCAACTAATATGCGCAGTGGTGAAACACAAAGTCATTGGTCAAAACAAACTTTATCAAATGGCAGGACAGTAGCAAAGACGACTACTGCAACTCTGTAACGCTGATCCTGCCGCCTTCTCGACTGTTTTCCTGCTTGTGCATGCTGTGGGGGTAGCCTGCCTCCTCTCTGCACCAGAAGCTCCGAAGAAATCTCCCGTGGGTCGACGGAATCTTCCCCCTGCAACCGCAGGCACCAAAAAGCTGCATTACCGGTCCCTTGGGTCTCCTCTCAGCACGACGAGCGAGGTCCCTCGAATCCAGCGACTCTGTCCAAGTGACCCCCACAGTCCAGTGACTCTTCAACCCAAGTTTGGTGGAGGTAAGTCCTTGCCTCACCTCGCTGGGCTGCATTGCTGGGAACCGCGACTTTGCAGCTACTCCGGCCCCTGTGCACTTCCGGCGGAAATCCTTTGTGCACAGCCAAGCCTGGGTCCACGGCACTCTAACCTGCATTGCACGACTTTCTAAGTTGGTCTCCGGCGACGTGGGACTCCTTTGTGCAACTTCGGCGAGCACCGTTTCACGCATCCTCGTAGTGCCTGTTTCTGGCACTTCTCCGGGTGCTACCTGCTTCAGTGAGGGCTCTTTGTCTTGCTCGACGTCCCCTCTCTCTTCAGGTCCAATTTGTGACCTCCTGGTCCCTCCTGGGCCCCAGCAGCGTCCAAAAACGCTAACCGCACGATTTGCAGCTAGCAAGGCTTGTTAGCGTCCTTCCGGCGGGAAAACACTTCTGCACGACTCTCCAAGGCGAGAGGGATCCGTCCACCAAAGGGGAAGTCTCTAGCCCTTTTCGTTCCTGCAGAAACCTCAGCTTCTTCTGTCCAGTAGAAGCTTCTTTGCACCCGCAGCTGGCATTTCCTGGGCATCTGCCCATCTCCGACTTGCTTGTGACTTTTGGACTTGGTCCCCTTGTTCCACAGGTACCCTAGATTGGAAATCCACAGTTGTTGCATTGCTGGTTTGTGTCTTTCCTGCATTATTCCTCTAACACGACTTCTTTGTCCTTAGGGGAACTTTAGTGCACTTTGCACTCACTTTTCAGGGTCTTGGGGAGGGTTATTTTTCTAACTCTCACTATTTTCTAATAGTCCCAGCGACCCTCTACAAGGTCACATAGGTTTGGGGTCCATTCGTGGTTCGCATTCCACTTTTGGAGTATATTGTTTGTGTTGCCCCTATCCCTATGTTTCCCCATTGCATCCTATTGTAACTATACATTGTTTGCACTGTTTTCTAAGACTATACTGCATATTTTTGCTATTGTGTATATATATCTTGTGTATATTTCCTATCCTCTCACTGAGGGTACACTCTAAGATACTTTGGCATATTGTCATAAAAATAAAGTACCTTTATTTTTAGTATAACTGTGTATTGTGTTTTCTTATGATATTGTGCATATGACACTAAGTGGTACTGTAGTAGCTTCACACGTCTCCTAGTTCAGCCTAAGCTGCTCTGCTAAGCTACCATTATCTATCAGCCTAAGCTGCTAGACACCCTATACACTAATAAGGGATAACTGGGCCTGGTGCAAGGTGCAAGTACCCCTTGGTACTCACTACAAGCCAGTCCAGCCTCCTACATTGGTTGTGCAGTGGTGGGATAAGTGCTTGAGACTGCTTACCACTCTTGTCATTGTACTTTTCATAAGAGAAAAATATACAAAACAAGGTCAGTGTATATACCCATAGCCAAAAAGTTTTGCATTTCCTCTTTTCACTCTTTTCTAAGTGCTGAAAAGTACTTCTAAACTTTCAAAAAGTTCTTACAAGTTTTAAAAGTTTTTTTCTGTCTTTCCAAAAAGTTCTGAAAACTTTTTTCTCTTTTTCTATCACTTTAACTCTCTCTAAAAAATGTCTGGCACAGGCCAAAGTGTTGATCTGTCCAAACTTGCATATGACAACCTTAGCTGGAAAAGAGCAAGGAGTCTCTGTATAGAGAGAGGTTTGAGTGTAGGGAAAAATCCTTCCTTGGAACTGTTACTTAACATGCTTAGAGAACAGGATAAGGCCATAGGTGCCCCATCTGTTGAAAAAGTACCTAATAGTTCCCAATCTGATTCAGGGACTCCCCCAGGAAAAGATTCAGGAAAGAAACTTCCTAGCCTGCCCATTACTAGACAATCTAGCATAGATGGTAATGATGATGAGCCACACCAAATAAATAGTGTTGTCTCACATCATAGCAAAAGCATTTATTCTCACCATACTGGTAGTAATGTTTCTGTAAACCAAGCTGTTAGGGTAGCTTCTGTAAGGGACAGGTCTCCTTCTGTTCATTCCCATCATAGCTCTGTTTCTAAAAATGTCCCTCCCACCAACCCTGATGACAGAATGTTAGAGAGGGAACTCAATAAGTTGAGGGTGGAACAAACCAGACTGAAGCTTAAAAAGCAACAGCTGGATTTGGATAGACAGTCTTTTGAATTAGAGAAGGAAAGACAGAAGTTGGGTTTAGATACCCATGGTGGCAGCAGCAGTATTCCCCATAGTCATCCTGCAAAAGAGCATGATTCCAGGAATCTGCACAAGATAGTTCCCCCTTATAAGGAGGGGGATGACATTAACAAGTGGTTTGCTGCACTTGAGAGGGCCTGTGTTGTACAGGATGTCCCTCAAAGGCAGTGGGCTGCTATCCTATGGCTATCATTTAGTGGAAAAGGTAGGGATAGGCTCCTTACTGTGAAAGAAAATGATGCTAATAATTTCCAAGTTCTTAAGAATGCACTCCTGGATGGTTATGGCTTAACCACTGAACAGTACAGGATAAAGTTCAGAGAGACCAAAAAGGAGTCTTCACAAGACTGGGTTGATTTCATTGACCAGGCAGTGAAGGCCTTGGAGGGGTGGTTACATGGCAGTAAAGTTACTGATTATGACAGCCTGTATAACTTGATCCTGAGAGAGCATATTCTTAATAATTGTGTGTCTGATTTGTTGCACCAGTACTTGGTGGACTCTGATCTGACCTCTCCCCAAGAATTGGGAAAGAAGGCAGACAAATGGGTCAGAACAAGAGTGAACAGAAAAGTTCATACAGGGGGTGACAAAGATGGCAACAAAAAGAAGGATGGTAAGTCTTCTGACAAGGGTGGGGACAAATCTAAAAATGAGTCTTCATCAGGCCCACAAAAACACTCTGGTGGGGGTGGTGGGTCCAAATCCTCCTTTAATCAGAACAAGGAAAAGAAACCATGGTGCTATTTATGTAAAATAAAAGGCCATTGGACAACAGATCCCAGTTGTCCAAAGAAAGGCACCACAGCTCCTACCACTACAACCCCTACTGCTACACCTAGTGTCCCTACTAATAGCAGTGGTGGTGGGAGCAAACCTACTAATAGCCAATCCAAGGGAGTAGCTGGGCTCACTTTTGGTAACTTAGTTGGGGTTGGTCTGATTAGGGAGACCACAGAGGCTACTTTAGTCTCTGAAGGGGCTATTGATTTAGCCACTTTGGTTGCTTGCCCCCATAACTTGGAGAAGTATAAGCAACTAACCCTAATAAATGGTGTTGAGGTCCAGGCCTACAGGGACACAGGTGCCAGTGTCACAATGGTGATTGAGAAACTGGTGCACCCTGAACAACACATACTTGGACACCAGTACCAAGTAACCGATGCTCACAACATAACACAAAGCCACCCCATGGCTGTTGTAAATCTCAACTGGGGGGGGGTAACTGGTCCAAAGAAAGTTGTGGTAGCTTCAGATTTACCTGTAGACTGTCTATTAGGGAATGATTTGGAGACATCAGCTTGGTCAGATGTGGAGTTGGAGGCCCATGCAGCAATGCTGGGCATCCCAGGGCATATTTTTGCTTTGACAAGGGCTCAGGCCAAAAAGCAAAAAGGACAGGGAAGCTTGGATCCTGGAACAATGGACCAAGTGCTCCCTAAAGCTAGGGCTAGTAGAAGCAAACCACTTCCTACTATCCCTCCCTCTACAGTGGATTCTACTTCTGAGGAAGAAGAATTCCCTCCCTGTGCAGAACCTACACCAGAGGAGCTGGAAGCAGACACTGCTGAGCTTTTGGGTGAAGGGGGGCCTGCCAGAGAGGAGCTGAGTGTGGCACAGCAAACCTGTCCCACATTAGAGGGTCTCAGACAGCAAGCTGTCAAACAGGCTAATGGGGATGTCAGTGACTCTCACAGAGTTTACTGGTTTTTACAACCTCTTGTACACTGAGCATAGGGATCCTAAACCTGGAGCTGCCAGGAGATTAGTGATTCCTCAGGAGTACAGAAAGTTCCTCCTAACACTGGCACATGACATTCCCCTAGCTGGGCACCTGGGTCAAATGAAAACTTGGGACAGATTGGTTCCATTGTTTCATTGGCCTAGGATGTCTGAGGACACAAAGGAATTTTGTAAGTCCTGTGAAACCTGTCAAGCCAGTGGCAAGACAGGTGGCACCCCAAAGGCACCCCTTATCCCACTGCCTGTGGTTGGGGTTCCCTTTGAAAGGGTAGGGGTTGACATAGTTGGCCCCCTTGACCCTCCTACTGCTTCAGGCAATAGGTTTATCTTGGTGGTAGTGGACCATGCCACAAGATACCCTGAAGCAATTCCTTTAAGGACCACTACAGCTCCTGCAGTGGCAAAGGCCCTCCTGGGAATATTTTCCAGGGTGGGCTTCCCAAAGGAAGTAGTATCAGACAGAGGAAGCAATTTCATGTCTGCATACTTAAAGGCCATGTGGAAGGAGTGTGGTGTAACGTACAAGTTCACAACACCCTATCATCCACAAACAAATGGACTGGTGGAGAGATTTAATAAAACTCTCAAAGGCATGATTATGGGTCTCCCTGAAAAACTCCGCAGGAGATGGGATATCCTTCTACCATGCCTCCTTTTTGCCTACAGGGAGGTACCCCAGAAAGGAGTGGGCTTCAGCCCCTTTGAACTTCTTTTTGGACACCCTGTTAGGGGTCCACTCACACTTGTAAAGGAGGGTTGGGAACAACCTTTAAAAGCTCCTAAGCAGGATATTGTGGATTATGTACTTGGCCTCAGATCAAGGATGGCTGAGTACATGAAAAAGGCCAGTAAAAACCTTCAGGCCAGCCAAGAGCTCCAGAAGCAATGGCATGATCAGAAGGCTGTTTTGGTTCAGTACCAACCAGGGCAGAAAGTGTGGGTCTTGGAGCCTGTGGCCCCAAGAGCACTCCAAGATAAATGGAGTGGACCCCACACAATTGTTGAAAAGAAGGGTGAAGTCACCTACTTGGTTGACTTAGGCACTGCCAGGAGTCCCCTTAGGGTGCTCCATGTCAACCGCCTGAAACCCTACTATGACAGGGCTGATCTCACCCTGCTCATGGCAACTGATGAGGGACAGGAAGAAGACAGTGATCCTCTACCTGATCTCTTCTCTTCCACAGAACAAGATGCTCTTGTGGAAGGTGTAGTTTTGGCAGATTGTCTTACTGCTGAGCAGAAAGACCACTGCATAAATCTCCTAGGACAATTTTCAGAACTCTTCTCTACTGTGCCAGGCACCACTTCTTGGTGTGAGCACACTATAGATACTGGAGACAGTTTACCTGTCAAAAGTAAGATCTATAGGCAGCCTGACCATGTCAGGGACTGCATAAAGCAAGAAGTTCAGAAAATGTTGGAACTAGGAGTGGTTGAGCACTCTGACAGTCCATGGGCTTCTCCTGTGGTACTGGTACCAAAACCCAATTCTAAAGATGGAAAGAAGGAAATGCGGTTTTGTGTAGACTATAGAGGTCTCAACTTGGTAACCAAAACTGATGCTCACCCTATACCCAGGGCAGATGAGCTTATAGATACACTGGCATCTGCCAAGTATCTAAGCACTTTTGATTTGACTGCAGGGTATTGGCAGATCAAATTATCAGAAGATGCTAAATCTAAGACTGCATTTTCTACCATTGGAGGACATTACCAGTTTACTGTAATGCCTTTTGGTTTGAAAAATGCACCTGCCACTTTTCAGAGGTTGGTGAACACAGTCCTGCAAGGGCTGGAAGCTTTCAGTGCAGCATATTTGGACGATATAGCTGTCTTTAGCTCCAGCTGGGATGATCACCTGGTCCACCTATGGAAAGTTTTGGAGGCCCTGCAAAAGGCAGGCCTCACTATCAAGGCTTCAAAGTGCCAGATAGGGCAGGGTAAGGTGGTTTATCTGGGACACCTTGTTGGTGGGGAACAGATTGCACCACTTCAGGGGAAAATCCAAACAATTATTGATTGGGTTCCCCCTACCACTCAGACTCAGGTGAGAGCCTTCCTAGGCCTCACTGGGTATTACAGGAGGTTCATTAAGAACTATGGCTCCATTGCAGCCCCTCTTAATGACCTCACATCCAAGAAAATGCCTAAAAAGGTATTATGGACAGCAAACTGTCAGAAAGCTTTTGAGGAGCTGAAGCAGGCCATGTGCTCTGCACCTGTCCTGAAAAGCCCTTGTTACTCTAAAAAATTCTATGTCCAAACTGATGCATCTGAATTAGGAGTAGGGGTAGTCCTATCACAACTTAATTCTGAGGGCCAGGATCAACCTGTTGCTTTTATTAGTAGGAGGTTGACCCCTAGAGAAAAGCGTTGGTCTGCCATTGAGAGGGAGGCCTTTGCTGTGGTGTGGGCTCTGAAGAAGTTGAGGCCATACCTGTTTGGCACTCACTTCATTGTTCAGACAGACCACAAACCTCTACTTTGGCTAAAACAAATGAAAGGTGAAAATCCTAAATTGTTGAGGTGGTCCATATCCCTACAGGGAATGGACTATACAGTGGAAAATAGACCTGGGAGTAGCCACTCCAATGCAGATGGACTCTCCAGATATTTCCACTTAGACAATGAAGACTCATCAGGTCATGGCTAGTCTTATTGTCCTTCGTTTGGGGGGGGGGGGGTTGTGTAGGAAAGTACCATCTTGCCTGGCATGTTACCCCCATTTTTCACTGTATATATGTTGTTTTAGTTGTATGTGTCACTGGGACCCTGGTAACCCAGGGCCCCAGTGCTCATAAGTGTGCCTGAATGTGTTACCTGTGTAGTGACTAACTGTCTCACCGAGGCTCTGCTAATCAGCACCTCAGTGGTTATGCTCTCTCATTTCTTTCCAAATTGTCACTAACAGGCTAGTGACCATTTTTACCAATTTACATTGGCTTACTGGAACACCCTTATAATTCCCTTGTATATGGTACTGAGGTACCCAGGGTATTGGGGTTCCAGGAGATCCCTATGGGCTGCAGCATTTCTTTTGCCACCCATAGGGAGCTCTGACAATCCTTACACAGGCCTGCCACTGCAGCCTGAGTGAAATAACGTCAACGTTATTTCACAGCCATTTTACACTGCACTTAAGTAACTTATAAGTCACCTATATGTCTAACCTTTACCTGGTAAAGGTTAGGTGCAAAGTTACTTAGTGTGAGGGCACCCTGGCACTAGCCAAGGTGCCCCCACATTGTTCAGAGCCAATTCCCTGAACTTTGTGAGTGCGGGGACACCATTACACGCGTGCACTACATATAGGTCACTACCTATATGTAGCTTCACAATGGTAACTCCGAATATGGCCATGTAACATGTCTATGATCATGGAATTGCCCCCTCTATGCCATCCTGGCATAGTTGGCACAATCCCATGATCCCAGTGGTCTGTAGCACAGACCCTGGTACTGCCAAACTGCCCTTCCTGGGGTTTCACTGCAGCTGCTGCCAACCCCTCAGACAGGCAGCTGCCCTCCTGGGGTCCAGCCAGGCCTGGCCCAGGATGGCAGAACAAAGAACTTCCTCTGAGAGAGGGTGTGACACCCTCTCCCTTTGGAAAATGGTGTGAAGGCAGGGGAGGAGTAGCCTCCCCCAGCCTCTGGAAATGCTTTGTTGGGCACAGAGGTGCCCAATTCTGCATAAGCCAGTCTACACCGGTTCAGGGACCCCTTAGCCCCTGCTCTGGCGCGAAACTGGACAAAGGAAAGGGGAGTGACCACTCCCCTGACCTGCACCTCCCCTGGGAGGTGTCCAGAGCTCCTCCAGTGTGCTCCAGACCTCTGCCATCTTGGAAACAGAGGTGCTGCTGGCACACTGGACTGCTCTGAGTGGCCAGTGCCACCAGGTGACGTCAGAGACTCCTGCTGATAGGCTCCTTCAGGTGTTAGTAGCCTATCCTCTCTCCTAGGTAGCCAAACCCTCTTTTCTGGCTATTTAGGGTCTCTGTCTCTGGGGAAACTTTAGATAACGAATGCAAGAACTCATCCGAGTTCCTCTGCATCTCTCTCTTCACCTTCTGATAAGGAATCGACTGCTGACCGCGCTGGAAGCCTGCAAACCTGCAACATAGTAGCAAAGACGACTACTGCAACTCTGTAACGCTGATCCTGCCGCCTTCTTGACTGTTTTCCTGCTTGTGCATGCTGTGGGGGTAGCCTGCCTCCTCTCTGCACCAGAAGCTCCGAAGAAATCTCCCGTGGGTCGACGGAATCTTCCCCCTGCAACCGCAGGCACCAAAAAGCTGCATTACCGGTCCCTTGGGTCTCCTCTCAGCACGACGAGCGAGGTCCCTCGAATCCAGCGACTCTGTCCAAGTGACCCCCACAGTCCAGTGACTCTTCAGCCCAAGTTTGGTGGAGGTAAGTCCTTGCCTCACCTCGCTGGGCTGCATTGCTGGGAACCACGACTTTGCAGCTACTCCGGCCCCTGTGCACTTCCGGCGGAAATCCTTTGTGCACGTCCAAGCCTGGGTCCACGGCACTCTAACCTGCATTGCACGACTTTCTAAGTTGGTCTCCGGCGACGTGGGACTCCTTTGTGCAACTTCGGCGAGCACCGTTTCACGCATCCTCGTAGTGCCTGTTTCTGGCAATTCTCCGGGTGCTACCTGCTTCAGTGAGGGCTCTTTGTCTTGCTCGACGTCCCCTCTCTCTTCAGGTCCAATTTGCGACCTCCTGGTACCTCCTGGGCCCCAGCAGCGTCCAAAAACGCTAACCGCACGATTTGCAGCTAGCAAGGCTTGTTAGCGTCCTTCCAGCGGGAAAACACTTCTGCGCAACTCTCCAAGGCAAGAGGGATCCGTCCACCAAAGGGGAAGTCTCTAGCCCTTTTCGTTCCTGCAGAAACCTCAGCTTCTTCTGTCCAGTAGAAGCTTCTTTGCACCCGCAGCTGGCATTTCCTGGGCATCTGCCCATCTCCGACTTGCTTGTGACTTTTGGACTTGGTCCCCTTGTTCCACAGGTACCCTAGATTGGAAATCCACAGTTGTTGCATTGCTGGTTTGTGTCTTTCCTGCATTATTCCTCTAACATGACTTCTTTGTCCTTAGGGGAACTTTAGTGCACTTTGCACTCACTTTTCAGGGTCTTGGGGAGGGTTATTTTTCTAACTCTCACTATTTTCTAATAGTCCCAGCGACCCTCTACAAGGTCACATAGGTTTGGGGTCCATTCGTGGTTCGCATTCCACTTTTGGAGTATATGGTTTGTGTTGCCCATATCCCTATGTTTCCCCATTGCATCCTATTGTAACTATACATTGTTTGCACTGTTTTCTAAGACTATACTGCATATTTTTGCTATTGTGTATATATATCTTGTGTATATTTCCTATCCTCTCACTGAGGGTACACTCTAAGATACTTTGGCATATTGTCATAAAAATAAAGTACCTTTATTTTTAGTATAACTGTGTATTGTGTTTTCTTATGATATTGTGCATATGACACTAAGTGGTACTGTAGTAGCTTCACACGTCTCCTAGTTCAGCCTAAGCTGCTCTGCTAAGCTACCATTATCTATCAGCCTAAGCTGCTAGACACCCTATACACTAATAAGGGATAACTGGGCCTGGTGCAAGGTGCAAGTACCCCTTGGTACTCACTACAAGCCAGTCCAGCCTCCTACAATGCCCAGTCTGTGCTCAGACTAAGACACCCCGAACTAAGGCAGCAGGTTTATTAAGGCCTTTACTGGTTCCCTCAGCTCCTTGGTGTACTCTATCCACAGATTTCATATGTTCTTTACCTACCTCTTCTGGTAACCACGTAATCATAGTGACAGTAGATTCATTCACCAAGATGGCACACTTCACAGCCTTAAAGAAACTACTGACAGCCCCAGAAATGAGTCACATCTTCATGCAGGATATTTTTCGCCTCCATGGTCTCCCGCAAGAGGTCATTTCGGACAGAGGGTCTCAATATGTGTCACGTTTCTGGAGAGTCTTTTGTGCCTCATTAAACATTGAGATCTCCTTATCCTCTGGTTTCAATCCACAAACAAATGGTCAAACTGAAAGAGTGAATCAGGAACTTCAACAGTATCTGAGATGTTACTGTAATGCCACTGTAGGAAAGTACCATCTTGCCTGGCATGTTACCCCCATATTTCACTGTATATATGTTGTTTTAGTGTATGTGTCACTGGGACCCTGCCAGCCATGGCCCCAGTGCTCATAAGTGTGCCCTGTATGTGTTCCCTGTGTGATGACTAACTGTCTCACTGAGGCTCTGCTAACCAGAACCTCAGTGGTTATGCTCTCTCTGCTTTCCAAATTGTCACTAACAGGCTAGTGACCAATTTTACCAATTCACATTGGCATACTGGAACACCCTTATAATTCCCTAGTATATGGTACTGAGGTACCCAGGGTATTGGGGTTCCAGGAGATCCCTATGGGCTGCAGCATTTTTTTTGCCACCCATAGGGAGCTCTGACAATTCTTACACAGGCCTGCCACTGCAGCCTGAGTGAAATAACGTCCACGTTATTTCACAGCCATTTACCACTGCACTTAAGTAACTTATAAGTCACCTATATGTCTAACCTTTACCTGGTAAAGGTTGGGTGCTAAGTTACTTAGTGTGTGGGCACCCTGGCACTAGCCAAGGTGCCCCCACATCGTTCAGGGCAAATTCCCCGGACTTTGTGAGTGCGGGGACACCATTACACGCGTGCACTGTACATAGGTCACTACCTATGTACAGCGTCACAATGGTAACTCCGAACATGGCCATGTAACATGTCTAAGATCATGGATTTGTCACTCCAATGCCATCCTGGCATTGGGGAGACAATTCCATGATCCCCGAGTCTCTAGCACAGACCCGGGTACTGCCAAACTGCCTTTCCCGGGGTTTTACTGCAGCTGCTGCTGCTGCCAACCCCTCAGACAGGTTTCTGCCCTCCTGGGGTCCAGCCAGGCTTGGCCCAGGAAGGCAGAACAAAGGACTTCCTCAGAGAGAGGGTGTTACACCCTCTCCCTTTGGAAAAGTGTGTCAGGGCTGGGGAGGAGTAGCCTACCCCAGCCTCTGGAAATGCTTTGATGGACACAGATGGTGCCCATCTCTGCATAAGCCAGTCTACACCGGTTCAGGGATCCCCCAGCCCTGCTCTGGTGCGAAACTGGACAAAGAAAAGGGGAGTGACCACTCCCCTGACCTGCACCTCCCAGGGGAGGTGCCCAGAGCTCCTCCAGTGTGCTCCAGACCTCTGCCATTTTGGAAACAGAGGTGCTGCTGGCACACTGGACTGCTCTGAGTGGCCAGTGCCAGCAGGTGACGTCAGAGACTCCTTCTGATAGGCTCTTACCTGTGTTGCTAGCCTATCCTCCTTCCTAGGTAGCCAGACCTCCTTTTCTGGCTATTTAGGGTCTCTGCTTTGGGGAATTCTTTAGATAACGAATGCAAGAGCTCATCAGAGTTCCTCTGCATCTCTCTCTTCACCTTCTGCCAAAGGATCGACTGCTGACTGCTCAGGACGCTTGCAAAACCGCAACAAAGTAGCAAAGACGACTACTGCAACCTTGTATCGCTGATCCTGCCGCCTTCTCGACTGTTTTCCTGGTGGTGCATGCTCTGGGGGTAGCCTGCCTCCTCTCTGCACTAGGAGCTCTGAAGAAATCTCCTGTGGGACGACAGAATCTTCCCCCTGCAACCGCAGGCAACAAAAGACTGCATCACCGGTCCTCTGGGTCCCCTCTCAGCACGACGAGCGTGGTCCCTGGAACTCAGCAACTCTGTCCAAGTGACTCCCACAGTCCAGTGACTCTTCAGTCCAAGTTTGGTGGAGGTAAGTCCTTGCCTCCCCACGCTAGACTGCATTGCTGGGTACCGCGTGATTTGCAGCTGCTCCGGCTCCTGTGCACTCTTCCAAGATTTCCTTCGTGCACAGCCAAGCCTGGGTCCCGACACTCTAACCTGCAGTGCACAACCTCCTGAGTTGTCCTCCGGGACTCCCTTTTGTGTCTTCGGGTGAGCTCCGGTTCACTCTTCTTTGTAGTGCCTGTTCTGGCACTTCTGCGGGTGCTGCCTGCTCCTGTGAGGGCTCCCTGACTTGCTGGGTGCCCCCTCTGTCTCCTCATCCAAGTGGCGGCATCCTGGTCCCTCCTGGGCCACAGCAGCATCCAAAAACCCTAACCGCGACCCTTGCAGCTACCAAGGCTTGTTTGCAGTGTTTCTGCGTGGGAACACCTCTGCAAGCTTCTTCACGACATGGGACATCCATCCTCCAAAGGGGAAGTTTCTAGCCCTCTTCGTTCTTGCAGAATCCACAGCTTCTACCATCCGGTGGTAGCTTCTTTGCACCCTCAGTTGGCATTTCCTGGGCATCTGGCCACTCTCGACTTTGTCGCGACTCTTGGACGTGGTCCCCTTGTTCCACAGGTACTCTCGTCCGGAAATCCACTTTGGTTGCATTGCTGGTGTTGGTCTCCCTTGCAGAATTCCCTTATCACGACTTCTGTGTTCTCTGGGGAATATAGGTGCACTTTACACCTACTTTTCAAGGTCTTGGGGTGGGCTATTTTTCTAACCCTCACTGTTTTCTTACAGTCCCAGCAACCCTCTACAAGCTCACATAGGTTTGGGGTCCATTCGTGATTCGCATTCCACTTTTGGAGTATATGGTTTGTGTTGCCCCTATACCTATGTGCTCCTATCGCAATCTACTGTAACTTTACATTGCTTGCATTACTTCCTTTTGCTATTACTGCATATTTTTGGTATTGTGTACATATATCTTGTGTATATTTGGCATCCTCATACTGAGGGTACTCACTGAGATACTTTTGGCATATTGTCATAAAAATAAAGTACCTTTATTTTTAGTATATCTGTGTATTGTGTTTTCTTATGATATTGTGTATATGACACCAGTAGTATAGTAGGAGCTTTGCATGTCTCCTAGTTCAGCCTAAGCTGCTCTGCTATAGCTACCTTCTATCAGCCTAAGCTGCTAGAAACACCTCTTCTACACTAATAAGGGATAACTGGACCTGGTACAGAGTGTAAGTACCCCTTGGTACCCACTACAAGCCAGGCCAGCCTCCTACAGCCACACAAAGTAATTGGTTGAGTTTCTTGTTCTTGCCGAGTTCTCCTATAATAACACAGTGCATAGTGCGATCAAGGCCACACCTTTTTATTGCACCTATGGATTTCATCCGAGCACCATCTCTACTGTTTCCCAAACATTTTCTTTTGTTCCTGCAGTCACTTCTTTTGCACGTCGGATCCGCCAAATTCAGGGCCTACTTCATACAACTCTCTTAGCTTCGAAACAAGCAATGAAACGAAAAGCGGATCGTTATCGACAAACGGCACCTTCGTATCAAGTGGGTCACAAGGTGTAGCTTTCCTCCAGATTTCTACCTTCCCGATTTTCTATCAATAAATTCAATTATGGACCCTTTCGGATTTTGCAAATCTTGAATCCTGTTGGTGTGCGTCTGCGCTTACCTCATACCTGGAGGGTTCATCCAGTTTTTCATGTGTCCCAGTCAAAACCCTTTGTTCCTGATCCATGCCACCGACATTTCCAGCGTCCTCCTCCTCTTTCCATTGACGGACAGCCTGAATATGAAGTGCAGGAAATTTGTGATTCCCGATTTTCTCGGCGCAGACTGCAATATTTGGTTCACTGGAAGGGCTACCCTCTCAGTGACTGTTCTTGGGAGGATGCTTCCTCCGTCCATGCTTCCCGTTTGGTTTGCCTGTTTTTTTACAGTCATCCTGACAAACCTGGGGCCTCGGGGAGGGAACCTACTGTAACGCCGCGCCTTGACGTGACGCCTCTCTCTGCCTCTGCGGTGAAGGTTGGGTGCCAAGTTACTTAGGTGGTCATTACAACCCTGGCGGACGGCGTTAAAGCTGCGGTAATACCGCAAACAGGCCGGCGGACAAAAAAATGGAATTACGACCCTGGCGGAAACCGCCAACAAAGACAGCCACTTTAACACATCGCCCGCCAGGGCGTTACAGACAAACAGTGCGGCGGTTACCGCCAACAGACAGGCGGAAGACAATGTACTGCCCACACTATCACAACACACCAATCCGCCACCTTTTCCAGGGCGGATTCACCGTGGATAAAAACACGGCGGAAACAGCTTTTGCAATGGGAAAACGCTCACCACAACACATCCCACGAGGAACGAGGACTCCATGGACCCGGAACTACAAATCTTACCTGCCCTTGCATTCCTGCTCATCTACGACCAACAGCGACGTAGGGGCAGAACATACCAGTGAGTACTGCACCTACGACACGGGGGAGGGCGGAGGCAAAAGTTACGGGGACACCCACCAAACACCCCCACCCCCACCCTCGCATATTACAACATACACACCAATGCAGTCACAAAAATCACAGTAACAACCCACAACCCCCCCGGAAGAATGCAATGACAAAGCGAATAGCGCCCAAACTTTGTATTTAGCCAATATACAACTCATTAAAAAATATACGGATCTATATCACCAAATCTGTCAAAAATAAATATACAAAACAAGAAGTAGTGCAGATATGTACACAACAATGTCCGTGCACCCACAGTCCAAAAATGCATGGGCGACGCCCACAATAGATACCTGACCAAAATCCGAGAGAACACTGCCGGGGCATCTGATAGAAACACTACAGGCACCTCAGGGGGAAGGGAAGGGGGGGGCACCTCAGCCACATGAATGCGAAGCCAGATCCACGACGGGGCTCCTTGCCCATTGATGTATCCTGGGGAGTGCAAAGCCACAGTCTCTCAAGTCCATACAGTGGGTGGTTTGCCCACTGTGCCATCCTGGGGAGTGCAAAGCCACAGTCTCTCAAGTGTCTACAGTGGGTGGGTTGCCCACTGTGCCATCCTGGGGAGTGCAAAGCCACAGTCTCTCAAGTCTCTACAGTGGGTGGATTGCCCACTGTGCCATCCTGGGAGTGCAAAGCCACAGTCTCTCAAGTCTCTACAGTGGGTGGATTGCCCACTGCCATATCCTGGGGAGTGCAAAGCCACAGTCTCTCAGATGCAGGTCTCCACTGGTTCTGGAGGGGGACTGGTGCCCAGACTGGATGAGTCTCCCCGTGAAAGTACCTGTCCTGTCACTGTCCCAGCTGCACATGGGAGAACGATGCCTGATGTGCCGGACTATTCATACCCACACGGTCTTTGCCCTGTTCAGCGGTCTTCACCATGGCGGTCTTGGCCTTGTTCAGCGGTGCTTTGCCATGGCTGCCTATGGACTGTTCAGCGGTGCTTTGCCATGGCGGTCTTTGCCCTGTTCAGCGGTCTTCACCATGGCGGTCTTGGCCTTGTTCAGCGGTGCTTTGCCTCGGCTGTCTATGGACTGTTCAGCGGTGCTTTGCCATGGCGGTCTTTGCCCTGTTCAGCGGTCTTCACCATGGCGGTCTTGGCCCTTTTCAGTGGTGCTTTGCCATGGCTGCCTATGGACTGTTCAGCGGTGCTTTGCCATGGCGGTCTTTGCCCTGTTCAGCGGTCTTCACCATGGCGGTCTTGGCCTTGTTCAGCGGTGCTTTGCCATGGCTGCCTATGGACTGTTCAGTGGTAGCCTAAGATGGCGGTTCAGATACTGACATTGGTGTGTGGCATGACGTTCCATCATTGCCCAGCGGGGCTGTGAGATTCTGGACCCTCCTGGGCTGTGACTCCGGCGGTTGCGGTGGTCTCCTGACCAGTAACGATACTTGAGCCCTCCTGGGCTCTGACTCTGGCGGTGGTCTCCTGACCAGTAACGATACTTGAGCCCTCCGGGGCTATGACTCTGGCGGTGGTCTCCTGACCAGTAACGATACTTGAGCCCTCTGGGGCTAGGACTCTGGCGGTGGTCTCCTGACCAGTAACGATACTTGAGCCCCCCTGGGCTAGGACTCTGGCGGTGGTCTCCTGACCAGTAACGATACTTGAGCCCTCCTGGGCTATGACTCTGGCGGTGGTCTCCTGACCAGTAACGATACTTGAGCCCTCCAGGGCTATGACTCTGGCGGTGGTCTCCTGACCAGTAACGATACGTGAGCCCTCCTGGGCTATGACTCTGGCGGTGGTCTCCTGACCAGTAACGATACTTGAGCCCTCCTGGGCTATGACTCTGGCGGTGGTCTCCTGACCAGTAACAAAGGGTGCTGACGGTTGTGTCTGGACCGCCGGAAATGATGGCGTACTTCTCCACCGTGACACTCACAACAGGTTGGGGAGACTTCCTCGGGACCTTCCCCACCTTCTTTTGAGTTACAGATGACTCACCAATCGCCTTGGATCCCATTTCACTGTTTGTACCACCAGGAGTCTTGACACGGTCCCGTCGTCCAATCTCCAATTTCGGAGCCTTCACAGGGGGTGGGCTGACAGTGCCTTGGCTCCGGGTCCTCCTGCCTGCCCTGGTGGACGGGGCACTCCAAAAACCTGGAACACGCACCACTGGTACTGGAGGCATTTTGGCTGAGGTGTACGACGGGACTGATGAATTGGAGGGGGGGGGTGGGGGCATAAAGGTCAATTTGACATAGGGACAGTTTCGGACGTACACTGGGATGGGTAGTTGGAGGGGCTCTGGGAGTGGAGGAAGAGGAGGTGGTTGTAGGAGGTGTCACTTTAGGTGTTTTGGGTGCAGGTACTGGAGGCAGTCATGAGGTGGATGGATGTTGGGTGAGTGATTGCCGGCGTTTGTGTACTTTGGGAGGGGGCGTCACAGACACACTGGGAGAGGACACAGGGGACGTGTATATGGCAGTGGAGGTGGTGAGTGCAGGTGAGCGGCTTGTGGTGCTGGGTGTCCTGGTGCGAGTCCTAGTGCCTGTAGATGTGGTGCATGCAGGTGTGTGTGTAGTCGAGACTGGGAGGGAGGAGGGAGAAGAGGAGGAGGGGGACACAGTGGAGACAGTGGATGTTGCTGTGTCTGTATGGGTCTGATGCTTGTGTGAGTGCTTGTGGTGAGTGTGGTGCCTATGTTTGCTTGAGCTACTTTTGGGTGTTGACTTGTGTGCATGCTGGTCTGTAGGTGTGCTTGGGATGGGCTGGGGTACAGGGGATTGGGCCTGGGTGGAGGAAGTTGGAGGGGGGAGGCTGGACACAGGGACAATGGCTGCCATCAGTGCTGAGGCCAGAGATTGCAGGGTTCGCTGAAGGACAGCCTGACCAGAATGAATGCCTTCCAGGAATGCATTACCGTGTTTCAACTCTCGTTCTACACCCTGGATGGCATTCACAATGGTAGACTGCCCAACAGTGAGTGACCCGAGGAGGTCAATGGCCTCCTCACTGAGGGCAGCAGGGGTGACAGGTGCAGGGCCTGAGGTGCCTGGGGCGAAGGTGATGCCCACCCTCCTGGGTGAGCGGGCACGGGGCAAACGCTGAGGGGCTGCTGGGAGGGCGGTGCTGGTAGGGGAGGTGGCGGCTGTACCTGTAGAAGTGGGGCGCACAGATGGTGCCGCCACCACAGGGGAGCTCCCATCGGGGGACGAGTCCGTATCGCTGTTTGGTGATCATGTGGCCGACGTGAAGCTCCCCTCGCCCTCCATCCCACTGGTGAAATCAGAGTCTGTGGTGTGGCCCTCCATGGCCATGTGGGATGCAGCTCCCTCGTGCTCCGGTGCCACTGTACCTCCGCCGGATGATGCTGATGTACAGAAGGACAGGGAGAGCAGAAAAAGGGTGGAGACAGAAGAAAGAGAGTTTTAGTGCATGGCATACCGCTACCGTTGGCGGACAAGACAAACGCAGCAGCCCCCTGCATTACGCCTTGCTCCTGCCCTCTGCACATGCAATTCCTGGGAAATGGCCTACATGGCAATGGTAGACATCTGCCCACATGGATGGCAAAGGGGCAACTATACATCAATTTGCCTTTTTTTTTTAGCTGGGGTAGAGTGCCACATGGCCTACATAACGGAGGGGCCTTGCCTACCTAACTCGCCCTGGCCTGGGGACACCCACAGCCCACCACCCCCACCCAGACAGCTCCACAGCACGCAAAGTCCATTGCATGAGGTTGAACTCACCCCCTTGTGTCTGCTGTGATGTCCTTAAGCGCCCATCCAACTCCGGGTAGGCCACAGCCAGGATCCGGAACATCAGGGGGGTCATGGTGCGACAGGCACCCCTCCCACATTGGGAGGCCATCCCCAGCTGAGCCTCCCCCGTCTTCTTGCTGCAACGGCGAATGTCCTCCCATCTCTTACGGCAGTGGGTGCCCCGTCTCTGGTGGTCCCCCAGGGTCCGGACCTCTTTGGCGATGGCATGCCAAATGTCCCTCTTCTGGTGGGCGCTGACCTACATGACATGCACAAGGAAAGAGGAACAGTCATTACCTACTGCACTGTCGTTGTAATTGGCCCCCTCCCCACTCCATCCCTGTGGCCCATTCATCCCCATGCATGACTGTTCTATGTACTCTGCCCCCTTCCCTCATCCACCCAGCCCTCTCCACCCAGGCCTAGCCCATACAACTTGCTCACTGTGTACTAACCTGTTGGTCTGGAGGACCGTATAGTAGCGTGTACTGGGGGAGGACCCCATCCACAAGTTTCTCCAACTCCTGTGCAGTGAAGGCAGGGGCCCTTTCCCCAGACGCAGCAGCCATCGTCTCTTCCAGACCGAGGTCACAGCAGCACTAGCAGTGTAGGTCCTCTCCTGTCGAAGGTCAGGTATCTAGTGATTGAACAGATAGAAAATGGCGGTGACGTCCGCGGCGGTGCGCATCATCACCGCCAGCGCACCTGTTCATTGGCTGCTGGGACCCATAGGGTCCAATGTTAACCAATGCAGCATTGCGCCGCGCTCTACGACCGCCTACCGCGACGGTGTGCAACGCCAGCGCAGTTACCCCACAATTCCATTGTCCCATTTTAGAGGTCAGGCAGCCACCATTTCAGGGTCCCACATGGCTTAATTTACTACTGCGTCACACATACCGAGGCCTACACTCAAAAACTTTCCCGGATGGGTTAATTGTCTGGTGTAGTCTTGTGTATGACTGTGGGTACATACCTGGAGGAATGCTGACAGTTTTTTCTCTGTTGTCCTTCTCAGGCACCGTCCGTTGGGACATATTGGAAGATGGCGGAATCCGTCGGTGTACCGACCGCTGGTGGACCTGTTGACAATGGAAGAGCGACATGTCATCGTGACCTACCGGTTTGACCGTGCCACAATCCGGGAACTATGTACCCAGTTGGAGTCTGACCTGATGTCACCAATCCGCCATCCGACTGGAATACCCCCTGACATGCAGGTGCTGTCAGTGCTCCATTTCTTAGCAAGTGGGTCTTTTCAGACAACAGTGGCCATGGCATCAGGGATGTCCCAGCCTATGTTTTCCAACGTCTTGTCCAGAGTGTTGTCTGCCCTGCTGAAACACGTAAGGAGATACATCATTTTCCCTGAGGTGGCGGATTTGCCTACAGTGAAAGGTGACTTCTATGCCCTTGGACATATCCCCAACGTCATAGGTGCCATTGATGGGACCCATGTAGCTCTGGTCCCCCCGCTGGAATGAACAGGTGTACAGGAACCGGAAGAGTTATCATTCGATGAATGTCCAGATGGTCTATTTGGCAGACCAGTACATCTCGCAGGTAAATGCAATGTTCCCTGGCTCAGTGCATGACGCCTACATCCTGCGGAATAGCAGCATCCCTGATATGATGGGTGAACTCCAGAGGCACCGTGTATGGCTATTGGGGGACTCTGGTTACCCCACCCTGTCCTGGCTACTGACCCCAGTGAGGAATCCCAGGACCAGGGCAGAGGAACGCTACAATGAGGCCCATGGGCGGACTAGGAGGGTAATCGAGCGGACCTTCGGCCTCCTGAAGGCCAGGTTCAGGTGCCTCCATATGACAGGTGGGTCCCTATTCTACTCACCGAAGAAGGTGTGCGACATCATCATCGCCTGCTCCATGCTCCATAACTTGGCATTGCGACGCCAGGTGCCTTTTCTGCAGGAGGATGATCCAGATGACGGTGTTGTTGCAGCGGGGGAGCCTGTGGAGCCTGTGGACAGTGATGAGGATGAAGCTGATGAAGATGAAAACGACAACAGGGAGTCAGTGATACAGCAATATTTTCAATGAGACACAGGTGAGTACAATTGCATGTTTCACATTATATTACCTCTCACACGTCTACCTCTATCCTGTACCTACATTTCACTCCCTATTTGTTAACTGAGTTGTCCCCTTCCATTTCAGTTTCACTAATGTGTTGACCTACGTGTCAACAGCTTGCACCCTTGAAAAGCTTGTGATGTGTGACATAGGTATGTTGACCTTCCAATGGCTAACCTTTTTTAACACTGTAATTGACAATACAAAGTTCACAATCATTGACTGACTCCAATATTATTGAGGTTTCAAGGGTGTTTATTGAAGTGCATAAAAATGTAGGGGGGTTGTGAAATGGGGAGAGGTCATGGTGGAATAATGTCCATGGCAGAGTCCAGTCTATTAGTCTCACAGGTACATTGCACATCTGGCCATTGGAAGTGGAGCTGGGGCAGTTCCAATCTGGACAGGGTAACAAAGCGGGACAGTGGGGGGACAATCAAGGTAGTCTTATTTCCTGGCGGGGGTCTTGCCATCTTGCTGTGTCCTGTTCCTGGATCTCAGGGCCCGCTTGCGTGGTGGTTGTCCGTCTGCAGGGGGTGGGGTGCTGGTGTGGTGGTCCTGTGGCCGGGCCTCCTGTCCACTAGCGCCGGTGGAGGTGGTGGGCAGTTCGTCGTCCTGGCTAGTGTCAGGGGCCCCTTGGAGTGCCACGGTGTCCCTCAAAGTCTTTTGAATGTCCGTCAGCACCCCTACGATGGTGCCCAGGGCGGAGCCGATGGTCCTGAGCTCCTCCCTGAACCCCAAATACTGCTCCTCCTGCAGGCGCAGGGTCTCCTGCAACTTGTCCAGGGCCGTTGCCTTCGTCTCCTGGGAGTGGTGGTATGCTCCCATGATGGAGGATAGGGCCTCGTGGAGAGTGGGTTCCCTTGGCCTGTCCTCCCTCTGTCGCACATCAGCCCTCCCAGTTCCCCAGTGTTCCTGTGCCTCCGTCCCCTGGACCGTGTGCCCACTACCACTGCCCCCAGGTCCCTGTTGTTGTTGGGGTGGTGGGTTAGCCTGGGTGCCCTGTAGTGGTGGACACACCGCTGATTGACCTGTCCTGGGTAGGGAGGTATGGGTCCGCTGGGTGGGTGCTGTGCTGGTGTTCCCAGAGGGTGGCAGTTCGGTGTTGGGCTGTGGCTGGGCAAGGGGAACCGACTGTCCTGAGGCCCACGATGGTCCGGGCTGGTCATCAAGATCCAGTAGGACAGAGCTGCTGTCGTCACTGTGGGCCTCTTCTGGGGGTGGAGTGGTGTTGTCTGGACCCTCTGGTGTGGTGACGGTCCTTCGGGTTCCTGCAGGGGTATGAGAACATGATTATTGCATGTGTGTGTTTCATGGTGTGCTATGGATGGGTGTGCGTGAACCCCAGTACAGGCATTCCTGTGTGGGGGCTTGTGTGGTGATGGTTGGGGGGTGTTGTGGGTCTGTGCAGTGGACATGCTTTAGTGATGGGTGTCCATGCTTAGTTGTGTCATGCAGGTCTTGGGGTTGGGATGGGTGGTTGGTCTTATGGGTAGATTAGTGAGGAGTTAGGGTGATAGGGGAGGGTGTGAGGGTTGGGGTGTGTGATAGCATGCAGGTAGGGTGGGGGATATGATAGTGAAGATTAGACTTACCAGTGTCCGTTCCTCCAACGACTCCTCCGAGGCCCTCAGGATGCAAGATGGACAAGACTTGCTCCTCCCATGTTGTTAGTAGTGGGGGAGGAGGTGGGGGTCCGCCGGCAGTCCGCTGTACCGCGATGTGGTGCCTGGATACCGTTGAACGCACCTTCCCCCGTAGGTCGTCCCACCTCTTCCTGATGTCCTCCCTATTTCTTGGGTGCTGTCCCACAGCGTTGACCCTGTCGACTATTCTTTGCCATAGCTCCATCTTCCTGGCTATGGATGTGTACTGTACCTCTGCGCCAAATAGCTGTGGCTCTACCCTGATGATTTCCTCCACCATGACCCTGAGCTCCTCCTCGGAGAAGCGGGGGTGTCTTTGGCGTGACATGGGGTGGTGTGTGTGATGTGTGGGGTGGTGTATGTGTTGATGAGTGTGGTGGGTGTAGTGGTATGTGGTGTTTTGTGCGTGGATGTTGTGTGGGTGATGGTGTAGTGTGCCTCTGTGTGATGGTGTTATCTATTCTGTGCTGTCTCTCTCTGGCCTTCGTCTCTAATTTGTGGTCGTAGGGGTTTGTGGGTGATGTGAGTGTGTGTTTTATATTGTATTGGATGTGTGGGAGTGGTGTTTGTATGTGTATCAGGTGTGTGTATTTTGAATTGTCCAATGTGGCGGTGTTTTGGAGAGGTGTGTGTATTTTGAGCGCGGCGGTGTGTACCGCCAATGGAATACCGCGGTTGAAAGACCGCCGCGTGGATTCGTGGGTCGTAATAGCATGGGCGTGTGTAGGAAAGTACCATCTTGCCTGGCATGTTACCCCCATTTTTCACTGTATATATGTTGTTTTAGTTGTATGTGTCACTGGGACCCTGCCAGCCAGGGCCCCAGTGCTCATAAGTGTGCCTGAATGTGTTACCTGTGTTATGACTAACTGTCTCACTGAGGCTCTGCTAATCAGAACCTCAGTGGTTATGCTCTCTCATTTCTTTCAAATTGTCACTAACAGGCTAGTGACCAATTTTACCAATTCACATTGGCTTACTGGAACACCCTTATAATTCCCTAGTATATGGTACTGAGGTACCCAGGGTATTGGTGTTCCAGGAGATCACTATGGGCTGCAGCATTTCTTTTGCCACCCATAGGGAGCTCTGACAATTCTTACACAGGCCTGCCACTGCAGCCTGAGTGAAATAACGTCCACGTTATTTCACAGCCATTTTACACTGCACTTAAGTAACTTATAAGTCACCTATATGTCTAACCTTTACCTGGTAAAGGTTGGGTGCTAAGTTACTTAGTGTGTGGGCACCCTGGCACTAGCCAAGGTGCCCCCACATTGTTCAGGGCCAATTCCCCGGACTTTGTGAGTGCGGGGACACCATTACACGCGTGCACTACATATAGGTCACTACCTATATGTAGCTTCACAATGGTAACTCCGAATATGGCCATGTAACATGTCTATGATCATGGAATTGCCCACTCTATGCCATCCTGGCATAGTTGGCACAATCCCATGATCCCAATGGTCTGTAGCACAGACCCTGGTACTGCCAAACTGCCTTTCCCGGGGTTTCACTGCAGCTGCTGCTGCTGCCAACCCCTCAGACAGGCTTCTGCCCTCCTGGGGTCCAGCCAGGCCTGGCCCAGGATGGCAGAACAAAGGACTTCCTCTGAGAGAGGGTGTTACACCCTCTCCCTTTGGAAAATGGTGTGAAGGCAGGGGAGGAGTAGCCTCCCCCAGCCTCTGGAAATGCTTTCATGGGCACACATGGTGCCCATTTCTGCATAAGCCAGTCTACACCGGTTCAGGGACCCCTCAGCCCTGCTCTGGCGCGAAACTGGACAAAGGAAAGGGGAGTGACCACTCCCCTGACCTGCACCTCCCCTGGGAGGTGCCCAGAGCTCCTCCAGTGTGCTCCAGACCTCTGCCATCTTGGAAACAGAGGTGCTGCTGGCCCATTGGACTGCTCTGAGTGGCCAGTGCCAGCAGGTGACGTAATAGACTCCTTCTTATAGGCTCCTTCAGGTGTTGCTAGCCTATCTTCTCTCCTAAGTAGCCAAACCCTCTTTTCTGGCTATTTAGGGTCTCTGTCTTTGGGGATTCTTTAGATAACGAATGCAAGAGCTCATCCGAGTTCCTCTGCATCTCTCTCTTCACCTTCTGCCAAGGAATCGACTGCTGACCGCGCTGGAAGCCTGCAAAACTGCAACAAAGTAGCAAAGACGACTACTGCAACTCTGTAACGCTGATCCTGCCGCCTTCTCGACTGTTTTCCTGGTGGTGCATGCTGTGGGGGTAGTCTGCCTCCTCTCTGCACTAGAAGCTCCGAAGAAATCTCCCGTGGGTCGACGGAATCGTCCCCCTGCAACCGCAGGCACCAAAGAACTGCATCACCGGTACCCTGGGTCTCCTCTCAGCACGACGAGCAAGGTCCCTTGAATCCAGCAACTCTGTCCAAGTGACTCCCACAGTCCAGTGACTCTTCATTCCAAGTTTGGTGGAGGTAAGTCCTTGCCTCCCCACGCCAGACTGCATTGCTGGGAACCGCAACTTTTGCAGCTACTCCGGCCTCCGTGCACTTCCGGCAGAAATCCTTTGTGCACAGTCCAGCCTGGGTCCACGGCACTCTAACCTGCATTGCACGACCTCCTAAGTTGTCCTCCGGCGACGTGGGACTCCTTTGTGCGACTTCGGGTGAGCACCGTTTCACGCATCTTCGTAGTGCCTGTTTCGGGCACTTCTGCGGGTGCTGCCTGCTTCTGAGAGGGCTCCTTGTCTTGCTCGACGCCCCCTCTGTCCCCAGACGCAATTGGCGACATCCTGGTCCCTCCTGGGCCACAGCAGCATCCAAAAACCCTAACCGCACGATTTGCAGCTAGCAAGGCTTGTTGGCGGTCTTTCTTCAGGAAAACACTTCTGCACGACTCTCCACGGCGTGAGGGATCCGTCCTCCAAAAGGGAAGTTCCTAGCCCTTGTCGTTCCTGCAGAAACCTCAGCTTCTACTGTCAAGTAGCAACATCTTTGCACCCACAGCTGGCATTTCCTGGGCATCTGCCCATCTCCGACTTGCTTGTGACTTTTGGACTTGTTCCCCTTGTTCCACAGGTACTCTCGACTGGAAATCCATCGTTGTTGCATTGCTGGTTTGTGTCTTTCCTGCAGAATTCCCCTATCACGACTTCTTTGTCCTTTGGGGAACTTTAGTGCACTTTGCACTCACTTTTCAGGGTCTTGGGGTGGGCTATTTTTCTAACCCTTACTATTTTCTAATAGTCCCAGCGACCCTCTACAAGGTCACATAGGTTTGGGGTCCATTCGTGGTTCGCATTCCACTTTTGGAGTATATGGTTTGTGTTGCCCCTATCCCTATGTGTCCCCATTGCATCCTATTGTAACTATACATTGTTTGCACTGTTTTCTAATACTATTACTGCATATTTTGGTATTGTGTACATATATCTTGTGTATATTTGCTATCCTCATACTGAGGGTACTCACTGAGATACTTTTGGCATATTGTCATAAAAATAAAGTACCTTTATTTTTAGTATATCTGTGTATTGTGTTTTCTTATGATATTGTGCATATGACACTAGTGGTACTGTAGGAGCTTCACTCGTCTCCAAGTTCAGCCTAAGCTGCTCTGCTAAGCTACCATTATCTATCAGCCTAAGCTGCTAGACACCCTATACACTAATAAGGGATAACTGGGCCTGGTGCAAGGTGCAAGTACCCCTAGGTACTCACTACAAGCCAGTCCAGCCTCCCACAGCGTGTTTCTGTTGGCGTGGAGGTGGAGGATTTGTTTCCGCATATTTATCGCTGACCTTTGGTGTGGCGGACTTGTGTGGGTGTCTGAATTTCGGCGGATTCCGTGATGTGTGTCATAATAGCTGTGGGGGTCTCCCGCCGCCGTGGCGGTGTATTGGCGGTCTTCGGCACAGCGGTAAGCGCCTTTTACCGCCAATGTTGTAATGACCCTCTTAGTGTGTGGGCACCCTGGCACTAGCCAAGGTGCCCCCACATCGTTCAGGGCAAATTACCCGGACTTTGTTAGTGCGGGGACACCATTACACACGTGCACTATACATAGGTCACTACCTATGTATAGCGTCACAATGGTAACTCCGAATATGGCCATGTAACATGTCTAAGATCATGGAATTGCCACCCCAATACCATTCTGGTATTGGGGTGACAATTCCATGATCCCCCGGGTCTCTAGCACAAAACCCGGGTACTGCCAAACTGCCTTTCCGGGGTCTCCACTGCAGCTGCTGCCAACCCCTCAGACAGGTTTCTGCCCTCCTGGGGTCCAGGCAGCCCTGGCGCCCAGGAAGGCAGAACAAAGGATTTCCTCTGAGAGAGGGTGTTACACCCTCTCCCTTTGGAAAAAGGTGTGAAGGGCTGGGGAGGAGTAGCCTCCCCCAGCCTCTGTAAATGCTTTGATGGGCACAGATGGTGCCCATCTCTGCATAAGCCAGTCTACACCGGTTCAGGGATTCCCCATCCCTGCTCTGGCGCGAAACTGGGCAAAGGAAAGGGGAGTGACCACTCCCCTGACCAGTACCTCCCAGGGGAGGTGCCCAGAGCTCCTCCAGTGTGTCCCAGACCTCTGCCATCTTGGAAACAGAGGTGTTGGGGGCACACTGGACTGCTCTGAGTGGCCAGTGCCAGCAGGTAACGTCAGAGGTTCCTTCTGATAGGCTCTTACCCCTCTTGGTAGCCAATCCTCCTAACTTGGTAGCCAAACCTCCTTTTCTGGCTATTTAGGGTCTCTGCTTTGGGGAATTCTTCAGATAACGAATGCAAGAGCTCACCAGAGTTCCTCTGCATCTCCCTCTTCGCCTTCTACCAAGGATCGACCGCTGACTGCTCCAGGACGCCTGCAAAACCGCAACAAAGTAGCAAGACGACTACCAGCAACATTGTAGCGCCTAATCCTACCGGCTTTCTCGACTGTTTCCAGGTGGTGCATGCTCTGGGGGTAGCCTGCCTTCACCCTGCACCAGAAGCTCCAAAGAAATCTCCCGTGGGTCGACGGAATCTTCCCCCTGCTAATGCAGGCACCAAAAGACTGCATCACTGGTCCTCTGGGTCCCCTCTCATCCTGACGAGAGTGGTCCCTGGAACACAGCAACTCTGTCCAAGTGACTCCCACAGTCCAGTGACTCTTCAATCCAAGTTTGGTGGAGGTAAGTCCTTGCCTCCCCACGCTAGACTGCAAAACTGTGTACTGTGTGATTTGAAGCTGCTCTGGCTCCTGTGCACTCTTCCAGGATTTCCTTCCTGCACAGCCTAGCCTGGGTCCCCAGCACTCCGTCCTGCAGTGCACAACCCTCTGAGTTGGCCTCCGACGTTGTGGGACCCTCTTTTGTAACTTCGCATGCACTCCGGTTCACTATTCTTCTAAGTGCCTGTTGGGGTACTTCTGCGGGTGCTGCCTGCTTCTGTGAGGGCTCCCTGAGTTGCTGAGCACCCCCTCTGTCTCCTCCTCCAAAAGGCGACATCCTGGTCCTTCCTGGTCCTCAGCAGCACCCAAAAACCTCTACTGCGACCCTTGCGGCTAGCAAGGCTTGTTTGTGGTATTTCTGCGTGGGAACACCTCTGCAAGCTTCATCGCGACGTGGGACATCTGTCTTCCAAAGGAGAAGTTCCTAGTCCTCCCTTTTCTTTCCAAGCTTCTTCCATCCGGAGGCAGCTTCCTTGCACCTTCATCCGGGGTTTCCTGGGCTCCTGCCCCCCCTGGACACTGTCGCGACTATTGGACTTGGTCCCCTTGCCTTGCAGGTCCTCAGGTCTGGAAATCCGTTGTCAGTGCACTGCTGGTGTTTGTGGTTCTTGCAGAATCCCCCTATCACGACTATTGTGCTCTTTTGGGGTAGTAGGTGCACTTTACTCCTACTTTTCAGGGTCTTGGGGTGGGGTAACTTGGACACCCTGACTGTTTTCTTACAGTCCCAGCAACCCTCTACAAGCTCACATAGGCCTGGGGTCCATTCGTGATTCGCATTCCACTTTTGGAGTACATGGTTTGTGTTGCCCCTATACCTATGCTTGCCTATTGCAACCTATTGTAATTCTACACTGGTTGCATTACTTTTCTGACTCTTACTTACCTGATTTTGGTTTGTGTACATATAACTTGTGTATATTACTTACCTTCTTACTGAGGGTACTCACTGAGATACTTGTGGCATATTGTCATAAAAATAAAGTATCTTTATTTTTAGTAACTCTCTGTATTGTGTTTTCTTACGATATTGTGCATATGATATAAGTGGTATAGTAGGAGCTTTGCATGTCTCCTAGTTCAGCCTAAGCTGATTTGCCATAGCTACCTTCTATCAGCCTAAGCTGCTAGGAACACCTCTATTCTACTAATAAGGGATGACTGGACCTGGCACAAGGTGTAAGTACCTTTGGAACCCACTACAAGCCAGGCCAGCCTCCTACACTGAGACAGATTTCTGGCTGCTTTGGGAGACGTGCTAACGACCCCCAGGAAAGGAGACAATAGGGGCCTGAACTAGAGAGAAGTGTTAGCTCCCTCCTGCAGGAAGCCACACGGGTGTTGGCACAAAAGGTGAGTTTCAAAGGAGAAGCCGCCTTGGCAGGGCAAGTGGGTAACACTTGGGAGAGGAGCAGCTCCACTGTTCAGGCAGACAGGCTGACACTTGGGACAGAGACGGGAAGACAGTTGTCAAACAGGTTTTCCAAGTGTGTGTAGCTCCGTTGGTACCTCTGGATTGTGCTAGAGAGCCCTGGACATAGAGATAAGTTCTCCCATGTTGGGAGTGGGCAGAATGGTGCATCTTGGAATAGTCAGGTGCCATACTTCACAGGCAGTGGTCATCAGGTGGGAGGGAACCTTGTAGCCCATTGGTTACCAACTAAATCCTGCCCTGAGGGCATTTTCTGAGCATAAGTATGGGTCCCCTTGCACCCAGAACTCAGATCACGACTGGACTGGAAGAAGAACCAAAGAAGGACTGCCCTGCTGCACCATGTTCCCAGCAAAGAGAGGCTGCACCAACGTGGACTGCACCTGTGCACACCTAGTTGGTAGCAAAGATGTTCTAGGCTTGCAGGGTCCTGCTCAACGTGAAGTTGTCTCCAGAGCCTAACCAAAGCAGAAGACTCCAAGGGCCAGCCGACTGGCCTCCTGTTCGCAGCACAGGGACACAACAGCTAAAGAAGCCTGCTAAGGGCGAGTCGTAGCCCAGATCCCCGGATTGCCACTCTCTGCCGTCATGCAGCAGCACATATCAGGACCTGATGCTCAGAAGTTGCACCAGGCTCTGCTGGGACTGGAAGAGTGGTCGGAATGCAGCTTCATCACCCAGACGGCTAGCTAAAGCCCAGAGACAGAATGGCTGTGACTGCAACACCGGATGACAGGTAGTGTGTGGCGACTGGACCTCGGCCAGACAGGAGAGAACCCTCTGTGATGTCATAATCTGTACCCTGTACCCCTCATCACCTTTGTGAACCTAGGTGTACATACAGGAAGACCCCCCCATAGACCACATCGCATCCACAGAATTCTTCAATATCTTTTATCTTCAGCATCAGGACTACTCTATAAAAATCAATTGGACTGAGGATAAAGCACCTGGAACTGCTTGAAGGGTGCTTCTTCTGTAGAGGTAACTGTTTCTGAGAGCCTTGCAGGTCCCCCCGACTGGCCCTCTACTGGATTTGATCGCCTAAAGTGACTCTAATCAACATCATTACAACTAGTTTGCCAATGCTTGTTTGCAGTTGAGTTGTGCTTCCTGCAAATACAATCTATTTTCATAAATTGGTGTCAGATTTCTTTAGTGTCATGTCAACTTCTACTTCAATTGTTTAAATGTTTTATACTTCTTCCTTTGTGTAAGCCTTGCTGCTCAGAGCCCTAGCTGCCCAGGGTTGACCTGAATGTTTGACAAATGAAACCTACTGGTCCTAAAGGGATTGCTAAGTGTATTGCATGATGGGGGCACAATCACATCATATGATACACCTCATTTCCTCATATTGGTGCCTAGCGGTGGGTTCTAGAACTGGTGTTTAACACTACCATACAGTTTTTGAAGTTGGGAAACTGAGAAACCATCCAAGGTGATGTCTGTGTGCCTCCCAAGCAGCTGTTGAGTAGTTGTAGGCTCCATAATTGTTCCAAAGGATCGCAAACACTTTTCAAAGAATTGTGAAAAGTTTTGGGAAAGTTGTGGCAAAGCTCCTGAAAAGTTCAAAAGTCTGACAAAGGTTTTCAAGATGTTTTTGACAAAGTCAGGAGCCATGTTTTCAGCAAGGAAACATGAAGCTCCACGTGGCCAACCTGTCCGCATTCAAGAGAGATGAGCTGACAGCCTTCTGGAGAGAAAGGAAGACCAACATGGGAACTAAGACCAGGAAACATTAGTTGACCAGGGTCACCAGAGTCAACCAGGTGCTTATGCAACTTCTCTGAGTGACAATTTGTGAAAATGTGCTCCTTGACAATTAAATTGTAGATCCCTTCACAGGTGTCTACTTTGTTGCTTTTAACCCCTTGGGTGCCCTGGACGTAATGGTTACGTCCTGGGCAGCACCGCTCGGGTGCCCAGGACGTAACCATTACGTCCTGGTAGGGGCACTCGGGGGAAACGCTAGCGCTCCCCCCAGGGGCCTCGCACCCCCTCCCTTGGTCGGGGATGGCAGGGGAATCGCTTCCCCTTCCATCCCCACCCCGTGGTGTCTGATGACGTCGGTGCCCTCATCAGAGGCCTAACCCTCGCGGATTGGAGGAGAAATGCAAAAGCATGTCTCCTCCGGTCACGTGGAGGGGGCGTGAGAGGCATTAAAGGAAAGAAAATGCCTTTCCTCTCCTTTCATGTTTCACAACATTTCTGCAGCAGAAATGCCCACTCAACACCATAGAATTATTTATTTGTTTGTTTATGTATATGGGGAGCTGCCCCTTGGGCAAGAGCCGCTCCCCTGGGGGTTGGGGGGGAATTATTTTTAGGCCTTTTTCTGCACCCCCTTGAGGGCAGATCAGCCTATTATAATTAGGCTGTTCTGTCCCCGGGGCGGGGGGGGGGGGGGGGCAGAAACTCCTAGACACCAGGGATTTGTTTTGTTTATTTTATGTTTTACACGTGGGGAGCGACCCCTTAGGCAATTTCTGGCCTCCTTGGGGGCAGATCAGCCTATTTTTATTAGGCCAATCTGCCCCCAAGGGGAGCACAAACCACTAGACACCAGGGATATTTTTTTATGGCTGTTTCACGTGAGGGGAGCGACCCCTTAGGCAAGGGTCACTCCCCTGGAGGGCAAATTGTCTTTAGTCCATTTCTGCCCCCCTTGGGGGCAGATCGGCCTATTTTTATTACGCCAATCTGCCCCCAATGGGGCAGAAACCATAAGACACCAGGGATTTTTTTTTGCATCAATTTCACCCAAGGGGAGCGACCCCTTAGGCAAGGGTCATTCCCCTGAGGGGCAAATTTATTTTAGGCCATTTCTGCCCCCCTTGGGCAAGGGTCACTCCCCTCAGGGGGCAAATATTTTTTATGCCATTTCTGGCCCCCTTGGGGGCAGATCGGCCTATTTTTATTAGGCTGATCTGCCTGCAAGGGGGGCAGAAACCACTAGGCCCCGGGGATTTTTTTTGCGACAATTTCACACAAGAGGAGTGACCCGTTAAGCAAGGGTTTCTCCCCTGGGGGGCAAATTTATTTTAGGCCATTTCTACTCCCCTTGGGTGCAGATCAGCCTATTTCTATTAGGCCGATCTGCCCCCAGAGGGGTAGAAACCACTTGGTGTGTGTGTTTTGTTTGGGGGGCCAGCCCCTTGAGCAAGGGTCCCTCCATATGGGGGCAGATCGGCCTATTTTTGGAAGGCCCATCTGCCCCCAAGTGGGGCAGAAAGCCCACCAGAGACCAGGGAAGATTTTTTTTTCAAAATAGGAGGATGGGGTATGGCCATACCCCCACCCCAAATAAATGGGGCCAAAGTTATTCTGCCCAGGGACAGAAAGCCTACTAGATGCCAGGGAATAAAAAAATAAAAATATAGTGGGGTGGTGGCTACCAACCAGTATGGGCATGGTTATGCCTCCATCCCAACTGAAGGGGGTAACAGTCTTTCAGCTCTCCCCCGCACACTAAAACATCTTATCCCACGGCAAGCAAGAGGACATTTGATTATTTTGGGTTTTGGTTTTACATTTGGGCCATGAGAGCTTGGCTAACTCTCAAAATCGTCCCACTTGGAATGGTGAGGGCTGCACTTTTTGGACTTTGGGACGCTACCATGTAGAAAAATCCACAAGACCTTGACACATATGAAAACTAAACATCTGGGTGAGTCCAGGGTGGTGTGCTTCACATGCACCCGCACCATTTTCTTACCCACAATGCCCTGCAAACCTCCAACTTTCCTGGAAATCACACATTTTTCCCACATTTTTGTGATGGAACCTTCCAGAATCTGCAGGAATCCACAAAATTCCTACCACCAGGCATTGTCTCATCTATACCATTAAACATTCTGCCCCACTTGTCAGCCTAAATTTTTTTTTTTTTCAAACTGCCCATTTGGCCCACTTTGGTTCCCCCTTAATTTTGACATGTTTTTGGCTCTTCCCTGTCACAGGCACTTGGCCCACCTACACAAGTGAGGTATCATTTTTCCAGGGAGATTGAGGGGAATGTTGGGTGGTAGGAAATTTGTCCCGGAGCGGTGATCCTATACAGAAATGTGGGAAAATTTTGATTTGTTTAGCTAAATTTGAGGTTTGCTGAGGATTCTGGGTAAGAAAACACTGGGGGATCCATGCAAGTCACACCTCCCTGGACTCCCTCAGGTGTCTAGTTTTCAGAAATGTCTGGGTTTGGTAGGTTTCCCAAGACACCTGCTGAGCCCAGGACCAAAAACGCAGGTGCCCCCCCGCAAAAACAGGTAGTTTTGTATTTGATCATTTTGATGTGTCCAGATAGTGTTTTGTGGCATTTATTTTCACAGGCACTAGGCCTACCCACACAAGTGAGGTACCATTTTTATCGGGAGACTTCGGGGAATGCTGGGGGGGGAGGACATTTGTGGCTCCTCTCGGATTCCAGAACTTTCTGTCACTGAAATGTGAGGAAAATGTTTTTTTTGTGGCCACATTTTGAGGTTTGCAAAGGATTCTGGGTAACAGAACCAGGCGAGAGCACCACAAGTCACCTCATCTTGGATTCCCCTAGGTGTCTAGTTTTAGACAAAAACAGGTTTGGTAGGTTTCCTTATGTGCCGGCTGAGCTAGAGGCCAAAATCCACAGCTAGGCACATGGCAAAAACCAGCTGTTTTCTTTGGGAAAATGTGATGTGGCCATCTTGTGTTTTGGGGCATTTCCTGTCGCAGTCACTAGGCCTACCCACACAAGTGAGGTACCATTTGTATCAGGAGACCTGGGGAAACGCTGAGTGGAAGGAAATTTGTGGCTCCTCTTAGATTCCAAGAACTTTCTGTCACCGAAATGTGAGGAAAAAGTGTTTTTTTGGCCAAATTGTTAGGTTTGCAAAGGATTCTGGGTAACAGAACCTGGTGAGAGCCCCACAAGTAACCCCATTCTGGATTCCCCTAGGTGTCTAGTTTTAGAAAATGTGCAGGTTTGCTAGGTTTCCCTAGGTGCCGGCTGAGCTAGAGATCAAAATCCACAGCTAGGCACTTTCCAAAAAACACGTCAGTTTTCAATGTATAAATGTGATGTGTCCATGTTGCGTTTCCTGTTGTGGGCATTAGGCCTACCCACACAAGTGAGGTACCATTTTTATTGGGAGACTTGTGGGAACACAGAATAGCAGAACAAGTGTTATTGCCCCTTGTCTTTCTCTACATTTTTTCCTTCCAAATGCAAGACAGTGTGTAAAAAAGACATCTATTTGAGAAATGCCTTATAATTCACATGCTCGTATGGGGACCCTAGAATTCAGAGATGTGCAAATAACCACTGCTTCTCAACACCTTATCTTGTGACCATTTTGGAAATACAAAGTTTTTCTTGATACCTATTTTTCACTCTTCATATTTCACCAAATGAATTGCTGTATACCCGGTATAGAATGAAAACCCACTGCAAGGTGCAGCTCATTTATTGGCTCTGGGTATCAAGGGTTTTGGATGAACATACAAGCCCTATATATCCCCGCAACCAGTAGAGTCCAGCAGACGTAATGGTATATTGTTTTAAAAAATCTGACATCACAGGAAAATGTTACAGAGTAAAAAGTGGAGAAAAATGGCTGGTTTTTTTCAACTCAATTTCAATATTTTTTTTATTTTAGCTGTGATTTTCTGTAGTAAAACCTTGTAGGATCTACACAAATGAACCCTTGCTGAATTCAGAATTTTGTGTACTTTTCAGAAATGTTTCCGGGATCCAGCATTGGTTTCACACCCATTTCTGTCACAAACTGGAAGGAGGCTAAAAGCACAAAAATAGTGAAAATGGGGTATGTTCCAGTAAAATGCCAAAATTGTGTTGAAAAATGTGGTTTTCTGATTCAAGTCTGCCTGTTCCTGAAAGCTGGGAAGATGGTGATTTTCGCACCGCAAACCCTTTGTTGATGCCATTTTCAGAGGAAAAACCACAAGCCTTCTTCTGCAGCCCTTTTTCCCATTTAAAGAAAAAAAAATTAAATGTTCGCTGTATATTGGCTAATTTCTTGGTGTCCTTCAGGGGAACCCACAAACTCTGGATACCTCTAGAATCCCTAGGATGTTGGAAAAAAGGACGCAAATTTGGCATGGGTAGCTTATGTGGACAAAAAGATATGCGGGCCTAAGCGCAAACTGCCCCAAATAGCCAAAAAAAAGGCTTGGCACCTGAGGGGGAAAAGGCCTGGCAGTGAAGGGGTTAATCCAACCAACTAGTATCAACAAACTGAGTGCTGCCTTCATGCATAGGTAGGACCGTGCTGTCTCTTCCCCCAGTGCAGTCTGTCCCAAGCAACTACTGGTACTAACTCCTATAGTAGTGTTCCCCCGTGTTGTGTACCCACCTTCCTCATTTTTAGGGCACTCTCATATACGTCAGCCTCTTGTCAATGTCACCCCCAACACCCGGACATAACTAGGGAAAATCCCTTTGGGCAATCTGACATCGGGGGCACACCTGTCAACACCTCCAGTAACACATTTGCTGTCAGCATCTTCTCTGGCTCTAGGCCCAGCCTGGTCATTCTCTCTTCCAGGGCCAATCTTCTCTCAGCCAGGGCTATGGCTTTCTTCCCCAGGTTTGGTGGTGCCATGCTCTCTTGTAGGGAGCCCCGGTTACTGATGGAGCCTACTCTGGAAGCCACCCTGGGCCTGGTGTAGGCAGGAAGGCTCACACCTGCTCGCTCCAGGATACCATTACCCGGTTCCTCCACATTATCTTCTTCCCCACTACCTTGGGGCAATTCCTTCTCCAGGTCTGGAGGTACTTTGTGGGCCTCCTCCCAAGCTTTGAGGGCTCATTCTTCCTTGCTCTGGTTCCCATGTTGATTTTCCTATCTCTGCAAAAGTGCCCTCAGCTCACCTCTCTTGGAGGACAATTCAGCCATGTCGAGCTCCATGCTTTTCCAGAAAAAGTGTCTCCTTAAACTTTTTTCAACCTTTTGAAACTTTTAGGAACTTTGCCACAACTTCGTCATACTTTCCCTAACTTCTTGAATCCTCTGGAAACAGTCCTTTGGGGTCAACAACATCTCACTAACTGCTTGAGAGGCACAAGACCGTCTTTTTAGGTGTCACCTTATGTGGATTCTCAGTAGTCTCAACGTTACCAACTGTCTGGTTCTGATAAACACAGGTTCTGGATCCCACCGCTAGACATTACTGTGAGGAAATGGGGCTTAGTATATGGTGTGGGTGTGTGACCTCACCGTGTAATACACTTACTAACCCCACCAGTAGTTTTCGTTTGTCAAAACCAGCTCAACCTCGGGTAGCTGTGGCTCTGTGCAGTAAGGTTTACACAAAAGAACAAGTGTAAAGCATTTAAACAGCACAAAAACAATTGAAGAAATCAGACCAGATTATGAAAATAGACCTTATTGTTATGTATTGTTTTGGCATCACAACAAAAAAGATCCACTGGAGCCTTCCAGAGATATACAATTTCCAAAGTATAGTGAATCAAAGCACTTCACTCAACTGAAAACAAGCAATGTTAAATTCAACGAATTGGACACACAAAACCTTTTTCATCATTAAGTTTGGCTAGTTGTATTGCGGCCACTTCAACTCACTTTTGGCAACCAACAGTAGGCCGGGACACTAACAAGGTCCTAAGAAACAGTCACCTCCACAGATGAAGCAGTCTCCAGGCAGCAGTTGTGGCCGTGTCCTGTCAACAGGTCAGCCAACTGACCCCTGAAGTCTCTTTGGTTTGGCTGCACTCTGGAGGCGACTTCTCCTCAAGCAGGAGGCAGCAGGCACAGGCCCTCTTCTTTGCTAGCCACCAGGGTCAGCAGTGCGGCCTCTCTTTGCTGGTCCTACTCTGTAGAAGGGCAGTCCTTTTTTTGATCCGTCTTTCAGTTCAGTTGAGATCAGAGTTCTGAGTGCCAGGTGTGCCCTATTTCCCTTCAGAAAGTACCCTTAGGGTAGACATAGTCATTAGCCAATGGGCTACTAGGTTCCCTCCCTCCTGAGGACCACTTCCTGGGAAGAAGTGCATCTGGCTAGCCCAAGGTGCACCATTCTGCCCACTCCCATTATGGCAGAACTCCTCTCTCTTCATCCAAAGATCCTATGCCAAACCCAGATGAGTGGCTACCAAAGGGCTTACAAGCTTCTGGAAAATCAGTAAGGCAACTGGTTTCTCCTTGTAGTTTACTCACTCACCTGGCCAATGGTATGGGGATGAGGAAGACTGTTTACCTGGACAAAAGAGCAGCCCCTCTCCCAAGTGTTACCCACTTGCCCTGCCAAGGCGGCTTCTCCTTTGAAGCTCGCTTTTTGGGCAAACACGCATGTGACTTCCTGCAGGCGGGAGGTAACACCTCTCCTCAGGAGGGCAGAATGCTCTTTCGGGGACAGGCTCCTCCTACAACACTTGAGAGCCACAAGAATGAAGGCAACAAAGTAGCATATTTGTAAAAGTTGCACACTACAACATGTTAAATTAATTTAGACTTGAGAATCAAGTCGGTCTCAATGTAAGAAGTTTTTTGATACTTTGGAGTATCAATTCTGGTCACGCCGTTCAGGATTTAGCATAGCTGAGGGATCAGCATGTAACGCTGTACTCGCCAATCGGGCAACCAAGTCCTTCTACAGAAAAATCAACCATTACTCATTTTTACTGCCAGAACATGTAAGATACATGTTCTGCTTGTGAAATATGCTGCAACCTGACTTAGGGCTTGGTGGGCCTACTACAGGGGTGGCTTACACTTATTGCAGAGGGAGGTTTGGCTTTGCCATTGCTTTAAATATCAAAGTCAAGCTAACACTTTAAAAGTGTTCTTCCAGTCCGCCATAGCAGGCTGGGAGACTCGTTTTACCTGTGTCACACTGAGGGTGGCACAACCAGTGCTGCAATCCCTGGGGTGATTCTCTAACCTCACGCCCTGAGTACCATGTACTATGGACTTACAGGTAAGTCTGCCTATTCCAGTTGGGTAAAGCCAATGTAACATATACATGTTTTGGGGTCAGGGTACTAGCACTAAGATCTGGTTAGCAGCCTCAGTGCACTCCCAGAATCGAACCAACCAGCAGCATTAGTACAATAACTTGGGGTGGCCACATAAAAAGAGACATTTCCTTACAGCTTCTATTTGCTGTGAGGTCGGGTGTGCTGGGACCAGCCTCAGAAGAAGGTTTGAGTCGGGTCGTTGCAGTGCTGACTGCACAACTTCTCTTGAAGGACAGGCCATATAGGGACAAGTCATATTTGGATCTCTTGCACAAGGGGAACGATTTGTCTCTTGACTTTAACCTGAAGCGGATCCGCTGTTTGGAACGCAACCTACCTCGCTTGTTGTGTTCAGTGATGTTGAGCTTCGCCTCTTGCTCAGTGATGAGGGGCTGCATCAGGGACCATTTGTCACATGACTTGTAGTTGAGTGCAGTCACACATCACAAGACTGGCATCTGCTTCTTGTACATGTGGTACAGTTTAAAGAACAAGTTACTTACCTTCAGTTCTGCCTTTTATGCCAGAGACTCTAGGCAAATGCTGATTCCTCACCTTGTGAATATCCCCAGGGCTCAGTCTGGATGAAGGAACCTTTGTAGCAGTTCTATTGAGCATTGGTGGGTGGTGTCATGCAGTTCTGCCATGGATCCATCTAACCCCAGATATGGCATTGGGGCGCCAATAAGCTCCATATACTGACGTCAGTTTCTTTCTGAACTCTTTATGTGCCAACAGACGTGGAGCCCATAGAAATCAACATGTGAAGTGTGCAGATGTTTTCAATCAATGGAACCTTATTAATGGACAGTATGAGTCCATTCCACAGCAAACGAACAGGAGGGTGGGTCCGCAAGGTATCTGCAGTTAGATAGTCTCTCTACCAGAAAAGGTCATTCCGTTGGTAGCTTCTTCTTTTGATACAGACTTCTGACTGCATATTCCTCACCATTTGAATAGATACCAAAGCAGTACATCCCCCTTGCTGAATGGCTCAGACCAGGAAATCCTGCAGGACAGATCTGGCCAAGTTCCCTACTCACCAGAACCAGGCTTTCAGGCAGTAATGCTTAGTGAAAGTTTGGAAGGACACCCATGGAGCAGCCTTTCAGATGTCCAAGACTGGCACACCATGCACCAGAGCAGTAGTAACGGCCTTTGCCCACGTGGCATGGGCCCACAAATGTTTAGGCAAGGCTGGCTTTAGGGTGATGTGACTGGTGCAGCCGCAACTAGCCCTGACTAGTGGGGGCGCTGTTTAAAACTAATAATTGGTTTAAAAGCACATGAACTTCCTTGTGAATCCAGCAGTTTTCAGGCAACAATAAAAATGCATGATGACTTTAGTGAATAATGTTCCTACTGGTAAGAGATCGGAGTTTTGTCTAGTGGCAGCTTTGACTTATCATAAAGTAGCGTGGAGGGTTAATGTGCCTGCTGCAAAGAACCTGTAATGTGCAGATCACAGAACTGAGTGTGAGTGAACTATGAGTAGAGCTATAAAAAATGAAATGTATGTCAGAGAGGGGCTATGGAGGGAAAATGTCCAGTGTACATCTGTTCGTGGCATGTAGTGCTGCAGATTCACATGCTATGCATTACTCTGCCAAATACACAACGGATAAAAGCTTTTCAAAATCTCATACCACAAATGCAGCCAAATCAATAATACACTAAGATTTATCATGAAACTATTAGGAATGATGGCATCCTGCATAGCAATAGTACCACATGCAAGATTAAACATGAGAACACTACAACAGTGCCTCTCAAAGCAATGATCTCAAGCACAGGGTCAACTGCAAGATCTATGTTGTTAGACCGCCAAACGCACAGGTCCCTTAAATGGTGGAATCTCAGCAATTTAATGATGGGGCAGTCATTCCAAGGCCCTGTGCCTCAGACCACAATAACAGATGCATCAATGATAGGTTGGGGAGGTCATCTCCCCAACAAGGGGAATGGGATTCAAAACAGCTGAATTATCACATAAACCATTTAGAATTATTAGCTGTGTTCCTTGTCCTAAAAGCATTTCAGCTGCTTCTCAAACACAAGACTGTCTTGATAAAAACAGACAATAAGACGACCATGTATTACCTAAAGAAACAAGGCGGGAAACATTCATCTCAACTGTCCCTTCTAACCCAAACAATATGGAAATGGGCAATTCACAATCAAATTCATCTACTAGCAGAATACATCCCAGGAATACACAAATCCAAATCCCAGTGCTCTCAAGTTAGCGATTTGGCTCCCGAAGTCATAGAATTTGGATACTTATGACTTTTATTAGAATGCATGGAAGTTCTCAATCAAGCACACAAGCCTACAACTAGGCAATGCTATGCTAACAAATGGAAACAATTTGTTTATTACTGTCAATCTAAATATACTGACCCAATTACAGCATCAATACAAGATATTGTATGCTATTTACTTCATTTACAGAAATCAAATTTAGCTTTCTCATCTATTAAAATTCATCTTACTGCCATATCAGCATATTTACAGACTGTACAACATACCTCACTCTTTAGAGTCCCAGTTATAAAAGCCTTCAGGGAAGGACTAAAACATATTATTCTACCCAGTACACCACCTGTTTCTGCTTGGAATCTCAATATCGTACTCACAAGATTAATGGGCCCAGCTTTTGAACCCATGCATTCCTGTGAGATTCAATTCTTAACCTGGAAAGTTGCTTTCCTAGTAGCTATTACTTCATTACGTAGAGTTAGTGAAATACAAGCATTCACTCTTGAAGAACCTTTTTTCCAAGTACACAAACAAAGTTGTACTTGGAACCAATCCAAAATTTCTGCCAGAGGTGGTATCACCTTTTCACATAAACCAAACAGTGGAATTGACAGTCTTCTTCCCACAGCCAGATTGAATTGCAGAAAGAGCCCTTCTCACTCTTGACCTTAAAAGAGCTCTTATGTACTATGTGGATAGAACAAAAGAGTTTAGAAAAACTAAACAGCTTTTCGTTGCCTTTCAACAACCACATAAAGGTAATCCTATCTCTAAACAAGGATTAGCAAAATGGGTTGTTAAATGTATACAAACATGTTACATCAAGGCAAAAAGATAACTTTTAATCACACCTAAAGCACATTCCACTAGGAAAATGCTACCAATGGCAGACATATGTAAAGTTGCCAACTGGTCTACACCACATACATTTACAAAGCATTATTGTGCAGATGTATTTTCAAAGCAACAGGCCAATGTTGGTCAAGCTGTTTTAGGAACATTATTTCAAACAACTCCAACTCCTACAGGCTAGCCACCGCATTTCTTGGGGAGAGTAACTGCTTTGTAGTCTATGCGGGGCATGTGTATCTGCAGCTACACATGCCATCGAACGGATAATGTCCCTTATCCAGTGTAATCTGTTCATGGCATGTTCTGCTGCAGATTCACATGAACCCTCTCTCCTCCCCAGAAGCCTGTAGTTGTTGCAGTGTTTTCATTTTTTGTACATATGTATATACATTTACATTTGCATGGACATCTATTTTTACTTACTATTTATATACAACATTTATATTATTACACTCTATCACTCCTTCCTACACCCTTTTGCAGGAAAACAATCTAACAATGGAGTCGATGCCCATGAGCAGTATGACCGAGAATAGGAGTCATTCGATCCTGTGACTCCGAAAAGACTTCTTTGAAGAAAAACAACTTGTAACACTCCGAGCCCAACACTAGATGGCGGAATAATGCATAGCATGTGTATCCGCAGCTACACATACCATCGAACAGATGAGGCACACTGTTGGAGACGGGTAGTGAGGGAATTTGTGGGGGAGCTCACGGGGGTGCACCAACAACGACTGTTTCCACCGGGTGCCACCATCGCTAAAGCCAGCCCTGTCTTCAGGGTTGCTTTGTGGATAGCCAATTGCAGATAATGATATGTAGTACAATCGATCAGGAGACATTTCTCTTCTGCACCGCTTTCTTTTCTCACCTACAACGAAATGTTGATAATCTTGTCTGAATTCTCGTGAGTGATCAACGTTGAGGGCTCTTTTTCGGTCAAGACGGAGGAGCTGTTCTTTCTCATTGGATGTAAGAGGTGGTACATAGAAAGCCGTCAAGTTGGTGGATTGGCCTATGTGGAAGAGCGTGACTACCTTGAGCAGGAATGCTGCTTTTGTCCGGAGTACCCATTAGTCTGGAAAGAACGAAGCGTACAGTGGTACCACAGGCAATGCCTGCAATTCACTCACTCACCTGGCCAATGTTATGGTGATGAGGAAGACTGTTTGGATGGACGACTACTGTGCATGTGCTTGAAAGGAGTGCCCATGAGATAGGTGAGAGCCCATTGCAGCATCAGAAATGTGTTAGCGGGAACTTGTGGGTCAAGCTCTTCAAAAGTGCACCCCAACAGGTGATTTGAAGAAAGGTTGATCCAGTAAACCTAGCACGGCTGAAAGGGTTGATGGATAACTTAACTGTGGTCATAACAAAGCCTTGCTTGGTGAGTGAAAAAACAGAAAAATCTCAGATGCACTTGCCAAGGGTTGAAAATTAGGGGAAGAACACTGAGCAACAAACTTCTCCCAGCATCCTGCATATGCAGTTTTGGTAGATGAATGCCTGGCTGACAGAATAACACCAACCACGTCAGAAGGAAGATCGAAGGCCACCAACTGTCGCCACTCAATCTCCACGCATAAAGGTGTAGGTTTTGCAAGCTTGGGTGCAGGACCCGGTTCTGTTGCTGCATAAGGAGGCACTCCTGAAGGGACAGCTGGATTGGAGGACAAATGCTCATGTCCAGAAGTTCTGGGAACCACACTCTCCACGCCAAGTCCGGGGCACTTCGGAACACCTGTCTCCGGTCTCTTGATGGTATTCAGTCCAGGAGAGGGAGGGGCGGAAAGGTGTGCAGGGGCTCCCAAGCCACAGTGCAGGCAAATGGCATCTCCTAGAGCAGGCTGCCTTGGGAACTCCAACACGCAGGCGCTTTGACATTGCATGTGCTCTGAGGTGTTGAATAGATTGACCCAGGGTGTAGGAGGCTGGTCCAATATGTAGTCTGCAAAGCTGGGCATACTGTGCAGGGGGTCCAGGCAAGAACACGCTGGTTTACCGGCCTAAAAAGTAGACCACCTAATGCTCTAATTCTTAAGGTAGCTTGGTCGAACAGTTAGGCCACTCTTGGAAAAGTGCAAAGCATTTGTTGTACTCACAGCATCAATCGTGCAACTCACACACTCAAAGGAATAACTTGCTTCAGATTTTTATATAATTTATAAGACCAAGATCATCAAAATTGGTTAAGTATTTTTCAAGATATGACTTTTTGAAGTTTAATAAAGTCTTTTTGTGCGTAATTATGCACCATAGGAATCACTGAAGGATAACTTTTAAAAATAAGTATAAAATCACACAGTGGGTTTACCAAGTTCTTCTTTTGCAGGTTGGTCAAGGTCATCGGTGGGTACACTGTGCCAGCTGGAGAAGTTCGGATGGCTCCCAGGAGCAGCAGGAGAAGGTCTCTGGAGCTGGTGCAGGGCTGCTGCGAGGGAACACTTGGAAAAGCACTGCACAGGTAAATTTAAAGGTGAATTCTGGGTGAACTCTGGGGGTCCTTTTGGAGTGTCGAGGTTGCAAGGGATGGGGCACCCTTAGGGCACAGCTGGTTCTTCTGTGCAGGGCACAGGGTGGCCGGGTGCAGAGCAAATCGGTGAACCAGGAGCTGTGTGCAAGGATGCCCTCAGAAGCAGGAGGTAGGTCAGTTCAATCGTCATTTGCAGGACAACAGCAGCACTCTGGCAGGAGGTCCAAGTTGTTTCTGAAGTCACTCGGTTGGGGCTTCCTCCTGATCCTTTTCAGTCCCGGGTGGGCTGTTTTTCTTGATGTTTCGAAGTTAGGTGACCAATACCCAAGGAACTGGTACGATTCAGCTGCTAGAGGGCGCAGTGCCACCAAATATGGCACACTGGCAGGGTTTGACCTCGCGGCCGTCGGTGTGAAGGTTGGTCTGGCTGTGGCATCCGTTTCCGGAGTTAGCGTCCAATCAGTGAAGTGGACCTCACTGGCTAGTTGTTTCCTTGTGGATTTAGAGTGGTACCGCCACTCTGGAGGGAGTTCTCTGGCAATTTGCAAAGCCTGTAGGTCCTCTGGGGATTCTTAGAATGTTTACAGTTGTCCAGCAGCTCCGCAGCAGAGATTGTCAGGTCCTGGGTGCGACAAGCAGGGTTTGGCGCCTTTGCAACAGGTCCACAGTTGTTGTGCCTTTTGATCTTGTTGTTGTTGGTCTTCTGTCCGTCGTATCTGGTTTCTTGGTCCAGGGATGCCCACTAGATGCTGTATTTAGTGGGCGTTTTAGAGGGAACCTGGCACTGACCAACGTGTCATCTACCTCAGGGTGGCTACACCCACTAAGTGACTACACCTGACTGGCTACTTTCCTTCCATCCAAGATGGAGGAAAATGAAATGGGGAGTCCACCTCGCAGGCAACACCTTAGGGGTGGTGCATGCCAAGTACGGCCAATCCTCCTGCCCTTTGTTTGAATTCCCCGTGGTTGCTCCCACCAAAAGTGGGGGTTTGCAACAGTGGCAGCCATCAGCTGCTAGCAGCAGGCCTGGGGTCGAGTTTCAAAGGCGGTCAGCCAGGGGAGTGCACTTCGCCAGGGGAGTGCACATTCCTGAGTGAGGGGGTGTTAGCCCCTCCACCCAGGAAGGGCTTTGTTCTGCAACCCAGGGAGAAGGATCTATCTCCCCCAGGTTGTAGACTGGTGTCTGGCAGTGGCAGGCTGGATAGGACCGGTCAGCAACCATGCTAGGGTAGTTAGCTTTTGCAGGGGACAACTCTATGGTCAAACCTGTGTACATTCGGTAATAAATCCAATACTGGTACCAGTCTGAATTTATCATTCTGAGTTGTTTGATACCAAACAACCCACAGTTCAGAGCAGCCATCATGTAGCTGTGAAACTCGTACTGACCAGTGTCCAGTACATGTATTAAAGTGTCTGCTCTGTTCACTCACTATGTCACAGATTTGGCAAAGACACAGTAGGGGCATATTGCTCATGCAGCTGTGCCCTCACATATAATATGGTGCATTATATGTACTTTAGGGTTGTAAGGCCTGCCAGAGGGGTGTCTTACCCATAGTGTATGCAGTGTATAGTGGTCAGGGCACACAGGTAGTGTGCCATGTCGAGTCTGTATTTTAGGTTCGTAACAGGACACATAGCCTGCAATGGGATATATTTGTTTGTTTTTTACAATATCTTTTATTAATTTTCAAAATAAGGGTAAACATTCCCATTTGCAAAGTCTTAAATACTCCCCAACTGTACCCTCCCTCCCTTCTTACATCCAGCAACCATTACATTTCTTGTTTATTTCCTAATACATAATTGAGTACCGTATAGTGAGTCCGTGTTTCTTCAGGTCATTAGCTTCTTGTCATGTATTTTATGAGGCTTCATCAGAGCTTAACTCTGATACGTGTTGTGAGTGATCTGATTCTCGTTCTTCGGGGTATTTAAGTTCGTCTATTATTGTGTTCCCTTGGCTTGCTGTATCTCTGGGTCTCCTTCCTTGGGCTGCCTCTCTATGTAATATATGTCCTTCTGTTTCCGCCCATTTTAACACTGCACTTAACCATCCTTGTATTTGAGGGCCGGTCGATGCTTTCCAGTGACTCGTTATTTCTCTTTTAGCTAGCAGTAATGCTAAATCGATAAATTTATTCGTTGTTTTTTTGTTGGCTGGGCGTGGAAAGTCCCCCAACAGTGCTGACATCGGGGAAGGTTGCAGTCTGCGTTCCGTTATCGTTTCCAAGGTTTTAAATACTTCTATCCAGATTGGGACTACCTGCTGGCATTTCCAAAGCATATGCTCTAGTCCTGCTTCTGGTTCCTTGCATCTGGGGCAGTTGTTTCCGCTGGAGGAGAACATTTTGGCAAGTCTACGGGGAGTGAGATAGGCTCTATGGTAAATGTACATGTTTATTAGTTTAAAACGAGCATTTCTTGATACTGGGTATATATGTGCGGTAATTCTATCCCATTGTTGTGTTTCTATTGTGGTCTCTAATTCAGTTTGCCATTTTAGTCTAAGGTTATCTAGTTGGGTAAGAGTGTCTTTGTGTAGTGTTTTGTATAGTGTGGATACCAAGCCCCTATCACCTCCTCAGGTACAAATAACTCTGCAGCCCTCATGTGTGGGTGGTTCTTGTGTTCCCTGTTTCCAGGTTCCTCGAATGGTTCTAGTTATTGCCGAGTATATTATGAATGTTCCTGGAGGAATATCAAATTGCGCACGTAATTCGGTGAAGGTCCTAAGTTGCCCGTCATGGTATAAGTCTCCCAGGGTGGTGATATTGTGTCTGATTAGTTTATTTAAACCGGTTAAAGCTTGGTTTCCTAACAGACTTACCAGGCTCGTTATTGGAATGTCAGGTGCGTATGGAGTGTGCAGATGTGAGCGTCTGACCACTCTTTCCCAGGAGAATTTGACTGCTTGCCAGTCTGGGGGCAGTGATATTTTTTTTTTCCCTCCTGGGGATATTAGCACTTCCAACAGTGTATGAGATAACGATCTAGTATTGTTCTGTGATTCCAAAATTGACGCATCTTCGCTTAGGAATTTTGCCAGCCATTGTAGTTGGCCTGCCCAGTAGTAGGTTTCCATATCAGGGGCTGCAAGTCCTCCCTCTAGGGTAGGTCTCTTGGCGTATTCAGAGCTAGCCTGTGTCTGCCCGGTCCCCATATAAAGTTAGACATGATAGAGTTTACGTCATTAAATACTGTTTTGGGTATGATTAGAGGAATGGCGGAGAAGAAATATAGAAATTTTGGAAGAACTGTCATTTTTAATATTGCTACTCTTCCCGTAACTGTCAGGGGTAGTGTCTTCCAGAACTGTATATCAGTTTTAAGTTTCCTGATTGCCGTGTATATGTTCCCATCTAATAGGTCTGAGGGTTTGTGATATATATTGATGCTGAGATATCGGAATGTGGTGGGAGTCCAGGGGAGACCCCTGGTATCAGCCATCGTTTGAACTCCGTCTACCAACGGGAAGATTGAGGATTTCTTCTAGTTTATCTTAAGACCTGATGCTTTGCTGAAGCTCTCTAACATGGCCATCGCCCCGGGGAGTTCCTTGTTTTTGTCTCCAAGGAAAATTAGCATATCCTCCGCATATAATGCAATATGGTGTCTCTGTGCTCCTACTAGAAGTCCCCCATAGTGTACCCCTGATCTGGCCATTCTGGCCAGTGGTTCCACTGCTATGGCGAATAGTAATGGGGACAGTGGGCAGCCCTGTCTGGTGCCTCTACCGATTATATAGGAGTCTGAGATTATTTTGCCCGTGCGTACCCGTGCTGTAGGTTTCGTGTAAAGCAGTTGCGTCCATTTCACAAATTCAGGCCCGAGGCCCAGCTTCAGCATTACTTTTTCCAGATAGTCCCATCGTAGACTATCGAATGCTTTCTCTATGTCAACAGAAATTATTGCGGCCTGTTGTAGGGATGGTAACTCGATTGGATAATTGATAATAGTCTCCGTATATTCTGCGCAGTGTTGCGCTGTGGAATGAATCCAGATTGATCTTTATGGATTAGTTGTGACATAAGGGGCAGTAACCGGGAAGCTAATATTTTACTAAGTATTTTGTAGTCTAGGTTTAGCATGGAAAGAGGGCGGTATGAACGTACGTCTCTCATTGCTTTATTGGGTTTTAGTAGAGGGATCATAATCGCCTCATTGGTGGTTAGAGGGAGGGTTTTCTTTTCTTTGGCTTCTTTATATAGGTTACATAACTGTGGGGCAAGTTTTTCGAGGAATTCACTATAGAACTCCACAGGGAGACCATTTGCCCCATGTACTTTCCCTCTGGCCATGTTTTGTATTGCAGTTCTAATCTCGGGTATCGAATTAGGTTCAGCAAGGGCTAGTGACTCTCTCTCCTCTAGCTGTGGGATGTCGAGATCTTCTAGAGATTTCACCTGAGAGGAGGTTAGCAGTTCTGGGGGAGGGACGTATAGTTGTGCATAATAGTTTGCAAATCTTTGGTTAATTGCTTTAGTTCAAATAAATGGTTTCCATCTATATCTTCTATTTCCACTATCATTGATTGCTGTCTCGGGGGTGCCGCCATCCAAGCTAGGAGTGAGCTCGCTTTGTCCCCCTTCTGTGTGTTGTCTATCTAGATATTTCTTATAGTCAAATTTACATAGTATTTCTGTGGCCTCCGCTACTTTCTCTTTAATAGATGTGATGTCAGAGGCAATTTCTGGGTGTTCGGGTCTCTGGCGCTCTAGTTCTCTAAGGGTTCTCTCAAATTTTGGGATATCTTGTTCCAGTGATCTCCTCACCCCAACATTTCTGCTATACATTTCCCTCGGATTACGGTCTTAAAAGTCTCCCATTCTATCGCCCTGCTAGTTGCTGTTCCCGTATTGATATTGAAAAATTATTTGATGGATTCCGATATGGAGCTTTTGAAAGCTACATCTTCCAGCATTTCCGCCCTTAGTCTCCACGTCGGAATGCAGGTTCTCTCCCTCTCCCAGGACAGTGAAATCATGAATGGGTTATGATCAGAGAGAGTACGACACAGGTAGTCTGCCGAGCATACTCCACTTTGTAACTCGGGGGAGGCTAGGAATGTGTCTAGTCTAACATGTAGGTCATGAATTGTAGAATGGAACGAGTAATCTCTGGTAGTGGAGTGGACATGTCTCCAGCAGTCACTAAATCCCCACTGGTGTTGCCACTATGAAAATTGTTTAGCTGTTTTAATGGTTGGTGATCCCTGTGGGGGGGGGGGGGGGTGATCTATCAAGCAAAGGGTCCGCATTGCAATTAAAGTCTCCTCCTATTAGGGTGGCTTGAGTAAAGGTAGGACCTAATTCCCTTGAGATCCTAGCTAGGAAGGAACCCTGTTCCTGGTTTGGGGCGTACACTCCTCCTATTGTAATATCTCTCCCAGCTAGGCTTCCAGTGATCAGAACATAACGGCCCTCTTTATCGAGTATCTCTTGGGTTTTCTGGAAGGGGACCCCTGGGCGTATCCAAATTAGCACTCCCCTGGCAAATGCTGAATACGATGTTGCGAAAACCTGGCCTCGCCATCGTTTCGCCAGGGCGTTGATCTCTTGTTCCAGTAAGTGGGTTTCTTGTAATATTGCTATATGGGCGCCTCTCCTTTTAAGTTGCTTATAAATTTTATATCTTTTGTTCATATTGTTCAGGCCTCTAACATTCCAAGTAAGAATTTTGTATTTCAGGTGGGAATCCCTATTACATGGCCAAAGTGATATGTGTTGTGACCTCCCTTATGATCCTCTCCCAGGGTCCTCTTTCTTCTTGCTTCCATACGGTACAATGTGATTAGCATATTGGTGCTGGATGTAGTTCCCCTATTGTTCGAATGTAAATTTCCCCAACTCCCCCCCTCCCTACCCCAGGACCGGTATTTAAAACTATCCCCGTCCAAACTTTTGAATCTAAGATTGGTAACTATTGGGTGAGGCAGTGTACCAGGGACTCCAAACCTATCTCTAGGTTGGACCTCCAGGCCATGTACATTCTATTATATCTCAAACATTTCAAGCATAGTTCTTGTCACATTTAGGTCAATGACTCTAAGTATTAAGTTCCCTCGCAGAGAATGTTACAGTTTGTTGAGGCTAGGAGTCATTAGGCAATGTTAGTATTTAAATTGGAGTTCCCAACTGCTTCTTACGGTTCCTGTATTTTGTTCATTTCTTTGGAGGTATCTGAGTGACCTATATTTTTGTGTTTTCCCTCGAGTTCTTGTTATTTTGAGAATAAAGGATCAAAAAAGTTCTTCTGAGGACCTTGGTGTTACTTTTGGCATGCTGACTGAAGTGCCCTGGGAGGAAATGGAGGTGTGGCCCGAGTTGGAGTCTTGGTCAGATAGTGATTCCATTGATCTCATGATGGCCAGGTCTCCTCCACTTATTATAGCTACGTTAGATACCGCTTCTAGTCTTTCTTTAGATGGTAGCTGGTCTATTGGTGTTCTTCTTGGGTTGCGGCTGATTGCATCATTCCGTTGTTTTTTGGCCGTCTGTCTTTTTTTTTTGTGGAGTGGGTGTGGGCTGTTCCATCGTTTCCAGCCAGTCCCACACTAGTTGGGGTGAAGTGAAGAAGTGAGTTCTATCTCCGTGTGCCACTCTTAATTTGGCTGGGAAGAGCATGGCATATTGAGTTCCCATGGTTCGGAGTCGTTTCTTGGTGTCTCTGAAGGATGCTCTTTGCTTCTGAGTTTCTTTGGTGATGTCTGGAAACAGCATTATTAGTTGATTATCAAGGATGACGTCCCCTTTGAGTCTTGCCTGTGAAAGGATGTAGTCTCTATCTTTAAAGTGCAGTAGTTTGGCCACCACTGGTCTTGGACCTGCTCCTGGAGGGGGGGGAGTCTGGTTGGCACTCTATGCGCCCTTTCGATTGCGAAAAAAGGGAACAGCCCTTCTGGTGGGATTATTTGTTTTATCCAGTCTTCAAGGAACGCTTCCATGCCTTGTGATCTATTTTCTGATTTTTCAGGGAGACCTACTATGCAAATGTTATTCCTTCGGGTGCGGTTTTCGGCATCCTCAGCTCTAGTTTCAAGCTGCCTCACTCTAGTTGTTAGATTGTTCAGGTTGGTGGTGTAGGATTTTTGATCCGGAATCATTTGTTCCAGTGTTCTCTTGTTTGCACTTACCCTATCTGACAGTTTTCTATGATCATCTCTTAAAAGCGAGAGGTCCGATGTCAGGGAGTCTATTTTTTGTTCTAGTGCTTCTCAGGAGTCATTTATCGCTGTTAGTATCATATCCAGCGTGGTTTCTGTGGAAGGAGAGTTAATGTTTGTTGTTACTGCTTGTGTTTGAGATGTGGGTTGAACCAACGCAGTTTCCTCTCGTTCAGGACCTTCTCTTTTCTTGGGTTTACCCATTTTGTAGTGTTCCGAGAGCTTGCTTGTTTTGATTAGGGATCTGTGTATCTGAGAGTTAGGTTCCCCTTTGATGTTGCTATAGATCGTTATTGTGAGGGCTGAAGGTCGGAGATAGTCAGTGGTCGTTCTGCGTTTCTGGCAAGGGCGCTCTATCTGTTAGCGTTGGATCAGTCCGCAACTTTTATTTAATTGTACCCTATTTCCCTGGGTACTGGGTATTACTCTGCTGTAAGGTATTCCTGCCTCTTTCACTGGGATAGGGTCTTCAGAGTTCCATTACCCTTGGAATCGTCGGATTCAGGGAGGGCCGTTGTGTTTCAGTCTCTCCGTTCCTCCTTCGACACTTTCAGATTCAGCTGCTCTCTTCGTACCAGATTTATGACTCTCTCATTTCCCGAGATGTTATTTCTCAGGGTGCTGGAAGTTAAGCTGCAATAAGGTATTCCTACTTCTCCCTCTGGGGCAGGGTCTACCGTGCTCCTCCGTCTCTCGTATCGCTAGAATTAAGGATGACCGCTGTGCTTCGGTCTCTCTGTTCCTCTCCAGACTCACTCAGATCCAGTCGCTCTCTTTGCTCCCCACCTGCTCCTCATCTCCCACTCGATACCTCGATAGGATCGATTTGTCAATTTCTGCTCGGGGGAGTACTCGATGTTAGTGTTGGAGAGTTTTGTTACTATTATTCAGTTGTATACTACTTCTCTAGGTGTTGGGTATTAAGTTACTGTAAAGTATTCCTGTTTCTCCCTTTGGGGCAGGTTCTTCAGTGTCCACCTCCCCTCGTGTCGCCAGAATCAATGTAGTCCGTCTCGTTTCAGTTTCACCGCTCCCTTCCAAACCCAGTTGCACTCTGTTTGCGTTTCCCCTCTTCCCCGAGCTCTCGGCGGAGACTTTTGCCAATTTTTGAATTTTTCCCTCTCTCCTCTTAAAGGTTGGAGGAAAGGGTGCATAGGGGCTTGCACCTACCGAGGGTTTCGGGGGATGCCCAGCGCTGCTTTGATCGTCGTGGGAACTTTTCTTTTTTCAACGTGGCCTTACGGCGGCCATATTGGATTTGCCGATCGGGATTTTCTTTTCTGGTTTTCTCAGTTTTTTTAGTGCTTATTTGGGTATGCTATTCTCCCTGTATGTGCTCTGGATGTTCCGGTCATCGGAACTTTGTTTCTGTAGTTGGTTTAAGGCTATTTGCTGTCAGGGAAATATCAGGCCCGTGAATGCTATTCTGAGCTCCGCGCTCCCTCAGTAAGAACGTTTTGTCAATTACAGCTTAGGAGGTACTCGTTGTTAGTGTTAAAGAGTTAAGCTGCTGTAAGTATTCCTGTTTCGCCCTCTGGGGCAGGGTCTTCAGTGCTCCACCTCCCCTCGTGTCGCCAGAATCAATGTAGGCCGTCCCATTATGGCTTCATCGCTCTCTTCTAGGCCCTTACAGACCCAGCCGCACCCTGTTTGCATTACACTTCTTCCCCGAGCTCTCGGCAGAGTCTTTTGCCATACTTGGATTTTACCCCCTCTCATCTTAAGGGTTGGAGGAGAGGGTGCTTAGGGGCTTGCACCTACTGAGGGTTTCGGGGGATGTCCAGCGCCACTCTGATCGTCGTGGGAACTTTTCTTTTTTCAGCGTGGACTTGCGGCCGCCATCTTGGATTTGCTGATCGGGATTTTCTTTTCTGTTTTTCTCTGTTTTTTAGTGCTTATTTAGATGAGCCATTCTCCCAGTATGTGCTCTGGATGTTCCGATTATCGGAACTCTGTTTCTGTAGTTGATTTAAGGCTATTTGATGTCAGGATTATATCAGGCCCGGTGGATGCTGTTCGGAGCTCCGCGCTCCGCGTGTAGCTCCATTGGTCGCCGGCCACGCCCCCGCCTGCAATGGGATTTAACGACTCCTGGCAAAGGGTTCAAGATTCCACATCCTCCTCTTTATTGGCAACTGCTAGTTTGGCTGCCCAGATACAGATGGCCTTTTTGTTCATTTTTGTGCAGCATGGACATGACGCCGAGGCATGTTTGGGGCCAAGGCCCATACAGAGACGTTGAGGTTTCCGTCACAAACATTTAATGGTCACGAGAATGCCTAAACCCTATTGTTTTAGGGGGTGACATTGTCTGCACACTGAAGTAATCTGAGGGGAAAATCTCCGTCAGACGCAAAAAGAAAGGAACTGATGCCAGTGAGTGGATGTAGCACACATACAGTGGTCCCGACATCATGTCCAGGGTGGGGCGGAATTAACGCGGAGCTCCACGATGTCACCTGTCAATGCGCAAAGGAATTGCTATGAATGCTTCTGGATCCAGTCAGGCATCTGGGGAAATTCACAAAGTGAGGAATCTATGGTTAGAAGTATCGACCACAAGAGGTTCCAAGTATGTTTGTGTAGGTTTGAGGACCTCAGTGAGCACATGAGTTTTGTGTGCAGTGTCAGGGTCCAGATAGGTTCATTTCAGAGTGCGATAAAACTCACTGACGTCGGGCCTAGCATCAGGATATTGGCCGTTGGCATGGGTGTGTTTGGTGCCAAGGCATCAGAGTAACAGTCGTTGTGGGTGTCAGTAACCAACATATGTCTATTACAGACACGACACAGGTTGAACCCTGTTGTGTTAGGAGGTGAGATGCTGCACGCTGTTATAGGTTTGAGAGAAAAATCGCTGCCTGGTATGACAGGATTTCAAGGCTACAGATCCTCATTGGCAGGCGCATAAAGACATCAGTGTGAGAAGGTGGCGCATTCAGAGGCCTCAATGCCCTCGGAATGGCTTTGCTCACTTGTCACGTGTAAAAGATGTTGAGAGAAGGAAGAAAAAAATTCTGGGAGAAATATCTCTGAAAAAAGCAGGTGTGAAAACACAGTGTGTTATAGAATCCTACTCACAGAAGCCAGAAAAAAAGAACTGAGTGGATGAGCCAAGAGCCAGCACAAGACATCATGAATAGCACAGGATCCCACAGCCTTAAAGGATGCCTTCAACACTTAAAATGTTGGCTTATCAGGCTGCACATTTCCTCATCCTTTAGATGTGTCAGCAGCGTTTTTGGGAGGCTTCTAACAGTCTAAAAACAGAAAATCTAGCCTGTGATGGGCTTTTGGACGGTGCTAAGCAATATACAGGCAAGTTAGTTTCTCACTCTTCCTGATGATATATGGACATATATGTTCAAATGCAGTGCTCAGGGTTTCTGCATGCATCAGGGAATTATTCTAATGTTCATGACTATCAATGAAGACCCTGGGTTGCAGAACTACTATTAACATAGCTTGATTTCAGCCTTAAATGGCTAAATCTAGTACAGTTGAGAAGACTGGGCATAGTTTAGAGATGGAGTCGGTGACCCACTGGTCCAGCATCTTCCTTTCTCTGCACAGTTAACCCACCTCCTCCCCACTGTGGCTAGATACCTCTCCCTTCCCCTTTTGCCATGGTAGGTGCAGGCTCGTTCTTCCCCCAGTGCCCTCTCTGCTGTCAATGCTGATACCTCGTTCCACTCTCACTTTGGCCATTATACATATCCCCCCCTTGGTGAACAAGTTACTTACCCTCTGTAGTGCTCTTTCTGGTGGATACGCTGTCTGACCGCAGATTCCTCACCTTTTGAAGACCCTCAGACTGCATTGGAAACGTTTCATCAATTGCTCTTGTGCTCCAACAGGTGGCGCCATCGGACTCTGCACAGCATCGCACCGCTTCTGAAGTAACACCTTCGAATCATATATCGGCCCAACCCCTTTGTGCAGACGTTGAGTTTTCTTTTACAATTCAACCATACCCTCATATATGTATCAACTGTGACAGATTGCAAGCATGAAAGTATACAAACGCAACCTGGGACCTATTTAGAAACCTAAATGTCCACTTCACAGAACGGGGAGGAGGGAGGGTGGTGAGGAATAAGGCAGATCACACTCAGTCTCCGGCGAGTTCCTACTCTGTCTTAGGCCCTGTTCCATCTCTAGATTCTCATCCTGTTGTCACAGTCCTCAAAATGTTGAAGACATAAGCAGACCAAATGGGATTCGTCTCCTTTCTGCCTCCCCTAGTCTAGGGAGAAGTCGTACAGGCGGTACTTGAGGGATCTCACCCAATTTAGAGCCCATTCCTAATCTGGTACCGGGTAGCCCAGAGTTTTCTGGGTAGCAAGTTGAGGCTATCAAGGCCATGCTTCAACTCTCCAGATGATTCCAGGTCCCTCGGAAGCACCTTTGGGCTGCATGGTTCCTCCAGCACTCTCAATGGGACTTCAGCCGGGAGGGACTACCTAGGTACTTGAGTCGTTAGGTCTGTGCCCTGCCCTGAGATGGCCCCGGCCCACACTTCAACACCTGCACCAAAGGCCACGCTAGTTCTTTCCACTCCAGTCTCAGCTGGTGCTGCCAATTCCAGAACTGAACCAGATGCCAGCTTTGGATGCAGTGCCATCTTCATGCCAATGCTGACACGTGTCTCATTATGAAATAAACCAAAGTCCCTGGTACGGAAGAATTCCAAAGCAATGACAGTACCTCGATGCAAATACTACCACAGGCCTTATCTTGACTGACTTCAGACACATCTAGGGCCACGGTTATGGCTCCTCCCACCACTCCCACAGAGGAGAGTGCCCCTTTTGCAGTAGCAGTCCACAGAGCTACATCAGTGCTATACCCAAGGAGTAGACCAAGGGATATCTTCTGCCTGAGGGTTTGCACAATGGCAAGTGTCTTCAGAGCCCTTGCTGCCGTTTAATAAGGCTCTGACAGGGATGTTGATAGTGAACTGGGCTAAACTTTCCCGCGAGTTGCCCTATAGCGATGTGCCATAAGCCTTCTTCTTGTGACGCAGGACCTGACCCAAGAGAGCCTGGTGGTCCAGTCTGCTCACCAGCAAGGGCAGCCCTAGTGCATTCCCACCGACCTGCCAGAGCGGGAGGGCACAGCACATTGACCCATGTAATAAGATTTTCTTCCAGTGCTGTGAGGAATTCAGGAATACATTTGCACGTGCAATCCATGATTGTTATTATGCGGCCAAGTATGTTGGTTCGGCAGCAGAGACAGAATTCTTTGTCTTCCATGTCCCCGGATGCCACTGTAGCCCAGCAGCGGATCCCCATTCTCTGATCAGTTACAGCAAGTAGGGGTCAGGATCCTGGCTGCCTATGCTTACCTCAGAGTGGTAGATGCTCCAGGTACTACAACATGACTGCACCCTCCCATTCTTGTTTTCCTTTCATGTTTCTCATTCCACCAGAGCTAAGGCTGCCATTAATGCATTGGGGGAGGGTGAAGGGTGACCTGGTGATATCCGCCACGTTGCCACAAGGGCACCTGTCCACATCTTTACCAGGCATTACTGTCTCAAGTCTGCAGAAAGGGCCACTTTGCCTGCTCCGTCCTTTTTGCATGGCTTTCTGGTGTAATATTCACTCAGATCATCTGGCTATTGGGAGATACTGTGTTGGTATCCATTCAAAAGGCAAGGAATCAGTGGTTAGTGTATCCATCAGAAGAACAAAGTATCTGCCTACGGTAACTCTTTTTGAAGTGGTTACTCTATCTAGCTGCAGATTTCTTGCGGTCGGCGACACACAGCTTTGCCTTTAGGTGCTTCAAAGAGCACTTCCCCCAGGACTACAGGTCATGCCAGAAACCTTCATGCCACCGGCATAAGTCATTCGGGTCCACAACAGACAGCTTCCTGCAGCGAGGAATGGTATGAAACTTGTACGGGGAGAAAAATTTCCATCAGAATTTTAGGGTTGGTAAGATACCAAAAAAGTTTGGAAGCATACCTTTAGATCTGCTTCAAGGGCGTGGAAAGAAAAGAACTGATGTTACCAGGCAAGAGTGGTACCTAAATAATACTGTGTTGTCACATTCAGCAATCGCTAAAGCTAGCACCTGGGGGGGATTCAAAAGTTGAGGAATCTGCAGTTGGAAGTATCCATCAGAAGCTCCCAGTACTGTAAGGCACATCGCATTCTGTCAAACTGCGCACAGACAGGCAATATCTACTGTGTAATGAGACTGTCCTATGGAGTGCGGAATCCACCGACCTTTTCTCTCACGGCTGCGGGACTCATCCTTTTCTCCAAGTCACAAAACAGACAATGTTTAAGAAAAGCAAACTTTATATTAAGTTATCAGATCCCTAAAACACTGAACATAGTGGTTAAATAAAAACCCAGAGATCTCCCACAGGGGGGATATTGTTAAAATATTACAAATAAATTCAAAAACGGGCTCGCAAATCTTTTAGACTTAGTACAAAATTAGAATTCCCCATACAGCCGAGAAAGCACTCCATGAATGCTCGCAACACAGCAACGAACAGTGTCTTGACCTGAAACTTCCAATGTCCATGGCAAGGTTGTGTAGAAAAGTTAGGAGCATTTTAATGGAGAGTGAGAGGTCCTCCTGCAAGAGACTCTCCTCCACGCTGCAGCCAGGCACACTGCTATTAAAACACTTTGCTTCTGCCCTGCATGCCTACAGGTGACTTGATAGAATGTCTTAAAATAGCGAAGTTTTCCTTAAACAGAAATCTGCATGTGCTCTGCGCTCTCGCACATCAGTTACTGTCCAATCCTCCGTTGGCATACAAGTGCTCACTGTCACCATTAGCAAAGCATCCGGAGATGACAGCTTCCCATCAAGCATGGTTGAGGAATGCTATTCTGCACCCTACTAACTCTACGAGTGATGACTCAGCTGACCCACGATCAAAGGAGGGAAGGCACAAATCCCCAAGAACAGATGCAAGTGATGTGGGATGGAGAAGCACAGATGCAGAACCACTTTTAAACCTGATACACTACTTATTTCGAAGATTAATAGAATCTAGTAGCTGGACTATGAATATCTCAACCTGATGCAGTGACAGGAATGTTAAAAGTCCAACCGAGCCCAGAGCCAGGAATGTCATAAATTAAGCCCACCTAACCCAGCATCTGACACTCCAAGACCAGCTTGCCTTAGTGAAATAATCATTCTATGCCCCACATGTCTTGTTCTGACCTCGTCTCAGGAGGATTTCAACAACCAAGTGCCAAGTCCAAGTGGACCCATTGCCAGAACCATTGAAGGCTCAACCTTGCCTGTCCACACCATCCATCAGAACCAGGCCAGTCTGAGACTTAAATGGGAGCACTGCCAACATCATTTAAGACTCAGCCCTTTCTCTGTTCACAGGTCCAACGAAGTACACAGGAAGACCCCAAGCCACGTGTCTATACGAACTGAGATAATGAGATGGAATACTGGCAAATGCAGAACCCTACTAATACTCCCCTACTTCTCTTCCTTGCGTCTCTAGTAGCTTTAATCCTCTCTCCATGGTTACGATTAGTTTTTAATGTACTTTTTACTGAACACACAATCTGTCTATTGAAATTTGAGCCCTACTGTATGGTGCAAACCGTGGCTACCCTAACGTCCAGATCTGACCAGCGTCCCTGGAAGAAATGCCAGAAAATCCTTAAAGCTCGCAAGGCCTTGTGACCCACCTAGTCGTGAGCGTAGTGGGCAGGTCCCCTCGGGCCAGGCCAAGAAAGCGCCATGATAAATAATGGTATGCTGAGGATGAGCGATATGAAGTTGCAACCACGCACAGTCTTCAGCAGGAGTCCTAAACCGGAAGGAGCATTTGTGGAGCATCTCGCCCACACCAAGTCAGAGTGAGTTTGTGCAGGGACAGCCATCTCCCCCTCTCTGGTATGCAGGCTGATGCCTTGCATGGCAAGTTCAAAAACCAAGGTAGAGCTTGGTCATCTCTGACAAGTTGTTTCATTTGGTGGTCGGTCCGCATGTTCAGACCTCACTCTCCGTGGCGGGCAGGTGCTCCTGCTGCTTCCAGCCAGTGTCGGGCAGGGAGCTGCGCCGGTCAGGCGTCGGGACCAGGCTGACGCTGCTGCTCTCGGACTGCTCCTCTTGCAGCAGTTGCTCCGTCTCGGTGTTGTCCAGGGAGCCTGTGCTGGCTTGGATGGACACGGTGTCCGTCTTAATGCATACATGGTCGCGCAAGATGCTGCCGCGTGATGGCTTGATCTGCTTCAGGTCATCCCACCCCGAGTCGCCATCCGAGAGCAGGCAGATGCCCTCCACGATGCGGATCTTCTCCTTCGTGTAGCTGTTTTCGGGTGCGGCCTAAAAGATGAGGGCGCAAACACATCATTAGGATAGTCTTTGTGCAGCTTAGCTCTTCACAGCTAATTATCAATTGGTTAACCTGAAGATAATCACACATGCCAGGTGCTAAAAAGGTTAGAGATGCATCATTAATGTTGAATTATAACCGTGCTCGGCTGCCCTGCCTTTGTGTGTGTTCTTGGGACTCTATCTGTTTTTCACTCAGGAGCCCACTGGAGGCCCTCTGGGTTTACTTTGTGATAAATAACAAGGGCCCAGTTGATGTAGCTGCCACCCCCCTGCCACAGGAGAAGAGGGTTACATGACCAGGACACAGGCTGATCACACAGGGATTTATGGCCTCTTGTCTCATAATGAAGGGGTCCCTGGAAAATCATCAGGTGCCTGCCTGACCACGCCTGGCCAATGGGGAAGATAAATCCTGGTCACTTCGATAATTACATTATTTACTGATACCCCTAGTATTGGTAATTCCAGAGTGGAGCAATAAATGATGGGGCACTGGTAATGGCTTGTAACTATGTCACATTTTTCTGACGGCTGCTCCACCAGCCTGTCCCAAGTACTGAGGCCCCTAGTAATGGTAACTCCAGGGCGGGGAAGAAACTAGTATTATTATTGAACATTCATAATGAAGGCCCAAGAAGCTAGAGGCTACTGCTCATGGACTCCAGTGATGGTGCCCACAGGCCCTCAGGTGGCCCCCTTCCCACATTTGGACACCACCAGAGACATGTATAGTTCCCAAGAAGGGCAGAGTCTACCTTTCTTTGGGTGTGGGGTTTCTGGACATCGTTTTGGGTTTTAAAGCAGGCACATCACACACATTCCAAACAAGAAACCAAAATGCAATCCGTGCATACCAGGACCCACAGTTTTTAGTATTTGATCTGAATCAGAGTCCCACATACTTCTAAACGTCCCAGAATGGAGCACACCCCTCATGAGATAACACTGACCATAGGGCCCACTGCGGAACTGAAATCTAGCATCTAGTGCAAAGTTGAGATCAAACAGTTTTGGGTTAATTCACTTGCACAGCAGGTGCTAAGCAGGCATGGTGTTTATTTTTATCTCTATTTAACATGAGAAACATTTTACTTACCTGTAGTAAAGTCCTTTTGTTTAATTAAGTGAAGAGCTAATGGGTCATTCAAGTTAGGTGTTATCGCCTCTGCACACTGTTACTAAGTATATAACCGCAGCCACGTCCTGGAGTAACCTTCGACTGCTGAACTCCACTTGTGTCTACTATTGCATAGCATCTAATGTCACACCGCACAGCACCTCCTGGAGTAACCCTCGACCGCTGGACTCCACTTGTGTCTACTACTGCATAGCATCTAATGTCACACTGCACACCACCTCCTAGAGTAACCCTCGACCGCTGGACTCCACTTGTGTCTACTATTGCATAGCATCTAATGTCACACCGCACACCACCTCCTGGAGTAACCCTCGACTGCTGGACTCCACTTGTGTCTACTACTGCATAGCATCTAATGTCACACTGCACACCACCTCCTGGAGTAACCCTGTCACACCGCACACCACCTCCTGGAGTAACCCTCGACCGCTGGACTCCACTTGTGTCTACTATTGCATAGCATCCAATGTCACACTGCACACCACCTCCTGGAGTAACCCTCGACTGCTGGACCCCACTTGTGTCTACTATTGCATAGCATCTAATGTCACATCGCACACCACCTCTTGGAGTAACCCTCGACTGCTGGACCCCACTTGTGTCTACTATTGCATAGCATCTAATGTCACACCACACACCACCTCCTGGAGTAACCCTCGACTGCTGGACCCCACTTGTGTCTACTATTGCATAGCATCTAATGTCACATCGCGCACCATCTCCTGGAGTAACCCTCGACTGCTGGACTCCACTTGTGTCTACTATTGCATAGCATCTAATGTCACACTGCACACCACCTCCTGGAGTAACCCTCTCACACCGCACACCACCTCCTGGAGTAACCCTCGACTGCTGGACCCCACTTGTGTCTACTATTGCATAGCATCTAATGTCACACCACACACCACCTCCTGGAGTAACCCTCGACTGCTGGACCCCACTTGTGTCTACTATTGCATAGCATCTAATGTCACATCGCGCACCATCTCCTGGAGTAACCCTCGACTGCTGGACTCCACTTGTGTCTACTATTGCATAGCATCTAATGTCACACCACACACCACCTCCTGGAGTAAGCATCAACTGCTGGACTCCACTTGTGTCTACTATTGCATAGCATCTAATGTCACACCGCACACCACCTCCTGGAGTAACCTTCGACTGCTGGACCTCACTTGTGTCTACTATTGCATAGCATCTAAAGTCACATCGCACACCACCTCCTGGAGTAACCCTCGACTGCTGGACTCCACTTGTGTCTACTATTGCATAGCATCTAATGTCACAGCGCACACCACCTCCTGGAGTAACCCTCGACTGCTGGACCCCACTTGTGTCTACTATTGCATAGCATCTAATGTCACACTGCACACCACCTCCTGGAGTAACCCTCGACCGCTGGACCCCACTTGTGTCTACTATTGCATAGCATCTAATGTCACACTGCACAGCACCTCCTGGAGTAACCCTCTCACACCGCACACCACCTCCTGGAGTAACCCTCGACTGCTGGACCCCACTTGTGTCTACTATTGCATAGCATCTAATGTCACACCACACACCACCTCCTGGAGTAACCCTCGACTGCTGGACCCCACTTGTGTCTACTATTGCATAGCATCTAATGTCACACCGCACACCACCTCCTGGAGTAAGAGTCAGCAGATGGACCCCACGTGTGCCCCCTGCTGCAGAGTGTCAGATGTCACACCGCACACCAGCTCCTGGAGTAACCCTCGACTGCTGGACTCCACTTGTGTCTACTATTGCATAGCATCTAATGTCACACCACACACCACCTCCTGGAGTAACCCCCGACCGCTGGACTCCACTTGTGTCTACTATTGCATAACATCTAATGTCACACCACACACCACCTCCTGGAGTAACCCTCGACTAATGAACTCCACTTGTGTCTACTATTGCATAGCATCTAATGTCACACCACACACCACCTCCTGGAGTAACCCTCGACTGCTGAACTCCACTTGTGTCTACTATTGCATAGCATCTAATGTCACACCGCACAGCACCTCCTGGAGTAACCCTCGACCGCTGGACTCCACTTGTGTCTACTACTGCATAGCTTCTAATGTCACACTGCACACCACCTCCTGGAGTAACCCTGTCACACCGCACACCACCTCCTGGAGTAACCCTTGACCGCTGGACTCCACTTGTGTCTACTACTGCATAGCATCTAATGTCACACTGCACACCACCTCCTGGAGTAACCCTGTCACACCGCACACCACCTCCTGGAGTAACCCTTGACTGCTGGACCCCACTTGTGTCTACTATTGCATAGCATCTAATGTCACACCACACATCACCTCCTGGAGTAACCCTCGACTGCTGGACCCCACTTGTGTCTACTATTGCATAGCATCTAATGTCACACCACACACCACCTCCTGGAGTAACCCTCGACTGCTGGACTCCACTTGTGTCTACTATTGCATAGCATCTAATGTCACACTGCACAGCACCTCCTGGAGTAACCCTTGACCGCTGGACTCTACTTGTGTCTACTACTGCATAGCATCTAATGTCACACTTCACACCACCTCCTGGAGTAACCCTCTCACACCGCACACCACCTCCTGGGGTAACCCTCGACTGCTGGACCCCACTTGTGTCTACTATTGCATAGCATCTAATGTCACAGCGCACACCACCTCCTGGAGTAACCCTCAACTGCTGGACTCCACTTGTGTCTACTATTGCATAGCATCTAATGTCACAGCGCACACCACCTCCTGGAGTAACCCTCGACTGCTGGACTCCACTTGTGTCTACTATTGCATAGCATCTAATGTCACACCGCACACCACCTCCTGGAGTAAGCGTCAACTGAAGGACCCCACTTGTGCCCACTGTTGCAGTGTCTCTGATGTCACACTATACACCATCCCACGGGGTAAGCCTCAATTGCAGGATTGCCACCTGTGTTCACTATTGTATAGTGTAGGAAAGTGCCCATTTTGACATGGTTACCCACCACTTTTTGCCACTTGCACTGAGGTTTTTCGACTGAAGGTGCACAAGGATCCTGCTAACCAGGTCCTCAGTGCCATTGCACTTCCCCTAAAACAAGGTAAACTGATCTAATGATGTACTATTGGCACACACTTTAGCGCACCTGTAGGTCCCCAGTAAATTATATTCTTGGTACCTAGAACATGGGTACTAACATAGGGTCCATAAGGGCTGTAGCATGTATTGTGCCACCCTAGGAGCCCTTTCTACAAATTGCATGCAGACTGTCATTGCGTGATACAGTGCAAACCATGACTGAAAACCCAACATGGCACACTCACTGTGGGCCATGCCAAAGTCACTGCATGCATTTAATGTAAGTCACCCCTACAGCAGGTCTTATGCCCTAAGGCAGGGTGCATTATATTACATGTGAGGACATATCTGCAGGAGCAGATATGCCCCATGTGCTGGCCAGTTCAATTACTGACAGTACAAGTAAACAGCCATCTGACGGGGGCCAGCCAGGTCCTTTGAAATAGTTAACTCAGCAGCTGAAGCAGTCTTCAGTCAGTTCCAGGCAGAGTTATCATTTGCTATGGTTTCCTATGGAAGTGGTCCTGATGCAAGAGATACAGGATGCTGTGGATTCAATGTGGTTGGCTAGGGTCTTCCTGCATCTACTCCTCAGTCCACAAAGGGGATGTGGCGGTCCTGGTCACAGGTTAGAAGTCCCTTGAAGTACTCTTGGTACTGGTAGAAGTCCAGTCGTCATTGGGCTACCAATCGCTCAGTACTGCTGTGTAAAGAAATGGCTCCCTGTTGCAGTTACCCCCCACTTTTTGCCTGATACTGATGCTGACTTGACTGAGAAGAGTGCTGGGACCCTGCTAACCAGGCCCCAGCACCAGTGTTCCTTCACCTAAAATGTACCATTGTATCCACAATTGGCACACCCTGGCATTCAGATAAGTCCCTTGTAACTGGTACGTCTAGTACCAAGGGCCCTGATACCAAGGAAGGTCTCTAAGGGCTGCAGCATGTATTATGCCACCCTAGAGACCCCTCACTCCGCACAGACACACTGCTTACAAGCCTGTGTGTGCTAGTGAGAACAAAATGAGTAAGTCGACATGGCACTCCCCTCAGGGTGCCATGCCAGCCTCTCACTGCCTATGCAGTATAGGTAAGACACCCCTCTAGCAGGCCTTACAGCCCTAAGGCAGGGTGCACTATACCATAGGTGAGGGTACCAGTGCATGAGCACTGTGCCCCTACAGTGTCTAAACAAAACCTTAGACATTGTAAGTGCAGGGTAGCCATAAGAGTATATGGTCTGGGAGTCTGTTTTACACGAACTCCACAGCACCATAATGGCTACACTGAAAACTGGGAAGTTTGGTATCAAACTTCTCAGCACAATAAATGCACACTGATGCCAGTGTACCTTTTATTGCAAAACACACCCCAGAGGGTACCTTAGAGGTGCCCCCTGAAACTTAACCGACTGTCTGTGTAGGCTGACTAGTTCCAGCAGCCTGCCACACCAGAGACATGTTGCTGGCCCCATGGGGAGAGTGCCTTTGTCACTCTGAGGCCAGTAACAAAGCCTGCACTGGGTGGAGATGCTAACACCTCCCCCAGGCAGGAGCTGTAACACCTGGCGGTGAGCCTCAAAGGCTCACCCCTTTGTCACAGCCCAGCAGGGCACTCCAGCTTAGTGGAGTTGCCCGCCCCCTCCGGCCACGGCCCCCACTTTTGGCGGCAAGGCTGGAGGGAACAAAGAAAGCAACAAGGAGGAGTCACTGGCCAGTCAGGACAGCCCCTAAGGTGTCCTGAGCTGAGGTGACTCTGACTTTTAGAAATCCTCCATCTTGCAGATGGAGGATTCCCCCAATAGGGTTAGGATTGTGACCCCCTCCCCTTGGGAGGAGGCACAAAGAGGGTGTACCCACCCTCAGGGCTAGTAGCCATTGGCTACTAACCCCCCAAACCTAAACACGCCCTTAAATTTAGTATTTAAGGGCTACCCTGAACCCTAGAAAATTAGATTCCTGCAACTACAAGAAGAAGGACTGCCTAGCTGAAAACCCCTGCAGCGGAAGACCAGAAGACGACAACTGCCTTGGCTCCAGAAACTCACCGGCCTGTCTCCTGCCTTCCAAAGATCCTGCTCCAGCGACGCCTTCCAAAGGGACCAGCGACCTCGACATCCTCTGAGGACTGCCCCTACTTCGAAAAGACAAGAAACTCCTGAGGACAGCGGACCTGCTCCAAGAAAAGCTGCAACTTTGTGTCCAGCAGCTTTAAAGATCCCTGCAAGCTCCCCGCAAGAAGCGTGAGACTTGCAACACTGCACCCGGCGACCCCGACTCGGCTGGTGGAGATCCGACACCTCAGGAGGGACCCCAGGACTACTCTGATACTGTGAGTACCAAAACCTGTCCCCCCTGAGCCCCCACAGCGCCGCCTGCAGAGGGAATCCCGAGGCTTCCCCTGACCGCGACTCTTTGAACCTAAAGTCCCGACGCCTGGGAGAGACCCTGCACCCGCAGCCCCCAGGACCTGAAGGACCGGACTTTCACTGGAGAAGTGACCCCCAGGAGTCCCTCTCCCTTGCCCAAGTGGAGGTTTCCCCGAGGAATCCCCCCCTTGCCTGCCTGCAGCGCTGAAGAGATCCCGAGATCTCTCATAGACTAACATTGCGACCCCGACGCCTGTTTCTACACTGCACCCGGCCGCCCCCGCGCTGCTGAGGGTGAAATTTCTGTGTGGGCTTGTGTCCCCCCCGGTGCCCTACAAAACCCCCCTGGTCTGCCCTCCGAAGACGCGGGTACTTACCTGCAAGCAGACCGGAACCGGGGCACCCCCTTCTCTCCATTCTAGCCTATGTGTTTTGGGCACCACTTTGAACTCTGCACCTGACCGGCCCTGAGCTGCTGGTGTGGTGACTTTGGGGTTGCTCTGAACCCCCAACGGTGGGCTACCTTGGACCAAGAACTGAACCCTGTAAGTGTCTTACTTACCTGGTAAAACTAACAAAAACTTACCTCCCCCAGGAACTGTGAAAATTGCACTAAGTGTCCACTTTTAAAACAGCTATTTGTCAATAACTTGTAAAGTATACATGCAATTTTTATGATTTGAAGTTCCTAAAGTACTTACCTGCAATACCTTTCGAATGAGATATTACATGTAGAATTTGAACCTGTGGTTCTTAAGATAAACTAAGAAAATATATTTTTCTATACAAAAACCTATTGGCTGGATTTGTCTCTGAGTGTGTGTACCTCATTTATTGTCTATGTGTATGTACAACAAATGCTTAACACTACTCCTTGGATAAGCCTACTGCTCGACCACACTACCACAAAATAGAGCATTAGTATTATCTATTTTTACCGCTATTTTACCTCTAAGGGGAACCCTTGGACTCTGTGCATGCTATTCCTTACTTTGAAATAGCACATACAGAGCCAACTTCCTACATTGGTGGATCAGCGGTGGGGTACAAGACTTTGCATTTGCTGGACTACTCAGCCAATACCTGATCACACGACAAATTCCAAAATTGTCATTAGAAATTGATTTTTGCAATTTGAAAAGTTTTCTAAATTCTTAAAAGACCTGCTAGGGCCTTGTGTTAGATCCTGTTTAGCACTTCTTTTAGAGTTTAAAAGTCTGTAAAAGTTTGAATTAGATTCTAGAACCAGTTGTAGATTCTTAAAAAGTATTCCAACTTTTAGAAGCAAAATGTCTAGCACAGATGTGACTGTGGTGGAACTCGACACCACACCTTACCTCCATCTTAAGATGAGGGAGCTAAGGTCACTCTGTAAAATAAAGAAAATAACAATGGGCCCCAAACCTACCAAAATACAGCTCCAGGAGCTTTTGGCAGAGTTTGAAAAGGCCAACCCCTCTGAGGGTGGCAACTCAGAGGAAGAGGATAGTGACTTGGAGGAAAATTCCCCCCTACCAGTCCTATCTAGGGAGAACAGGGTCCCTCAAACCCTGACTCCAAAAATAATAGTCAGAGATGCTGGTTCCCTCACAGGAGAGACCAACACCTCTGAAATCACTGAGGATAACTCCAGTGAAGATGACCCCCCTGTTAGCCAGGATGGTCAAAAGATTGGCTTTGGAAAAGCAGCTCCTAGCCATAGAAAGGGAAAGAAAAGAGATGGGCCTAGGTCCCATCGATGGTGGCAGCAACTTAAATAGGGTCAGAGATTCTCCTGACATCCTAAAAATCCCCAAAGGGATTGTAACAAAATATGAAGTTGGTGATGACATCACCAAATGGTTCACAGCTTTTGAGAGGGCTTGTGTAACCAGAAAAGTAAACAGATCTCACTGGGGTGCTCTCCTTTGGGAAATGTTCACTGGAAAGTGTAGGGATAGACTCCTCACACTCTCTGGAAAAGATGCAGAATCTTATGACCTCATGAAGGGTACCCTGATTGAGGGCTTTGGATTCTCCACTGAGGAGTATAGGATTAGATTCAGGGGGGCTCAAAAATCCTCGAGCCAGACCTGGGTTGATTTTGTAGACTACTCAGTAAAAACACTAGATGGTTGGTTAACTGGAAATGAAGTGTGTGACTATGTTGGGCTTTATAATTTGTTTATGAAAGAACACATTTTAAGTAACTGCTTCAATGAAAAGTTGCATCAGTATCTGGTAGACCTAGGTCCAATTTCTCCCCAAGAATTGGGAAAGAAGGCAGACCACTGGGTCAAGACTAGGGTAACCAAAACTTCCACTGGGGGTGACCAAAAGAAAGGGGTTACAAAAACTCCCCAGGAGAAAGTGGGTGACACTAGAAACAAAGAAAAAGAGTCCTCTGTAGGCCCCCAAAAACCAGAACAGGTGGGTGGGCCCCAAGACACAACCCAAAACAAAGGTGGGTACCAGGGTAAGAACTGGGATGCCACTAAGGCATGGTGCCACAACTGTAAACAGTCTGGGCACCACACCAAGGACACTTCTTGTCCCAAAAACAAACCCCAGAACAAAATTCCAGGGGTAACCAGTGTAGCCATGGGAGATGACTCCTCAGATGAGGAGGACTTCATAGCCTTCAACTGGAAACAGGGCCCAACAGGTGAGTTGGAGATTCCAGAGGGAAGTAGACACTTCCACCACCTACTGGTGAATGGAATCCCAACCACTGCCCTGAGAGACACTTGTGCCAGTCACACTATTGTGCATGACAGGCTGGTGCTCTCAAACCAGTACATCCCAGGTGAGACTGCCAGGGTAAGAGTTAGCCTAGACAGGGTCACTAAGAGGCCTGTGGCTTTAGTGCCCATAGAAGTGGGTGGCACTCTTAGCTGGAGAAGGGTAGTAGTCAGTACAGACCTCCCCCTTGATTGTCTCCTTGGAAATGACTACCCAGAGGTTAGTCAGAGCCCAAGAGAGGAACTGGTCCAGTGCCAGTCCTCTCCCAAGGATTCTGGAAGTCCTGCCTCTGCAGTAAATGCAAGCAGGCCCCAGAAGAAGAAGAAAAGAAAACAGAGTAGGAAGGGTGGACAACCTTTAGCCAAGGTTACAGCAAGCCAAGGAGGTTCTGCTCCAGTAGGGGAGAACTCCAAAAATGGCCCTGATAAAGTCCAACCTGACCCACAAGAAGTCCTGGCTAGTCAGGCAACTGTTAAACCTGAGTGGGTGGCTCCTCAGCTAACAGAAGAAAGAGTGGAAGAAGGGTGTTTACTACAAGATGTGGTAACCCCCCACTCTAATACAGCAGACAGGCAACCTGAACCCAAAGAGGCCTGTAACTTAGCCCCTTCCCTTTTAGGTGAAGAGCTAAAGGTGTGGTTCTGGGCACTGACAGCTGTCAGTGGCCTCTGCTGGGTGTTAGCCTTTATGGCTGCACTATCCTTAGCATGGTGGTCTGACCCCATGCCAAATAGCAAGTTAGGCCCCCTGACCCTATTAGTCATGGTGGGGTTACTCCAGCTCTGGGTAACCTCTCTGGGTAAGCTAGGGGTAACCCTGGCCAAGATAAGGTTAGCAGAGGTGGATACCTCTAAGACCAAACTAGAAAGAATGGGTGGAGACATTGAAGAGGCAGACAAGAGGCAATTCAGACTAGGTCCTATCACTGTGGAAGTAGGTCAGTTCCCCAAAGGGAATGACCTGAACAGAAGGATGTAAGGCAGAGTAGGCCCTGCAACTAACCAGCCTATTTCTCCTACTCTTCCTCGCCTGACAGACTAGGAAGACTCTCCCAGCTTGGGCTGAGTCTCCTGGCCTGTGGGCTGGGGGGGGCTTGTGTAAAGAAATGGCTCCCTGTTGCAGTTACCCCCCACTTTTTGCCTGATACTGATGCTGACTTGACTGAGAAGAGTGCTGGGACCCTGCTAACCAGGCCCCAGCACCAGTGTTCCTTCACCTAAAATGTACCATTGTATCCACAATTGGCACACCCTGGCATTCAGATAAGTCCCTTGTAACTGGTACTTCTAGTACCAAGGGCCCTGATGCCAAGGAAGGTCTCTAAGGGCTGCAGCATGTCTTATGCCACCCTAGAGACCCCTCACTCCGCACAGACACACTGCTTACAAGCCTGTGTGTGCTAGTGAGAACAAAATGAGTAAGTCGACATGGCACTCCCCTCAGGGTGCCATGCCAGCCTCTCACTGCCTATGCAGTATAGGTAAGACACCCCTCTAGCAGGCCTTACAGCCCTAAGGCAGGGTGCACTATACCATAGGTGAGGGTACCAGTGCATGAGCACTGTGCCCCTACAGTGTCTAAACAAAACCTTAGACATTGTAAGTGCAGGGTAGCCATAAGAGTATATGGTCTGGGAGTCTGTTTTACACGAACTCCACAGCACCATAATGGCTACACTGAAAACTGGGAAGTTTGGTATCAAACTTCTCAGCACAATAAATGCACACTGATGCCAGTGTACCTTTTATTGCAAAACACACCCCAGAGGGCACCTTAGAGGTGCCCCCTGAAACTTAACCGACTGTCTGTGTAGGCTGACTAGTTCCAGCAGCCTGCCACACCAGAGACATGTTGCTGGCCCCATGGGGAGAGTGCCTTTGTCACTCTGAGGCCAGTAACAAAGCCTGCACTGGGTGGAGATGCTAACACCTCCCCCAGGCAGGAGCTGTAACACCTGGCGGTGAGCCTCAAAGGCTCACCCCTTTGTCACAGCCCAGCAGGGCACTCCAGCTTAGTGGAGTTGCCCGCCCCCTCCGGCCACGGCCCCCACTTTTGGCGGCAAGGCTGGAGGGAACAAAGAAAGCAACAAGGAGGAGTCACTGGCCAGTCAGGACAGCCCCTAAGGTGTCCTGAGCTGAGGTGACTCTGACTTTTAGAAATCCTCCATCTTGCAGATGGAGGATTCCCCCAATAGGGTTAGGATTGTGACCCCCTCCCCTTGGGAGGAGGCACAAAGAGGGTGTACCCACCCTCAGGGCTAGTAGCCATTGGCTACTAACCCCCCAGACCTAAACACGCCCTTAAATTTAGTATTTAAGGGCTACCCTGAACCCTAGAAAATGAGATTCCTGCAACTACAAGAAGAAGGACTGCCTAGCTGAAAACCCCTGCAGCGGAAGACCAGAAGACGACAACTGCCTTGGCTCCAGAAACTCACCGGCCTGTCTCCTGCCTTCCAAAGATCCTGCTCCAGCGACGCCTTCCAAAGGGACCAGCGACCTCGACATCCTCCGAGGACTGCCCCTACTTCGAAAAGACAAGAAACTCCCGAGGACAGCGGACCTGCTCCAAGAAAAGCTGCAACTTTGTGTCCAGCAGCTTTAAAGATCCCTGCAAGCTCCCCGCAAGAAGCGTGAGACTTGCAACACTGCACCCAGCGACCCCGACTCGGCTGGTGGAGATCCGACACCTCAGGAGGGACCCCAGGACTACTCTGATACTGTGAGTACCACAACCTGTCCCCCCTGAGCCCCCACAGCGCCGCCTGCAGAGGGAATCCCGAGGCTTCCCCTGACCGCGACTCTTTGAACCTAAAGTCCCGACGCCTGGGAGAGACCCTGCACCCGCAGCCCCCAGGACCTGAAGGACCGGACTTTCACTGGAGAAGTGACCCCCAGGAGTCCCTCTCCCTTGCCCAAGTGGAGGTTTCCCCGAGGAATCCCCCCCTTGCCTGCCTGCAGCGCTGAAGAGATCCCGAGATCTCTCATAGACTAACATTGCGACCCCGACGCCTGTTTCTACACTGCACCCGGCCGCCCCCGCGCTGCTGAGGGTGAAATTTCTGTGTGGGCTTGTGTCCCCCCCCGGTGCCCTACAAAACCCCCCTGGTCTGCCCTCCGAAGACGCGGGTACTTACCTGCAAGCAGACCGGAACCGGGGCACCCCCTTCTCTCCATTCTAGCCTATGTGTTTTGGGCACCACTTTGAACTCTGCACCTGACCGGCCCTGAGCTGCTGGTGTGGTGACTTTGGGGTTGCTCTGAACCCCCAACGGTGGGCTACCTTGGACCAAGAACTGAACCCTGTAAGTGTCTTACTTACCTGGTAAAACTAACAAAAACTTACCTCCCCCAGGAACTGTGAAAATTGCACTAAGTGTCCACTTTTAAAACAGCTATTTGTCAATAACTTGTAAAGTATACATGCAATTTTTATGATTTGAAGTTCCTAAAGTACTTACCTGCAATACCTTTCGAATGAGATATTACATGTAGAATTTGAACCTGTGGTTCTTAAGATAAACTAAGAAAAGATATTTTTCTATACAAAAACCTATTGGCTGGATTTGTCTCTGAGTGTGTGTACCTCATTTATTGTCTATGTGTATGTACAACAAATGCTTAACACTACTCCTTGGATAAGCCTACTGCTCGACCACACTACCACAAAATAGAGCATTAGTATTATCTATTTTTACCGCTATTTTACCTCTAAGGGGAACCCTTGGACTCTGTGCATGCTATTCCTTACTTTGAAATAGCACATACAGAGCCAACTTCCTACATGCTGTCACAGCAAAATCCTTCCCTGGGTGATCACTCAACTTCTGAGTGACCACCCTGCAGTACAATGACTCTTCTGTGCTTTGTAAACTTGGGCTAGCAGTTGAAAACTGCTCTTCCAGTCTGCAGTGGCAGACTGGGGTGATTTGTTTAACCTGTGTCACACCCAAGGTGGCATAGCCACCTCAACCTCTGGGATAACTCTCTAACTTACATGCCCTGGGAACCCCAGGAGCCATTTACCAGCGCTTACAAGTCAACGAGCCTATGCAAATCTGATAGAAGCCAATTTACGAACATGTTTTAGGGTCAGGGCACTAACACTGAGGTCTGGTTAGCAGGCTCCAGTGCGCACTCAGAGTCGCAAAACCAGCACTGCCAGTCCAAAAACATAGGGTGGCCATAAAAAGAGGCATTTTTTACACTCTCCATCCAAAATAGGCTTCTGTAAGGCTGGACAGAAGTCCTCTGGGACTTCTGGCAAGAAGGTTGCCACCCTGTCCCATAATGCATGCAAATACGGGCCCAGGAGGCATGTTGTATTGGAGGACGCAGGGGGAGGCTAGAGGAAGAGAACATCTGTTTATCAAATGTCTCAATACTTCTGGATTCTCTGTCAAGTGGAGTGGTTGAGAAGGAACTGGGATTGAGGCAGCTACTAGATGCCTGAACCACCAAGCTCTCTGGAGTAGGATGCTGTAGAAGGAGGTCTGGATCCCCAGGATCAGGCCTATGCTGCCTCACTACTTGTCTATTGACTGATGGGCAATATATCTTTGGGTCAGGTGCCCCACAGAATATTTATCAAGGCCTCATTAAAGAGAAGAAGAGATTCTTGGCAGGATCGCGCTAGGTTGAGGACCTCTGCACAAGACCTCGCTCTTAACCTCTTGAGTGGGCAAAGTATAACACCTCACCCACCCTCTGAATTACTGTGGCAAAGGAAGTGGACTCCTCAGTGGCCATGGGATTAGGCAAAGGCAGGCCAACGTCTGGCTAAGACGTCTTGGAGGGCATAAAACATGTTGCCATCATCCTCAAACTGGTTGTTTTTGTCATAATGTGTATCCCGGGTGTCGTGCTGTGGGGTATAAGTGTCTGGTTTGGAATAATACTGGGTCCTGGGTGATGTGGTATGGGTCTCTGATAACAGAATTATTGGTGCATTTCCAGTTTTGGTGACATTGCTATTGGCGTTGGTTGTGATCTTGAAGGTGGAGTTGGGCGTGGTGCAGAGGTTGGAATCGTGGGTAGCGCCGGACCCAGAGGTGCCGACCTCGGGAAAGGGATCGACCAATGTGCTAGGGGCACAGCCGAGAATATATCCACCGACGGTAAACCACTGGAAGCCCCCTTGGATCCGTGGCCCAAAGGCGCTCCAGAGGGATCCGTCGCTGCACCAACTATCTCCTTCATGCTTACCTTAACTTGATGTAGCTGCTGTAGTGTCGCTGTCCTTTTGGATAAAGCCTGAAGCGGGACTAGTTTCGGAATCAGCAACACCTGGGTGGGAGCAACTCCGCAGCGCAGAGGTGCATGGATGGTTGCTCGACTCTAAGGGCCCGATTTAGAGTTTGGCGGATGAGTTACACCACCACAAACGTGACAGATATCCTGTCCGTGGTATTTTGATTTCCACAGGAAATAATGGAATCTTAATACAGCAGACGGGATATCCATCACATTTATGATGGAGTAACCCTGTCTGCCAAACTAAATCAGGCCCTAAATGTTGGGGGTATCGGAACGAGGGAGAACCATGCTTACATTTTTTTAAATGTTTTTAGTGGGATCTCTTGTACTAACCTTAGGCCTGAGGCCTTGTTCACTGGAGCAGTCTTGGGACTGCTTCAACTGGAACTGTTGTGATCCCGACCGTCAGCGTTTTTTGGAATGAAGGAGTTTGCCAATGGCCTTTTTGCTCCTCTTAGAGAAGCATGGACACAACACCCAGCCGTACTTGGAGCCGAGGCACCATAGGCAGATGTAGTGTGTGTCCAATACCGTCATTCATCTGGAACTCCAGAATGGTTATTTTAGGGGTGCTGCAGCACCCCTGCACCTATACTTCCAGCGCCTACAGATTTTTATTTAGGAATCATCACCCACAGACAGGCATAACCTCCAACCTGTCATCTCCTATAAGTAAATTCACCATGGAAGAGCCCAATATTAGCTTTTCAAGAATCACACAGTTAGGGTGGTATTCAAACATGCACACATGCTGCATCATATACCTGACCCCAGAAGGAGAATGTGGGGTGGTCACGATTCAGAAGAGAAAAGGTGAGAGGCTGTCAGAGGGGGGAGAAAACTGCGAGAAGGAAACAGGAAGAGTTACAGATGCACAAAAAGTAGGTTATACATCAACTTGAGAAAGGCAGTCATACACTAGCTCACAGAAAATGAGTCACACATCACACCTGGTGGAAAAAGGTCTACTTACGTCAATGCTGAAATATTGTGAGTCACACACCACACAAACTGCCCTAATTAACTATTCTTCTATTGTGTCATCACATGCTATACCCTAAAAATGTAGTGTTTCTCTTACAAGGCAAACAACTTCTGCAAGGAGGGCTCACGTTCTCCATCATGTCCCATGCTTGAGAAACTGATCACACCTCCTCCACCACCTCCACCCTCAATACCCCTGTAAAAACAACAACCTGAAAAATGTGTCACACGTCTGTCCTCATCAAAAACTCCTCAATCTCACCTCTTTTTTGTAGCGCAGCTGGTTGTGTGAGGTGGGTTTTGGAAGAGTTTCGATCTTCACTTCCTGCGTCGATGTACGATACGACGGGTTACTGTAGGTCAGGTTCCCAATGCCGGGGTCTGTGAACTTGGCTTTCTTATGTCTACAGTGGAGAGGAAGGAAAGAGCTCAGAGCAGCATACAGACGTATATCGGCAAGAAAAACAAGGTCCCATCTATTGATTCCACTGAACAGGAGCCTGTTGACAAGTCTCTAAAGTAGCTATAACTCGTTACCTTGTCATGCACAATAATGTAATAACTGATGTAAGGCAACAGGCTTTTTGCAGGCTTACCCCCAACTTCTCAGTTGCTAGATACTTGTGTAATGACTGTGAAATGCCCTGAGCCCTTCTGCACAGGACTCAGCGCATGTGCTCTGACCCTTAAAACGGTACGTGTTTAATTGGCTTGTCCTCAACTAGCATAGCTTAACCTACTTGTAAGTTCCTAGCATATGGTACCGGGGTGCCTAGGGCCTGTAAATAGCAGCATTCCTCATAGACCGCAGTACTCATTGTGCCACCCTGAGTGGGACTAAGTAAAACATGGCTCCCAGTCTGTCACTGCAGACTGGAAGGTCAGCTTTAAACTGCTAACTTGACTTTGCAGTTTAAGGTAACGGCAAAGCGCAAACCTCCCTTTTTAACATATGTAAGTCACCCCTGCGGTAGGCCAAACGAGCCCTAAGGCACTGTACTCTTACATGTTGCAGCAGTAAAAACCCAAAACTGTGGTAAGGCTAGTAGCCACATTAGCAAGTACAGTGCTATAGATTGGCACAACAGCCCTCCTAACTGTTGATTGGGACTATTAAAGTTGGTACTGTTTGATATCGAAAGAATCAGTTCAGTTCATCTGATTTAATGGTTAAATCGAATTTAATGTCACTAGTGGGTAAAGTGCAACTTTAAAGGTTGCCGCTTTAATTGGCCAAGATCTCCGGTGAACGTTTAGTCATTACGTGAGGCTTGCCCTGCTGGCAGAAAGCTATCTGTAAGACGAGCCCCGTGCACATCAGCCCCATGCTAACGACTACCAGGAAAGGACACAAAAGCAGCCTGCATGGGAGAGAAGTGTTACCTCACTACTGCAGGAAGCTACACTGGTGTTAGCCCCAAAGGTGACCTTCAAAGTAGAAGCTACCATTGAAGGGCAAATGGGTAACACTTAGGAGAGGGGCACTCTATTGTTTAGGCAGACTGGCACTGGGGACAAGAGAGGAGGTGCCAGTTGTCAAAATGTTTTTTCCAGAGGTGTGTAGCCCCTGGGTAGCCACGCCTCTGAGGTTGGGCTAAGGAGCTCTGAGTGTCAAGAGAGGGCCTCACCATGTTAAGCGTGGGCAGAATGGTGCATCCTGGGATAGCCAGATGCCACACTTCCCAGGAAGTAGTCATCAGAGGGGATGGAACCTGGTAGCCCATTGGCTAACAACTGCATCCTCCCATGAGGGCATTTTCTGAAGATAAATAGGGCACAGCTGGCACCCAGAACTCAGATCTTTGCTGACTGGAGGAAGGACCAAAGCAGACTGCCCTGCTGCACCGTCAAACCAGCAAAGAGGGGCTGCACGGTTGTGGACTGCACCTGCTGTCTAACGAGAGAAGGGACTGTGTCTGCTGTGTCCTGCTTGGTGAAAAGCCATCTCCCAAGCATCCCAAAGCCAGAGACTCCAAGGGTTAGTCGTCTGGCCCTCTGTATCCTGTACAGGGCCACAACAGAGCAAGAAGCTTACGGGGGAATGTTGATAACCCAGATTGCTGCTCCTCAACACTCTGTAGCACCCAAGACCTGTTGTTCAAAGTTGCACCCGAGTCTGCTGAGCCAGGGAGAGCCGTCTGAGTGCCTCTTGGTCACCCAGAAGGCAAGTTATCACCCGCGGAAGGATTCTGCTGTAACCGTGACACCAGGCGACTGGAAGACCAGTGGCGACTGGACCTTTGACAGCCTGTAGAGGACTTCATGGGATGTCGATCCTGCGAGAATGACCCCCTCACACAGCTCTGGGACCAAGGATTAGTCGCAGCAAAACACCCGTCAACCTCACTGCATCCACAACATCTTTGGAGCATCTTCAGCATGCTTCAATCCTTGCATCAGGACCACTCCATAGGAATCTATTGCAATGTGGATAAAGTGCCTGGAATTGCTTGAAGACTACTTCTTCTGTAAAGGTAACTGCTTCTAAGGACCCTGCTGGTCCCCCTGACTAGCTCACTGCTGGAGTTGGTCACCTAAAAAACTTTAGGGATGTTTCTGCACAAAGATTCAATAAAACATGCCTAGATATGGTACATTTATGACTGTCCTTCTCTCCTGTTTCATGGAGACTCGGAACAGGGTCTGCAGAGGACAGCTCAGTTCATACTCAAAGCACAACTATCATGTTGAGAGCAATACACGTGCTCTCTGTAAGGATGACAACGGACGTGTGCTTGGGGCTACAATGTCTGTAAGCTGCCAGAAAGAACGATAAAAATAGTCCCGACACAAAGCAATAAGCACCAAAGAGGAGCGATAGCAGTAGTTAAGCCCTGCGTCATGGGAGGAAACAAATAAGCACAAGGCCGGACAACGAGGAGCGATTACCCACTAGCATGCAAACCTTTTTCAAGGACAATCAAAGCAACAAATAAAAACTCAATGGGCGGGCTGCAAGACCACAGAGTGATTACAGCATGTATCGAAGAGAAAGCTAATGCGCTGCTTAGGCTTGACCTAAAAAAGCCAGATTGTGATAAAGAGGCTACAGCAGATGGATCCACTGGATCGGAGTCCATCCACTGGACCTCAGCGCTGCAGTGGGACACTTGCACTATCTTCCCTCTGCATCCTATAATCTAACTTTATGCCCAAATCCATTTGGTGAGACCATACAAGAAGAGGATCATTCTGGTTATTGAGGCAAACCTACTCCAGCGTTCCTTTCTTCTGCAATTATCAATTAACTAGGAACTAGACCCCTTTAGGTTCTCTCCAAAAAACTGTGGTGTGACATCTGTGGCCATCATGACCCGATGATCCTACAGTGAGTCACCACTTCGTGATCCAATGGTCCTTTAGTTTAAGATCACTGATAGCACAGCAACTGAATACCATGTTAGCCCTTCTCAGCCAATACATAGGGGTAATCTTAAGGACAAATTCTCATTTCATTCACAGTATGCAGAGTGCCACCTCAAAGAGCCAGTGACTCCAAAGGCTTTTGGCAAGAACCCAACCAATGCTGAGGACAAAGCACTACACACCATCGATGGTCATAGGTGCCTCAAATTCTACACCGAAAAGACAAAAAAGATTACTGACAATCCGACTAGCCTCTAATCATTTTTGGAAACCCTTAGAAAGCCCAAACCCAAAACAAAAAAATGACAGCTCAATGAGTATTGTCTATTATCACTTCTTGTCAAACAAATACATGTCTTTACAGTGACAGCTCTCCTTGTAGGAGTGCCATGAGCAGATATATGTAGTGTGAATACCTGAAAGAATCGATACATTCACTTGACACTAGTTCCTGGAAGCAACAGCACAAGGAGCGGCAGCCATAGCAAAGGCAGTCCTTCGACATCTCTTTCTATTAGGTGGGTCTCTTTTGATCTTACCAGACATTCACTGTCTTGCTTATGCACAACTGGGATTAACTGCTTGCTTATCTGATTTGAGCAAGCAGACACACACAATGATACCACACTGCCAAGGGGGCCAAGGACAGGGCAGCCTCACTGAGAATCACCAGGGTAGGTTGGTCTGTGTAAGGAGCCCCAGGAGAGGTCACTCTGCCCATGCTGGCGCACCCACTCCATCAAGTGACTCATTACCAGTTTATGGCACTTTTCACTTGACTATATATGAGTGAAGTTATCATTGGTAGATCTGTGCATCAAAGGGGTTTCCATTGGCTGAAATGTAACCTGTATATGTCTGGGACCCCCATAACATGAAGTAATCTGCTGCGTGACATGGAGCAGGTGTCTATATGTCCATCTATTAGAAGGGTAAAAGGAGGGCCTCCAACAATGAGTCTATTTCTCTATAGAAGTATGGACACTCCTGGTGGATTCACAGCCTGCATGTGGACATAGGGCATACTGGTTTGTATGTTTCATATATTTGAAAAGGTGCAACATAGGCCGATCTCTATGCGAATAGGACCAATCTGTGCATCAGTTACTTGTATGTGAACAGGCTCCCCATTGGTTAATATCATCAGGTCAGATACTGGTTGAAGTGTACTAATGGTTAATATGTGTGTGAGAAGGAAGCCTATTGGGTGATGCATTACCTGTATATAAGCAAAGCTGCAGCCAGCAGGAGCAGGGCCAGGATGCTCAGGAAGCCACCAATGATGTAACTGATGTGAAGGCCATCGGCTGCAAAGGAAGAGGGAGATGCTTAGTTTAACAGAGGAGGAACCACAAGGGACAAAGACGGCAGCACAGTGTGAGAAGGGAAGAGAGACAGTGAATCTAGAGAAGGAAAAAGGGCAAGAGAGGGAAGATGCAACTCTCTGGAGAGGACGCAATGCAAGGGAGAGGGAACAAGGAGTCATTGAAGTAAGTGAATAGGAGCTGGCGTGGGAACATGATGAAGAAAACAAGAGAGATGGGAATATGAGCAAAAATAGAGAAGGTATTGAGATGGAGATAGCAGGAACTATTACGAACACAGAACGGAACATGGAGGAATGAGGAGGGAATGATAAACTCTAAAGGGCAAGTGAGAGAAAGTGAAGACGAGGAAGGATGGAATGTGAGGAGGAAGACGAAATTACCAGGCAAGGGTTTAGACTCGCACACGTGGTCGACTAAAAGTGAAAGAGGAGGGGACGGGGTGTAAAACTTAGAAATGAATACATAAGAGAAGTGTAAAGTGTAGGAATGAGAGCAAGAGAGAAGAAATAAAGGCAGAGTTTAAGAGCAAGGGAGAGGGGAAGATACTGGATGGAGAGAGGGTAACAAAAGAGGATGAACCAAGAGGGAAAGGGAGAAGGGCCAAACTGAGTGGCAGAGAGATGTGCAGATGGGAATGAGTTTGAGAGAAAGAAAGCAACGAGAGGGAGAAGGCAAAGGCAAATGAAACAGGGAAGAACACAAGTAAGAAAAGGAAATGAAAGAAAGAAAAGAGTGAAGAACAAATAAAAGAAAGAAAGAGGAACAATAGCAATTGAGAGATGCAAAACACTGGGGGAGGTGGGACGTCGGTAATCGATCCGGAAACGGGAGAAGAGGCAGGAATAAGAGGTGGTTGTGAGCAGAGGAAAGGAGACAACAGTCAGGACCTTGGGGCCTAACATTCCATGTCAGTCTGACAGATTCCAAATATCAAGCCTTACAGTTGCTCCCTTCCCTTACCTGTGGTGGCAGGCACCGCCCCATTCTGTCGTGGGCACAGGCCATGGCTGGCATCCTTCTCTGAACAGCTGTAAGACAAGCAAAGTGGCAGTCAGAGATCTGGCGATGCACAGCATTCCTTTGTGCCCTTGAGGACTGAGGAAGTCAGTATTGCTTCTCCCAACCCGTCATTCTACTGATACCACAGCCACCCGCCCCAATACATTGTGGTCTGGGGCAAAAAAAATGTTGGGTTTGTGGAGCATCTAGAAAATCTACGGCTGAGGAGGAGAGTCGAGTGCACATTTTGGTCAGGCCAGGAGGAGAAGCAGACTGATAAAAAGGATGGATATTTGCTGAGGGGCCATGTCCTTAATTTTTTCCACTCCACTCAAATGATGTAGCTTAACAAACATGTTCTCAGTATAAACTGTCACTGGCTTCTCTCATTCAACTCCTTCAGTCACCCAGGCAAAGACAGTAACAAGACACAGGGGGCATTTACCAAGAACAGCTGGATTTAGTCTCCACCATAATCAAACAGAGCATACATGTTTGTCACAGAACAATGTGCGGCTATTTAAATTTCTGAATGATTACACAGACTACACCTTACCAAAGATTATATGATAACATCAAACTGCTCTAACAATTACGTTTAGAGAATTCATATTCATCACTAATTCTATGGCACCGAACATTGCTGAAGACGATGGGAGGTGATAACATGCACAACTGTATCTATATTCACGCTCGTCTACAACACCTCTTGCTTAAGCTTAACCATGATGAGAGCATGTCTCTGATTTCCAGACGCCACCACCTTGATTCCTATGCAGGTCAAACAGTAACCCCACACCGTTTCAAGCATGCAGCCCAAGGGCTCATCAGGAACCCTACAGAACGGTACGAAGTGACGGAGATAATCTGATGCTGGCAGACTTCCATAACTTGAGGACGCAGCAGTACAAGCTTTTGTCTCCTGGACGGATTTAGAGGGTTCTGGAATTTTATTTGGGATTTGTTCTGATCGTGAGCTTTGAACAAACTGTTCTCTGCCATAGAAGTATGGGGGATTATGGATATCCTTGTTTTGAGGCAGAAGTCTACTGAATGGCTTTGTAAAACTCCCATCCTCCCAGGCTTGATTTTCTCTGACCTGCTCTATGTTGGTGCAAACGTCCTTTGCACAGCTGCTTGGTGACGCTGTAACGACCTGTCCTATACGTTTTATCTACTTAGCCCTGTTTTTTACCTCCAGTGAATGCTGCATTCCCACAAGTCCACTGGATATGTGTCATTTTTTTACTTTTACTCTTTGTCATCAAAGTGGGGGCTTCAGTGATAAGAGATAACATAAGTGCACCCCTGAGTGACAGAGACAACTGCCCCTTCACCTGACCCTCTGCGTTGACTGGTGGTGGTGCGACTCAATCAGTTGTCGTAGGCACCGACCTTTATACCTGCACTCCTGAGGGGAGAGGCCTGCTGGCACTCTTGGATTAAAGGTGAATCCAATGCCTGTAATGTGGATCTTTAGCATATATCATGTTTGGACCATGCATGGAGACCTGTGTGTTTGACTCACAGGTACTAGATGGATGGTGAGGTCTATTTGGACCCCATGCGCACGCTCCACAAGAAGATGCTTTTCTATGAGAAGTCCAGTTTGTTAATGTTGAGCAACCCAGCCTAAATCTATTTTTTCTCAGGTTTCCACTCTGAAATGTTTTCAATTTAAACAGGGCTGGGTGGAGAGGGAGAGAGAGGCCACCAGCCACCCCTTTGCTTGGAGCAGGTTTCCCCTCTTGGAGGAAAACACACCCATCCCCCACTTCCTGTTTTGCCACTGGTCTCCAAGGCAAAAGGAACCCATACAGTGATTAGCCTGACATGCAATCTATTTCTCCAGGACTGGTGGAGTATTTGAAGTTATGAATAAAGTGGGCTTCTGGTTGGCTTCTCTGGCCCCTCTTTGAAGTGTTTGGTAGGTCATCTTAAAAGAGACAGGCCTAGGTCTGCGAGTCCTGGAAAGAACCTTGTACTGAAAAAGTGAGCTTACCTACATGAAGGGGAGGGCTTTGCCTGCCAGGAGGAACTGACCTGATTCCTTGAAGACCCCACATACGTCCCAGCTCAATGAAAGATTTTGATGGACTAAAGTCACCTAAAGCCATGGGATTGCAGCCCAGTCCCCCAAGATCTTCCAGTATATCTCGCAAGGAGAAGAGCATCATCTGTACCATTGAGTCTAGTTCCCTCACCGGTCCTACAAAGATGAGTATGCAGCCTGATTGTCACACCAGCAGGCAGCAGTCCACTTCCACCAGCTTGAAAAGACTGCTCTAATTTCAGAACTAGTTAAACCATCTTTCTAGTGCATAGGTTTGTGGAGGGCTCGTCATCTAAAGACAAGACATGCCTCAACTGTGAAGCCCGGTTCTAATGGGAACTGGTTAAACCACTGACCTCAGTCGCATGGGTGCACTCCACTAAAAAAAACTCAATGACAACTGGTACATTTCAAGACAGTTCCATAAACTTTACGAACAGTTACAAGTCTACTGAGGTTAGTAGTGCACTACTCCACTTGTCCCACTGAGATAAAATACAATCAGCCGAGCCCTTAACGCTTGACGGTTTCCAACGGGCCTCATAATCTCAGACATTTTGCCAGATCTGAGGCAACTCAGCATCCTAAAGTATCTTGACCAATAAACCTGACAATTATTTTATTAACATAATAAGAACTGGTGGGTGTATTTTTGTTTTAAGTTCATTAGTACACAACAAGCTACAATCAAACTCTTGCTTGGAAAGAGGTTCCCAAAGGTTGCTAAACAGCCAAATAAGTGGCACGACACAGTATTAGGCCCTCACTTGTATAGTTTCCAAAGCTGAAGACCAGCCCTTTTCTTACCCATCTGTCCTGCTTTTGTGCTCAAACTGTATCTTTTTAGCTGGGGATTCCGGTAGTCAGTTAAAACCAACTTTAACGGATAAAAAAAACACCAAAGAGAATATTTGGTATTATGAAGAAACCAGAAAACACTGGAGTTTGCTGCACTTTTGTGCTATGGGGCCCTCTGCTAGCAAAGCACGTTTCTGTGTTGGATGCTCCTGATATGACCCTTTTTAATTATAGTAAGCCAACCTATATGCCCTCCGACAATCCTCAAGGTCCCAGGACTTCCTGGACCTACTTTCACACCCGTGTTGGGAGAATGCTGTGCCTCACATGGATGTAGCTCACTGTTCACCACACATTGCTGTGCAGTGGCCAGCAGATCGACAGCTGAGCGATGAGCAGGGACTGAGTCCAGGGAAAGAGGCATCTTCTTTCACTGAGTGGGAAGGAGCTTTGCTGTCTGAAAGCTCAGGGATCAAGGTTGAGGCAACAAAGATCATTGTGCATACGACTCCTCTAGAGTGAACGTTCTCACATAAAGCTCTGTACGAAACGCGCTTGTTCTTAGATTCACATGGCGATGGTCTGGTTCCTAAAGGGGCTGAAAGGCGATGGCCATTTCACAAACATCTTCAACAACCAACAACGGGCTCGGAAGAGGTTCATGCACCTGCTTTGCTGAAACGGAGCTGCCTACCGAGCACACATTAGCTCAGAAGATCTACAGGTTAGTGTGCAAGCTGCAGACGGTGCAACTCAGGAGCATGAAGAGACAGTCACTGCTCTGATGTTTGCAGTATGTGCTGGAGACAGCACAATTTCAACAACAGGCATTTGGACCTCTTCTGAGCCTGCGTACTGACTTACAACTTGTTCATGATACAGACCTACGATCAAGTCCAGCTTCATTCCTATGCCACCATGTCAAAATGAAGCGTGGAACCTATTGTTCTGAAAGAAGCCATACTGCTTGACAAAATCACCAATATAAATTACAGTGATAAATTCATTGGGATCATACCAAGCTGTGTTCATTCTTTTCCCCAAGACAGACAATGCATTAGAAGAGTGAAGGCTGCTTAGAACACAAAATAAAAGTGTCTTGGACAACTCGTGCACATCCCTTCAAGCAGTGCAGCTCCCAGACTGCTTTCAAGTAAACAAAGACCCACTTGCTTGGTAAAAATGAATTCTAAGCAGTCCTTATGCTGGATTTCATATAAACATAAAAAGCCACAGGCATGGCCCAACTATTTCAAAAAACTTCATTCATGATGTGAAATGCACAAGCAAACAACCCAAGGCATCCTGCATGGCAGAAAAGCCAAATTCTTGAAAAGCACTGCAAACACACCATCCCCATGATCTTCTTTACCAAGCAAAATAGGTAAACACTGATAACCACTTAATTTTACAATTAAAAACAATGAAATACACTGGAAAAAAACCACCAGAATTCAGAACAGTTAGGAAACACTATTTCTAGTCTGCGTATTGGTTGGATTGTAGTATTTCCTGCTTCAAGGGCTCTGAGTGGTCGACTGCAGTGAACTCTAAATGAGAATACTCACCAGTCATTACTCCTTCCACTCTCAAAATAATGTCGATGACTATTAAGTTTGTTTTCACAAAGCACCCTTGTTCCTGTCTGGACAGCTACATAAGCAATATTTTTAGTTTCCGCAGTGGTTCATAATTTGAGGAATATACTCCACTCCAACTTGTAAATGGCTCCTTGTTAATGGAGTGGGTCCAGGTTCTTTCCTGGGCGCCATAGCTTAGCCCATTTATAAAAAATAAAAATAAAAAGCCCTCACCTGAATGGCGCCTGTTACAGATGTACTGCTTTGTTGGATCCTGTAGCAAAGATCGCCAGTACCTTATTTTTGAGCTGCTGAATCTAGTTCTGATTAAGAGACAGATTTTCAGAAGGCATGCACTACCACAGATCACTATTTAGTGCTGTGGAAGGATGCAAAAGGTCCACTAACCAGATGAGAATAGTGTACTGCTGCTTTTTGGACATCTCGGTGTCCTTCAATTCAATTAAGGAGGAGAGGCTATGGGAAAAATAAAATCATTGAATATACCTCGGTGGCTTCCCGCCATAATTCAGCCACACCGCTTGGCCAAAGGTGGACGTTTGAAGCAATAGTAGTCTGACATCAAAAGTCAAACCTGGTGCTGTTGGGTCGCCTTCTCTCTGTGCACTCTTCTGCCTCTTCTTGGGAAACTCACTGGGGACACTTTCCTCATCCAACTCCATCTCCTGTTAGGAGCCTCTTACACGCCTTCAGCGAAAGGTTAGTAGTTTGCATGAGTATTTCCAGTTGGGCAATCGAAGAATCAAAACCAAAATAAATAAGGTGCTGGTGTTTGGTAGGAAAAAGACTAATGTTTTGGCGGTTAGCGGGAGGATGGAGGGAATCAAGCTAGAAACAGTGGATACTTTTCAGCATCTCAGCATGCTCATCACAGGTAACATCTACTGGGACATGAACTGGAAGAGGACAAAAGCAATGGCCCACAAAGGTTTTGCTAGAATTAAAGGAATGTTATGAACTGTGTGGTTTCTCAGGTCATCCTTAAATAAGGGAAATCGGAGGTAAGATCAAATCTGTTATTTTCTGTTGCGTGAGAACACTATTAGCATTACAGAGAGTAGGACCTTTGCACTGCATAAAGAAAATGTTTAAAAAAACAGAAATAGGGTGCTTGAACATAAGCTATAAAACACAACGGGATGCTGATCATAGGACGTTTGGCTACATCCAGAACCATTAACTCTTCAAAGGGGATGGGGAAAGACACTGAAACTGAATCTTTGGTTAACTTTGGCAATAAATGCTCTATGCTACTGTTAGACTGCATGGCAGGATTCAGGAGTCTAACTGTAGTCCCCTAAAACAGTGGTAAGAAAATCTACACTTTGGAACAAACTTTTCTCAATAAGTTGTCAACAGGCCCTTTTTTATCTCAGCGACAGGGACTAGGCTCTCTTAACTGGGGAGGATTTGGTTTCACCGTAAATAGTTAGAGAATAGAAAGTAATTTTTTTCAGTTTCATCTGCTACTTGACTGCAGTATGTCAGGACACTGGGTTGGCAGCGAGTGTTTTACAAACATCAAGTTAAATGCTGACAAGCGGCAGTCACACTCTTGGTCAAAAGTAATTGCTTTGACATAAGGAGTCCTTCAGGCAATTATTTGTAATAGTTTAATGTGTTTTTGTCATGTACCATGACTGTACTTTTGATCTCTAAGTTTGATATTTTATATGCACCAAATGTTTTTTAAAAGTTCACCTTAAGAAATAAAAAAAGTTAATTACCACCGGAAATCATTTTCTGGTGGATTCTCACCTCTGCATCTTCCTCACCTCAATATCGCAGGCCCCAGAGTGGATCTGTAAACTTCTAACATAGCTCTTGATGCCGGAAGTGGAGTCACAGTAATGTCCTTGGAGTCATACAGCGAACAGTAATGTCATCGGAGTCATACAGCGAACACCCTGCCATGACGTCAGCTCTAGCCTATTTTTAACTGTGCCTTTCAGACAGACAAGGAAGACAATCAGTAGTAATATCAGTGCAGCAATCCATCTTTGAACCCTACTAACGCCTCTATGACTTTCCTTCGAATGGGGCGAGGGAGGTGTCGATGAGGAATCTGCAGGTAAAGAGAGTAGGCACCAGAAAGACTGCTAGCGAAGGCACGTAACTTGTTTTTCTGATTGATACTCCTATATGCAGATTCCTCGTCTTTTCAATAGCTTTCAAAGCTATACCCACACCCAGTGGAGGGTCTGAAGCAACGGTCAGATGAAAAAATCCTGAAAGACAAGAGTGAGTGAAATGGCCAGCCTTTCTCACCTTTGGGTACAAACAGTCGTGCTTGGCGAAGGGGTGAAGGAAGCCCGTATTACTGCTCTCCAATCTCAACTAAAAGAACACCGCTAGCAAAGGCTGTGTTAGAAGATTTTGCTTTGGTGGCGTGGGTTCCAATTCCCTCAAGCAACTCCTCCATTGCAAAGGCATAGCATATCTGAATGCACAACACTATCTGCCCTTCCTGCTGTACACCCTGTAAGAGCTGGTCGTCAGACCTGATCTCCATGGTACGGTCTATTTATTAACTAATTGCACCCCTGGAGTCCAGCTGGTGCAAATCCTCTTCCTATGTGGTTGGATGAGGTGAGGATGACAGTGGGAAGAGAGATAGACAGACCCAGGTGGTGGTAGTGCGGGGGCACCACTTTGGGCAGAGAAGGCTCTTACTTTCTAAGGACAAGCATGCCCGGGAAGAAGCGTGTGAACAGTGTGTGAACGCTTAGTGCCTGCAGCTCTCCGACACATTTCACTGAAGTAAGAACAGCCAAGAAAAACTATCCTGAAGGTCAATAAACATTAACAGGCAACAACGGAGGGACCTAAATAGAGCACCCATTAGGAAAGTCAAAACCAAGTTCTTCGGGGATGGACAGAAGGCTACACCTTAAGACACGTTCTTCTATGTAGACCACCAGCTCAAATTCACTGCAGTGTCCCTGGACATCACAACGGACGCCATCAGATCTCCCTGGTGCTGGACGTACTGCCTGTGAAGGTACCACTGGGGGCCTCTCATGTGCCAGTGTACATGCGTGACCAGGATGACTCAATAAACCAATCGACAACAGGTGCAGATCTGTCAGTACTGGAAACTGAGCTCCCATTTAAATCAATGGAAATATATCCCAAATGTCATGGATGCTCTGTGGAGGAGGGACGGCTTGGAGTGATGTATCTAGTACAGCCCTATGAGCAGAAGACACTGACAGAGCTCTAGGTGAGACTTGGGAAAGTTGATGGAAAAGTCAAAACTGAACAGCAAGGATGCTATTACATGAAAGTGAAGTGACACATTCAGCAGCAAACTGGCTCTGAGCAGATTGTCTTCTCTAGGTAATGGGATTGGGAGATGCCCAACCTACTGAGAGGGACCACAACCACTGCCATCACCTCGGCGAAGACTTGAGGTGCTGATGTCAATCTGAACAAGAGGACCTCAAACTGGTAGTGAGTGGCCCCACCATGAAATGCAAGTACCTCCTGTTCAGCTGCAGTATCAGTATGGGGAAGCCCACTTCATAAAAGTCGAGAGACACTATCCTACCTCCTACAAGATGATGGGAACCATCATGTGCTCTGCTTCACTGAAATACTGTTTGTGCAGGTACAAGTTCAGGAGACCACTGTCCTTCTTGGGGACCAGGAAGTACAGAGAGTAGCACCCCTTTGCAATTTCCTGCTCTTGCACCAACCCCATGCTCTTCACAGTAGGTGGACTGCCAACTCCTGCTTCAGTATCTGCAGATGCTCCTTTGACTGAAGGGACTAATGGGAGGGATACTTGGATGGTCGTGGTGGTGGTGGTGGGGGGCTTGGGGGGTTTGCTGAGAGAATGGTGGGGTACACCTCCTTGCTACAATTCGAAGAATCCACTGATCTGATGTTATGGCCTTCAGGCTTGGACAAAGGAGGATACCCGCTCTCCTACGGGCCACACATACTCCTTCAGAGGCGAGCTATAGAGGCCTTCCTGATGGTATAAGGGAAAAGGAGAGGAAGGAATACTGCAACGATCCGGACAGGCAGGTTTTCAATATACAGAAATCCCTTGGAGAAGCCTCTGAACATTTGAAACTGTTGAAAATCCTCCACCAGAGACTGAAGTCCTAAAAATCAGTTACAATGCCATGTCTGCCTTGATTTTGAAGAGATGCTCGTCTTTAACTGACATGTCCATAAGTGTGGCATGGCAATCGCAGGAAAAGCCTGTAAAATGCACAGAGGTGACGGTGGAGGCCACTCAAGACCCCGTGGCCCTATCTACTGACTGAAACTGCCATGTCCAACCCCGTCCCTGGTTATGTGTCAGGATGGGTCTTGACCATTGCAGACTATCTCCATAAAATAACCTTTCAGATGGGCAGGGAATCTGGGCACAATCATTGCGGTCATGTCCCATAGGACATGTTTACTATGCAAGAAGGTAAGCGGCAATGAAGAAGCTCAATGCTAGGCTACTTGTAGAGAATACCATGTTTTCCACCCCTTCCAACCTTTTGGACTTCGTATCTGCTCGATGGGTGGGAAAAAGAGTTAGAAATAATCTAAGATGTGGGGGAAGACTAGACAAAAAGACTCTATAGCAAAGGGTGCACCAAGGTGCAGCCCTGTATCGCCTTGTCACTGTGTGCTCCATCCTACTTCACGGACTCTACAATGGCCTGATTCAATGGAAGCAGAGGTTTTGCCAAAATGGTGGCAGTCTGCAGGACTTTAGTGAGAACGTTTGGTCTAAGCTCCTATGAAGGGAGAGGCAATTCAAGCACCTTTGATGCCTTCTAGAGAACTGTATGAAACAACACTCTCTGCTGGGGCAAGGCACAGTGGTGGGTCTGTGTCTAAATCTGACAATGTATCTAGTTCCCTTGCATTCTGTATGGTTAGCAAACCAGCTATGTCAGATGTTGGGAGAGGTTGCGAAGGCTCGCTAGCATCCGTGTCTGAATGCTCCTCTTCCGGAAGCTGCTAGAAATCAGAATCTGTGGTAAACATTTAATGCACGGTGTCTCGATAGTGCAGATGGGTGCAAGCACGATCCACTGTGCAGTTTTCCTCCTCAAACATGGAGCTCCCTCCTGGATCGCTGTGGTTAACAAGGGTCAGCGAAACTTCCTCAGGGGTCAGAGGTGATGTTGGTAAATTGGGCAGAATCAGTACCTGTATCATCATCATATGGTGCTGGAGGTGGTGTCAACTGGGCCAGACGGATGCTCTTTACTTGTGGAGCACTTATCGGCGTACCTCAAACAGGACCGAAATGGTAACATAGGGTATGAGGGCACTCCAGAAAGGGCCAATGCCTGCCTGAGCATTTCCATCATTGCATGGAGGAATGAGGCCGGCTGTGCTTCAGGCACCAGCATCTTGCGGTACCCAGAACTGTTAAAGGCACCGGTGATGGAAGCGGTGCTGGGGCTGGTAAAGCCTCCTGAGGAAGAACACTTTTCACTAATTCTGGCTCTGAAGAAGGAGCCAGAGGGGAAGAACAAAGTACGGCTTTACCCTTCGATATCGATCACCTCCTAGGGGAGTCCGAGAGTTTCTTCTTTGTATGGTTTCCTCCTCTTCTCCCTGGAGGACTTTGAAGACGAAAGAAGAGGAAGGCAAATCTAGACCTGGACATAGAACTCAATCGGGGCGGACGCACAGGTCGAAAGCTCTTGGTCCATGCCTCAAACCCACGCACCACAGTCGTCATGGTCTTCTGTGATCAAAATCGAATTATTGCACTTGAGACGAGGATTAAACTCTAATGTCTTTGGTGGGGACATGCTCCTAATGGATTGCACCAGCCATGAGGAAACAATCTGGAGAGCAATGAAGTCAAAGCTCAGGAGAGAAGGTTTGGACCAGAGTGGAAAGGTATGGAAATACAGAACTGATGCCAGGGTGCCAGGTGGGTGCTGTATGGCTCCAGTGACGTCACTGCGACTCTACGTATGGCGCTGAGATAGAGCCAGCATCTCCGACCGGTGCACAAACGTTGTCAGAAGCTTCCAGATCCAGTCTGGCACTTGTGATATCCAGGAAGTGAGGAATCTGTAAGTAGAATTATCCATCAGAAAGAAGTATCATTAAAAGTGCCCGGCCCCCAAAAACAGACTCCAATAGAGAAAGTCACATACTTTCCTGCTGCAGCTTCGAGAGAGGTGTGAGTTCGGGTTGTGGATGTCTGTGGCCGACGAGGCGGGGTCACGCTCCTCCCACTGGCACTCGTCATTTCAGGCATAGGTGGAGAAAATCCAGGGACTGAAGCAGAAAACGAGAGTGATTATGAGAATTCCTCAACAGCAGCATTTGCAGTGGGCTCAGCAGAGGGCAGGAGAAACTGTTGGGACAGAGAACTGGGTGGGGGGTTGCACACGCAGGGATTGCACAGAATGCAACATGTGGAGGGAATGCAACGGGCACAGGGAGGGACAGGATGCAACATGGGCAGGGAGCTCTATAACACAGGGAACAGTAGACTCTGTGACAGGGACAAGGGCTCTAATGCAGGACCAGCAGAGGCAAGGGGTAATGGGTGATGTGCCTCAAGGAGCAGGCAGAAAGGAATGCCAAAGCATGGACCGCACCCTGGGAGACCCAGAAAGTGCAAAGGGTAAGGATAGTAAGGGAACAAAGCTGAACTCAAAGATAGAGTAGGGGAGAGGACAGGAAGGGAACAAAGCTGAACTCACAGATGGAGCAGGGAAGAAGACAGGAAGGGAACAAAGCTGAACTCACAGATGGAGCACACAAGAGGACAGCTAGGGAACAAAGCTGAGCTCCCAGATGGAGCTGGGGAGGGGACAGGAAGGGAACAAAGCTGAACTCACAGATGGAGCAGGGGAGAGGACAGGAAGGGAACAAAGCTGAACTCACAGATGGAGCAGGGGAGAGGACAGGAAGGGAACAAAGCTGAACTCACAAATGGAGCAGGGGAGGGGACAGGAAGGGAACAAAGCTGAACTCACAGATGGAGCAGGGGAGAGGACAGGAAGGGAACAAAGCTGAACTCACAAATGGAGCAGGGGAGGGGACAGGAAGGGAACAAAGCTGAACTCACAGATGGAGCAGGGGAGAGGACAGGAAGGGAACAAAGCTGAACTAACAGATGGAGCAGGGGAGAGGACCGGAAGGGAAAAAAGCTGAACTCACAGATGGAGCAGGGGAGAGGACCAGAAGGGAACAAAGCTGAACTCACAGATGGAGGAGGGGAGGGGACAGGAAGGGAACAAAGCTGAACTCACAGATAGAGCAGGGGAGAGGACAGGAAGGGAACAAAGCTGAACTCACAGATGGAGCAGGGGAGAGGACAGGAAGGGAACAAAGCTGAACTTACGGGTGGAGCAGGGGAGGGGACAGGAAGGGAACAAAGCTGAACTTACAGATGGAGCAGGGGAGGGGACAGGAAGGGAACAAAGCTGAACTCACAGATTGAGCAGGGGAGAGGACAGGAAGGGAATAAAACTGAACTCCCATATGGAGTAGGGTAGGGGACAGGAAGGGAACAAAGCTGAACACACAGATGGAGCAGGGGAGGGGAAAGGAAGGGAACAAAGCTGAGCTCACAGATGGAGCTGGGGAGGGGACAGGAAGGGAACAAAGCTGAACTCACAGATGGAGCAGGGGAGGGGACAGGAAGGGAACAAAGCTGAACTCACAGATGGAGCAGGGGAGGGGACAGGAAGGGAACAAAGCTGAACTCACAGATGGAGTAGGGGAGGGGACAAGAGGGGAACAAAGCTTAACACACAGATGGAGCAGGGGAGAGGACAGGAAGGGAAGAAAGCTGAACTCACAGATGGAGCAGGGGAGAGGACAGGAAGGGAACAAAGCTGAACTCACAGATGGAGTAGGGGAGGGGACAAGAGGGGAACAAAGCTGAACACACAGATGGAGCAGGGGAGGGGAAAGGAAGGGAACAAAGCTGAACTCATAGATGGAGCAGGGAAGAGGACAGGAAAGGGACAAAGCTGAACTCACAGATAGAGCAGGGGAGAGGACAGGAAGGGAACAAAGCTGAACTTACGGGTGGAGCAGGGGAGGGGACAGGAAGGGAACAAAGCTGAACTTACAGATGGACCAGGGGAGGGGACAGGAAGGGAACAAAGCTGAACTTTCAGATGGAGCAGGGGAAGGGACAGGAAGGGAACAAAGCTGAGCTCACAGATGGAGCAAGGGAGGGGACAGGAAGGGAGCAATGCTGAACTCACAGATTGAGCACACAAGAGGACAGGAAGGGAACAAAGCTGAACTCACAGATGGAGCAGGGGAGGGGACAGGAAGGGAACAAAGCTGAACTCACAGATGGAGCAGGGGAGAGGACCGGAAGGGAACAAAGCTGAACTCACAGATGGAGCAGGGGAGAGGGCCGGAAGGGAACAAAGCTGAACTCACAGATGGAGCAGAGGAGGGGACAGGAAGGGAACAAAGCTGAACTCACAGATGGAGCAGGGGAGAGGACAGGAAGGGAACAAAGCTGAACTCACAGATGGAGTAGGGGAGGGGACAAGAGGGGAACAAAGCTGAACTCACAGATGGAGCAGGGGAGGGGAAAGGAAGGGAACAAAGCTGAACTCACAGATGGAGCAGGGGAGGGGAAAGGAAGGGAACAAAGCTGAACTCACAGATGGAGCATAGGAGAGGACAGGAAAGGAACAAAGCTGAACTCACAGATAGAGCAGGGGAGAGGACAGGAAGGGAACAAAGCTGAACTTACGGGTGGAGCAGGGGAGGGGACAGGAAGGGAACAAAGCTGAACTTACAGATGGAGCAGGGGAGGGGACAGGAAGGGAACAAAGCTGAACTCACAGATGGAGCAAGGGAGGGGACAGGAAGGGAGCAATGCTGAACTCACAGATGGAGCACACAAGAGGACAGGAAGGGAACAAAGCTGAACTCACAGATGGAGCAGGGGAGGGGACAGGAAGGGAACAAAGCTGAACTCACAGATGGAGCAGGGGAGAGGACCGGAAGGGAACAAAGCTGAACTCACAGATGGAGCAGGGGAGAGGGCCGGAAGGGAACAAAGCTGAACTCACAGATGGAACAGAGGAGGGGACAGGAAGGGAACAAAGCTGAAATCACAGATGGAGCAGGGGAGAGGACAGGAAGGGAACAAAGCTGAACTCACAGATGGAGTAGGGGAGGGGACAAGAGGGGAACAAAGCTGAACTCACAGATGGAGCAGGGGAGGGGAAAGGAAGGGAACAAAGCTGAACTCACAGATGGAGCAAGGGAGGGGACAGGAAGGGAGCAATGCTGAACTCACAGATGGAGCAGGGGAGGGGGCAGGAAGGGAACAAAGCTGAACTTACAGATGGAGCAGGGGAGGGGACAGGAAGGGAACAAAGCTGAACTCACAGATGGAGCAGGGGAGAGGACCGGAAGGGAACAAAGCTGAACTCACAGATGGAGCAGGGGAGAGGACCGGAAGGGAACAAAGCTGAACTCACAGATGGAACAGAGGAGGGGACAGGAAGGGAACAAAGCTGTACTCACAGATGGAGCAGGGGAGAGGACAGGAAGGGAACAAAGCTGAACTCACAGATGGAGTAGGGGAGGGGACAAGAGGGGAACAAAGCTGAACTCACAGATGGAGCAGGGGAGGGGAAAGGAAGGGAACAAAGCTGAACTCACAGATGGAGCAGGGGAGAGGACAGGAAGGGAACAAAGCTGAACTCACAGATGAAGCAGGGGAGAGGACAGGAAGGGAACAAAGCTGAACTCACAGATAGAGCAGGGGAGAGGACAGGAAGGGAACAAAGCTGAACTCACAGATGGAGCAGGGGAGAGGACAGGAAGGGAACAAAGCTGAACTTACGGGTGGAGCAGGGGAGGGGACAGGAAGGGAACAAAGCTGAACTTACAGATGGAGCAGGGGAGGGGACAGGAAAGGAACAAAGCTGAACTCACAGATGGAGCAGGGGAGGGGACAGGAAGGGAACAAAGCTGAACTCACAGATGGAGCAGGGGAGTAGACAGGAAGGGAACAAAGCTGAACTCACAGATGGAGCAGGGGAGAGGACCGGAAGGGAACAAAGCTGAACTCACAGATGGAGCAGGGGAGAGGGCCGGAAGGGAACAAAGCTGAACTCACAGATGGAGCAGAGGAGGGGACAGGAAGGGAACAAAGCTGAACCCACAGATGGAGCAGGGGAGAGGACAGGAAGGGAACAAAGCTGAACTCACAGATGGAGTAGGGGAGGGGAAAGGAAGGGAACAAAGCTGAACTCACAGATGGAGCAGTGGAGGGGAAAGGAAGGGAACAAAGCTGAACTCACAGATGGAGCAGGGGAGAGGACAGGAAGGGAACAAAGCTGAACTCACAGATGGAGCAGGGGAGAGGACAGGAAGGGAACAAAGCTGAACTTACGGGTGGAGCAGGGGAGGGGACAGGAAGGGAACAAAGCTGAACTTACAGATGGAGCAGGGGAGGGGACAGGAAGGGAACAAAGCTGAACTCACAGATGGAGAAGGGGAGGGGACAGGAAGGGAACAAAGCTGAACTCACAGATGGAGCAGGGGAGGGGACCGGAAGGGAACAAAGCTGAACTCACAGATGGAGCAGGGGAGAGGACAGGAAGGGAACAAAGCTGAACTCACAGATGGAGCAGGGGAGAGGACAGGAAGGGAACAAAGCTGAACTCACAGATGGAGCAGGGGAGAGGACAGGAAGGGAACAAAGCTGAACTTACGGGTGGAGCAGGGGAGGGGACAGGAAGGGAACAAAGCTGAACTTACAGATGGAGCAGGGGAGGGGACAGGAAGGGAACAAAGCTGAACTCACAGATGGAGCAGGGGAGGGGACAGGAAGGGAACAAAGCTGAACTCACAGATGGAGCAGGGGAGAGGACAGGAAGGGAACAAATCTGAACTCACAGATGGAGCAGGGGAGAGGACAGGAAGGGAACAAATCTGAACTCACAGATGGAGCAGGGGAGAGGACAGGAAGGGAACAAAGCTGAACTCACAGATGGAGTAGGGTAGGGGACAGGAAGGGAACAAAGCTGAACACACAGATGGAGCAGGGGAGGGGAAAGGAAGGGAACAAAGCTGAGCTCACAGATGGAGCTGGGGAGGGGACAGGAAGGGAACAAAGCTGAACTCACAGATGGAGCAGGGGAGGGGACAGGAAGGGACCAAAGCTGAACTCACAGATGGAGCAGGGGAGGGGACAGGAAGGGAACAAAGCTGAACTCACAGATGGAGTAGGGGAGGGGACAAGAGGGGAACAAAGCTGAACACACAGATGGAGCAGGGGAGAGGACAGGAAGGGAGCAAAGCTGAACTCACAGATGGAGCAGGTGAGAGGACAGGAATGGAACAAAGCTGAATTCACAGATGGAGTAGGGGAGGGGACAAGAGGGGAACAAAGCTGAACACACAGATGGAGCAGGGGAGGGGAAAGGAAGGGAACAAAGCTGAACTCACAGATGGAGCAGGGGAGAGGACAGGAAGTGAACAAAGCTGAACTTACGGGTGGAGCAGGGGAGGGGACAGGAAGGGAACAAAGCTGAACTTACAGATGGAGCAGGGGAGGGGACAGGAAGGGAACAAAGCTGAACTTACAGATGGAGCAGGGGAGGGGACAGGAAGGGAACAAAGCTGAACTCACAGATGGAGCACACAAGAGGACAGGAAGGGAACAACGCTGAACTCACAGATGGAGCAGGGGAGGGGACAGGAAGGGAACAAAGCTGAACTCACAGATGGAGCAGGGGAGAGGACAGGAAGGGAACAAAGCTGAACTCACAGATGGAGCAGTGGAGGGGACAGGAAGGGAACAAAGCTTAACTCACAGATGGAGCAGGGGAGAGGACAGGAAGGGAACAAAGCTGAATTCACAGATGGAGCAGGGGAGGGGACAAGAGGGGAACAAAGCTGAACACACAGATGGAGCAGGGGAGTGGACAGGAAGGGAACAAAGCTGAACTCACAGATGGAGCAGGGGAGGGGATAGGAAGGGAACAAAGCTGAACACACAGATGGAGCAGGGGAGGGGACAGGAAGGGAACAAAGGTGAACTCACAGATGGAGCAGGGGAGAGGACAGGAAGGGAACAAAGCTGAACTCCGGGGTGGAGCAGGGGAGAGGACAGGAAGGGAACAAAGCTGAACTCACTGGTGGAGCAGGGGAGGGGACAGGAAGGGAACAAAGCTGAACTCACGGGTGGAGCAGGGCCGTGCATCAGGCTCATCTGGACAAGCACATACAAAGTCACTCGTCCTTGCGAAACAGAGGTGGGAGCAGCCACCATTGTTCACCCCACAGCCGTTGGTCCCTGAGGAAGACAGAGCAGGTTCAGATCTGCATCACAGGAGGCACTATTATAAGGCTGTGCCCTCCACCAAACACCAGGCCTCACTTCATGGCAATGCAGCTCATTCTACGAGCGATCGAAAGCCCCACAGGGTCAAACATCTCCTGGTTCTTTAAGCACTTTCACTTATTCTAAGTACTGCTAAACCCTCCTTTGGTCATTGCAAGGATGAGACACCTAAGATTCCCTATAAGGCCCCTTCCAGCCACCTAAGCCTAGCCCTCTTGTCTCAAGTGCCCAAACCCTACCCAATTTTTTAATGGATGTGCCTGATCCCAGCTTCACACCACACTTTTTCAAAATTGCTAATTTATTGATGCGTGTGTGTGTGACCTTCCTCTATAAACTTCTAAAACTTTATTTCTCCTGGATTTTGGTTCTACAGACTAGGTCTGGATATACAAGCACTTTGCTGGTCTTCAATGCACCGCATAGCTCGACGTTTCCCTCACACCTACCGTTGGCTCTCTTCACTGCCACTCATCTTCTTGCCACTAAAATGGAAGAGTTGCCTGCAATTGCTTCAGTGTTACGTCCAGTCCAGTCTGTGAAGTTCAAAGGATAAGCCCATTTTGTCTACTGGAAGGTCCCTTATCTCGCCAACACGCGCACAGTCAAGCATATCTGCGGATTATGGTCCGATCTGTTGGTGGTAGCCACAATCGCATATGCAGCTTTCCCTCTTAGCTGCCCTCTGCTAAATTCCAGCCTAAGCTCAGTTACATGTTTGTTGTGACATGAAAAGAGCAGCCTCTGCCACCACGCATGACACCAATAGACTTCACAGATATATCTATCCACACATTAGCATCTATAACCAAGCATCCGAATCCGATGTGTCACTTTTCGATTCAGAACACACGAAGGCACAGTGATAAAACCACAATAACCGTCATGCACGACACTGAAACACCACTGACGTTGGCCATATACAGATAGACACACGTGTCCTTCCCAAGCAATCAATAGGATTCACCTTTCTAGCCATCCTTGTCCATGTAGGAAGCTGGGTCTTTAAATAGCGGGCCAAAATGCGGTGTGCTGTGCAAAGAGTCCAGGCAAACCCCGAGGTATCACAGAGCCACACAGGACTCTCAAGTGCTCTCTTTTGTGGTAGTGTGGGCGAGCCGTTAGGCATATCAGAGGGGAGTGCTAAGCATGTAAGCCACACACTCAATAAAGAAATCCAACACCAATTTATAAAAATAACACCTACTTTTATTTACAATTAGATACCAAGATCACTGGAATCAGATGAGTACTTTTCCAGTTATAGATTTTGAGAGTTTTTTCAAAGTGGAGATAGTGCATTTTTCCAATGCGGTAATGGTATCCTATGGAGGAAGAACGAGCACCGTATAAAGGTATAATACAGCGACTTATGGGACAAATCTCCAGGACTTAAGGTGAATAAGGGGTGCAGCTTAAAATCGGGTGCCCCGTGTCAGTCCATGGGGATTGGTCCGGTCACATACTTGCTGCTGGGAGGAACTGGCAGGTCACTCCAGAGCAACCCCCATGGGGGCTCGACCCTTGAGGTCCTCAGGCACGTGGGGACACCGTCGGTCCACTTCTCCTCGGGCTGTGGGGCTCGGGTGCAGTGGTGTCTTCAGGAGTTGCTTGCGGTTGCGGGGGGCACAGAAACAGTCTGCAGACACGGACTGGGGGTCCAGTTTGCCTAAGCCAACAAGTGGGCTCAGGTCCCCCGAGGCGGGGACATGTAGGGACACTCTTGGTTCTCTTCTCAGTCCCGGGGCGGACTGGTGCAGAAGTGTCCTGGGGCGTCATGTCTTTGTCTCCTGCTCACTCGCAGTTGCAGAGGGAGTCAGCAGAAACAGGCTGCAGATGCGGTCGGGTATTCCACAGTGCATGCACTCAAGGTGGGCTTCGTTTCTAGAGGTCCTGGGGATCACACTGACACCGTTGCCCCACTTCAGCTCGGGCTAGGCGGCTCAGGTGCAGTGATGTCCGGTGTTGGCTTTTTGGTGGCCCCAGTCCTCACAGTTCTTTCTTGGGTGTCCGCGGATGCAGGGAAGCAGCTCTTCTGCTCCATGGGAGTTCTTGGTGATTTACGGAGCAGTGGCAGCTCTCAGTTTCTTGGAGGCTGCAGAGCCAGGAGAGGTCAGTCATGCTCCTCGGTTATCGGATTCAACAGGCTTCTTTCCCACTCCTTCTTTTGTGTACAGGAAAGATCTGAGAACTTGGTATCAGGGGCTCCCCTAAATACTCAATTTAGGGGGCATTAAGAGAAGTGAAGGGCAGTAGGCCATGGGCTACCTACCCTTGGGGTCACTACAACCCCTAGATGACCACTTCCTTTGGGGAGTTGGCTTCACTCTGTCACAGAATTCCTAATTCCACCACACACAAGATGGTGGAATTCCCGAGTTCATTTCAGGCAGGTCCCCCTAGGGGTGTGTTCAGCCTGGGAATGCAACACGCCTCCTGCATAGCTAATTTTCCCGCCTGTCCAGGTACCAGATGGGCTCTGGGGCAGGGGGGCATCGGCATCTCCCTCTGAGGAGGGCCAGTTCTGCATACCAAAGGTGGTGGGCTTCTTTGAAGGTTCCTGCCTTGGAATGCAGATCATCCTGTGGGAAGGGGTGTGCAACACCCCTGCCCGAGCAGGCTTTGTTTCTGACCTTCAGGGAGAATGCTCTCACCCTTGGGGGTCAGACTCTAGTCTTTTGTTGGCAGACTGGTTATAACTAGTCAGTGAGCTCACCAGCAATCAGTAGGTTTTCAGGGGGCACCTCTAAGGTGTCCTCTGGGTGCATGTATTAATAGATCCATCACTGGAATCAGGGAGGGCTTATTAATACAAGAAGTTTGATACCAAACATACCTATTTTCAGTGAAGACATCATGTATCTGGGGAACTCGTATTGACCAGTGTCCAGCACATGTACTTAAAATGGATTCCCTGTTCACTCACTATGTCTAAGAATAGACAAAGACATAGCAGGGGCATATCTGTTCTTGCAGATATGCCCTCACATGTAATACCCTGCCTTAGGGCTGAAAGGCCTGCTGTAGGAGTGACTTACAAATATTACATGCAGTGTTTAGGGGACATGGCACACAGGCCCTCATTACGACCCTGGCAGACGGTGCAATGATGGCGGTAGGACCGCAAACAAGCCGGCGGTCATTACCACCCCCCCCATTATGACATTGGCGGTTTGGCATATGCCAAACCGCCAATGTACCGCACCGTCCGCCACGGCGGTAACGACCACCAGACTGGAGACAACGGTCTCCAGCCCGGCGGCCGTCACTAGTCCGCCGGCGGTATCATGACCCTGCATACCACCATGGATTTCGTGGGGTTTTGAACTGCCAGGAAATCCATGGCGGTAGACACAATCAGTGCCAGAGAATTCATTCCCTGGCACTGTTTGGGGTCTCCCCCTCCCCTGAGTCCACCCCCAACACCCACGACCCCCCTACTGCCCCCCAAAGGTGGTAGCACCCCCGCCCGACCCCAATAGACTCCGCCAAACATACCCCCGCCCCCACTTTATGCACGCTCACACCACTCACACACATACACGCACACATACATACACTGAACATTTCCCCTGCACACATTACACCTCCCACATACATACACGCACTCACACATCCCCTCTAAACACTCACACGCACACCCCATGCACGCACACACCAAACAACACCCCCCCACTCACCTCCCCTGAGAGACAATCACCTTACCTGTTTCGGTGGTCCTCTGGGAGAGAACGGGATCCATGGGGGCTGCTCCGCCGCCAGCACCCCTTCACCAGAACACTGCCACGTCGAATACTGGGATGTAATTCGGTGGGCGGTGTTCTGATGACGTGGCGGTGATGGTGGAGCAGCCTCCACTACACCCCCGACTGCCAGAATGGTTGCTGGCGGCTCTCCATCCAAAAAAGGGCGGAGGGTCGCCAGCAGTCATAATATGGTTGGCTGAAGACCGCCAACACTGGCGGTCTTCGGCCCGGCGGAACCTCGGCGGTCTTAGGAAAAGACCGCCGAGGTTGAAATGAGGGCCACAGTCTGTGTGCTATGTTGTGTTTTCACGTTTAGGGAGCACCTTGACAAACAGCCTGCAATGGCAGTCTGCATGAGTTTGGTGCTGTGTCCCTTACAGTGGCACAAGTTGTGCTGCACCTCTTAGGGACCCTCTAAAGTACCTAAGCCCTAGGTACTAGAGGTACCACTTACTAGGGACTTACAAAAGGTGCTACAGGGCCTGGTCACTTGGGGAGCAAGTGACCAGGTGTCTTGATTTGGGGAAGGAACCCTGGCAATGGGGACCTGGCTAGCAGCAAGCCATTGTACTTGGTCAAAGCTGCATGTGTGTGTGTGTCTGTGTGTGTGGGTGTGTGTGTGTGCGTGTTTGGGGTGGGGGTTTACAGGCGGGGTTACCGTAACCAGAACCCAGATTCCTACAATCCACAAATGAGCTTCAGCGACTCATCAGTGGCATACAGTGCTATATAAATGCAATTACAATACAATGCTTCTGCAGGTACCACAGTCTTAACCAAAGTGTGGTGCATAAAATGCAGCGATTACCTGCGTTTCTCAAGAGGGCTGTGACAGTCTCCATGGGAAAGCGTATTGCGGGGTCTAGTGGACTCTCTCAGCCACTGTTTAGAGGTCAGGCAGTGGCTGGGCACCCCGTGGCTCATTATTAACTGTTGCTGGTTGGCAATCATTATTACCACTGGTCCTCAGGTTGTTAGACAACTCAAATTAATACATGTCTTAAGTCCATAGCCATTCTAAAAAACTTGGAATTAAATTCTTCTATTTTAACCATCAACTGTCTGCCTAAAGAAACTCTCACCTTCATTTGATGTTTTTTGCATCTTAAGAAGCCAAAAACATACTGTGATAGCCTACAACAGATGACAGAAAACCAAATGGTTATTTACCTGTAGGAGTAGAGGAGTAGCTCAGAAGCTTGAAGAGTTCTCTGGATTCACATGCTTTACATTATTCTGCCATCTAGTGGTTGGGACCTGCACTGTCAGTGATCACAGCTTTTTGTAATTTATTTTTATTTTTTAGGTTTTGTGGGTATAGCCATCGACCACCATTTGGTATTATGTCTGCCCCCGTGACATCAGATGTGCACCCCGAAGTTCATCAGCATGGTTACCATCTTCATATTCTCTTTTCCCCTTGGAGATTTGTAGATGAGTATTACCCCCACCACACCCAAACCCTTGCTTCCTCCCCCTCTTTCCCTTGTGTCGCTGATTTGCTGCCTGTTTAACCCCTTCTAAGGAGACAGACTTTTTGCAGGTTTACCCCTCACTTTTTGCCCCCATTCCGATTACTAGATACTGGGGTAATGGCTATGAAATGCCCTAGGTGCACGTGTTCTGCCCCTTAAAATGGTGAACGTTTCACTGGCTTGTCCCCAAATGGCATAGCCTAACTTGTAAATCCATAGTCTGTGGCACCAGGGGCACCTAGGACCTGTACGTTAAGAGAGTTGCCAAAGGACTGCAACACTTGTTGTGCCACCCTGAGTGGGACAAGGTACACCATGGCTCCCAGTCTGCCAGAGGGCAGCTTTTAACTTCTAACATGCCTTTACTTCTTAAAAGTAATTACAGAGTTCCGGGCTGGATCCTTAAGCACAGCTAACTTCTGAATAGGACTACAAAGTTTGGTACTGTTTGTTATCAAAAGAATCAGTGCATTCATTCTGATTTAATGGTTAAATCAAATTTATTGTCACTGGTGGGCAAAGGGCAACTTAAAAAGTTGCCACTGTAGTTGCCCAAGGTTTCCATGGCCCGTTTACTGCTGTACACGGGGCTTGTTCTGAGGACAGCTTTCTGCCCTCCTGGGGAAATGTGCTAATGATTCCCAGGAAAGCAAGTAACAGGGGCCTACATGGCAGAGCGGTGTTACCTCCCTCCTGCAGGAAACCACACAGGTCCTGCCATGTTGAGGGGGTAGAATGGTGCATCATGGGATAAGTAGATGCCACCAGGAGGGAGAGAACCTGGTAGCCCATTGGCTACCAGCCACATCCTACCCTGAGGGCATTTTTTGAAGATAAACGGGAATCCCTGGCACCCGGTTCACCACAAAATTGGAAAAAGGACCAAAGGACTGCCATGCTGCAATAAGGTACCAGCAAAGAGAGGATGCACTGACAACAACAGCACCTGCTGGATATCAAAGAGAGGGACTGAGTCTGCCATGTCCTGTTCAAGGAGAAGCTGTCTTTAGAGACCAGTCAACCCATGAAAGTCCAAGGGCCAGCTGACTAGCCTCCTGTTAGGGACACAACTGCTGTAGAAGCCTGCCAGGGCAACACGGTAGCCCAAAGTCTTCAAGGCGCTACCACTGCCGCTGTGCATCACCGAGGACCAGGACCTGACGCAGAGTTGCACCAGAGTTTATTGAACCCAGAAGTGCTGTCGGAGAGTTGCTAGGGCCCTCAGATGACGAGTTACCAACCCAGGAAGAATTGGCCGGTGGCCGCAACAACGGCTGACTGGTAGACCCGCGGTGACTGGACTTCGGCAAGACTGGAGAGGACTTCGTAGAATGTTGACCTTGCACCCAGAAGCCCCTCACCATCTTTGTGGACAGAGGAAACCATGCGGGAAGACCTCTGTTGACCGCATCACATCCAACGCATCCTTAGAACATATTCAGCATGTTTTATCAGGACCACTCCACAGGAATCCAATGCAGGGCCTGGAACTGCTGAAGCACTGCTTCCTCTGCAAAGGTAACTATTCTTGAGGACTTCTCTGGTTCTCATGGCTAGCTCCCTGCCAGAGCTGGTCGCCCCAACCGCCCCAACCACCCCAACCGCATTGACACTTACCTAAAGTTTTCTTGAAAAAGTTTCTAAGTGTTCAATTTGTAGATTTTGGCAAGACTTCTTTGTAGTTTAAAAATTACTCTGATTGATTTGTGCTTGTAAAATCTATATTTTCAGAACCCTCTGGTGTATCTTTTTTCATTCTAGTCTCTATATTCTCATAAAAATACAGTCTATTTTTATAAAATAATGTTGGATGTCTTGAGTGTGTGGCAATTCTTGTTAATTATAGAGTGCTCCCTTAGTTTATCTTCTAGCAGATTTCCTGCTATTTTGAAGAACGTTTGAACTTTCTACACTATCTATCAAACAATGGTTTCCTTGGCTACCAGTGTCCCCTTGCATGCTTGGGCAAAGGAGTCAAAGTATTGACACATTGTTTCATGAAGGTCGTACATGACTACTTTTCATACACCTTGGGTGAGTGGCTCTTTCAGAGAGCCTTGGCTGCAGGAAGAAAACAGGTAGTTGCATAGTCTGGTTAACAGAGAAGTGTGACACCACCTTAGGGAGGAATAGCAGGTTTGTTTTCATGACCACTCTGTCCTTATGAATTTGTAAGTAGGGTTGAAGGATGGTGAGTGCTTCATGTTGGCTGGCACTACGCAGTGAAGTGATGGCTACTAGAAAGGCTGTCTTTAGGGTTAGGAATGTTAGTTCGCTTCATGCACTGGTTTGAATGTTTGCTTTAGAATTTAAGATCCACATGGGTGTGGGTGATGATCTTGACGGGGCTACTCTCTACGCTACCCCCCCCACCCCCCGGAATAATGCACAGTATGTGAATTCAGAAAAGATTCACGCAGCAAAGACAGTGATAATGGCTATTCTTGGAATATGAAAACTGCCTGTATGCAACCCTTCCAAATTCCGCTGAAACGCCAGCAGGCAATTGGCAATGCAGAAAAGCAGGATTACCCTTAGACCCCCTGGGTCGCAAGTGGGTGGCAGATGGCTGGCACATTGTTCCATTCACGCCACTGCGACTTCCTTTCAGACAAAGCGTCTATTTTTAGCCCTGCTCGCTCCCTCCTTTTTTGAGAATGGTTTACTCTCTTTTAGCTGCATGAAATGCTACAGGTGTAAATGCGGGCAATGAATAAGTGATAGCATAACAGGTCAGGACCAACACTTCTTAAAAGGAACACTATACTTTATTAGTGCTGCCAAGTCTAATTTTGGGCTTAAGAGGGATGCTTTACTTCAGTAAGATAGCTGCCGTGCTTCCCTGCATGGATACTGCTATTTATATGATGGTGCCAGTCACCTTTATTGCACCCACCACCTGTTAACCTCTAATATTTAAGCACAGATCTCACTTAACCTTGTTACCAACCTTTCTATCAATTCAGTTCTGTAGTGTTGACCAGCAGTTAACCACCACCAACCCACCTTTTCATGGACAGCCACCACCACCTCTGCACTCCTAACACCCTACAAACTTTTTCAACTATTTTTGTTTTGATTCTCACTCATCCAGCCTGGGCTGGCCTACAGGACAGGTACAAATTAAGGCGTATTCCCCAACCTGCAAACCGCACGCTGAGCTGCTGTACCTGTCTGTCGCTGTGGTGACACCACAATGATATCCATTAGACCCTCCACGTTGGCCAGGACAGTCTCCTTGTTTCGGCCCGAGTACTTGTCCACACGTTGGATGGATTTGGTCTGCCAGTCAGTCCAGTAAACCCAGCGGTCTTGCTGCTCACGCAAAGAAAAACATCATCAGCCCCAAAGTAAACTCATGTACCAAATCATCCCCATGCCTCAGTGTTTGGAGCTAACAAGTAAATCTGAGTATGGATGACGCCAGAGCCCTCATCTAAGACGTTGTGATCTGGGCAGATCGTGAAACTTTCGGACAGTTACCTGTGTCAGTGCGAAGGGGTGCAGCACCTGGCTGACCAGCACCTGCCGCAGCTTCCCATTCAAATCTGCACTCTCAATGCGATCCAGATGGGCATCCACCCAGAAAATCCTGCAGGAGCAAAAAGACCACACGCACATGAGCAGAACACATGAAACCGCACTAAAAGTTTAATCTGCAATTGTTGTTTCTTCAAGGGTCTCTGTAGGGTGCTAACTGGCCTTCCACACGCTCCCAATCTACTTTGAGAACGAAGTAGGTTCCTGCAAAAGGTAGTTGTGTGCCACTTGCGGAGCAACTTGCAGTGTGCATATACCGTTGCCTGGCTTATCCTCGCTTTTCTCTTATCTTCTTTCCGCACGGCAATCCTATGCCATTAACCAGGTCAGGGTGTGTAAATCAAGCTGTATTCAAGGCCCTTTCTTCTCTTCTTGAGCATAACTCTCTTATTCTGTTATTGACTAGGGTCAGACAGACATCTTTAGATTAAAAACTTAGGTGAGCAACTAAAACCTACTCTTGAGTCTATCTGTCCGTCAGGAAGGAACTAGATCATAAGGGTGACTCTCTGAAACAGGAACATCTCACCGATATCTTCATGCAAACCTTCAGTGCAGAGCTCTGCAAAGCTTCTTATGCATCTACACAAAGAAAATGCTGATCCATTTTCTAGATGGTTTAATGACAGGGTCTTTTGGACTTTTTCACAGACCTTTGCTCACTGCTAAGATGTGTGTGCGACATGCACACTTCCCAGGTTTGAATCCCAGTGGCACCCACTGAAAAAGTCATCACCCAGAGGTTGTGAACTTGAGTTCCAAGGAGTTAGGAGACAGTAACACATGCTAGTTAGAGAGCTAGAGATTTGGCCAAATACATTAGCAAGCGCTTCATAAAAGCAAGTTACTGTTATCACAGATTCACGTGGTGCAAATTATACAAAGTGTTATGGTAGGGAATGAAAATGTCACTTACCCAGTGTACATCTGTTCGTGGCATTAGTCGCTGCAGATTCACATGTGTGGCACAGTCCGCTGCCTGGTGTTGGGCTCGGAGTATTACAAGTTGTTTTTCTTCGAAGAAGTCTTTTTTGGTCACGGGACCGAAGGACTCCTCCCTCCTCGGCTCCATTGCGCATGGGCGTCGACTCCATCTTAGATTGTTTTCCCCGCAGAGGGTGAGGATGGAGTTGTTTGGTATAAATAGTGCCCATGCAATGGAGTGAATATGTATGTACGTTAAGAGTTTCTAATAATTATTTACAAATGTTCAGATGTTTAAGATTTATGATCTACTTCTAAACGGCTACAGGCTTCCCGGGGAGGTGGGAGGGTACATGTGAATCTGCAGCGACTAATGCCACGAACAGATGTACACTGGGTAAGTGACATTTTCAGTTCGATGGCATATGTTGCTGCAGATACACATGTGTGGCATAGATTATAAAGCAGTTACCTCCCCTAAAAGCGGTGGTTTAGCCTGTAGGAGTTGAAGTAGTTTGGAATAATGTTCTTAGTACAGCTTGGCCCACTGTAGCTTGTTGTGCATTTAGTACGTCTACACAGTAGTGTTTAGTAAACGTGTGAGGCGTAGACCAGGTTGCAGCCTTACATATTTCGCTCATAGGAATGTTTCCTAGAAAGGCCATTGTAGCACCTTTCTTTCTGGTTGAGTGTGCCTTTGGTGTAATAGGCAATTCTCTTTTGGCTTTAAGATAGCATGTTTGAATGCATCTGACTATCCATCTAGCAATGCCTTGTTTAGAGATTGGATTTCCTATGTGTGGTTTTTGAAAAGCTATGAACAGTTGTTTTGTTTTCCTGATTAGCTTTGTTCCGTCAATGTAATACATTAGTGCTCTTTTGATGTCTAATGTATGTAGTGCCCTTTCAGCCACAGAATTTGGTTGTGGGAAGAACACTGGCAATTCTACTGTTTGATTTAAATGGAATGGTGAGATTACTTTTGGCAGAAATTTTGGATTTGTTCTTAGAACTATTTTATTGTTGTGTATTTGAATAAATGGTTCTTGTATGGTAAATGCCTGTATTTCACTTACTCTTCTGAGGGATGTGATTGCAATGAGAAATGCGACCTTCCAGGTTAGATATTGCATTTCACAGGAATGCATGGGTTCGAAAGGTGGACCCATGAGTCTTGTTAAGACGATGTTAAGATTCCATGAAGGAACTGGTGGTGTTCTTGGTGGTATAATTCTTTTTAGCCCTTCCATGAATGCTTTAATAACTGGTATTCTAAATAGAGACGATGAATGAGTAGTTTGTAGGTAAGCAGATATTGCTGCGAGGTGTATTTTTATAGATGAAAAAGCGAGATTTGCTTTTTGCAAATGTAGTAAGTATCCTACTATGTCTTTAGTAGAGGCATGTAATGGTTGTATTTGATTGGAATGGCAGTAGTAAACAAATCTTTTCCACTTAGATGCATAGCAGTGTCTAGTGGAAGGTTTTCTAGCTTGTTTTATGACCTCCATGCATTCTTGTGTGAGGTGTAAGTGTCCGAATTCTAGGATTTCAGGAGCCAAATTGCCAGATTCAATGATGCTGGGTTTGGATGCCTGATCTGTTGTTTGTGTTGTGTTAACAGATCTGGCCTGTTGGGTAGTTTGACATGCGGTACTAGTGAAAGGTCTAGTAGAGTTGTATACCAAGGTTGTCTTGCCCATGTGGGTGCTATCAGTATGAGTTTGAGTTGGTTTTGACTCAACTTGTTTACTAGATATGGAAGGAGAGGGAGAGGGGGAAAAGCGTACGCAAATATCCCTGACCAACTCATCCATAGAGCATTGCCTTGTGATTCGCGGTGTGGGTACCTGGATGCGAAGTTTTGGCATTTTGAGTTTTCTTTTGTTGCGAACAAATCTATCTGGGGTGTTCCCCAAATTTGAAAGTACTTGTTCAGAACTTGGGGGTGAATTTCCCATTCGTGGACTTGTTGGTGGTCTCGCGAAAGGTTGTCTGCTAGTTGGTTTTGTATTCCTGGAATAAATTGTGCTATTAGGCGAATGTTGTTGTGAATCGCCCACTGCCAAATTCTTTGTGTTAGGAGGCACAATTGTGTTGAGTGTGTTCCTCCTTGTTTGTTTAAATAATACATTGTTGTCATGTTGTCTGTTTTGACAAGAATGTATTTGTGTGTTATTATGGGTTGGAAGGCTTTTAACGCTAGAAATACTGCTAACAGTTCTAGGTAATTGATATGAAATTTTGTTTCGTGTATATCCCATTGTCCTTGAATGCTGTGGTGATTGAGGTGTGCTCCCCACCCTGTCATGGAAGCATCTGTTGTTATAACGTATTGAGGCACTGGGTCCTGAAATGTCCGCCCTTTGTTTAAATTTTTGCTGTTCCACCATAGAAGCGAGAGGTATGTTTGGCGGTCTACCAACACCAGATTTTGAAGTTGACCCTGTGCCTGTGACCATTGTGATGCTAGACACTGTTGTAAGGGTCGCATGTGTAGTCTTGCGTTTGGGACAATGGCTATGCATGATGACATCATGCCTAGAAGTTTTAGCACATGTTTTGCTTGTATCTTTTGGTTTGGAAACATAGCACTTATTACCTTGTGGAATGCCTGCACTCTTTGTGGACTTGGAGTGGCAATTCCTTTTGATGTGTTGATGGTTGCTCCTAGATATTGTTGTGTTTGACACGGTTCTAGGTGTGGTTTTGTATAGTTGATGGAAAACCCCAGTTTGTGAAGGGTTTGTATGACAAATGTGGTGTCGTTTGCGCATTTTTTTACTGTGTTGGTCTTGATTAGCCAATCGTCTAGGTAAGGGAACACATGTATCTGTTGTCTCCTGATGTGTGCTGCTACTACTGCTAGACATTTTGTGAACACTCTTGGTGCAGTTGTTATTCCGAATGGCAACACCTTGAATTGGTAATGTATTCCTTTGAATACGAACCGTAGGTACTTTCTGTGAGAAGGGTGTATTGGTATATGAAAGTACGCATCCTTTAGGTCTAATGTGGTCATGTAATCTTGCTGTTTGAGCAGTGGAATGATGTCTTGTAGTGTGACCATGTGAAAATGGTCCGATATGATGTAGGTATTTAGTGTCCTGAGATCTAATATTGGTCTTAATGTTTTGTCTTTTTTTGGAATTAGAAAGTACAGGGAGTAAACTCCTGTGTTTTTTTGTTGTACTGGTACTAACTCTATTGCATCCTTTTGCAGTAGTGCTTGAACTTCTAGTCCTAAAAGTTCTAAATGTTGTGGTGACATTTTGCGTGTTTTGGGGGGGATGTTTGGTGGGAAGTTGTGGAATTCTATGCAATAGCCATGTTGGATTATTGCTAATACCCAATTGTCTGTTGTAATCTGTTGCCAAGATTGGTAGAATTGGCTTAGTCTTCCCCCCACTGGTGTTGAGTGAAGGGGTTGCGTGACTTGAAAGTCACTGTTTAGGTGGAGGTGTTTTTGGAGTCTGGAATCTTCCCCTACTCCTTGGGAATTGACCCCCCCGATATCCCCTGAAACCTCCCCTTTGGAAGGAACCCTGATATGGTGTGGTTCTTGTTTGTTGGCTGGTGGTGTCTGTGGGTTGGCCACGAAACCCCCCTCTAAAGGGAGTTTTTCTGAAAGAGCCTCTGCTCTGCGGGGAGTAGAGTGCGCCCATGGCCTTGGCCGTGTCTGTGTCCTTTTTAAGTTTTTCAATGGCTGTATCCACTTCAGAGCCAAAAAGTTGTTTCTCGTTGAAGGGCATATTAAGGACAGCCTGCTGGATTTCAGGTTTGAAGCCTGAAGTGCGTAGCCAAGCGTGTCTCCTTATGGTGACAGCAGTGTTGACTGTTCTTGCTGCAGTATCGGCTGCGTCTAGTGAAGAGCGGATTTGATTGTTTGAGATCGTTTGTCCCTCTTCCACTATTTGCTGCGCCCTTTTTTGGTATTCCTGGGGAAGATGGTCTACGAGAAGTTGCATCTCGTCCCAGTGTGCTCGGTCATATCTGGCCAGCAGCGCTTGTGAATTTGCGATGCGCCACTGGTTGGCTGCCTGTGATGCTACTCTTTTCCCTGCCGCATCAAATTTTCGGCTTTCTTTGTCCGGAGGTGGGGCGTCGCCAGATGTATGTGAATTTGCTCTCTTGCGAGCTGCCCCTACTACCACGGAGTCAGGTGGTAACTGCGAAGTAATAAACACTGGGTCTGTGGGTGGTGGTTTGTATTTCTTATCCACCCTTGGGGTGATGGCTCTTGATTTTACGGGCTCTTCAAAAATTTGTTTTGCGTGCCGTAACATCCCTGGTAGCATTGGGAGACATTGATATTGGCTGTGTGTAGCCGAGAGGGTGTTAAATAAAAAATCATCCTCTATAGGATCGGAATGCAGTTGGACATTGTGGAATTCTGCTGCCCTAGCCACCAGTTGCGAGTATGAGGTACTGTCCTCTGGCGGTGACGGCTTTGTGGGGTATGACTCGGGATCATTGTCCGGCACTGGGGTGTCATACAGGTCCCAAGCGTCTTGATCCTGATCGTCATGACTTATGGTAGTTTGCGCTGGTGAGTGCATTTGTGGCGGTGTTTGTGCCGGCGATGCCTGTGGTGGAGAGGGCGGAGGCGTGACTTTTTTAACCACTTTGACTTGTGGTTGTGCGTCATCCTTTGGAAGTTCGATCCTTCTTTTCCTCATGATTGGGGGAAGGGTTGATATCTTCCCTGTGTCGTGCTGGATGTACAGTCTCTTTTGTGTGTAGTCTGATTCTACACTTTGGAGCTCTTGTCCAAATCTGTGCATCTGGCCACTTATTCCTTGTTCCTCTGAGTAGGATGAAGGTGTGGTATTTTTCGGCGCCGAGAGAGAATCTTTTTTCGGTTTCGGCACCGACAGAATTTTTGTTCCTTTCGGCATGGATTCTCGGTGCCGATGTTTTTCGGTGCCGGTATCTTGTTTTTGTCTCTCGGAGCCGCTTTCTCGGCTCCGAGGTTGCTCCATGGCGGTCCCTCGACCGGAGTCGGGTGTCTTCGCTATGGGCGTGCCCTTTTTCGGCGCCTTCGACGGGTCGCCTGTTTTATGGGTCGAGCCATGGCCTGTTGGCAGTGGCGTCCCCTGGGCTTTCGGTTTGTCGATGGATTTACTTTTCGACGTCTTACTCACAGTTTGTTGCTGTTGTTCGACGTCGGAGTCTCCGGATTCTGATTCCGGAACCGAGAATGTTTCCTCTTCCTCGTCGAAACGTTGTTTTGTCGACGTGGACGCCATTTGTTGACGCCTGGCTCTTCGGTCCCGGAGTGTTTTTCTGGACCGGAAGGCTCGACAGGCTTCACAGGTATCCTCCTTGTGCTCGGGGGACAAGCACAAGTTACAGACCAAGTGCTGATCTGTATAAGGATACTTACTGTGACATTTTGGGCAGAAACGAAACGGGGTCCGTTCCATCGGCTTCGATGTCGCACGCGGTCGGGCCGACCAGGCCCCGGTGGGGGATCGAAACTACCCCAAAGTCTTCCGATGATCGGTGTCGATGTACCTAACTATCCCGATACCGAACGGAACAATACCGACGCTTTCTTCCGAGATTCTGACTAACTTTCCGAACCGAAACACGGAGCGAAAAGGAATACGTCCGAACCCGACAGCGGAAAAAAACAATCTAAGATGGAGTCGACGCCCATGCGCAATGGAGCCGAGGAGGGAGGAGTCCTTCGGTCCCGTGACCAAAAAAGACTTCTTCGAAGAAAAACAACTTGTAATACTCCGAGCCCAACACCAGGCAGCGGACTGTGCCACACATGTGTATCTGCAGCAACATATGCCATCGAACACAAAAAATCCCAGAGTGCATCCATTGGCCTGGCACCTGGGGATAATTCAGCATCGTCTGTATCTTTGGAAGATGCTAACGCTGAAGACACACACAGAAAACACCACATTTTCTAGTCTAAGGCCCGGGAGATGAAGCATGCAAGGGAGGTGTTTTCATGCCATCTCACAACGGTGGTGTAGCTAGAGTCTTCCAGGCAAAAGCATAAATGTCTACCTCATTCTCTGACATCTAATACAACCTGTCTCCATTTAGAAAGCTATTACATCCCGAATGACAGCAAAGACTTTAATCACCAGACTCTGGGGCCCGCACAAACCTGCGTGTGTCATAGTCCAGAGTCAAGCCATTGGGCCAACCAAGGTCCGTGTTGATGAGCACCTTGCGATCCGAGCCATCCAGATGAGCTCGCTCAATCTTTGCAATGTGCCCCCAGTCTGTCCAGAAGATGTACCTGTGGGATCACAAGGGGGGGTAAATAAGGCACAAGAATACCACAATGCACACCAATTTCACAACCATCCTGCAATAACACTGCCTGTTCCCCAAGTAAATGCTGCGGTCTGTCGTGATCTCTTCTGCACCCCATCACATGTACTTCTGTAACTCACTGTTGTCCACACTCCTTCGCAAGACAACCAGAAACACATTAACGTCTGAACCTGACAAACTCACCCCTTCCTCGGAAACACTGCAATGGCTCGAGGTTCATCCAAGCTATTATTAATGAGAACCTTCCGACTTGAACCATCCAGCCGTGCCACTTCGATGGTGTTGCGTCCAGTGTCAGTCCAGTAGAGGTTTCTGGCAACCCAGTCAACGGCCAACCCATCTGTAGTCTTCAGACCCTCTCCAATCACAGTCTCCATATTGCTGCCATTCAGGCTGGCACGCCTGGGAATGGGGTGGAAGAAAAAAATATGACAGACGTTTATTGGGACGTTGGCACAGAAGACAGCGTTCTTCGATGACTAGCTGCAGCATTTAGGTTACACAGGGTACCAGGTACTGGTGACGAGCAGAGAAAAATTAGGGGTCACTGATAGAAACCAAAACCGGCCTCAACACTTGTCTGGCATAACATCATGTCCTTTGCATACTTACTGTGAAACAGACTATAAAACCTCTTCGAATCAGAAATACGAGCATCGAAACATGTAGGAACCAGACTGGGTGAGTCTGGGGGGACATAAAGGGTCACCAGACTGCTGATGTACTTAAAAGTGCTTTCGAGGGGCATGGGATCCTCCTCTTCTCCTGCTCAAAAGCACCTTTGAGAGGCATGGGATTCTACTCTATGCCATTTACCATAAAGGAAGCAAGCTTCACGCGTACCTGAGACTGCAGACGTGTCAGAGACGCATGTATGCCCAAACAAGAAAGATCAGCTGATGGAATTGGGAGGAAGGTTTGGTGGAATCCATAGACGAAAAGGTTAATTACTTGTAATCCTGGGACTGCATTGTAGGCACGTTCATTGAAGTCATAAATACGAGGATAAATCAGCGCTGCACGCGTGGCCTGCAGAGCGCTTCTTTAAAATACGTACAAATCATTTCAAAGTTGATCTCATGGTGATGCAACTCCCTAGATTAGCCCAGCAGAGGCTCAATGTCTTTTTGAGGGAGAATAGAATGACTCTGAATACCGCTGAGCGGTAGTAGCTGGTTTTCCTCTAGTACCCTGTGCTCTGGGTTTACCTGGGAAAGGTTTGCTAACTGATAGCAAAGTCTGATAGATTAAACTATCCATCTAGCCACAGACTGCTTCGATCTGGCCACACTTTACTATATTGAGCCACAATTCACGAACGATTGAGATATCTTTCTCAAACCCTTTATTTTGTCTAGATAGAAACATAAAACCCTTCTAATGTTTGAAGAGTGCCGGTCACACCCTACAGTTGTTGAAGGATTAGGAAGAAACGTTGGAAGAGTTAATGTTTGATTAGTATGGAAATACAAATCTACTTGGGGGCAGCTGGGGGATGGGTTCTCATCACTACTCTGTTGGCTTTGAATACAGAGCACGGTTCTATCAGTGATAATGCTTGCAGGTTGCTTACTTTTCTAGCTGCTGTAATAATGTAGGAAGCTGGCTACCTCTGTAGCGCGCCACATTTAGGGGCAGATCAGGCAGATTGCCAGGCGACGTTTATTGGCTTACAGGTCTTAAATTAATAATCCCACATGCTCTCTCTGTGGCAGTGTGAGTATTGAGTTTAGGCTTATCAGAGAGTGGTGTTAAGCATTTGTTAAACACAGAGTCAATAAATGAGACACTCAACCAATTTACAAAAATAAAACAGATTTTTATATAATTTTAGACACTAAGATCTTCCAGATCAGGTAGGTACTTTTCGAGTTAGCCCTATTTAAAAATAGAGAAAATACAGCTGTCAGATTTGAGGCGTGAGCCTCACGCATGGTAATGTTATCCTATGGGGAAAACATATACTGATAGGGCCACTTACAAACGACTTACAGGACGGTTCTTCTGGACTTAAGGCAAGTAGGGACCAAAGTCCAAGAAAGCACCAACAGTTAGAGTTTACCTGCCCTGGTGCGTCTGAGTGGGGAGGTGCTTTCAGCAGTGGTAGCCTTGAACGCTACACACTGAAGTCAATTGGAAAAGTACCTGTAAGAAAAAGACTGCAAGTAGGGACTGCGGGACCAGTCCGGCAGACCCCAAAGGGGGGCTTGGCTCTTGAGGGTCTCAGAACCACAGAGGCACCGTCGGGTTCATTGGCTTGGAGGCTCGGTGCATAGGTGTTTAGTCTGGTGGGTCAGCAAGTTTTAGGCTCTCACGGTTCTTGAGGTATCTGCAGGAGAGGGAACAGACACACAGCAAGACGACTTCTGACATGGAGCTGGACTTTCTCAATGTCCCACGTCGTGCAGGTGAGTTTTGGCAGTGGTGATGTTTGAGCTGAACACAAACAAGCCTTTGTGGCCCTTTGGGAGGTGGGTAGAGAACCTTCACTGATTTTTAAAGAGACAGCACCCTTTTTCACTCTTGACAATAAAAACCTATCAGACTGCACTTTCCTTTTTCATATCTTTTCACCTTTCTCACCAAAATGTTCCAATGCAGAATTGAAACTGGTATTCAGAGCCATTGTATTCTCCCAGGAAAAGAAACTGAGTCTCTGCTAGTTGATCACATGGTGTTTCATCATCATGAAATGAGATGGACATTAACACCCGAGGGGACTTTGAAATGGATTGTGCCATAAAGAAGTGCTCTGGCGTCCAACCAGGCAGCGCAGAATTATTCTAGTGTTAGAGACTTTCAGTGAAGAGCCTACGATGCACAACTGCTATTCTCTTGCTCTACTCAGACTGCGAGGGTGGCCCTGCATTTGTTTCTTGAGCACAAAAGCCCAGGAAGGCTCAGAAGAGAAGACACAAGGTGGAGGGGATGCCAATGTGCTCATGAATCTCTGTGCCAGAGCCTGCAGGGCCTGCTGTCTGGGATGGTGTTGGCAGCTGAACTAACACAACTGATTTAACTGTGTTAAATGTGGTGACATTTGCACCAAATATGTTGAGAGAGTGACTGGAGGGGGAGGTGTGTGGAGGAGACACTCTGTACCTGATCACATCCAGGAAGACGTCCGTGTAGTAGATCTTCCCATCCACACTGTCGTAGTCCAGAGAGATGACATTGTTGAGCTCGGGCACAGGTACGTACACATCTGTGTGGTCACTTGTGTCCAGTGAGATCCTGCGTATGGAACCACGGCTGGAGAACAGCAGGTAGGACTCTGGAGCCGGATCGCATGTGCGCCCGTCCTCTTTCAGCTGGATCCCTGTGGGGCAGGTACAGGAGAAGCCGGTCGGACGAGGCAGGCAAAGGTGGGAGCAGCCGCCGTTCCTGTCTCCACACTTGTTGAATCCTTTGGAAAATTAAAGGAAAGAAATAAGGAGCTTGCAAGAAAATGATTCCCATAGCACCGAATATGTGGGTCCGATGGAAGAGGAGGAAAGGAGACAGCTATAGAAAGACACAAGGCATTCAGAAGGTAGACAGAAGTGGAAAGAGACCTGGGAGTCTTGAAGAAGAGAGGAGCAGAAAAGGCCATAGTGGCCACAGGAGAAAGCACGTCAAAGGAGGCGTGGTCGGTGGTGCCCAAGAGGAACAAAAATAATTACCAAAGACAAAAGGGAGCCATGTACAGTTTCAGGGGGAGCTTCCCATTTATAGGTAGCGTCGCACACTCCAAACAAAATTTGTACAGGTTCCCAAACACATAGCAAAAAACATGTACATGGGTCATAAATACTGCATAAACATACACGGAGGGAGACACGGATACATACATAGATGGATGATTGAGGGCTACTGTTCCATACACAGGCAAACTGCCAAGTGGTGGAAGAAAATAACAACAGTCGGCATTTATGAAATGTGCGATTTTACTCATTTTTTGCTTTGCTGCTTTCAGGAGACTGACTCTGTTGATGGTGAACAATACTCATGTAGAGCAGGTTTTATAGCACAAATCTCCATTTGATATTTACATACCACAAGTGTTCACCCAAGGGGGGACTTGGCTCTAAATGAAACATGGGTGGTAAAGAACACAATAGTACTAAAAAGGTTACAGAGAAACAACTAAATGTGGTTTATATATGGCACTTTACAGGAGGCAACGAACCAGAGCGAAGCTCCTAGGACAGAAATGGGGGAACTTGTCCTAGAAGGTACAACACCTGGAAGCGAGCAAAGGAGACCAAGTTGATCTGAGTTTTAATAGAAAGCTCTCCATCCAGCAAACGTCCTAAGGATTTTATCTTGGACACAGAGGTAATCAGAGCTTCTGAGGCCAAAGACCAGGGGATGGGTATTGTGCAAAAGCAATCTTTTCTTTCCAACTAACAGTAGATCTGTTTGGTTAGTGACTACAATTCATCTGATTGTGAATACCCCAAAGAACAATCAGTTCTAAGAGAAGGAGAGGGGGAGATTGGAGACTGTTTACCAGACGTATAATCAATTGGGTTTAGTCTGTGTAGGCTTTTGCTGAGCGTCCAAAGGATCTATATGGCTGGTCCACGAGTCTATCAAAGGTTAAATCGTGAAGACGGTGATGCACCCAGCGGACCCTGCAATGAATAGGACTGGTCTGTGTGTGACAGAGGGGCTGTGATAAGGATTGCGAGCGACAGTAGAGAAAGGAGAACACCGGTCAGCAACAGTGCCGCCAACTCAGACTTCCCAGGTATACTGCTGAGGAAGGAATGCTGCACGTATCAAACACAAAACCCCAGCTGCTAGGGATCCGTGAGGTTCAGCTCCGCAGCTTCACTACTCCTCTTTCAGTTCACTTACCTGGGACAGACATAGAATCTTATCTTAGAGTGGTGTGATGTCCATAATTCTGGTATTAAAGAGTTGGGCTTTGTGTGATACCTTCTTTTCCCTAGAGGGGGGAAATAGATTTGTTAAAGCACCTCACTAACCCTCTCTTCAGATTGTTTTCTGCCATAAGATTTAAAAAGCTCATGTGGATTCCGTGCACAGAAATGAACTCTAGGGAAAGCAGTTGATAATGAACCGAGAATGACTCCCAGACTGTAGTTCTCAAGCGGCTGTGACTAGTGTGATTCGTGTTTCTAGAGAGAGCAAAATGTGTGTATTTTTTCATCACAAAGCTTGAAAACACAAAAAGGGACACAGGGGGTTTTGTGTTGAGGCCGAGCTGTGAAGGGGGCTTGTTTGTCACGGAAGCTCAACCTGAGGTCGCCCCAGATTCAGAAGCTGAGCACTCAAACTGCAAGAGGACAAGCTTGCAGGTATTCCAGGATGCTCTGAATGAGACCCGTAAGAGGAGGAAGATTCTGCGCCTGGTGCAGTAGTGTGGTGGTGGCCAGGTGGCTGCCTGGCAAATACCCAATACTGGGACATTTCGTACTTAAGCCATTGTGGCACCCTTCTTTCAGCGGCCTTCACTCTAGGAGGAGCAGTTAAAAATCCTTTTTGCTTTACGATGGCAGGTTTCAATAACCTTGACTATCTACCTAGCTATGCTGCCTTTGGACATGAGATGTCCTTTCTGAACCTTTGCAAAGGACACAAAGAGCTAGTCCAATTTACCGAAAAGCTTGGTCCTGTCAACGTAGTACGTAAAAGGTCTTTTGACATCTATTGTGTGTGTGGAGTGTTGTCTCTGCAATGGAATCTGGAGCTCTATGGTTTGGTGAAGGTGAAAGGCACCTAGGATTAGTCCTACGGACAACCGTATCCTTGTGGACCTAGATGAAGGGCTTATATAGGGTGAGTACCTGCAGGTCCCTAAGGCGTCTAAGTGGTGTAATGGCCACCAGAAAGGCCACTTACCAGGAGAGGAACTGAAGGGGGCATGAATGCACATGTTCAAATGATGGTCCCTCGAGCCTGGTGTGGACAACACTGAGATTCCACAGGGGAGCAGGAGGTACTCGGGGTGTGACCCTCTTGAGACCCTGCATGTAGGCAAGACCTGCTTCCTGCAAGTGCAAGTGCAAAAGGAAGGCAATAATATCCTGGAAAGTAGGCCTTAGCAGGCCCAGGTTTTATGAAATGCAGTGGTGACCAAACGTTTTCCATTGTACTACTTAACAAGCTCATATTGTGGGCTGTCGGCCTTCCTTTAAGAGGGACATACATTTCTAAGGCAGGTTGAGGTACCCGATTACTAGTATTCCAGGTGCTAAATCGCAAGGTTGTTTTGTCTGCAATCTGATTCGACAACCTTGCATCTGTGTGAATAGTTCTGGCCTGAGCAGAAGCCTCTTGTAAGAGCTGAGGGACATCTCCAGCACAGTGGACTACCAGGTTTGTCTGGCCAAAGTTGGTGCTACTATGATGAGGGTTAGTGGTGTTTGTCCGAGTTTCCTCATCATTAAGGGAAGTAGTTCAAGAGGTGGAGAACCATAGGCAAATATCCCTGACCAATTCATCCATAGTGCACTGTCCAATGATAATTTGGCAGCAAAACTTGGGCATTTTGTGGAATCTGGGGTGGCAAACAAGTCTACCTGTGGGGTGCTTCTATGTTAGGACCTGGAGATGGGGTTCCCACTTGTGATCTTGCTGAAGGAAGCTGCAGAGAAGGTCAGCAATGTTGTCTGCCCATGCGCGATGCTATGCCAGGAGGTCAATGTTGTGACGGAGTGCCCAATGCCAAATCCCTAGGGCTATGTAGCCAGTTAGACCTCTATTTCTTTAACTTCTTGTACAAAAATGTTTTTACAACTCCTTGTGTTTCTCAGCCTTCTCTTGTTTTTGGCGCTCACTCCCTTCCTTTCGCTCTCTTCACTACCATATGTTCTTTCTTCCAGGCACCTGCTGTTTGCCTTTTTTATGAACGTAGCTATCCAGTGCACAGTGTATTCTCTCTGACCCTTAAAACATGTTGAGATTGGATTAAAACCTGACTGGCACATTTAACTTTCCTATTAGTCCATAACATGTGGCGCAGAGATTCACTCGTGGACTGCAGCATGGTGCCATCTACCACAGAGGCTGTAAAAACGTGGCTTCGGGCTTCCCTGTGCAGCTTCACGGCAGCAGCCTAACCTCTGCTCCCAGACCTGTCACAATTACCCTTTTCACAGGTAAGAAAACCAAATGTGAAATATGCACCTTGCTGCCCCAAGCTAGGGTACATAATTTTTAGGAGTGGGACACGTGTGACATTAGAAATGGCAAGCTCCCAAAGTGACTATGCCCAAAACAACACTTGTCACTGGTAAGAGTGTAGCTAACACATACAAAAAAGTGAAAAGTATAGATTATATACCTAAGTCTATACCTTTTCACCTGTATTGTCTAGAGGCTAATTTCACAGCCTTATTTTTACATTTAATAAAAATCGAATCTAATGGAGAATTAATATTTGTGTTAAATATATTGGAATAGTAACTTTAAGAAAGTTACCTTTATGCCCTGCGTGATGCAGCTGGAAGCTAATTTGCATTGGCTCTCCAGCACCTGCCCAGCCTGTACATTAATTAGGCGTGAAAGAGGTGAGAATATCAGAAACAATGGCCTAGAGGTGGGAGGTGTTTTCTTCCCCCTGCTCTGCCCCAGTGGAGAAAGGATTCCCCATCTCGTATTTTCAGAGTGAGGGGCCGTGTGGGATTGTTTGCAAATAAGAACTGCCTAAAAAAGTGGGTAGGTTGCCCTTAGGAACTTTTACCCCATTGGTTAGGGAGTGCCCATAATTCTTCCCCACATACTAACTGGTGCCAGGCATAAATGTGGCACCGAGGCACCTCCTCAAACCACTTACTGTTTCTGCGGAAGATCAGAAGAGGACTGGACCTGCTGTCCGTGATCTCAGAGGAGCCCTGAAGGACTGAACCTGCTCTCTCTTGTACGCAGGAAAAAGAATCAGACTCCTCTGGTCAGTTGACTGACGGCTTGTGTGGCTACAGGGACAAAACAAGCTGCAAGAGACCTTTTCCTGGAAATGCCAAGCGGTACAGCAGCAACTGGACCTGGCCTGGACTTTGCAGCTGGAATCTGCTGAACAATGGAGAGTGTTTAAGTGCCCTCCACTGAGGTCTTGGGGCCTTGAAAGTGTACTTCTGTGGTTGTTTGTGCACCAGAAGAAAGCTTGGAAACTTGGAAAACTCCATCTGTAACTGCGAGAAAGAGTATCTGGCAGGCAGGACATACTTTAACTTTCACTAGAATTTCACCTTATAACTTGTGCATCAAGACTGAAGTTAGTGAAAAAGAAGCGAGACAAGTGACACAAGTTAAAGAAGACTGCAGGACTTTCAAGAGAAAGTAGCCTGTCTGCCCACAGGGGTGCAGTCGCCTCATATTCTGGGTTGAGGGGAGAGTAGTAACCCTTACTCAGGTTAGACTTACGTGACCCATTCTCAACAAATCTACACTAGAAAATGGAGATCGCCGAGTTCAGAGAAGGAAAAACACAGGGAATGACGTAGACGAACGAGTTACTTACCTTCGGTAACGACTTTTCTGGTGGATACATTAGCTACCTGTGGATTCCTCACCTAATGAATACCCCCATTGCACCAGCACTCGACGGAAATCTTCTTCCTAGCTTCTGCACGTCGACGAGGACGTCACAGTTGCCTACGCGATGCCGTCTGACGTCATACAGGCAATAAGAGGTCCTCGCCGACGTGCCAACGTCAGTACCAACATTTTTTACGTGCCTGAGAATAATAGGCCATTGAGATGAAAGAACAATAGAAATATTTAATGATATTCCAAACAAACACATCATTCTGAGAAATCAGTCCTCTTTTTTTTTTTTTAAACAAATATATAATTATATGAATAATATATATATATAAATATGAACATATGTACAGAATATATACAAGTCCTCAAAACCAAGAGGAGCACACTCAAGAACTACTTGGTTAGACCAGACAGGCAACGGGGAGGCGGGTGGGACCGTGAGGAATCCACAGGTAGCTAATGTATCCACCAGAAAAGTCGTTACCGAAGGTAAGTAACTCGTTCTTCTGATGGATACAACTACCTGTGGATTCCTCACCTAATGAATAGAGTCCCAAAGCAGTACCGCACTCGGTGGTGGGTGCCTGAATGGTCAAACCAAGAAATCCTGCAGCACCGACCGTACAAAATGGCCATCCCTTCTGACCTCAGAGTCCAAGCAGTAATGCTTCGCAAAAGTATGAAGGGATGACCAAGTTGCGGCCTTGCAGATGTCGACCACAGGAACACCCCTAGCCAAGGCCGAAGAGGCCGACTTAGCTCTGGTGGAATGAGCTCTTATACCATCAGGGGGTTCCTTCTTTGCTAAAGAGTAACACATTTTAATGCAAAGAACAACCCACCTGGAGAGTGTTCTCTTGTGGACTGCCTTTCCTCTCCTCTTTCCCACGTATCCGATGAAAAGCTGATCCTCCAGCCTGAAATCCTTTGTTCTGTCTATATAAAAGCTTAGCGCCCTCTTTGGGTCCAAGCGGTGGAGGCTCTCTTCTTCCTTTGAAGGATGAGGCGGAGGATAAAATGTGGATAGAGTAATTGTCTGGGCCAAATGAAAGGGTGAAACAACCTTCGGAAGGAAAGCAGCCTTGGTCCTCAACACCACCTTATCCCCATAAAAAGATGTATAAGGGGGTTTTACAGATAGAGCCTGCAACTCACTCACTCTCCTTGCAGAGGTAATTGCAACCAGGAAAACCGTTTTAAGAACCAATAATCTTATGGGGCAAGAATGCATAGGCTCAAAAGGGGACCCCATTAGGAAAGTTAAAACCAAGGTCAAATCCCATTGAGGCATAACAAAAGGAGATGGAGGGAATTTATTGATAAGGCCCTTCAAGAATCTAAGCACTAATGGAGATTTAAACAAAGAAGGCTGGTCTGGAAGACAAATAAAGGCTGACAAGGCAGACAAGTAACCCTTAACAGTAGCTACTGCACAACCCCTCTGTGCTAAAGACAAAGCAAAAGATAAGACATCTGACAAATGAGCACGTAAGGGATCAATCTGCCTCTCTCCACACCAAACCACAAATTTAGACCACCTATTAGCGTAGATAGATTTAGTGGAGTGTCGCCTGGCTGCTAAGATAACATCCACTACATCAGGCGGGAGAGAAAAGGAACTCAGTTTGCCCCGTTCAATCTCCAGGCATGAAGGTGCAGGCTCTGGAGGTGGGGGTGTAAAACCTGCCCCTGCGACTGCGAGAGGAGATCTGCCCTGAGAGGGAGACGGAGTGGAGGGCACAGTGAGAGTTGGAGAAGATCCGAGTACCACACCTTCCTTGGCCAATCTGGAGCTATTAAGATGACTTGGGCCCGGTCCTGGCGAATTTTCCTCAACACTCGAGGAATCAAGGGTATGGGAGGAAACGCGTAAAGCAACTGGTTGCACCAGGTTATCTGAAACGCGTCCCCCAAAGCTCCTTGTACCGGATACTGGAGGCTGCAGAATAACGGGCAATGCGAGTTCTCCCGGGTGGCAAACAGATCTATCCAAGGAAACCCACACATCTGTAAGATTAGCCGGACTTGATCTGGATGGAGACGCCACTCGTGATCGGCCGAGAAATGGCGACTTAACTGTCCGCACGTACGTTCAAGACTCCGGTCAGATGATTTGCTACCAAGCAAATCTGATGGTCCTTTGCCCAGGACCATAGCCGAAGAGCTTCTCTGCAGAGACGGTATGACCCTACCCCTCCCTGTTTGTTTACATACCACATCGCGGTAGTGTTGTCCGTCAGGACCAGAACCGACTGACCGCAAAGGGATGGGAGGAAGGCCTTGAGAGCCAGACGTACAGTCCGTAACTCCAACAGATTGATATGAAACACCTGTTCCACTGGAGACCAAAGCCCCTTGATCTCCAGGTCCCCCAGATGAGCTCCCCACCCTAGAGTGGAAGCATCCGTTATTACTGTGGCCACAGGCGGAGCTTGCGAAAACGGCCTTCCTCGGGAAAGATTGCCATCCGCAATACACCATTTCAAATCCATGGCAGCATCTCTGGAGATTCTCACCGAGCCTCGAGATCCCCTTTGTGTTGAGACCACTGCCTTCGGAGGCACCACTGAAGAGCTCTCATGTGCCAGCGAGCATGCGTGACCAACAGTATGCAAGAAGCAAACAGACCGAGCAGACGTAGGACCTGGAGGACTGGAATGACCGCTCCACTTTGAAACTTTGGAACCAACGCCTGAATGTCCTGAACCCGCTGAGGCGGAGGAAAGGCTCGATTCAATGTTGTATCCAGTACTGCCCCTATGAACAGGAGGTGCTGAGAGGGCTCTAGGTGAGATTTGGGCACGTTCACCGAAAAGCCCAGGTCGAACAACAACTGGGTTGTCGACTGCAGGTGATGCAACACGAGCTCCGGAGACCTGGCTTTGATTAACCAGTCGTCTAGATAAGGAAATACTGCTATCCCCTTCCTTCTGAGCTCTGCCGCAACCACAGACATCACTTTTGTGAAGACTCGAGGTGCTGAAGTAAGACCAAACGGGAGGACCGCAAACTGATAGTGCTGCGACCCCACCACAAAACGGAGATACTTCCTGTGCGACTTGAGTATTGGGATATGAAAATAAGCATCCTGCAAGTCGACAGACACCATCCAATCTCCATTGTTCAGCGCCAAAAGCACCTGAGCTAGGGTCAGCATCTTGAACTTTTCCTGTTTGAGGAACCAATTCAAGATCCTTAGGTCCAGGATTGGTCTCAACCGACCATCCTTCTTGGGAATCAGGAAGTACCTTGAATAACAACCTTGACCCCTCTCCTGCTCTGGGACCAACTCCACTGCGCCCTTTGAAAGGAGGACTTGAACCTCCTGTTCTAACAACAGGAGGTGCTCTTCTGAACAATAAGATGGGCGGGCGGGATGGGGGGCGGAAACTCCCGAAAGGGAAGGGTATAGCCATTTCTCACAATGCTGGTAACCCAGGAGTTTGATGTAATGACCTCCCACTTGTGGAGAAAACTCAGTAACCTCCCCCCTACAGGAGTGGAGTGAGTGGGAATTGGTGGAAGCCTAAGGCTGCTTCCCCTGCTGCACCCCTCCAGAGGACGAGGAAGAGGCAGAGTGCTGCTGAGAGGCTCCTCTGGTACGGACCCTACCCCTCCCTCTGAAAGATCTATAGGAGAGAGCAGAGGTAGGCTGCTGGAATTTCCCTTGAAAGGAGGAGGAGGAACCACGACCAAATCCTCGAAACCTCCTAAAAAATCTGGAGGAAGCAGAAGAAGTGGCTTGCAAGCCCAGCGACTTGGCCGTGGCCCTACTCTCTTTGAACCTTTCTAAGGCTGAATCTGCCTTGGCACCAAAGAGCTTGTCCCCATCAAAAGGGAGGTCCAGCAGGGTCGACTGCACATCCGAAGAAAATCCTGAGTTATGAAGCCAAGCCTGCCTCCTCGTAACTACAGCAGTGCCCATTGCTCTAGCAACCGAGTCAGTTGTATCCAACCCAGATTGGATAACCTGAGTTGCAGCTGCCGGAGCGTCCGATACCAGGCTTAATAGCCCCTGAGGAACCTCCGTATGCGTTGATGCAATCTCGTCCATCAGGGCATAAATGTACCTTCCTAAAATACATGTAGCATTGGTGGACTTCAATGCCATGCTACATGAAGAGAACACCTTTTTGGATGCCATGTCCATCTTCTTGGAGTCTCTATCCGAGGGCACAGCTGGAAAAGACCCAGGAGCAGACCTTGCCGAGCAGGAAGCCTGGACCACCAAGCTTTCAGGTGTTGGATGCCTGGTAAGAAAACCTGGGTCAGCCGGTGCAACCCGATACCTCCTAGCCACAGATCTATTGACAGCTGAAGAAGACACCAGCTTCTTCCAGACTTCCATTATAGGGTCCAGTAGCGCTTCATTGAATGGCAAAAGTGGTTCTGCCGATGTAGAGGCAGGGTGCAACACCTCTGTCAACAAATTCTGCTTGGCTTCAGTCACCGGCAAAGGGAGATCCAGGAAACCAGCTGCCTTCCTGATAACAGAATGAAAAGTGGCCGCCTCTTCTGTGTACTCCCCAGGAGATGACAAGTCCCACTCGGGAGAGGTATCTAGACCACTAGTAGTGTCCAGTCCATGGAGACCCTCACGAGAGTCCTCAATCTCTCCTTCCTCCAGGTTTTTGTCTCTGGTACTCCTGCTCTTCAAGGAGGCGGAGAGCAAGCCTCCTCGAGTGCAGCCTCTCCTCTATTCTCGGCGTCGACATGGCGTCAGCGGACATCGAAGAATGACGCCGATCCTCGGATCCGTCCGACGCCGGGTCTATAGGCGCCATAGGCCTCTTCGGCACCGAACGAGGAACCGGATGGAGTGAAGACTGCCTCAGAGTCGTAGGTCTAGACGGCGTCACTGGCTGAAACATCGAAGCCGCCGAAGCTGTCGGAGCCGAAGTCTCAGGAGCCAACGGAGCCGATACCGGCGCCGAGCCCACGTTCCCCAGGGGGAGAAAGGGCATAAAGGGTGCAGGTCGAAGCGAAGCCGGAGCACCCATGTTGAAGGCCAAAGGGCCCGAAGGACCAGCCGGTCCACCACCTAGAGCCATCTGTTGGAAGATGGAAAACATCGCATTTAAAAATGCGGTACTATCAGATCCAGGGGCTGGGAAAGCCGGGTACTGGGGTGCCTGGTTCGAAGGCGACACTGACGCCGGTCTCGACGTCTGCAAAGACGGAGAAAACATCTGAGGCTGCGGAACCTCAAACACCGAAGGTGGTTGGCCCGATGACACGGGCGAAGTCGGTGAAGCTGGAGAAGGCAACGGCGTTGACGGCTGGGGAGTGACAGTGGGACTGACTTCCCAAGTCTTTCGACGTCGAGTTGATGGTGACCTCGACCAAGACCTCTCCCTACTCGACCGGTGCCGTGATTCTCGATGATGTCGGGAGTCCCGATGACGCCGATGAGACTTCAGTGGCGAGGATTTTCGATGACGCCTCTTTTCCTTCTTTTTCGACTTCGCCAGAAAAAGCTTGGCCTCGTGCTCTTTCAGGGCCTTAGGATTCATATGCTGACAAGAATCGCACTTGTCAACATCATGATCGGAACTAAGACACCACAAGCAATCAGAATGTGGGTCCGTTACCGACATTTTGCCCCCACACTCACGGCAGGGCTTGAATCCTGACTTTCTTTGCGACATTGTAATCTCAAAGAAAAAATATATCCAAAAAACACACTGTAACTGTCGAACAGTAACAATAGCTCCCTCGAAGATAACCGTTTCGAATGGCACGGAAAAAAGGGAACTGACGTCGGCACGTCGGCGAGGACCTCTTATTGCCTGTATGACGTCAGACGGCGTCGCGTAGGCAACTGTGACGTCCTCGTCGACGTGCAGAAGCTAGGAAGAAGATTTCCGTCGAGTGCTGGCGCAATGGGGGTATTCATTAGGTGAGGAATCCACAGGTAGTTGTATCCATCAGAAAAAACACAGCTCGAACCACAGGATATTTCAACCCAACAACTGGCTTTGCAATTGGTGTGCACTAGTATCCTTGGGATGTGAGTTGCAGATGGCGCTGCATATATATGAAACTGCGCAGTAGCCACGGACTGCACCAGGACGTAAAGAAAAGGCTTTCACACATGGCATTCTGGTCCGATACAGGCATATATTTCAGTCCATAAGCAAACATTTGTTTTTGAACGTTTCATAAAAATATTGTGCCTCAAACCCTCTAGACAGCAAGATGTGGTAAAGTTCTGAATCTGCAACAGATTTTAAGCTTCAAATAAGTATAAACCAAAATGTAGAAGTGCTGAGGTAGGAACAGAAGCAGCATACAAAGAGTAATGCATGCGAGGGCACTGCACAGGCTCTGCAAGGGCAGTACAGGAGTTCACACTGGGCATTGCAAGGGCAGTCCAGGTATGTACCAGTCACACTGGGCATTGCAAAGGCAGTAAAGGCATGTACCAGTCACACTGGGCACTGCAAGGGCAGACCAGGCATGTACCAGTCACACTGGGGGGTAAACGAGCAGTGAATGGATGCCTTGCTCCTCTGCAGCGGTGCACAGCCAGGGGCAGTGAACAGGGCCGTGGACAGGTGTGGCGCATGTGTAGTAACTGCTCACACATGAGGTGCATGGGCAGAGGCTCACCTGATGGTTTTCCCCGATCCACAGCTTGAATATCCATAAGTCCCGGTAGGTTGGAGCACACCACAATCATGTTGCCGCCTGTGCTCTTATCTGCCCTCTGGATGCTGCGAGTCTGCCAGTCGGTCCAGTAAATGTACGAATCGAGCAAGGTGAGGCCGTATGGGTGCTGGACAGGTGACACCAGAGTGTGGCGGTTGCCCCCGTTCAGGTCTGCAGTTTCAATGCGCTGTTACAGACATTACAAGAAATGAGGTTAGATGGGTCAGACAGGGCTAAACACTGGCCCCCCTCCCTCACTCATCTGCCTCTAGGACCCCGAAACATAACATGCCTCTCTCAAGTTCCTGCAGCACACACTCATCCCCCTCACTGGCCCTCCTCTTCAGCACCCACTCGGAGCACTCGTCTCAACCCCTTCTAGCACTCACTCGCTTCTTACAGCACTAGAACACTTACTCAACCCTTCGTTGTGCCATGCCAGCTCTCAGTACCAACTCTTCCATTACAGACCTACACCCTCAGACTTCTCACAAGGCCCACCTCCCTGCCACATCACAGGCTCGCACTGCCCCGCTCCCTTCACAGGCTCCTCCAGTGTGCACAAACCTACACCCTCAGACTTCTCACAAGGCCCACCTCCCTGCCACCTCACAGGCTCGCACCTCTGAATGTGCAGAGGATCCATAATCGCAGCCTTAGCAGCCTTCTTTCAAAACTCAGTCCCTCACAGGACTCACCACATCCCACCAGAGCACTGAGGTACCTGTCACAGTACACAGTCACCTTGTCACAGAACTCACTTATTCATCCACCACTCTAGCTCTACTCACCTCTTAAAACACTCCCTCACCCCTACATCATATAGCACAAGCTTGAATCACCTTTACCAAATACCACAATAAATGAGTGTCCACATGTCAAACACAGCAGCCATCCACATTTTGTAGGTGCCATGTATACCGGGATGGCTGGGTTCTCGTTCCGTGCGCTTCCCCACCAACATGACAGCCAGATCATCCTGCACTTCATGTGCACAAGTAACATCACTACAACACACAGCACCACATACAACAAGGCCATCAATAAACACACTCACAAAACAGTGCCCCACATACAAAAAGTGCATCACAGCCACAAACATGGCATAAGGATTTATAATATCATAACCAGCCGGTGCAGGCCCCGCTCACCCTTGAAAGAGATAAACAACAAAGCTGTACGTCACACTCACCCATAAACATGACACACTCCATAAAGATCCTCCACAAACATAGCAGGACCATCAAGTGAGCTTTACATCAAACCAATAGAAGCCAACTTTAACCATTACATAGAAGAAACATCTTTACGTAGACTTGACACAATCAAAGAATTCCAGTGCAGCTCTGCTGAGTGGAAAGCTCAGACCCTTACGGAAAGGCATCCTCCAGACTGAGGAGCATGCTATGATGCTGTACAAATGTCAGGAATATGAATTAAACTGATGACAATTAACAAACACACTGTGAAGGGTAGGGATGCATCCACAAGTATCAGAAGAGAGTACAGGACCTCCTCAACAGTGTGTGCCAACCAAAGAGTAGCCAGCTGCCAGTCTTGCCCACACACCCACTTACCTCTACCCCATTCTCTAGGAGTTTCAAAACCTCATCCTTCTGCATATAAATGAAAATGTCACTTACCCAGTGTACATCTGTTCGTGGCATCAGTCGCAGTAGATTCGCATGTTCTGCAATAGCTCGCCATCTGGTGTTGGGCCGGAGTGTTACAAGTTGTTTTTCTTCGAAGAAGTCTTTCGAGTCACGGGACCGAGTGACTCCTCCTTTTGTCTCCATTGCGCATGGGCGTCGACTCCATCTTCGATTGTTTTTCCCCGCAGAGGGTGAGGTAGGAGTTGAATTGTAGTAATAGTGCCCATGCAATGGAGTGACTAAGTATGCACCTATTTAAGGTTGAGATGATACATATATAAATAATTGAAGGGAACTTCCAAACTGCTACAGGCTCCCGGGCAGGCGGGTGGGCACATGCGAATCTACTGCGACTGATGCCACGAACAGATGTACACTGGGTAAGTGACATTTTCAGTTCGATGGCATCTGTCGCTGTAGATACGCATGTTCTGCATAGACTAGTAAGCAGTTATTTCCCCAAAAGCGGTGGATCAGCCTGTAGGAGTGGAAGTAGTTTGAAATAATGTCCTTAATACGGCTTGACCTACTGTGGCTTGTTGTGCGGATAACACGTCTACACAGTAGTGCTTGGTGAATGTGTGAGGCGTAGACCATGTGGCTGCCTTACATATTTCTTGCATTGGGATGTTTCCTAGAAAGGCCATGGTAGCACCTTTCTTTCTGGTTGAGTGTGCCCTTGGTGTAATGGGCAGCTGTCGTTTAGCTTTAAGGTAGCAGATTTGGATGCATTTAACTATCCATCTGGCTATACCTTGTTTTGAAATTGGGTTTCCTGCATGAGGTTTTTGAAATGCAATAAAGAGTTGTTTAGTCTTTCTGATGTTCTTTGTTCTGTCAATGTAATACATCAATGCTCTTTTGACATCTAATGTATGTAGTGCCCTTTCAGCTACGGTATCTGGCTGTGGAAAGAACACTGGAAGTTCCACTGTTTGATTTAGATGGAACGGTGAAATAACCTTTGGCAAAAATTTAGGATTGGTCCTTAGGACGACTTTATTTTTGTGTAGTTGTATAAAAGGTTCCTGTATAGTAAACGCCTGAATCTCGCTTACTCTTCTCAGGGAAGTAATGGCGATGAGAAATGCCACCTTCCAGGTTAGGAACTGTATGTCGCAGGAGTGCATGGGTTCAAAAGGTGGACCCATAAGTCTAGTTAGGACAACATTTAGGTTCCATGAAGGAACAGGTAGTGTTCTTGGTGGTATAATTCTCCTAAGGCCCTCCATGAATGCTTTAATGACTGGTATTCTATATAGGGAAGTTGAATAGGTAGTCTGCAGGTATGCAGATATTGCTGCAAGGTGAATCTTAATGGAAGAGAAAGCTAGGTTAGATTTTTGTAAGTGAAGCAAGTAACCCACTACATGTTCTGGAGTTGTGTGTAATGGTTGTATTTGATTAATATGGCAGTAGCAAACAAACCTCTTCCATTTACTTGCATAGCAGTGCCTGGTGGATGGCCTTCTTGCTTGTTTTATGACTTCCATACATTCTTGGGTAAGTTGTAAGTGCCCGAATTCTAGGATTTCAGGAGCCAGATTGCTAGATTCAGCGATGCTGGATCTGGGTGTCTGATCTTTTGGTTGTGCTGTGTCAACAGATCTGGCCTGTTGGGCAATTTGATGCAGGGTACCACTGATAGGTCTAGCAGCGTTGTGTACCAGGGTTGCCTTGCCCAAGTTGGTGCTATCAATATGAGTTTGAGTTTGCTTTGACTGAGTTTGTTTACCAGGTAAGGAAGGAGAGGGAGAGGAGGAAAAGCGTAAGCAAATATCCCTGACCAGTTCATCCATAGGGCATTGCCTTGGGATTGTTTGTGTGGGTACCTGGATGCGAAGTTTTGGCATTTTGCGTTCTCCCTTGTCGCAAACAAGTCTATCTGAGGTGTTCCCCAGAGTTTGAAATAAGTGTTCAGAATTTGGGGGTGAATTTCCCATTCATGGACCTGTTGGTGATCTCGAGAGAGATTGTCTGCGAGTTGATTTTGTATCCCTGGTATAAACTGTGCAATTAGGCGAATTTGGTTGTGAATTGCCCAATGCCAAATTTTTTGTGCTAGCAGGCTTAACTGCGTGGAGTGCGTCCCTCCCTGCTTGTTTAGATAATACATTGTTGTCATGTTGTCTGTTTTGACGAGAATGTATTTGTGAACTATTATTGGTTGGAAAGCTTTTAGTGCTTGAAAAACTGCTAGAAGTTCTAGGTGATTGATATGCAGTTTTGTTTGATGTACGTTCCATTGTCCTTGTATGCTGTGTTGATCGAGGTGTGCTCCCCACCCTGTCATGGAAGCATCTGTTGTTATTACGTATTGTGGCACTGGGTCTTGGAAAGGCCGCCCCTTGTTTAAATTTATGTTGTTCCACCACAGAAGCGAGAGGTAAGTTTGGCGGTCTATTAACACCAGATCTAGAAGGTGACCCTGTGCTTGAGACCACTGTGATGCTAGGCATTGTTGTAAGGGCCTCATGTGCAGTCTTGCGTTTGGGACAATGGCTATGCATGATGACATCATGCCTAGGAGTTGTAATACCATCTTTGCCTGTATCTTTTGTGTTGGATACATGCGTTGTATGATGGTGTTGAAATTTTGAATTCTTTGTGGACTTGGAGTGGCTACTCCCTTTGATGTGTCTATTATGGCTCCCAGGTATTGTTGTACCTTGCGTGGCAGAATTTTGGATTTTGTGAAATTGACGGTGAACCCGAGTTTGAAGAGGGTTTGTATGATCTGATTTGTGTGATTTGAGCACTGTATGAACGAATGGGCCTTGATTAGCCAGTCGTCCAAATATGGGAACACATGTATTTGCTGCCTTCTTATGTGTGCAGCGACTACCGCTAGACATTTGGTAAAGACTCTTGGTGCGGTTGTTAATCCGAAAGGCAGTACCTTGAATTGGTAATGTATTCCTTTGAATACAAACCTTAGGTATTTCCTGTGCGATGGGTGTATTGGTATATGGAAATAAGCATCCTTGAGGTCTAAAGTTGCCATGTAGTCGTGTAGTTTTAGCAATGGCAATACTTCTTGTAGTGTGACCATGTGGAAGTGGTCTGATTTGATGAAAGTGTTCACTACTCTGAGGTCTAGGATTGGTCTCAGCGTTTTGTCCTTCTTTGGTATCAGAAAGTACAGTGAGTAAACTCCTGTGTTTATTTGTGTGTTTGGCACTAATTCGATTGCATTCTTTTGCAATAGTGCCTGCACTTCTATCTCCAGGAGATTGGAATGGTGTGTTGTTAAATTTTGTGCTTTTGGTGGTATGTTTGGAGGGAATTGTAGAAATTCTATGCAATAACCATGTTGGATAATTGCTAGAACCCACGTGTCTGTAGTGATTTCCTCCCATGCTTTGTAATAATGACCTATTCTTCCCCCCACTGGTGTTGTGTGGAGGGGGTGAGTGACATGTGAGTCATTGTTTAGTAGTAGGGGTTTTGGGGCTTTGAAATCTCCCTCTATTTCTAGGGAATTGCCCTCCTCTATATTGTCCCCGAAAACCTCCTCTATACTGTCCCTGGTAAGTGGACGGTGTTGCTTGTGAGGTGCTGGCTTGTGTGCTTTGACCCCGAAACCCCCCTCGAAAGGGCGTTTTACGGAATGTGCTGTAATTCCCTCTGCTCTGCGGGGAGTAGAGTGCGCCCATGGCTTTGGCAGTGTCCGTATCTTTTTTGAGTTTCTCAATCGCTGTGTCCACTTCTGGACCGAACAGTTCTTTTTCATTAAAAGGCATATTGAGAACTGCTTGTTGAATCTCTGGTTTAAATCCAGACGTTCGGAGCCATGCGTGCCTTCTGATAGTTACAGATGTATTAATTGTCCGTGCAGCTGTATCTGCAGCGTCCATGGAGGAACGTATCTGGTTGTTGGAGATGGTCTGTCCCTCCTCAACCACTTGTTTTGCCCTATTTTGGAAGTCCTTGGGCAGATGTTCAATGAGATGTTGCATCTCGTCCCAGTGGGCTCTGTCATAGCGCGCAAGTAGTGCCTGGGAGTTCGCGATGCGCCACTGGTTTGCAGCTTGTGCTGCGACTCTCTTACCAGCTGCATCAAACTTGCGGCTTTCTTTATCTGGGGGTGGTGCATCTCCAGATGTGTGAGAGTTGGCCCTTTTCCTAGCTGCTCCTACAACAACAGAGTCTGGTGGCAGCTGTGTAGTGATGAAAACCGGGTCCGTAGGAGGCGGCTTATACTTTTTTTCCACCCTTGGTGTGATTGCCCTACTTTTGACCGGCTCCTTAAATATGTCTTTTGCGTGCCGGAGCATACCAGGGAGCATAGGCAGGCTTTGGTAGGAGCTGTGGGTGGAGGAGAGTGTGTTGAACAAGAAATCATCCTCGACCTGTTCTGAGTGGAGGCTTACGTTATGAAATTGTGCTGCTCTAGCCACCACCTGAGAGTACGCGGTGCTGTCTTCTGGTGGAGATGGCTTTGTAGGGTATGCCTCCGGGCTGTTATCTGACACTGGGGCGTCGTATAGGTCCCATGCGTCCTGATCTTGGTCACCCTGGCTCATGGTGGTGTGAGCTGGGGAGTGAGATGGAGTTTGTGCTGGTGAAACGTTAATCACGGGCGGAGGAGAGGGTGGTGGTGTAACTCTTTTCACCACTTTTGGTTGTGGTGCTTGTTCCGTCTGGAACTCCAACCTTCTCTTTCTCCTAATGGGGGGAAGGGTGCTTATTTTTCCTGTCCCCTGCTGAATGAAGATACGCTTTTGCGTATGGTCCACATTAGTTGCTTGTAGCTCTTCCTCAAACCTATGCTTTTGCATTTGGGAGGTTAGCGAGTGCTCTTCTGTATAAGAGCCTGAAGCTGGGTCGCTTGCAGTTTGTTTCGGCGTCGAAACTTTGTCTGCGTGTTTTTTCGGCTCCGAGGTGACTTTTTTCCTTTTCGGGGCCGAAACCTCTCGGCGTCGATCTGTTTCGGTGCCGCTGTCTCGGCGTCGAGCCGTGTCCACACCGGCATCTCGGTGTCGAGGCTTGTCTCCAGCACTTTCTCGGTCCCGAGAAGGCTGCGTGCCGGTGTCTCGACCGGAGTCGGACGATCTCGGCACTGTTTGGGCCTTTTTCGGTGCCGACGGTCGGTCACCGAATTTATGGGTCGAGCCATGGCCTGGTGGCAGTGGCGTCCCCTGGGCCTTGTAAATGTTTCTTTGTGTGGTTTTCGACGTCTTACTCACGGTTTGTGTGTCGTCGAATCCTTCGGAGTCTGAGTCTTGGATCGAGAAGGTACCTTCTTCTTCCTGTTCCTCGAACTCCCGTTGGGCTGTCGGTGCGGACGCCATTTGAAGTCTTCTGGCTCGACGGTCTCGGAGTGTTTTTCGGGACCGGAACGCACGACAGGCCTCGCAGGTGTCTTCGCTGTGCTCAGGTGACAGGCACAGGTTGCAGACCAAGTGTTGGTCTGTGTAAGGGTACTTATTGTGGCATTTGGGGCAGAAACGGAACGGGGTCCGTTCCATCGGCGTTCTTCAGCACGCGGTCGGGCCGACCAGGCCCCGACGGAGGAACGAAAAACTACCCCGAAGGGCACCGGAGCTCTTCGATCTTCGATGCGGTGTGGAATCTAAGTACGCCGATCCCGAACGCAACAATACCGACGAAAATCTTCCGAAATTAGCTAATTTTCTGTTCCGAAACTCGGAGCGACAGGAACACGTCCGAACCCGATGGCGGAAAAAAAACAATCGAAGATGGAGTCGACGCCCATGCGCAATGGAGACAAAAGGAGGAGTCACTCGGTCCCGTGACTCGAAAGACTTCTTCGAAGAAAAACAACTTGTAACACTCCGGCCCAACACCAGATGGCGAGCTATTGCAGAACATGCGTATCTACAGCGACAGATGCCATCGAACATATGGTTTTAATTCACCAGCACCTTGAACGGTCGTGGTTGCAATATGTGCCCAATGTAAGAGGTGGTTTTACCTCACGGTGCACCAAAGGATGGTGTTGAACCAATATGCACTAGCGGTAACATGAGTGCAAGCGGACAGTACAAGTAGGAGACAGGATACCCCTGCACAGGCTGTCATCACCGCCAGGCACCTCAATGTGCACCAGAAAGGATGTATATACAAGGGAGCAAGGGAATGGCACGAGTAGCAGATAAAATACCCTACACGCAAATTGGAATGTTCCCTCTTTCACATTTATCAAAGCGGGCAAAATTCCCTTTCAATTTGGAATCCAACATAGATGCATACTTCGAGAACAGGGCTCAACCACAAAAGCACCAGGAATTACATCACAGTCAGAAAGAGAGATATGGCCTCTTCCCTATTCATATTAACACACACAAACCCACACAAACACACCACACACATACACTCACATATGTAATCATGTATATAGCGGAAAGGCTAGAATACCTCCATGCGTCTTACCTCAGTGTGTGCATCAGCCCAGAGGAGCTGCGCGCCAGCCTTGTCCACAGCCAGACCGTTAGGCCAACCCAGGTTATTGCTGATGAGCACCTCACGGTTCGATCCGTCCATCCCAGAGCGCTCCAGCTTGGCGTTCTCTCCCCAGTCCGACCAGTACATGTACCTGAGGAAAATGGCAGATGTCAGGCCTCAGTGTGTCACTACACAGGACTGTACACCCTGTGCACATCCTGGACCCTTGCAACCCTCACACTCCCCCTCCTAACACAGGGCGGTGCATTTATTCTGACACTGGCACACAAACACACCACAACCCCCTCCGATGGATCCCACTCTCCATAGGGCATTAGTATGCATTAGACTCTTCCCATCTTAATACGATTACTACCTGTAAGGAAATGCGTCCTTGGCATGGTTACCCCCTGACTTTTTGCCTTTGCTGATGCTAAGTTTTGATTGAAAGGGTGCTGGGACCCTGCTAACCAGGCCCCAGCACCAGTGTTCTTTCCCTAAACTGTACCTTTGCTTCCACAATTGGCACAGAACTGGCACTCAGGTAAGTCCCTTGCAAATGTACCCCTGGTACCAAGGGCCCTGATGCCAGGGAAGGTCTCTAAGGGCTGCAGCATGTCTTATGCCACCCTGGGGACCCCTCACTCAGCACATACACACTGCCTCACAGCTTGTGTGTGCTGGTGGGGAGAAAATGACTAAGTCGACATGGCACTCCCCTCAGAGTGCCATGCCAACCTCACTCTGTCTGTGGCATAGGTAAGTCACCCGTCTAGCAGGCTACACAGCCCTAAGGCAGGGTGCACTATACCACAGGTGAGGCCATATGTGCATGAGCACTATGGTGGTCATTACAACCTCGGCGGTCTTTTTACAAGACCGCCGAGGGACCGCCGTGCGGAAGACCGCCAGTAGTGGCGGTTTGCCGCTCGGCATATTATGACTGTTGGCTGCTCTCCGTCCTTTTTCGGAAGGAGAGCCGTCAACAGTCATACTGGCGGGCGGCGGGGAAGTGGAGGTTGCTCCACCTCCACGCCAACAGAACACCGCCCTCCGAATCACATCCTGTGATTCGGCGTGGTGGTGTTCTGTTGGCGGTGTGGTGTCGGCGGAGCAGCCCCCATGGCTTCCGTCCCCTCCCGGCGGATCGATGGACCAGGTAAGTCGATCGTCCGTTAGGGGAGGGGGGTGGGGGGTGTTGTGTGGGTGCATGGGGGTGTGCGTCTGTGTATGTAGAGGGTGTGTGTGAGTGTGTGTATGCTTGTGGGGGTGTTGCGTGTTTTGGGAATGAGTGCGTGTATGTCTGTATGGATGTGTGCGTGTATGTTTGAATGTGGGTGTGCATGTTTGACTGTGTGTGTGGATGTTAGCATGTATGTCGGTGTGTGTGCGTGTGTGTGTTGGTGGTGTCTGCGTGCGTGTCGTGTGTGTGAGTTATGTTATGTTGGGGGTCGGGGTGGGGAGGGGGGCCCTGCCACCTTTGGGGGGTGGCAGTGGTGGTGGGGGGTGTAGGGGAGGGAGTCGGGGTGGGAGAGACCCCTATCAGTGCCAGGGAAGGAATTACCTGGCACTGATATTGCTTACTGCCATGGATTTCATGGCGGTTTCAAACCGCATGAAATCCATGGCGGTCAGCCGGGTCAAAATACCGCCGGCGGTATAGTGGCGGCCGCCGGGCTGGAGAAGCGGCGGTTGACCATGGCAGTAACCGCCATGGTCATAATGCCAAAAAAAAGACAGACAACCTGTTGGCGGTCTTACCGCCGCTTCTCCGCCTTTCGCCAGGGTCATAATGACCCCCTATGTCCCTACAGTGTCTAAGCAAAACCTTAGACATTGTAAGTGCAGGGTAGCCATGTGAGTATATGGTCTGGGATTTTGTCAAACACAAACACCTCAGTTCCATAATGGCTACACTGAAATCTGGGAAGTTTGGTATCAAACTTCTCAGCACAAAAAATGCACACTGATGCCAGTGTGGGATTTATTGTAACATACACCCAGAGGGCATCTTAGAGATGCCCCCTGAATACCAACCCGACTTCTAGTGTGGGGCTGACCAGTTTCTGCCAGCCTGCCACACACTAGACATGTTACTGACCACATGGGGAGAGTGCCTTTGTCACTCTGTGGCCAGGAACAAAGCCTGTACGGGTTGGAGGTGCTTCTCATCTCCCCCTGCAGGAACTGTAACACCTGGCGGTGAGCCTCAAAGGCTCACCCCCTTTGTTACAGCGCCACAGAGCATCCCAGCTAGTGGAGATGCCCGCCCCTCTGGCCACTGCCCCCACTTTTGGGGGCAAGTCTGGAGGAGATAATTAGGAAAACAAGTAGGAGTCACCCACCAGTGAGTACAGCCCCTAAGGTGTCCTGAGCTGAGGTGACCCCTGCTTTTAGAAATCCTCCATCTTAAGTTTGGAGGATTTCCCCCAATAGGATTAGGGATGTGCCCCCCTCCCCTCAGGGAGGAGGCACAAAGAGGGTGTAGTCACCCTCCAGGACAGTAGCCATTGGCTACTGCCCTCCAGACATAAACACACCCCTAAATTTAGAATTTAGGGGCACCCAAGAACCCAGGAAATCAGATTCCTGCAACCTGAACTAGAAAGAAGGACTGCTGACCTACAAGCCTGCAGAGACGACGGAGGACGACGACAATTGCTTTGGCCCCAGCCCTACCGGTCTGTCTCCAGAGTCGAAAACCTGCAACCAGCGAGGCATCCAACAGGGACCAGTGACCTCTGAAGCCTCAGAGGACTGCCCTGACCCCCAGGACCAAGAAACTCCCATGAGCAGCAGCTCTGCTCAACAACAGCTACATCTTTGCAACAAAGAAGCAACTTCCAAAGAACTCACTCTTCCCGACGGAAGCGTGAGACTTCACACTCTGCACCGACGCCCCCGGCTCGAGATCCAGAGAACCAACACCACAGGGAGGACTCCCCGGCGACTGCGACCTCGTGAGTAGCCCGAGACGACCCCCCCTGGACTCCCACAGCGACGCCTGCAGAGAGAATCCAGAGGCTTCCCCTGACTGCGACTACCTGTAACAAGGGACCTGACGCCTGGACCAAGCACTGCACCCGCAGCCCCCAGGGCCTGAAGGAACCGAACCTCAGCGCAGGAGTGACCCCCAGGCGACCCTCTGCCTAGCCCAGGTGGTGGCTGACCCGAGTAGCCCCCCTGTGCCCTGCCTGCACCGCTAGAGTGACCCTTGGGTCCCTCCATCGAAACCTATTCAAAACCAGACGCCTGCTTTGCACACTGCACCCGGCCGCCCCTGTGCCGCTGAGGGTGTGTTTTGTGTGCCTACTTGTGTCCCCCCCAGTGTTCTACAAAACCCCCCTGGTCTGCCCCCCAAGGACGCGGGTACTTACCTGCTGGCAGACTGGGACCGGAGCACCCCTGTTCTCCATAGGCGCCTATGTGTTTTGGGCACCTCTTTGAACTCTGCACCTGACCGGCCCTGAGCTGCTGGTGTGGTAACTTTGGGATTGCCTTGAACCCTCAACGGTGGGCTGCCTATGCCCAGGAACTGAGACTTGTAAGTGTCTTACTTACCTCACAATCTAACCAATACTTACCTCCCCCAGGAACTGTTGATTTTTCCACTAAGTGTCCACTTTTAAAATAGCTTATTGCCATTTTAACAAAACTGTATATGTTATTGCTCTAATTCAAAGTTCCTAACTTACCTGTGTGGAGTACCTTGCATTTTATGTATTTACTTCAAATCTTGAACTTGTGTTTATTAAAATAAACTGCGAAAATATATTTTTCAATATAAAAACCTATTGGCCTGGAGTAAGTCTTTGAGTGTGTGTTCCTCATTTATTGCCTGAGTGTGTACAACAAATGCTTAACACTACCCTCTGATAAGCCTACTGCTCGACCACACTACCACAAAATAGAGCATTAGAATTATCTCTTTTTGCCACTATCTTACCTCTAAGGGGAACCCTGGGACTCTGTGCATGCTATTTCTTACTTTGAAATAGTACATACAGAACCAGCTTCCTACACTACCTCTTTTCCATATGTCTTCCCCCAGGCGCAAACTACCTAGAAATGACAACAGGCACCAGTTCCGGACGACTGGACAGAGATTTACAGGGGGAGGTGGTGGGCAGTCTCCTTCCATGGGTCGAGGTATAAAGGTGTGTGGGTGAGATTTAGACTCATGCCATCACCACTACCAGTCACCTCAAGGCCTGGGATTAGGGGGGTTGTAGCCACCGTCAAGCAGGCTGGAGGCAGAACTCAGATGAGTCTTTGGTAGCAGAACAAAGCACTTCTGCAGAAAAGCACAGTGAAAATGAGGAACAGCTCTAGTGGACCCACAAAATTGTTGAGTTCACAGAAGGAAAACATAGGGCAGACCAGAAAGGCATAGAGGGCAGGGCAGGGCAGGGCAGCTTTACCAAGCCATGTAGATTTTCTGTTTCAACTCCTCTGAACCACTGTCAAGCATCCATCGAGAGGCACCCACCGGCCTGGCAGGGCAGTGATTGTGTGTGTGTGGGGGTACCCTTTAAGTGTATCCTCTCACCAGCAGAGCCCAGCCTGTGCTGGTGAACATCATAACACTGGGAGCACCCCAAGTGAACCTGAAGATTGTCTTTTCATAGGCGGAAAAAAATCAGGCCAGAAAAGATAAAAAAACATTTCAGGGTGGCCAAGCCTTTCCAAGCCATGTTTGGACTCTGTGGCCACTGTTACCAGCTATATCTTGAACGAGGCTTTATATATGGAGAGACGCTGGGGTCACTCAGAAGAACTCTGATCACAGCTTTGTGAAGGAGTCCTTAGGCCTCCTTCACAAAACATTCAAGTGTCTGTGAATAGAAGCAATGGGCCATTTGTAGGACGAGACATCAGAAAGCACCAGAAGGTGTCTAGCGCAACTGCCCTCCTTATATCCAGGAATGATGCACAAGGCAGCACAGTGGGGTTTCTTGGGGAGGTGTTAACACTAAAATAAATCGCAAATACTTCAATAATAAAAGAGTTTCTTGGTATCAAGAATAATTAAGTTCTTCATAGTTTCAGACATGACTCTGCTGGCTCATCCCTACGTCACTGAAACCCACACTGCTAGACATTTACTCCACTGAGGTGGAGGTGTGAAGTTCTGCTCTGGTAAAACAGAGGAAGTGCGCATTATAGCAAGAGTGGGCACAGCACAAGAATGGCAGTGGCCGAATAGAGGCTAGATGTCCCCCAAAAAAGGTCACAGTTTCAAAGTCACATCAGCGAGGTTGAGGTTGGTTGTGGTACAAGAGAACCCTAAACTCTGCCCGTGCCCCTTGAATTTACATCCCTCAGAGCCCTCCCCAGTCAACTGTACTCACCCCATTTCATGGTACAAGGCAATTGCCCTTGGACTGTCCAATTTCTCCCAGATGAGGACCCTCCGCATTGATCCATCCAGGTTTCCCACTTCAATGCGATTGGTTCCCGTGTCTGTCCAGTACAACTTGCGGCCGATGGCATCCACGGCTAGCCCATCGGTGGTCATCAAGCCTGCAGGGAATGGAAAGAAAAGACAACACACCTAATGAGATCAAGAGTGAAACCCACAGAAACAGAGGAGGTAGGACTCTCACACAGGAGAGCCAGGGAGCATTACTAGTGAGGGAAGGGAACAGGGGGTTCACTCATGTAGACGCAGCTGAAGGTCCAGAGACCTTCAGATGACTGTAGAAGGTCTAGGTCCTGTGATCTCGAAGACACAGCACCTCTCAAGGAGACCGGTCTCCTACAAGTGAGATGTGGGAAGGCCTAGGTTATTAGACCTTCAGGAATGAGGGGCTGTTACAGGAGAGATGCAAGGCTCTCATACAGCGGACAGCTAGGTAGAAGGAGCTCCACCAGGAGGGCGCCAGGAAGGAGAGCCTGGCCAGAGGATCTCCCATTCTCGGAGACAGAAAAGGCCTGTAACTTTCTAGGCAGGCACTAGGTTCTTCCACGGAGGAATGGTGCACAGTTGACATTTCAGAAGATCTGGACACTATCATGCAATATATTCTACGTACAATACAACCATGTGAAACTTGAGCTTTCGAGAGGCAGGATGGCTTCTGATGCAGAGGTGTAGCTGGGTAACTTACCTGTGGAAATAATATCCTCATTCTGAGAGCCATCGAGGTTTCCACGGCTGATTATACGGATGGTGCTGTCCGCCCAGTACACCTTTCCTATGGGAACATTAGAGCATCGTAAACTTTTTTACAGTTACATCCTCTGCCAGCTGGGGCTCTTTGGGACAAACTTCAAGGAGTCTCCGGGCTAATGTCCTTTATCCTTGAGTAACACCTTACTAACACTTTACTCATGCTTCCCTGAATCATACAGTCTTACTACCCCTTAACGCACAGTTCCGTGAACTCTAAAAACAGCTTACCACCTCTCAATGCTACCCTTCCATGAACTCCAAAAACATCTTCCCTACCTCTTTAACACTCCCCCCCTTTCCTGAATCTAAACACCCCTTACTTCCTCTTACCCTCTGGACTTGGTCTTCCTTGAGATGCACCCTCTACCAGCAGGGGGTGCAAAGTAACAAACATGACGGCTCTGGACCCTGCACACTTCATATCACTGGTCTGGCAGTCACACTCCGCACAACACAAGACTTGTAACAATCAGAGGAACACTCTGGTCAGGTACACACCCTCCTCGGGATCCACACCGATAGCGATTGTGTTCTTCATGGTGACGTTGACCGGTATGACGACATCAGCAAAGTACGGAATATCCAACGAGACTGCCCGGATGTCGGTCCTCCGAGCAAAAACCAGGAACCGGCTCATGCCTTCAAGAGAGGGAGACACACGTGATGAATGGATGAGGTGACTATGACATGCCCACAAGACAAGCAGTAACACATTTCAAGGAAGTACAGCTTCCTCACACAAAGCAAGACTTGAATACTTGGACAACACAAAGATGGCTCCAGTATGATTATAAGCTGCCGTGACCTGTTCAAGTACCGACTCATTGTGGGAAACAGAGATTCTCACTTTAAGTTTGACTGCAATGCTTTACATGCTCTGTGAGGACAGAAATGGGGTGGAATGGAATGCTTGCAAAGACTAACAGCAAATTAGCAACCTCTAGGTCTCCTACTGAGTGAGGGATTCCACAATACCAGGGGGAGCATAGTTTCTGGTAAAGGGTGGCGGGTCAAGGGTGACTTCATGCATGACGTCCCTGTTTGAGCTGCAGGCTCTACGCAGTGACCATGACTTCCTTGCAGATCCATACCTTAGCAGTGTTTTACCCTCAGGCAGACAAATGAAGTGATCCATAGTATCCAAACATGAGCTGGGTTCTTATAAACCTATGTTATTGTGAACTGTCTTCAAAGCATGCTTATGTCGCATCTGGCGGGACTCAAAGGTTGAATCCTGTACATGTAAGTGAGCTGCTCATCCTGTGATTTGTTGAACTATGCGCCCGAAAATAACAACAAAGCTACTTTTTATATGGATACAGTAAATGCAGGATTTTATTATTATTGCAGATTTATATAATGCACAAATGGCCCAAGGGTGCATGGACTACGGCAACGCACTATACGCCGGAACTACCACCAAGGTACAAAAAAGACTACAACGCATCCAGAACACCTCTGTCCGTCTCATCAACAACGCCCCCAAACACAGCCACCCCTCTGCCCTACTGAGAGACCTGCACTGGCTCCCAATAGACAAGAGAATTACTTTCAAACTTCTCACGCACACATACAAAGCCCTCCACAATGCCAGACCAGAATACCTCAACCAGAGACTCAACTTCTACACGCCCACCTGGCACCTCTGTTCCACTGACCTCGCACTCGCCGCCGTCCCAACCACCTGGAAGGCCACAGCAGGAGGAAGGTTCTTCTCCCACCTCGCCGCCAATACCTGGAACTCCCTCCCGATGCACCTCAGAAGATCTCCCACGCTTTCCCAATTCAGAGAGGACCTCAAAACTTGGCTCTTCACCTGATCTCCTCTGACCTTCACTTACCGCTTCCCCCCAAACCCCACGCATTGAGATGCATCGGGTGATTAGCCGGACTCTACAAGTATGAATTAATTGATAATTGATTGAGGGCAGTAGCGCACTTTGCTTTTGCACCATAATATGTCACTCATTTCTTTTTAAGGCAAGGCGAAATTAAGTGATTTATCCTTTACCACAGGGTATTGATCTGATGTCAAGATTCGATATCCTGGCTTGCCAGCTCCAACATCGGCAGCCCACAAATGACTTTTTTTTTAAAATGCCCGAATACCAGACTGGATCTGAAAGACTTTCTGCAGTAGCCCACATGTTCTTGGCAAACTCTGGCAATTCTGACCCACTTGCATATGTCACAACATGCAGCTGCATATAGGTACCACACCTATGTGCTAACATCAGTTGGTCAACAGATAATTGTCGCAGCCTCAGATGCCAAGAAACTGAAAAATTAGGATGTTGATAGTGTGCGAAGTCTAACTTGGGAAACTTAGAACTTCACAGAAGTCCACTCCACAGAAAGAAGACAGCAGCCAGGTATCCACCAGAAAAAGCTTTACAAAAGGGAAATAAGGAAATGCTACTTCCCTGTAACAATAGTACAAAATGTAAGGTGGATTCTTTGTCCTGGAACATTGTAATTATCAAGGAGGGAAAACAACTCATTCCAAACCCGAAACCTTTAGGTCAGATAAAAACAACTTGTAATATCCATGCTCAACACTAGATAGCAAAAACTTGGGAGGCACTTGATCACACCACCTCATGCTGCAAAAACTCATTCTTCTTAGGCCGCAGACTGCTCACAACTTTAATCAATGCCAAAGCTGTACTGCCCCATAGCTGCCAAAGATGCTGGGTCGGAGGCATGGACTTTAACCCAGGACGTCCTACAGAAACAAGTGGCCAAAAAGATCCTCCCTGTGGTCCTGAGACTTGATCCAGCAGTGCCTGGTAAGAGGTATGGATCGACGCCCATTTGGTAGAGTGGCAGATGTCCAAATCAAATCAAATCAAATCATTAACATTTATAAAGCGCGCTACTCACCCGTGCGGGTCTCAAGGCGCTATGGGAAAGAGGGGGTTACTGCTGCTCGAAAAGACAGGTTTTGAGGAGTCTCCGGAATGAGGAGTGGTCCTGGGTGGTCCTGAGGCTGGTGGGGAGGGAGTTCCAGGTCCTGGCTGCCAGGAAGGAGAAAGATCTCCCACCTGCCGTGGAGCGGCGGATGCGAGTGCGAGGCCAGAGGAACGGAGGAGGCGGGTGGGGACGTAGAAGCTGAGGCGTCGGTTGAGGTATTCCGGTCCCTTTTCGTGGAGGGCTTTGTGTGCGTGGGTGAGAAGTCGAAAGGTGATCCTTTTGCTGACTGGGAGCCAATGCAGGTGTCTTAGGTGTGCGGAGATGTGGCTGTTGCGGGGTACGTCGAGGATGAGGCGGGCCGAGGCGTTTTGAATGCGTTGCAGGCGATTTTGGAGTTTGGCTGTGGTTCCAGCGTAGAGGGTGTTGCCGTAGTCAAGGCGGCTCGTGACGAGGGCGTGGGTCACGGTTTTTCTGGTGTCGGCGGGGATCCAGCGGAAGATCTTGCGGAGCATGCGGAGGGTGAGGAAGCAGGCGGAGGACACGGCGTTGACTTGCTTGGTCATGGTGAGAAGAGGGTCCAAGATGAAGCCGAGGTTGCGGGCGTGGTCTGTGGGGGTCGGTGCGGTGCCGAGGGCCGTGGGCCACCAGGAGTCGTCCCAGGCGGACGGGGTGTTGCCGAGGATGAGGACTTCCGTTTTTTCAGAGTTCAGCTTTAGGCGGCTGAGCCTCATCCAATCTGCGACGTCCTTCATACCCTCTTGTAGGTTGGTCTTGGCGCTGGCGGGGTCCTTAGTGAGGGAGAGTATAAGTTGGGTGTCGTCGGTGTAGGAGGTGATGATGATGTCGTGCTTGCGTACGATGTTGGCGAGGGGGCTCATGTAGACATTGAAGAGTGTCGGGCTGAGTGATGAGCCTTGGGGTACGCCGCAGAAGATCTCGGTGGGTACTGAGCGAAACGGAGGGAGGTAAACTCTTTGGGAACACCAGAACGCCTCCATAAAGGGCCATAATCACAGCCTTTGCCTTGGTAGAATGCTTTTGAAGGCCCTCAGGAGACTATTTTTTGCCAACGCATAGCACAGCTTAATGCAAAGGACTGTCCACCTTGATAAGGTCCGTGTCTGGACTGCCTTTCTTTCCAACATGGCAGAAACCCTCTCTCAACGCCCAGAGCTACCTAACCCAACCCAGAGATGTGCCCCAAGGAGGTGAAAAACAGATTTGGCAACAGGTTTACCTTGCCTTGTCCCAAGTGCCAGCCTGTCTACCTAGACCATGGAGCAGCCCCTCTCCCATGCTCTATCCATGTGCCCTTCAAAGGCGGCTTCTCCTGTGAAGTTCGCCTTTTGGGTCAATACCCTTATGGCTTCCTGCAGGAGGGTGGTAGCCCTCTCCCCAGCACTGGCTTCTACTGTCTCCTTTCCTGGGAGTCGTTACCACGTCTCCCCAGGAGGGAAGGAAGCTGTCTCTGTCACAACCTCCTTGTACAACTGTTAAGGGCACCGGAGAGTAAATGCAACAAAGTAGCGACTTTGTAAAACTTGCACACCACCACATCCTGATACATTCATTTTGACTAGAAAATCTAGTTGGGCTTAATGTAACGAGTTTGATACCTTTGGTTGCGATTAGGTCGTACAGTTCAGGGGTCACTACAGCTGAGAGGTCAGCACGTAACCCAGTACTCACTAATGGGGTGACCAAGTTTGTGTTTTTAGTGTCAGAACATGTAAAACACATATTCTGCCCATGAAATATGCTGCTCACTGCCTTGGGGCTTGGAAGGCCTGCCATAGAGGTGACTTACACACACTGCAGGGGAAGCTTAGCTTTGGCATTGTTTTAAATGGCAAAATCCGGCTAGCAGTTCAAAACTGTTCTTCCAGTCTGCAATGGGGGACTGGGAAACAAATTTTTACCCGTGTCACACACAGGGTGTCACCATGTAAGGGAAAACAAAAGCAGCTTGTGGTAATTGCTGAGGGCAGGAGCGAGGAACAGGACCAATCTCCTGGACTTAAGATATGTATTGGGCAAAGGTCAGGACCACACCAGCAGGTCACACTGGACGGCACTGGGGCGGCTGGGTGCAAGGTTTACTATGGCGTTGGGTGCCTGCAAGATGCAGGGAAGCAGCTCCACTGCTCCACAGGATTTCCTGGGTCTTATTTGAAGGCAGGCAGTTCTCCAAGGGTTCTGGAGGCACAGCAGCTTTCAGGACGAGTAGACTTTGGCGCAAACTGGCGGGAACAGAAGACAGGCCGGCAGGGCTAGTGCCAAGTCAGGTGCTTCTTCCTCTGGCTTTACTTTTGAAGCCCTGTAGTGTCCTTCTTCATAGGACCCACATGAATTTATAAAATTGTTCTTTTGGGTGCAGTAGTGTTTTTTTTAATAAGAAATGTAATATTTTGCTTCTATGTAATCCTTGATGTCACAACCTTGTTCTTTTGCCTGTTTGTTTAATAATTGCTTTGGTGCGCCCCATAGGGGTACATACCCCTAAAAGAACAAATTTTAACTTTTTCATATAAATAAATTACTGATTGTTTTGAATTTTCTCTGTGCATTATTATTGTGCACTTAGGGCATTACTCCATTATGTGTACGCTTTAGGGACCTTTGGTCCTTACAGCTTCTTCATAGGTCAGCAGAAATCTTCTTTCCTGGTGCCAGGAGCTCCCCTAAAAACTGAATTTAGTGGCATTGTGGGGAGTCTAGGTTAGTAGCCAATGGGCTACTTACACCTGGGGACACTACACCCCCTATATGACCACTTCCTGTGGGAACTGGGCATAACTCTGTTCCAAAGTTCCTAAATCTTCCACACCAAGATGGCAGATTTTTAAAAGTTGTGTCCACATCAGGTAGCTCACCTCAGGTGTGGTACTGACCTGAGGGGTGGACACACCTCCCTGAATACTAAATTTCCCACCTGTCCTGGTGCCAAATGGGCCCTGTGGCAGGGGGTCAGCATCTCTCCCGTGAGTGAAGCCAGATCTGCATACCAAGGGCTGTGGGCTTCTTTGAAGCCTCCTGCCTTGGAATGCAGATTTGCAGGGCATCCTGTTGGGTGTGGGTGTGGGTGTATAACACCCCTGCCAGAGCAGGGTTTGTCTCTTACCACCTGAGAGCAAAGGCTCTCACTTTAGGGGGCCAGACTCTTGCCTGGTGGTGGCAGGCTGGCTCAATCTAGTCATTCCCCACACGGGTAGTTGGTAGGATTTTAGGAGGCACCTCTAAGGTGCCCTCTGAGTGCATGTATTAATACATTTAATAAATCCATCACTGTTTATTAATACTAGATGTTTGATACCAAACATCCTTAGTTTCAGTGAAGCCATCATGTAGCTGGGGAACTCGTAGTGACCAGTGTCCAGCACATGTACTTAAAACGGCTTCCCTTTTCACTCACTATGTCTAAGAATCGACCAAGACATAGCAGGGGCATATCTGCTCATGCAGGGCTGTAAGGCCTGCTGTAGGGATGAATTACATATATTGTACACAGTGTTAGGGGACACAGCATACAGGCTGTGTGCCAAGTCGTGTTTTCACTTTTAGCTTCAACAAGACACGTAGCCTGCAATGACAGTCTGCATGTGATAGGTGTAAGGAAATGCCTCCTTGGCATGGTTACCCCCTGACTTTTTGCCTTTGCTGATGCTAGGTTTTGATTTGAAAGTGTGCTGAGGCCTGCTAACCAGGCCCCAGCACCAGTGTTCTTTCCCTAACCTGTACTTTTGTTCACACAATTGGCACACCCTGGCATCCAGGTAAGTCCCTTGTAACTGGTACCCCTGGTACCAAGGGCCCTGATGCCAGGGAAGGTCTCTAAGGGCTGCAGCATATCTTATGCCACCCTGGGGATCCCTCACTCAGCACAGACACACTGCTTACCAGCTTGTGTGTACTAGTGAGGACAAAACGAGTAAGTCGACATGGCACTCCCCTCAGGGTGCCATGCCAACCTCACACTGCCTATGCAGTATAGATAAGTCACCCCTCTAGCAGGCCTTACAGCCCTAAGGCAGGGTGCACTATACCATAGGTGAGGGCACCAGTGCATGAGCACTGTGCCCCTACAGTGTCTAAGCCAAACCTTAGACATTGTAAGTGCAGGGTAGCCATAAGAGTATATGGTCTGGGAGTCTGTCAAACACGAACTCCACAGCACCATAATGGCTACACTGAAAACTGGGAAGTTTGGTATCAAACTTCTCAGCACAATAAATGCACACTGATGCCAGTGTACATTTTATTGTGAAATACATCCCAGAGGGCACCTTAGAGGTGCCCCCTGAAACCTTAACCAACTACCCGTGTAGGCTGACTGGTTTTAGCAGCCTGCCACACTCGAGACATGTTGCTGGCCACATGGGGAGAGTGCCTTTGTCACTCTGTGGCTAGTAACAAAGCCTGCACTGGGTGGAGATGCTATCACCTCCCCCTTGCAGGAGCTGTAACACCTGGCGGTGAGCCTCAAAGGCTCACCGCCTTTGTTCCAGCGCCACAGGGCATTCCAGCTAGTGGAGTTGCCCGCCCCCTCCGGCCACGGCCCCACTTTTGGCGGCAAGGCCGGAGGAGATAATGAGAAAAACAAGGAGGAGTCACTGGCCAGTCAGGAGAGCCCCTAAGGCAACCTGAGCTGAAGTGACTCTGACTTTTAGGAATCCTCCATCTTGCAGATGGAGGATTCCCCCAATAGTGATAAGGAAGTGACCCCCTCCCCTTGGGAGGAGGCACAAAGAGGGTGTAGCCACCCTCAGGGCTAGTAGCCATTGGCTACTTCCCTCCCTGACCTAAACACGCCCTCAAATTTAGTATTTAAGGGCTCCCCTGAACCTAGGAAATCAGATTCCTGCAACTTACGAAGAAGAGGACTGCTGAGCTGAAAAACCCCTGCAGAGAAGACGGAGACACCAACTGCTTTGGCCCCAGCCCTACCGGCCTGTCTCCCTCCTTCAGAAGAAAACTGCTCCAGCGACGCTTTCCCCAGGACCAGCGACCTCTGAATCCTCAGAGGACTGCCCTGCTTCCAAAAGACCAAGAAACTCCCGAGAACAGCGGCCCTGTTCAACAAAGACTGCAACTTTGTTTCCAGAGGAGCAGATTTAAAGACCCCTGCAATCCCTGCCAGAAGCGTGAGACTTGCAACACTGCACCCGGCGACCCCGACTCGACTGGTGGAGAAACAACGCTACAGGGAGGACCCCCCGGCGACTCCGAGACTGTGAGTAACCAAAGTTGTCCCCCCTGAACCCCACAGCGACGCCTGCAGAGGGAATCCCGAGGCTCCCCCTGACCGCGACTGCCTGACTCTAAGATCCCGATGCCTGGAAAAGACCCTGCCCCCGCAGCCCCCAGGACCTGAAGGATCGGAACTCCAGTGCAGGAGTGACCCCCAGGAGGCCCTCTCCCTTGCCCAGGTGGTGGCTACCCCGAGGAGCCCCCCTTGCCTGCCTGCATCGCTAGAGAGACCCCTTGGTCTCCCATTGAAACCAATTACAAACCCGACGCTTGTTTGCACACTGCACCCGGCCGCCCCCGCGCTGCTGAGGGTATACTTTCTGTATGGACTTCTGTCCCCCCCGGTGCCCTACAAAACCCCCCTGGTCTGCCCTCCGAAGACGCGGGTACTTACCTGCTGGCAGACTGGAACCGGGGCACCCCCTTCTCCATTGAAGCCTATGTGTTTTGGGCACCACTTTGAACTCTGCACCTGACCGGCCCTGAGCTGCTGGTGTGGTGACTTTGGGGTTGCTCTGAACCCCCAACGGTGGGCTACTTTGGACCCCAATCTGAACCCCGTGGGTGGTTTACTTACCTGCAAGAACTAACATTACTTTACCTCCCCCAGGAACTGTGAAAATTGCACTGTGTCCACTTTTAAAATAGCTATATGTGTTTTATGTAAAAGGTATATATGCTATTGTGATTATTCAAAGTTCCTAAAGTACTTACCTGTAATACCTTTCAAATGAGATATTACATGTAGAATTTGAACCTGAGGTTCTTAAAATAAACTAAGAAAATATATTTTTCTATACAAAAACCTATTTGCCTGGAATTGTCTCTGAGTGTGTGTTCCTCATTTATTGCCTGTGTGTATGTACAACAAGTGATTAACACTACTCCTTTGATAAGCCTACTGCTCGACCACACTACCACAAAATAGAGCATTAGTATTATCTCTTTTTGCCACTATCTTACCTCTAAGGGGAACCCTTGGACTCTGTGCATACTATTCCTTACTTTGAAATAGTGCATACAGAGCCAACTTCCTACAATAGGCGAGGGGTCTCTGAGGGTGGTAGAATACAGGCTGCAGCCCTTGGGAACCCTCTTTAGTATCAATGCCCTAGGTACTAGGGACTTACAGGGGGCCAAAGGTATTGCCAATTGGGGAACAATCGTACAGTTTTAGGGAAAGAGGTCTTGCACTAGGGATCTCGTTAGAAGGAACCCAGTGCACTCTCAGTCAAAACTGCATCATGACCTAGGCAAAAATTGGGGCTGAACATATCAAAAAGGGGCACTTTCCTACACTCCTAGCCCCCCAAACGAAAGAGAATGAGACTAACCTTTCCCAAAAGAGTCTTCATCTTCTAAGTGGAAGAACCTGGAAAGGCCATCTGCATTGGCATGGTGTTTCCCAGGTATGCGTTCCACTGTGAAGTCCATTCCCTGTAAGGAGATGGAGCAACTTAACAGTTTGGGGCTTTCACTTTTCATTTGCATCAGCCATCTGAGAGGCCTGTGGTCAGTTTGAGCTAGGAAGTGAAAACTAAACAAGTATGACCTCAACTTCTTCAGGGGCCAAACCACACAGCAAGGTCTTCCCTCTCAATTGCATCCCTACTCTGCTCTCTGGGGAGTAACCTCCTGCTAATGAAAGCAAAAGGTTGGTCATGGACAGGGCTGCTCCTATCCCATGTTCAGAGGCATCTGTCTGCACAATAAACCGCTTTAAATAATCTGGAGCTTTTAGAACTGGTGCTGAGCACATTGCTTCCTTCAGGGTGTCAAAAGCCTTTTGAAGGCTCACTCTCCAGTTTACTTTATTTGGCATCTGATTGGAGGTCAGTTCTGTGAGGGGTGCCACAGTGGTATCATACCCCTTCACAAACCTCCTGTAATATCCGGTCAAGCTAAGGAATGCCCTGACTTGGGCCTGGGTGGTTGGAGCTTCTCAGTCCAGAATTGTGTGATCTTAGGTTTTAGTGGTTGAACTTGGCCTCCACCTACAAGGTGACCCAAGTATTCAACCTTGCCCTGCCCTATCTGGCACTTGCTTGCCTTGATAGTGAGGCCTGCACTTTGCAGAGCTATAAGGACCTTTCTGAGGTGGGTCAGGTGATCCTGCCAAGTGAAGCTAAAGACAGCAATATCATCAAGATGTGCTGCACTAAAGGACTCCAACCCAGCCAGGACTTTATTCACCAACCTTTGCTCCAGGGGGCAGACCAATCTGCCAGTACCCTGATGTTAATTCAAAAGTACTGAGAAATTAGGCTGCCCCTAATCTGTCAATCAATTAATCTGCCCTCTGAATAGGGTGTGCATCTGTCTTGGTGACAGCACTGACACCTCTATAGTCCACACAAAACCTCAGCTCTAGTGTACCTCCCTTGGGAATGGGTTTGGGGACTAAGACCACTGGGCTGTCCAGGGAATGTCAGAGGGCTTAATCACCCAAGATCCAGCATCTTGCTTGCTTCAGCTCTGATGCTATCCTTCACCTGGTCAGACTGTCTATAGATTTTACTCTTGACAGGCATATGGTCACCAGTGTCCACATCATGGACGCACCAGTATATCTGACCAGGGGTGAGGGAAAAGAGCTCAGCATACTGCGATAGGACTTGTCTGAAGTCAGCTTGCTGCTGGGCAGTGACGGTGTCTGAAAAGACCACTCCATCAACTGACTTATCTTTGGGGCTTTGGGAGAGGAGGTCAGGGAGAGGCTCACTCTCTTCTTCCTGATCCTCATCAGCGACCATCAGCATGGACACAACAGCCCTGTCATGGAAGAGCTTTAGGTGGTTCACATGGATGACCCTGTGGGGGTTCCTGGGAGTGCCTAGTTCAACCAGATAGGTGACCTCACTCTTCCTTTCAAGGATCTTACCCCCTCTAAGTTTTACATTGGCTCCAAGCCACCAGATTGGTTATCTTTCAAAGCCATGAATATAACCCAGAGGGCTATAAAAGACCCACTACAAAGACCCTGATTTCATTTGCCAACTTTTAATTTCAAGTTGAACAATATGAACTATTTTCATTAATATGTTAGATAAAGGTAGCTTCACTAATCAAACAATCGGACATCCGGATGATGAAAACCGAGATTCATAGCAGAATTTCATGACTCTGAAAACGCTAGTGTCATACAGAGGACAGACGTGTGCTTTATAAATGTGAATCTATCCAAGCACAATCCTATCTAAGTCGCTAGGCAGAAGGATCCTTATATGAATACATACAAAGAATACTGTCAGTCTGCAAACTAGAAGGCCCACTCCAGAGTATGGCAGGGCTATAATGCCACTTCCTATAATGTAACTTCAGTGTGTATGCTATTTAGCTACCACACTTATTTTTACAACTTGTGCCCAATTTAAATTTACTTCTCAGAAGCTCTGTCCTCTCCTGTGGAACTAGAGACATTACAAGTCTTGTGGCTGGATGGAGATATAGTGACTGTGAAACCTGGCTCGCTTTTATTCTACCCCACTTGGGCAAAAGGTGTGATCCAGGACACACTAAGTCACTGTGCTTCATGTTCAATACCTGTGGCTGCATCCTGCAGTGTTTCTACCTTTGCAGTATCTGTCTGAGGTTTGTGCTTGTATTTGCATGGCTTGTCACGCCTTACAAGTTGGGTGCTTCGTTAATGCATGACACTGTGTCACTTTCGAAGTAGCTCTTCTTTAGCGTTCCACAAATCCACACACTACATGTCACTTTCAGCCTTGTGGTTTGCAATGGTGTCGTGGGAATTGACTTGCACTCCACACCTACAAGATACTCCCATGTTGGCATCTCTGGCACTTTCTGTATTCACAGAGCTTGAATATTTCAGAGTGAGCGAGTTCAAGAATGTGTCCGTGTTTGGAAATTCGTCTTCTTACCATGGAAGCACGTCTGACCATCCGCCTGCAGACTGACCCCAGTAGGACATGTGCAGCTGTGGCCTTTGGGCAGAGGAGCCAGAAGGCACAGGTGGCTGCAACCTCCGTTATTTATGTGACATGCCGTGGGCACTGCCAAGAGAGACAAAGACAGATGTACTGTGAGATACGGCAGGTCTTCAAAGAAACATGCAAGCGAGCGCACAGACATATGGGAAAGGGGCACCAGAATGGGGCGGGCCCAAAGGGGAGCTCAGATGTTTCCCAGGGGAGCGTGGAAGCGGCAGAAGACATGCAAGCCAGACAGCGGGCGTGCAGGAGTGGGCAGGGGACACAGGTGGCAGGGCTCAGTAGGTGCAGTAACTGCCAGACTGGCATGCTAATACTTGAAGGGATGCAGTGGGCATCGAATGGAGGTTAAAGGAAGATGGCATGCAGGGATCAGCCAGGGGAAGCCACACAGGAGCAGGCAGAGAGGACACGAGTGAATGCCAACACTGAACACAAGATGCAGGGAAAGCAGAGGTGACACTAGAGTGCAGGAGGGATGGCAGACGGGCACAGGAGATGTAGGTGTTGGCAGACGGAACGTACAGGCAGGAGACGTAAAAGCAGTGAGAGAACATGAGGAAAAAGCAGAAGAGATGTAAAAGCAGGCAGGGGGAATGTATGAACATGTAGGTGATGCAGGAGCAGGCACAGAGGATGGAAGAACAGCCAGAGGACGCAGAGCAGGCAGAAGGATGGTAGGCTGTAATGAATGAATGAACAGGAAGGCGATGCAGGAGCAGGCACAGAGGATGGAAGAACACTCAGAGAGGACGCAGAGCAGGCAGAAGGATGGGCAGCTGTAGGGAATGAACAAGCATGAAGGCGATGCAGGAGCAGGCACAAGGGATGGAAGAACAGCCAGAGGACGCAAAGCAGGCAGAAGGATGGGCGGCTGCAGGGAATGAATGAGCAGGAAGGCGATGCATGAGCAGGCAGAGGGGCTGGGAGAACAGCCAGAGAGGACGCAGAGCAGGCAGAAGGATGGGCAGCTGCAGGGAATGAATGAGCAGGCACAGGGGATGTATGAGCAGGCACAGAGGATGGAAGAACACTCAGAGAGGACACAGAGCAGGCAGAAGTTTGGGCGGCTGTAGGGAATGAATGAGCAGGAAGGCGATGCATGAGAAGGCACAGGGGATGAAGGACACTCAGAGAGGACACAGAGCAGGCAGAAGGATGGGCGGCTGTAGGGAATGAATGAGCAGGAACGGGATGCATGAGCAGGCACAGAGAATGGAAGAACACTGGGAGAGGAGGCAGAGCAGGCAGAAGGATGGAAGAACACTCAGAGAGGACGCAGAGCAGGCAGAAGGATGGAAGAACACTCATAGAGGACACAGAACAGGCAGGAGGATGGGGGCTGCAGGGAATGAATGAGCAGGAAGGCGATGCATGAACAGGCACAAGGGATGCTTGAGCAGGCACAAAGAATGGAAGAACACTCAGAGAAGACGCAGAGCAGGCAGAGAACACGCAGAAGTGAGCAGAAGGTCCCCACACCTGGCGAGCGGTGCCGATGAAAGACATGGATGTCCATCAGGTTCTCCAGGTTCTCCCGCAGGGTCCTGCGTTGCAGTCCGGTCTTCCTGTCCGCGCTCTCGATGCTCTTAGATTGCCAGTCCGTCCAGTATATCCGATCCCCATACAGGGTCAGCCCAAAGGGGTGAGGGAGATTGCTTCCAATCAGCACCTGTCAGCAGAGCCCAAAACAAAAGAAACATTACTTGCTCTGTTCGCAAAGTCGCATCTCAATCCGCCTTCTGTCGGTCTAGGTCTAGGGTGCAGGTTAAAAGGGGGGAAGAAAGAAAGTTGCACAAAATGAGTGGCTTGTTCTGCAAGACTGTAAATCCTAATGTTTGTTTTTCTTCAATCAGCTGCCATTTCTACCACCCTGTGGAAGAGCAACAGGCTGCAGCAGTCACTGCTGTGTATACACTTATGAATGAGTGCTGTCTACATGCCTACACAGCCATGTGTACAACAGCATCGTTGCCCATTAATACTATATATTATACCGCTGGAGATAGACTGAAGCACCTCATTAATGCAAAATGTAATAATGCCTGAGAGCGACCCAAGGAAGCGAGAAAATCCCTACTGCGAAGGCAGAGTGGACCAGCCAATCCAAGCACACAACACATCTGTCTCCCCAATGTAAGTGATGGCCCAGTGATTCCCAGCTATAGGTCTACCTGCTAGAAGGTGCAAGCAACAAGTTCACCAAATTATGCGCTCTGTGATCTGCCCAGTACCATGGGGTGCTGCTCATCTGCAACTCTGCATCAAATTAACCAAAGCTTCTGCTCTGTCCTTAACTGTGTAGACTAGTTTTGTATTTTCTACCTTTTCTGTAAAATGTACCATTGTTAGATTGTAAAACGTGCAACCTTGTGTTAATACAAAGCTATCATCATTAATTCTTTTAATCTTTGTGAGGAGCAAGAAGGATTTCCCTGTACATTGCCTGAAATCTCAGAACATCTCAGCTCTGCCTGAGTTTAGAAAGAGAACTTATGAGTCGATGATACAGCACACAGGGTCCAGACGGGGTTGGTCAGCTGGGTTACGGGCGCACCCTACTGTAAGCAGTGCATCAGCTTTCCCACAACTCCAACTTGGAATAATATAAGGTGCAGGAAGGGGAAGTCAAACTGTAAACAGCTTGCAGGTTTTTTATTTTTTCATTGTGTGTAGATTGTTAGTTTCCCCCACCGCTTCAGCTGGTGCTATCCAATGCAACTTCTATCCTTCATGTTGTTTTGTAGCTCAAAGTATTGCAGATTCACACGCTGCTGCCTAATGCAGGGACAGGAATTTCACTTTGTTTTTCCTTAAAGCTTTATCTGTTTGAGCATTAACCTGTGACGTGTGGCTCTGATCAACAGATAATGTCATAAGGAACATCTCTCAGGGACATCAACAGGTTCACATTATAAAAACGGTTACTTACTTGTAGTCCAGGGTCTGCATCATAGGAATCTTCCTTCAAGTCATAACTTTTATGATAATTCCCTGCTCCATACATGGACCCCAGAACACTTTAAAAGTATATTTGTCTATATAACAATATGTGCAGGGTCCCAATCTCCCTATGAGGCAAAGTAACTTTCAGAAGCCGACCCAAGACAAAGTTTTTTTCTGAAATGTAGACTGTAAAATTCTCAAGAGTCCATTTAAATCTACACTCCGGCACTTGACATGTAAAGACCGTCTATCACTGAGGAGAAAATGCAGCCTGAGACTTACAGTTTTTTCCAGCTCATGAGAGAAGGATCCTCGGACATCTGGTGGTGTTCACACTACTACACTTTCTGTTTTACTCATTCACATAATATCTATTGAGTAAATCTGTGTTACTGAAGATTTGGCTCATTTTTCTGTCAAAATGCCCTGGCTTTTCATAAGGTGCCCATCCTGTGGCACAAAGAAGACAGCTTCAGATCCAGACAAAGTCTGTGAGTTTACCATCCTCCCACCGAAGCAAGCAATGTAGGTTCTGCCTAAAATGTCAAAATGATATTGCGAGACAGGAAGGCATCAGGCTCAGGGGAACTTGAAGACATGATGTGAAGGTAGAGAGGGAGCAGAGGCTGACAAGTCATTTGGACCAACATGTTTATCGTTGAGGGAAGGTTCTACGACAGTGTCAATGACGATGCTTTCGAGGCAGACAGAGAAGGGTTCTTCGACAAATCCATCACTGCTGAGATCGATGCCAAAGAGGCACAGATCACCGCCAGCTCCTTCACTCAAGATGAATAAGCTCTGGTCGACATCGAAGCACTGCATGAGTCTTACTGCTTCTGCTACACCGTCCATTCCTTTAATGCAGCCCTTGAATTCACCAAGACTGGACTGTACTTCGATGACTCCCAGATTTTCAATATCTCCACTCACACCTACTCCTAAAAAAGATTCTAAGTCTCTCCAAAGAGGACACACCATGCCCACTTGGAGTCTCACGTTATGTAATCCCATTAGTGGACCCACTAGAATATCTGTTGGCCCATCTTGACTTAGGGCCAGATGTATCAAGGTTTTTTGCATTCGCAAACGGTGTGAATGCCCGTTTGTGAATGGAAAAAGCCAGTTCAGAATGTATGAAAGACATTCTGAACGCAATTTTAAGGAATCGCAAAAATAGCGATTCCTTAAAATTGCGACCCTGTTTAGAGAGTCGCAAATTGAGACTCTCTATATAAGAAATCGCAAATAAAGATTCCTTATTTGCGATTCCTTAGCACATGTATGAAGCCATTCCTAAATGCGATTTGGGCGTTTAGGAATCGCTATTTACCACCAGGTTGAACCTGGCGGTAACCATGTGCAAAATTTAATAATGCATTTAAAATGCATTTTTAAAATGTACATGTAAAGCACACATGCCCTTTTGTCATGTGTGCACCTTATATGTCCCCCTAATTTTTTTTGGGGTGCAGCAGAGGGGGCCTTAGGCCCCCAGCACCCTGGGGTTTTGCATTTCCAAAATCGCGATTTCTGGTTAAGAAATCGCAATTTTGGAAATGCAAAAAATACGCAGATATGGGCCAACAGGCCCATAGGTGCGAATGGGGACAGATTCTCTATTTGCGATTCGGTAATAGCATTAGCGATTTTTAAGAAATCGCTATTACCGAATCGCAAAAATCATACATACCTTTTTGCATTTCTGAAATAGCGATTTCTTAAAAATCGCTATTTGAGAATCGCAAATCGGTTGTATGATACAGCTGGCCCTTAGTTCCTCTGCAACCATGAACTACAGCATAGCCAGAGTTGCCACTGCTGTCGCCAAAACCAAAAAGGGTTCCAAGACAGACATCTATGTCACCACTGGGTGACTGTCCTGCACCTCCTGTCAACACCACCACAACAAATGCCAACTTCGCCATCTAAGAACCCTTGTGCTCCTGATAAGTGTAAAAGGCCAGCGTCAAGATCGAGAGCATGTTCAACACCTAGTGACGGGTTTACTCTTCTGAAACCCAAACTTCTCCTGCAAGAGTCTCTCCAGTGGATAACATTATAACAGTTCACAATGTTTTGGTGAGACGGCATGTAAAATAATCATCAAACTTCTGTTTCTCTTATTCTTGAGGCTCTTTAACCAAGAGCGTCCCGAAGACAGTTGCTTCCCTTGGTGCTGGAACTTCTAGAAATCACCAAAGATAAATTCCTAGCACTGGGCACTATAGAAGCAGTCACTCCAAGAGTGCAAAAGAAATATAATCCCGACAACATGAGTCCAAATTCCTGAAATATGAGCCAAAGCCAGACTCTGATTGTCGCTCCGATAAGAAAGCGATATGTATCGGCACCAGAGACCACCGCTCTGCCCAAAAGAGAGAGCAAAGGATGAATATAACTGGGAGAAAATGTGTAATACTGAAGCAACAGCATCGAAGAATGCAAGTGCTGCAGCTCTCCTTCGCCATCATCACAGGGAAATGTGGCAAGGAATGAGGTCGTTCATAGATGACCTCCCTAAACATTGTCAACAAGATTTTAAGAGAAGATGGTGGCAAACCAGGCAATAACAGCAGCTGTTGACAATTCGGAATTAGATAGCAACAGGATATTGCTATGGGGTCTCAGTCTGCAGATAATCCTGGCTGAGTCTGACCACCTAAAACAAGATGCTCCAAAAAAGATCAACTTACGTTTGGTCAAGTCACACAGGGAGAAGTGGTTCAAACAATAAATGAAGTGGAGACCCACAGGGATGTAGAACTGGAAGAAAAACATGTTTCGAAGCAACAATAAATGTCAAAAGATACCAGGGTCCAGTTCAATCCCCTTGTTAGCAATATCAACCCCAAAAACATCAAGTACCGAAGTATAGGTAGACAGGGATAAGGTCGATCTTGGGGCAAAGGCACAAAGAAAATGGGCTCGTCAGGAGGACTTTGACTTTTCAAGTGAGTGCTGGGAGAGAATTAATCACCTACATTTCTCAGAGGTGCGAACTGGCATCGAATTATATTTTTCATTAAATGGCTGTTATATCGAACCCCGCAAACCTTATCCCGTGTGGTACCCAGCTGTCCTGATCTCTGTTTTCGCTGTAAGGCAGTAGGGGTGGCGGGTTGGATACATGTGATTGGGACATGTCGATGTATACAGGAATACCGGGGTGGAATATTCAAGATGCTAACAACTATGGCTCAGGTTATTATAACTCCCAGTATCCGGTTGTTGTGCCTAGGCTTCGACCCTGAGGCAAGGCTCCCTTCCAGGTGTGAGAACCTAATTTTTATCGCCACTGTGGATGCCAGATCTCTCTTGTTAAGAAACTGGCGATCTGAGTTATCTCCCACCCCTCAAGAATGGCGGAGCAAAATGATGCAAGTCAGAAATCAGGAAATGAGATGTGCTAGCAGAATAGGAAGTGGTAAAAAATCTTCCTCGATCTGGGGCGAATTATTTTTAGACAATCATGGGTAAATCTGCTCTTGAGTCACCTACTGAATGAATCTGCATAGCTACCTATTCTTAGTGTTTCTGTTTAGAGCTCTTTCTCTGGGAGCCACTGGGGAAATTATTTAAGACAAAGTTTGGAATTGCAATGTATTTTTTCTTTCTGTTATCTTGGTGGATCCTGATAAAAACTCAATAAAAAGAAGTAAAAAAAAAAAAAAAAAGTACCGAAGTATCCTTACAGCAAGAAACCACTGAAATAACAGCTGCGAGACAGTCAAAATTGGAAGACACTCCTCCAGGAACAGAAAGTGACAACCTAGTGCCCTCCACCCACCGTTCGCAACTCCGGTTGGGGTAGAAGTATCGTGTCACTTGGCAGAGTGAAGTCTCACAACATCGGACAACCGGGTGCTAAACAGAGTAAGTTGGGGTTACTCCTTAAGATTGAAAGCCAGCCCACTGCTTGCACCCCCAAAGATTGAAAGATCAGATTGTAGCTTCAAGAAAAAAACTCAGTCTTGTTAAAAAAAAGTGCAATATATTATGTTCCATTACCTTTTTTATTAAGGTGAAAGAATACATTCAGGATATTTCCTGTCGCAGAAAAGCAGTGACAAAGTGCAGATCGATACTCGACTTGCGCTTTTGCTACAAATATGTAAAAAGGGTAATATTCAGAATGCAAGTCTTGTATCAATTCTTTGCTTATCTAGAAAGGAAAGATTGGCTGTGAGTAATAGATCGTCAAGACCCTCACCTAGAGAGAAAGCAGCAACAACAGCTTGGCTTAGAAATGTTCCTTTATGATATCTGCAGGGCTGCCACTCGGAAATCAGTGCGCACTCACAAAGCACTCCTGCTCTGATTCAGATGCTCAGGCTGATTCTGAAGTACATGAAGCCACCCTGAGCAATCAGTCTGATACGGATGAGCTACAGAGACAGTCTTAATGTTCTTGTGTTAGACAGAGGACAGCTTGCTGCTCGAATCTAACGTTTATGACTACAATGAGGATGTTACGATGTAGTCCTGCTTCTGCGTCGCAGGAATCTTCATTGAAGGAGTAAATGGCCCACCTGCCTCCTCCACTGGCTTGTCTTGGGAATTCGAAATGCAATTGATGCACCTTTGGGCGCTCACTCCTACAGCTTCCTCACTGTAAAGACGATCTGACTGAGGAAGGTAACTGAGAGTGAGGCGCATCATGGATAGCAGAAGCTCCTGATTCCTAAAGGCAAAGCCGTCTTCTTCACAGGTTTACAATATGAGCCTACCAGGCTGTATTTGTCCCTCAATGACTGACAGTCTACGTGTTTTTACATCTCAAATGCTACAACAAGTTACAGTTGACATTTCTGAATCGAGCTGCCATGGTTAGTCTCCTGAAGGGTGCCTCAACTCACGTGTAAACTGCAGATTGCAGATTTCTGTGGAACCATGAGCATGTGAGGTGAATGGACGCAGCGAAGGGATCAGAGGATGCACTCCAGCTCTGTGGGATTACTGAGATGGAATTCCACTAGTAATATGCATTTGACAAGGTGCATTTTGATACGTAACCTTGGGCAGTATGGTGCTGAGTAGTCAACAAGAGGAGAAAGAACTGGGTGGGCCCCTTAAAAGTTGCTTCACTCTAAGCACACTAAGAGGTTTTACCCCTTTACAAAACTGCTACATTGACCAACACCAAACCAAACTTGGACCACAAGATCATGCTGGCCCAGCTCCAACTGCTTTTGGTGTAAAACCATTCAGCAACCCAAGAGAAAATGTAAAAAAAAAGGCAAAATGTATAGCTATCCTGTTGATAAGCTTTGTATACTAATTCACTTACCAGCACCTGAACCTGAGCACTAAACTGATTTTGAAAAGATAACTGTTTTAGCACCGGATGCCTATTTTGTTGAAACCAGAAATCACTTTGCAAACCTTGTTACAAAACTGTTTCTGTGGGGGAACAGAGGCCTCAGTTCATTTTTCCTAAAAATAAATGAAAAAAACTCTGCCCACAAGACTTCACAGACGTATCTTTAGGTTTGTAACCAACGTGCAAACTGTTTCCTTCTCAACCAAGCTGAGTGTGAACAGCTTTGTCTCCTAGAACCCCAACCCCGCACTGGCACCAATATACACTGCACGCAGGGCAGTGCCATGCCCCTCTTCAGTACCAGGCGTTAATGGTATATAGTTGCAATGCAAGCTGCTCTACAGAAACAATATTGCATATTCTAGACTCGTCCTCTAAGAATGAGCACTGAAAAAACATTCTGAAAATAAGGTAACATTTCTGACACATCACTATTTGGGAGACATATGCACAGCACATGCAACTCTAGCCCATCACCGCTGCGTAAGGTGTAGTCATTTGATCGACCAGGTATAGTCTGGTGGAAAGGTGCTCACCCTGCGGTCAGATCCATCCAGGTTAGAGAACTCTATGCTTTTAGTGCCAGCATCCGTCCAGTACAGCCGCTCCGCCTCATAGTCAATGGCCAACCCGTTGGGCCACGTCAGATTGGATGAGATGATAACAATGCGCCCTGATGCATCCATGCCAGCACGCTCGATTTTAGGGCTGGCTCCCCAATCCGTCCAGTACATGAAGCTGTGAAATGAACAAGAGATTTATTGCCATGGGTGCGTCAGCCTCTCTCTTCCCTCTTGATGTTCTTCACCTTCTAGCATACACAGGATGGTGACCTCAAAGGCCAGCACAGGGATCCAGGAGGAATGTCTCGGTCTCCAAACACCAATGATACAGACATTGTTTGAGATTGCCCATTGGTTAACAATGATGCTCACCCTCCGACGGGATCCACCACAATGTCTCGAGGCCGGTCCAGGTTCTCCCAGATCAATACCGTCCGCATGGAGCCATCTGTGTTTGAAACTTCTATCCGATCAGTTCCTGCAAGACCCAGCAATGACAGTTTGAAAGGTGAGAGAGGAAAAAGCAAAGAAGCGTGAGCAGGGAAGGAAAATAACAGGTGGCTGAGAGGTAGAAAAGGGGTCATGAGACAGATGAGGGAGGAAAGGCAAGGCAATGCAGATGAGAGAAAGAGGCCCGCAAGCCCTCCTTGTTTCTCACCAATAGGTTGGAATATATATCCAAGTTCACCCCACATTCATTCTTCAGTCAAGGCAAGAAACATCTTGGGTTGCGCCTATTATCTAAAAGACACAGCGCCTGATTTAGAGCTAGGCAGAAGGGTTACTCCGTCATAAGTTGATGGATATCCTGTCCACCGAAATCTAAATCCCACAGAATATAATGGGATTTAGATTTCAGCAGACGGGCTATCCGGCACCGTTGTGACTGAGTAACCCGTCCGCAGAGTTCTAAATCTGGCCCCCATTTAACTAGTTGCAACTGTATGGTGTAAAGTCTGGCTGCGGGATGACCTTAGGTGGCACCTTGAGCACTGGGTGTAGCCTGGAGGCTTCTCTCCTGTAGGTTCACCCCTGCCCAGTGTTCCTGGATACAGCCAGTTGGCTTTCCTCTTCAAATTAGACTCTTCTTCCAAATCACAGCCACCGGTACAGATAATCAACAAATTCAAGACACTCACCCCCCACTTCAAGACCTGTACCTAGTAGCACCACTGTACCTGCATCCGTCCAGTACAGCTTGTTGGTGACCCAGTCCATTGCCAGTCCAGCAGGGCTCTCGAGGCTGCTATCAACCACAACCTGACAACAAAGCAAAGCACTAGAGTGAGACACACGGGTGGAGTATGAGGACTCAAACACACAGAGAGGACCTTTTCAGAGAACAGAATCATAGCAGACACAGCTGTGGTCAGGAAGAGGACAGACACAGGGTGAGGGTTTCTCTAAACAGCAGAAAACTAGAAGCAGATGCATAACTGAGATAAAGGGGGAGCCTTTCCAGAGAACAAAATCAGAGAAGAGGCTGGGGTGTGACCCCAAGAGGCAGAGATAAAGGACATTTCAAGAGAGCAGATGACTAGAATCACAAAGGCGACAAATTCACACAAACAACACTAAATGGGCATGTAAGCCAAAATGCTGGGCTTGATCCAGTATGAAGCACAGAGATGGCCAGTCTAAATGGCTTGTGTTATTATGAACTGAAACGAGTTTAAACTTGTGGGATTTTTGAGGTTTCTGTGCTGGTGTGCAGTTTCTGCTGAAGGGCTGTGAGAGGAGCATGCATCAGTAGGCAGTGTGAAAAATGTGTCCTAGGGTACAGCGTGAGAGGCCTGTGCTGGTGGGCAGAGTTTGTAATAATGGGCGGTGTGAAAAGTGTGTCCTTGTATACAGTGTAATAGGACTGTGCTGGTGGGTAGAGTTTGCAATGATGGGCAGTGGAGAAGTCTGTCCTTGGATAAAGTGTGAGAGGCCTGTGCTGGTGGGCAGAGTTTGTAATGATGGGCAGTGGAGAAGTCTGTCCTTGGATACAGTGTGAGAGGCCTGTGCTGGTGGGCAGAGTTTGTAATAATGGGCAGTGGAGAAGTGTGTCCTTGGATACAGTGGGAGAGGTCTGTGCTGGTGGGTAGAGTTTGCAATTATGGGCAGTGGAGAAGTGTGTCCTTGGATACAGCGTGAGAGGCCTGTGCTGGTGGGCAGAGTTTGTAATAATGGGCAGTGTGAAAAGTGTGTCCTTGTATACAGTGTATGAGGCCTGTACTGGTGGGTAGAGTTTGCAATGATGGGCAGTGGAGAAGTGTGTCCTTGGATACAGTGGGAGAGGTCTGTGCTGGTGGGTAGAGTTTGCAATTATGGGCAGTGGAGAAGTGTGTCCTTGGATACAGCGTGAGAGGCCTGTGCTGGTGGGCAGAGTTTGTAATAATGGGCAGTGTGAAAAGTGTGTCCTTGTATACAGTGTATGAGGCCTGTACTGGTGGGTAGAGTTTGCAATGATGGGCAGTGGAGAAGTGTGTCCTTGGATACAGTGGGAGAGGTCTGTGCTGGTGGGTAGAGTTTGCAATTATGGGCAGTGGAGAAGTGTGTCCTTGGATACAGCGTGAGAGGTATGTGCTGGTGGGTAGAGTTTGCAATGATGGGCAGTGGAGAAGTGTGTCCTTGGATACAGCGTGAGAGGTCTGTGCTGGCGGGCAGAGTTTGCAATGATGGGCAGTGGAGAAGTCTGTTCTTGGATACAGTGTGAGAGGTCTGTGCTGGCGGGCGGAGTTTGCAATGATGGGCAGTGGAGAAGCCTGTCCTTGGATACAGTGTGAGAGGCCTGTGCTGGTGGGTGGAGTTTGCAATTATGGGCAGTGGAGAAGTCTGTTCTTGGATACAGTGTGAGAGGCCTGTGCTGGTGGGTGGAGTTTGCAATTATGGGCAGTGGAGAAGTGTGTCCTTGGATACAGCGTGAGAGGTATGTGCTGGTGGGTAGAGTTTGCAGTGATGGGCAGTGGAGAAGTGTGTCCTTGGATACAGCGTGAGAGGTATGTGCTGGTGGGTAGAGTTTGCAATGATGGGCAGTGGAGAAGTGTGTCCTTGGATACAGTGGGAGAGGTCTGTGCTGGTGGGTGGAGTTTGCAATGATGGGCAGTGGAGAAGCCTGTCCTTGGATACAGTGTGAGAGGCCTGTGCTGGTGGGTGGAGTTTGCAATGATGGGCAGTGGAGAAGTGTGTCCTTGGATACAGTGGGAGAGGTCTGTGCTGGTGGGTAGAGTTTGCAATTATGGGCAGTGGAGAAGTATGTTCTTGGATACAGTGTGAGAGGCCTGTGCTGGTGGGTGGAGTTTGCAATGATGGGCAGTGGAGAAGTCTGTTCTTGGATACAGTGTGAGAGGTCTGTGCTGGCGGGCAGAGTTTGCAATGATGGGCAGTGGAGAAGTCTGTTCTTGGATACAGTGTGAGAGGTCTGTGCTGGCGGGTAGAGTTTGCAGTGATGGGCAGTGTGAGAAGTTTGTACTTGGGTAAAGTGTGAACGCCTAACTTGAGGGCACATTCTATGTCATGAAGAGAGTGCCTGTGCTCAAACGGATCCCTCCTGAAGCAAACAATCACAGCTATCCACCATCATGGCCTGGTTGTGGAGTGCCAAGCCTCACAGGTAAGGTATTGTGCAAACCCCAACGCCTGAACTAATGCGACTGCACAGGCACAACTCAATTCATATTGGAGATCTGCAGTGTCAATTTTTATTGGCTAAAAAATGTACAACTGTTATGTAAGTCCCGTTTTCAGCTTAAACTGAGTTTACAACTTCCCACCCCAGAGAAGACTCGAAATAATGCAAGGTGTGCACAGAAGGTGCACGTGTAAGCATGTCTTCAGCACTGGCAAGGTGTGCACAGAAGGTGCACGTGTAAGCATGTCTTCAGCACTGGCAAGGTGTGCACAGAAGGTGCACGTGTAAGAATGTCTTCAGCACTGGCAAGGTGTGCACAGAAGGTGCACACATGTACGCATGTCTTCAGCACTGGCAAGGTGTGCACAGAAGGTGCACGTGTAAGCATGTCTTCAGCACTGGCAAGGTGTGCACAGAAGGTGCACACATGTACGCATGTCTTCAGCACTGGCAAGGTGTGCACAGAAGGTGCACGTGTAAGCATGTGTTCAGCACTGGCAAGGTGTGCACAGAAGGTGCACGTGTAAGAATGTCTTCAGCACTGGCAAGGTGTGCACAGAAGGTGCACACATGTACGCATGTCTTCAGCACTGGCAAGGTGTGCACAGAAGGTGCACGTGTAAGCATGTCTTCAGCACTGGCAAGGTGTGCACAGAAGGTGCACACATGTACGCATGTCTTCAGCACTGGCAAGGTGTGCACAGAAGGTGCACGTGTAAGCATGTCTTCAGCACTGGCAAGGTGTGCACAGAAGGTGCACACATGTACGCATGTCTTCAGCACTGGCAAGGTGTGCACAGAAGGTGCACACATGTACGCATGTCTTCAGCATTGGCGCCATGAACCAGTTCCCTGTTGAATATACACAGACAAAACGCAGCAGCTGCCAAAAATCTAAATTTCAAAAATACAACCATATAAAAAATGATCCCCTAAACTGATTCAACCTGTCTTAAGTTTCTAGATCCAGTCAAATATGCATTCCAATACTTGCAGAACTGGGGTTATTTACTCCCCCAACTCCAGCCACAGAATATCTGAGGACAAATGCTTGGATGGGTTTAGGAATAAAAAAACATTTCTAGGGAAATAGTTATGCCTCATCAATATTTTCAGTCTTTTACTCCAGAGTCTAGCATTGAAGCTGGGCTTTGAGACCGTCGGGTGGACTGAGAAGCCTGATGCCAAGAGTAAGGGGCAGAGGAGGTGTGTGTCTCTGCACGCGCATGCACGTGGCCCTTTCAAGAGTACTCGCGGGAAAGGGGCATTACCTGCTGCCCGCTGCCGTCCCAGCGGGCTCGGTTAATGGAGTCGGTGGTGATATCGGTCCAATACACAAACTCGTCCTTAGCATCCCAGTCCAGAGCCACGGCACTGCGCACGTCGGACACAGGGATAACGTCATCCGAGAGATCTTCAGTGTCAAAGCTGATCCGACGGATGTCCGTCCTTCGAGCAAAAAGCAGGAACTTGTCAAGACCTGATCAAAGGTCGAAAGGGCTCCTTTTAATTCCTCTACAGGTCAACATTAAATCGTAACAATCACAGGGGCACAGGTGCTGACTCTCTGCAGTACTAACTCCACCAGGTGGGGTAGTTTGGGGACTTTGGGGTAGTCCACGTTCATACAAAGGACTCACTCAATTAAATGGGGGCTTTAGGGGTAGCGGTCAGACCTAAGCATTAGTGCATCGGGTGAAATGAAGCCTCTAAGGGGCACTTTGTGTTACAAAGCAAGATCAGCATGCCTCATCGGAAGTAGTTGGCACTAAATAGTTGGGCAATGCTCCATCAAGGGTAGACACAAGGATATTAGAGGCAGTCAGTACTACAAATCGAAGCGTGGCTCCACCGAGGGCAGAATTAGGGTCTTAGGGCAGTTAGTGCTGACATGATCCACCAGAGGGGGAACAGCTGGAGACTACGGTCAGGTATGAATTCACACGGAAGCTCTCCTTCACTGTGTTGGGCGGGCGCCTTTCCTCGCTGGAGCGTAGGATGGCATTTGCCGAGGAAGTTAGTACTAGATACTCAAGCCTTCCCCACTGCAATGAGGGGGAGAATCTGAACAAAGGTTAGTGCCTCAAACAGTTCATGGTCAACATAAGGAAACACAGGACGCCTCGAGCAGACTGGAAGTCTTGGGTGTGATAAGATCTATACACTTGGGACAGGTATTAAGAGACATGCGCTCAGAAAAGGGTGAGTGCTGGATGGGTTAGTGGGCCATGATGGGACTGGTGGCATCAGGTCCCTCTGCCAGCCTGAGCTCAGTCTACCTCCACCAGCCCAAGCGCTACCTCTCTCTGCCAGCAGCCCAAGCTCAGCCTCCCTCCCTGTACCAGACCCAGCTCAGCCTCCCTCCCTGTATCAGACCCAGCTCTGCCTCCCTCCCTGTATCAGACCCAGCTCTGCCTCCCTCCCTCCGTCAGACCCAGCTCACCCTCCCTCCCTGCGTCAGACCCAGTATCAGACCCAGCTCAACCTCCCTCCCTGTATCAGACCCAGCTCTGCCTCCCTCCCTCCGTCAGACCCAGCTCACCCTCCCTCCCTGCGTCAGACCCAGTATCAGACCCAGCTCAGCCTCCCTCCCTGCGTCAGACCCAGTATCAGACCCAGCTCAGCCTCCCTCCCTGCGTTAGACCCAGCTCAGCCTCCCTCCCTGTATCAGACCCAGCTCTGCCTCCCTCCCTCCGTCAGACCCAGTATCAGACCCAGCTCACCCTCCCTGCGTCAGACCCAGTATCAGACCTAGCTCAGCCTCCCTCCCTGCGTCAGACCCAGTATCAGACCCAGCTCAGCCTCCCTCCCTGTATCAGACCTAGCTCTGCCTCCCTCCCTGCGTCAGACCCAGCTCACCCTCCCTCCCTGCGTCAGACCCAGTATCAGACCCAGCTCAGCCTCCCTCCCTGCGTCAGACCCAGTATCAGACCCAGTTCAGCCTCCCTCCCTGTATCAGACCCAGCTCTGCCTCCCTCCCTGCGTCAGACCCAGCTCACCCTCCCTCCCTGCGTCAGACCCAGTATCAGACCCAGCTCAGCCTCCGTCCCTGTATCAGACCCAGCTCTGCCTCCCTCCCTGCGTCAGACCCAGCTCACCCTCCCTCCCTGCGTCAGACCCAGTATCAGACCCAGCTCAGCCTCCCCCCCTGCGTCAGACCCAGCTCAGCCTCCCTCCCTGTATCTGACCCAGCTCTGCCTCCCTCCCTGCGTCAGACCCAGCTCACCCTCCCTCCCTGCGTCAGACCCAGCTCTGCCTCCCTCCCTCCGTCAGACCCAGCTCAGCCTCCCTGTGTCAGACCCAGCTCAGCCTCCCCGTGTCAGACCTAGCTCAGCCTCCCTCCCTGCGTCAGACCCAGCTCAGCCTCCCTCTCTGCGTCAGACCCAGCTCAGCCTCCCTCCCTGTACCAGACCCAGCTCAGACTCCCTCCCTGTACCAGACCCAGCTCTGCCTCCCTCCCTCCGTCAGACCCAGCTCAGCCTCCCCGTGTCAGACCTAGCTCAGCCTCCCTCCCTGCGTCAGACCCAGCTCACCTTCCCTCCCTGCGTCAGACCCAGTATCAGACCCAGCTCAGCCTCCCTCTCTGCGTCAGACCCAGCTTGGCCTCCCTCCCTGTATCTGACCCAGCTCTGCCTCCCTCCCTCCGTCAGACCCAGCTCAGACTCCCTCCCTGTATCTGACCCAGCTCTGCCTCCCTCCCTCCCTGCGTCAGACCCAGCTCAGCCTCCCTCCCTGCGTCAGACCCAGCTCAGCCTCCCTCCCTGTACCAGACCCAGCTCAGCCTCCCCGTGTCAGACCCAGCTCTGCCTCCCTCCCTCCCTCCGTCAGACCCAGCTCACCCTCCCTCCCTGCGTCAGACCCAGTATCAGACCCAGCTCAGCCTCCCTCCCTGCGTCAGACCCAGCTCAGCCTCCCGCCCTGTATCTGACCCAGCTCTGCCTCCCTCCCTCTCTCCGTCAGACCCAGCTCAGACTCCCTCCCTGTATCAGACCCAGCTCTGCCTCCCTCCCTCCGTCAGACCCAGCTCAGCCTCCCTGTGTCAGACCCAGCTCAGCCTCCCCGTGTCAGACCTAGCTCAGCCTCCCTCCCTGCGTCAGACCCAGCTCACCTTCCCTCCCTGCGTCAGACCCAGTATCAGACCCAGCTCAGCCTCCCTCCCTGCGTCAGACCCAGCTCAGCCTCCCCGTGTCAGACCCAGCTCTGCCTTCCTCCCTCCAGCTCACCCTCCCTCCCTGCGTCAGACCCAGTATCAGACCCAGCTCAGCCTCCCTCCCTGCGTCAGACCCAGCTCAGCCTCCCTCCCTGTATCTGACCCAGCTCTGCCTCCCTCCCTCCGTCAGACCCAGCTCAGACTCCCTCCCTGTATCAGACCCAGCTCTGCCTCCCTCCCTCCGTCAGACCCAGCTCAGCCTCCCCGTGTCAGACCCAGCTCAGCCTCCCCGTGTCAGACCTAGCTCAGCCTCCCTCCCTGCGTCAGACCCAGCTCACCCTCCCTCCCTGCGTCAGACCCAGCTCAGCCTCCCCGTGTCAGACCCAGCTCTGCCTTCCTCCCTCCAGCTCACCCTCCCTCCCTGCGTCAGACCCAGTATCAGACCCAGCTCAGCCTCCCTCCCTGCGTCAGACCCAGCTCAGCCTCCCTCCCTGTATCTGACCCAGCTCTGCCTCCCTCCCTCCGTCAGACCCAGCTCAGACTCCCTCCCTGTATCAGACCCAGCTCTGCCTCCCTCCCTCCGTCAGACCCAGCTCAGCCTCCCCGTGTCAGACCCAGCTCAGCCTCCCCGTGTCAGACCTAGCTCAGCCTCCCTCCCTGCGTCAGACCCAGCTCACCCTCCCTCCCTGCGTCAGACCCAGTATCAGACCCAGCTCAGCCTCCCTCCCTGTATCTTAAAGGTGAAATATTTAAAAATTAATGGAGTTCGTTTTTTGAAGATACTACATCTACCATGATGCAATGGGGCAGATTAATTGCTGGGATGTCAGGCAGGTGCGCTCCTAACTGTTTGTGACTTTAAAGGCTCCCTTGAGCTACTGGGCTGACGAGCTCTGGAGCAGGCACCAGCATGCCAGGAAAGAGGTACTGAAACCGGGGGATTTATGGCAGCATTCCCAGCACCCCGCAAATATGTTCTCTGCTGAAGAAGGGACTAACCCAGAAACACATGTGTCCAGAGATGCACAGTAAAGGCTGTACCTACTTAAAGGTGAAATATTTAAAAATTAATGGAGTTCGTTTTTTGAAGATACTACATCTACCATGATGCAATGGGGCAGATTAATTGCTGGGATGTCAGGCAGGTGCGCTCCTAACTGTTTGTGACTTTAAAGGCTCCCTTGAGCTACTGGGCTGACGAGCTCTGGAGCAGGCACCAGCATGCCAGGAAAGAGGTACTGAAACCGGGGGATTTATGGCAGCATTCCCAGCACCCCGCAAATATGTTCTCTGCTGAAGAAGGGACTAACCCAGAAACACATGTGTCCAGAGATGCACAGTAAAGGCTGTACCTACTTAAAGGTGAAATATTTAAAAATTAATGGAGTTCGTTTTTTGAAGATACTACATCTACCATGATGCAATGGGGCAGATTAATTGCTGGGATGTCAGGCAGGTGCGCTCCTAACTGTTTGTGACTTTAAAGGCTCCCTTGAGCTACTGGGCTGACGAGCTCTGGAGCAGGCACCAGCATGCCAGGAAAGAGGTACTGAAACCGGGGGATTTATGGCAGCATTCCCAGCACCCCGCAAATATGTTCTCTGCTGAAGAAGGGACTAACCCAGAAACACATGTGTCCAGAGATGCACAGTAAAGGCTGTACCTACTTAAAGGTGAAATATTTAAAAATTAATGGAGTTCGTTTTTTGAAGATACTACATCTACCATGATGCAATGGGGCAGATTAATTGCTGGGATGTCAGGCAGGTGCGCTCCTAACTGTTTGTGACTTTAAAGGCTCCCTTGAGCTACTGGGCTGACGAGCTCTGGAGCAGGCACCAGCATGCCAGGAAAGAGGTACTGAAACCGGGGGATTTATGGCAGCATTCCCAGCACCCCGCAAATATGTTCTCTGCTGAAGAAGGGACTAACCCAGAAACACATGTGTCCAGAGATGCACAGTAAAGGCTGTACCTACTTAAAGGTGAAATATTTAAAAATTAATGGAGTTCGTTTTTTGAAGATACTACATCTACCATGATGCAATGGGGCAGATTAATTGCTGGGATGTCAGGCAGGTGCGCTCCTAACTGTTTGTGACTTTAAAGGCTCCCTTGAGCTACTGGGCTGACGAGCTCTGGAGCAGGCACCAGCATGCCAGGAAAGAGGTACTGAAACCGGGGGATTTATGGCAGCATTCCCAGCACCCCGCAAATATGTTCTCTGCTGAAGAAGGGACTAACCCAGAAACACATGTGTCCAGAGATGCACAGTAAAGGCTGTACCTACTTAAAGGTGAAATATTTAAAAATTAATGGAGTTCGTTTTTTGAAGATACTACATCTACCATGATGCAATGGGGCAGATTAATTGCTGGGATGTCAGGCAGGTGCGCTCCTAACTGTTTGTGACTTTAAAGGCTCCCTTGAGCTACTGGGCTGACGAGCTCTGGAGCAGGCACCAGCATGCCAGGAAAGAGGTACTGAAACCGGGGGATTTATGGCAGCATTCCCAGCACCCCGCAAATATGTTCTCTGCTGAAGAAGGGACTAACCCAGAAACACATGTGTCCAGAGATGCACAGTAAAGGCTGTACCTACTTAAAGGTGAAATATTTAAAAATTAATGGAGTTCGTTTTTTGAAGATACTACATCTACCATGATGCAATGGGGCAGATTAATTGCTGGGATGTCAGGCAGGTGCGCTCCTAACTGTTTGTGACTGTATCTGACCCAGCTCTGCCTCCCTCCCTAAGTCAGACCCAGCTCAGACTCCCTCCCTGTATCAGACCCAGCTCTGCCTCCCTCCCTCCGTCAGACCCAGCTCAGCCTCCCAGTGTCAGACCCAGCTCAGCCTCCCCGTGTCAGACCCAGCTCAGCCTCCCCGTGTCAGACCCAGTATCAGACCCAGCTCAGCCTCCCTCCCTGCGTCAGACCCAGCCCTGCCTCCCTCCCTGTATCAGACCCAGCTCTGCCTCCCTCCCTCCCTCCGTCAGACCCAGCTCAGCCTCCCCGTGTCAGACCCAGCTCAGCCTCCCTCCCTGCGTCAGACCCAGCTCAGCCTCTCTCCCTGCGCCAGACCCAGCTCAGCCTCCCTCCCTGCGTCAGACCTAGGTCAGCCTCCCCGTGTCAGACCTAGTATCAGACCCAGCTCTTTCACCTGCCTAAGTCCTAGCTAAGTCCCACCACCTGCTACAGCTGCGCCTTCCTCCACCAGACCCAACAGAGCCTCTCCTCAGCCTGCCAAAGCTAAGCCTCCCTCTGTCAGTCCCAGAAAACCTCTCCCCGCCAGCCCTCAGTCAGCAGCAGCAAGCCTCCATTAGTCAGTTCCGTCAAAGCCCCCCTCAGTCAGCCCCAGCAGAGGCACCTTCAGTCAGTCCCATCAAAGTCTCCCTCCGCCAGCCCCAGCACAGCGTCCCTCAGTCAATTCCACCAAAGTCTTCCTCAGCCAGCCCCAGCTGAGCCTTCCTTAGCCAAACCTAGCAGAGCCTCCCTCAGTCAGCTCAATATCAGCCTCCCTCAGTCAGTCCCTGCTGACCCTCCCTCAGACAGTCCCAGCTAAGTGTCCAGTGAATTCCAGTGATACTCAGTCAGCACCAGTTGAGCCTCCCTAAGTCAGTCCCAGCTGACCCTCCCTCCCTCCGTCAGTCAGTCAGTCAGTCCCAGCAGACCCTCCCTCAGTCAGTCCCAGATCAGCCTCCCTCAGTCAGCCCCAGATAAGCCTCTCTCAGTCAGCCCCAGTTGAGCCTCCATCACTCAATTCCATCAAAGCCTTCCTCAGCCAGACCCAGCAGAGCCTTCCTTAGCCAAACCTAGCAAAGTCTCCCTCAGTCAGCCCCAGCTGAGCCTCCCTCAGTCAGCCCCAGCTGAGCCTCCCTTAGTTAGCCGCAGCTGAGCCTCCCTCAGTAAGCCGCAGCTGAGCCTCCCTCAGTCAGTCCCAGATCAGCCTCCCTCACTCTGTCCCAGCTAAGCCTGACTCCATCATCCCTCAGTGAGCCTCCATCAATTCTAGATAACCCATCTCCCCACCCGCAGACAGGCCTTATGTTTCTATTTTGTGTATCCACGGAACACTTACTTTGCGCACATGCACGGCTGCTGATCTTGCGGAAGCCAGTAGGGCAAGCACACGTGTGATTCTGAAAACTGGGAAGGCACAGATGGGTGCAACCTCCATTGTTGCTCCCACAGCGGTTTCTCCCTGCTCAAACGGCAAAGACACAAAAACCATGTGTTAGGCACGCAAGACATCAGTGCTTGTGAAGAAACAGAACATGCCTTTCTGCAGAAGGCGCATCAGAGCAAAGGGTCTGTTGTCCAGAAGAGATCGGTACGTACCTGTAACAAGGGTTGTGCAGTCTGATTCCCAGTGCAGCGCAAACATGACAATTCAGTAGTTACTCAAAGCTGTTGCAGTTTTACTGCTCTTTGGACATAAGCTCAAAGTGCATCTGTAGCCAAACCTTTGTGGTGACAACCCAAGCCCTGCAGCGCCCCCTGGCACCATTGTTTTACTGTTGCAGCTCAGTGTGAGGGACATTCACTGGTGCAAGGCTCAGTCCGTGGGTAATGGTCAGTGCTTCGGCGGGTCCTGTCCAGGGCCACTGGTGTCTCAGGCCACGAGGACGACTCATTCCAACTGGGTGGTCAAGCAACTCCCTTTCTGTGACCTGACGTCCAAGCCAGTGAGGGCAACAGTCAAGGTTTACTTGAAGGGGTGCTTGGGGGGACTAAGAAGCTCAGATAGAGAATGACAGTAACACTCAATAACTTCAATATCCAACCAGTGCTGTCTCCAAAAAAGATCAGGACTTCTATTTACAGTTAATTCTTAAAAGAGCCAGCACAATCCATGGGGTGAAAAACACGGCACTAGAACCCTCTTCGGAGAAAATAGGACTCAAATGTTTTTAGAGTTCCCTGCCCAGGCTAGAAGTCTGTAGAGCCAGTGTTGTCCCACGAGGCAGGACTCAGGAGCTCTCTTGCATCCCTGGAATCTGCAGGTTTACTGAAATATTCTTCAACAGGGCTATATTTAAGGGATCAGAGGATTTAAGCTAAAAGGAACTATACATCGTGTTTGGTAGGCTACTTCGAGCCTTCTTTTTTCAATTACTCCGGCTCTGGGTGCAAAGTGAAGAACTCAGAAGGATTGAGAACTTGTGGCTCACTTTCCTGCACAAAGGTCACAAACACTCTTAAAAACTCAACTCCCAGCTCTGACACAAATAGGGCCTTTCAAATAGGGTCCTAAGCGTCTTTGTGTTCAGTTCAGCGGGGTTACTAGGGACCTGGTGCCTCACTGGAATGAAGATCAAGGTAGACCAGTTATGGATCAAAGTCCTTTTCAATGGAATAGAAGCAGAAGTTTGTCTAACCTTGCATTCAAACATCAAGGCCCACCAGGTGATTCACGACCAGGGAAAGACTCCGATGCTGCAGCCAGCTCACGTGCCCAGGCCCCCCACCATGCTGCTCACCGCAGACCCACATGGTGCTGTGGGTGTGATATTGTCCTTAAGAACCTGAACCAGCCTCCCTTTGATGTACGGCAGGATGGCTTTCAGAGCCAGGTGATGCTCAGGCAGACCGCATCACTGCAGCAGTTCAGGAAGGACCTCAAGCCCCGGCTATTCAACTGAGCAGCACGTCCACATGCAGCGCCTTGAGACCCTATCGGTGATTAACCGCGCTCTACAAATCCTTTATTGATTGATTGAAGGCCTGTAACTCCAACAGGTTCATGTGGAGACAGGTCTCTGCCAGAGACCAGAGTCCTCTGATCTCCACCTCTCCTACATGACCCCCCCCAACCCAACTGTGAAGCATCTGTCACCCACGGTCAGCCCTGCCTAGTGAAGAGAGAGGGGTCTGTGGGTGAGCCATGTAGGAAGCGAGGTTCTGGTTGCAGTACCCCCCCACCCCCCACACTATTTGCCTGGTTTATGATGCCACTTTGACTGAACTGCACTGGGTTCCTGCTAACCAGGGCCCCAGTGCCAGTGTTCCTTCCCCAAAACAAGACACCTGGTCACTTGATCCCCGAGTGGCCAGGCCCTTTAGCACTTCTGTAAGTCCCTAGTAAATGGTACCCCTGGTATCTAGGGGATGGGTACTGAAGAGGGCCCCTCAGAGCTGCAGCATAACTTGTGCCACTCTAAGGGACCCAGCACTAAACTCATCCACACTGCCATTGCAGTCTGCGTGACAAGGTGCTTCCAAAAGTGAAAACACAACATGGCACCCAGCCTGTGTGCCATGTGCCTTAAGCACGGCATGTAATATATGTAAGTCACCCCTAAATCAGGCCCTACAGCCCTAAGGCAGGGTGCATGATATTACATGTGGGGGTATATCTGCAAGAACAGATATGCCCCTTCTATGTTTTGGTCTACTCTTAGACATAATTAGTGTGCAGGGAAGCCATTTTAAACATATGAGCTGGACACTGATCACTGCAAGTTTCCAGCTACGTGATGGGTTCACTGAAAATAGGAATGTTTGCTATCAAACATCTCATATTAATAAACCCTCACTGATTCCAATGATGGATTTATTAATATAGGCACCTAGAGCGCACCTTTGAGGTGCCCCCTGAGAATCTACCAACTGATGGCGTGCTCACTGACTAGTTCTAGCCAACCTGCCACCAACAGACAAGATTCTGACCCCCCAAAGGTGAGAGCCTATGCTCTTGGGTGGCCAGAAACAAAGCCTGCTCTGGGAGGGGTGTTACACATCCCTCCCAACAGGATGAGCTGCTGTGGCTGAGCCATGTAGGAAGCTAGGTTCTGGTTGCTCTATATGGTGCACTAAAAAGAAGCACACAGTGCAGAGAGTCCAGAGGATCCCCAATTGGTTTACAGAGGCAAAAGTAGATAACACTAATGCTCTCTTTTAGTGAAGGGTTCCCCCATCTTCTTTTTAGGAATTCTGGGATAGGGGTATGCCTAATCCCCACAGTAAGAGGTCATTTAGGGGGTGAAGTCACCAAAGGGTAAGTCGCCCATTGGCTATTACTCTACACTCCCCTAAAAGTCCCTAAATTGAGTAATTAGGTGCCTCCCTGGCACCAGAAGAACAGACTTGTCTGACAAAAGAAGGACCAAGAACAGCCAATGAAGTGAGAACTGAGGACTGCTGGTAGCCTTTTGTGCAAAACCCTGCCTGCCTACCTGCTCCTGTCTTGACAATTGCAACAACCCGACTCATCCTGCAGCTGTGCAACCTCCAAAAGCCTTGGAGGGCTTCCAGCTCTTCCCCAAACCATCAGCATCCCCGTTTAAGTGGAGAAGCCACTTCCCTGCAGCCTGGAGGCACGAACCTCAACGTCCGGCTCACTGCTCTGCTGACCACCGGGTCCACTGACGCAGCAGTCACCCAGGAGGCTCCAGGAGGTCAGATTCGCCCCCACCAAGTGAGAAAACGACAGGACCCACCGGATCTTTCATGTACCAATAAACGGTGTACCAGACCCTTTAAGCAACCAATGCTTATTTGAGTCAAATCTGGACTCCAACGCCATAACCAGAGACCAGCCGTTGAGGGACGTCAGCATCACAGAGGCCAGCAACAATAATGGACCAGCTGCCCTGTTCTGTCCCCTTCTTGCAGGTCCCACTGTGAACCGTCAGTGCCTTTGATGCAGGAGCACCCGACGACCAAAACCTGCTGCATCCGATCTCCATGACAACCAACGGTGTTCCCCTGCTCTCAGGACTCCCACTGACCGAGCCACCCTGTTGCGAGCTCCCAGATTTGTCCCCAAGTCTCCCTCTACACCCTGTTTCCAAGTGGTTCCCTCTACGCCAACTGTGCAGTGCGCAAGGCATTTGACACATCCAGCACCTCTACATCTGGATGCCCCAGGGCAGGTAAAACTGTAGTGCTGGTGTTTGTAATGACCTTGCCCCCCCTAGGCTCCTACAATCTAAGGGGGACTCCCAAGCTATGACTGTGAAGTATGCAGTAAATGTACTTTACCCAAATAGAGTCTTTACCGTGTAAAGGCGCATTTGAGTGAACATGTTATTTACTTGCAAAAACTGATACACTGCAACAGTGCTTACCTTCTTTGAAGTTTTTCTGGTGTTGAAACATTCTGTAAAAGTAATGAAAATGTCACTTACCCAGTGTACATCTGTTCGTGGCATCAGTCGCAGTAGATTCGCATGTTCTGCAATAGCTCGCCATCTGGTGTTGGGCCGGAGTGTTACAAGTTGTTTTTCTTCGAAGAAGTCTTTCGAGTCACGGGACCGAGTGACTCCTCCTTTTGTCTCCATTGCGCATGGGCGTCGACTCCATCTTCGATTGTTTTTCCCCGCAGAGGGTGAGGTAGGAGTTGAATTGTAGTAATAGTGCCCATGCAATGGAGTGACTAAGTATGCACCTATTTAAGGTTGAGATGATACATATATAAATAATTGAAGGTAACTTCCAAACTGCTACAGGCTCCCGGGGAGGCGGGTGGGCACATGCGAATCTACTGCGACTGATGCCACGAACAGATGTACACTGGGTAAGTGACATTTTCAGTTCGATGGCATCTGTCGCTGTAGATACGCATGTTCTGCATAGACTAGTAAGCAGTTATTTCCCCAAAAGCGGTGGATCAGCCTGTAGGAGTGGAAGTAGTCTGAAATAATGTCCTTAATACAGCTTGACCTACTGTGGCTTGTTGTGCGGATAACACGTCTACACAGTAGTGCTTGGTGAATGTGTGAGGCGTAGACCATGTGGCTGCCTTACATATTTCTTGCATTGGGATGTTTCCTAGAAAGGCCATGGTAGCACCTTTCTTTCTGGTTGAGTGTGCCCTTGGTGTAATGGGCAGCTGTCGTTTAGCTTTAAGGTAGCAGATTTGGATGCATTTAACTATCCATCTGGCTATACCTTGTTTTGAAATTGGGTTTCCTGCATGAGGTTTTTGAAATGCAATAAAGAGTTGTTTAGTTTTTCTGATGTTCTTTGTTCTGTCAATGTAATACATTAATGCTCTTTTGACATCTAATGTATGTAGTGCCCTTTCAGCTACGGTATCTGGCTGTGGAAAGAACACTGGAAGTTCCACTGTTTGATTTAGATGGAACGGTGAAATAACCTTTGGCAAAAATTTAGGATTGGTCCTTAGGACGACTTTATTTTTGTGTAGTTGTATAAAAGGTTCCTGTATAGTAAACGCCTGAATCTCGCTTACTCTTCTCAGGGAAGTAATGGCGATGAGAAATGCCACCTTCCAGGTTAGGAACTGTATGTCGCAGGAGTGCATGGGTTCAAAAGGTGGACCCATAAGTCTAGTTAGGACAACATTTAGGTTCCATGAAGGAACAGGTAGTGTTCTTGGTGGTATAATTCTCCTAAGGCCCTCCATGAATGCTTTAATGACTGGTATTTTATATAGGGAAGTTGAATAGGTAGTCTGCAGGTATGCAGATATTGCTGCAAGGTGAATCTTAATGGAAGAGAAAGCTAGGTTAGATTTTTGTAAGTGAAGCAAGTAACCCACTACATGTTCTGGAGTTGTGTGTAATGGTTGTATTTGATTAATATGGCAGTAGCAAACAAACCTCTTCCATTTACTTGCATAGCAGTGCCTGGTGGATGGCCTTCTTGCTTGTTTTATGACTTCCATACATTCTTGGGTAAGTTGTAAGTGCCCGAATTCTAGGATTTCAGGAGCCAGATTGCTAGATTCAGCGATGCTGGATCTGGGTGTCTGATCTTTTGGTTGTGCTGTGTCAACAGATCTGGCCTGTTGGGCAATTTGATGCAGGGTACCACTGATAGGTCTAGCAGCGTTGTGTACCAGGGTTGCCTTGCCCAAGTTGGTGCTATCAATATGAGTTTGAGTTTGCTTTGACTGAGTTTGTTTACCAGGTAAGGAAGGAGAGGGAGAGGAGGAAAAGCGTAAGCAAATATCCCTGACCAGTTCATCCATAGGGCATTGCCTTGGGATTGTTTGTGTGGGTATCTGGATGCGAAGTTTTGGCATTTTGCGTTCTCCCTTGTCGCAAACAAGTCTATCTGAGGTGTTCCCCAGAGTTTGAAATAAGTGTTCAGTATTTGGGGGTGAATTTCCCATTCGTGGACCTGTTGGTGATCTCGAGAGAGATTGTCTGCGAGTTGATTTTGTATCCCTGGTATAAACTGTGCAATTAGGCGAATTTGGTTGTGAATTGCCCAATGCCAAATTTTTTGTGCTAGCAGGCTTAACTGCGTGGAGTGCGTCCCTCCCTGCTTGTTTAGATAATACATTGTTGTCATGTTGTCTGTTTTGACGAGAATGTATTTGTGAACTATTATTGGTTGGAAAGCTTTTAGTGCTTGAAAAACTGCTAGAAGTTCTAGGTGATTGATATGCAGTTTTGTTTGATGTACGTTCCATTGTCCTTGTATGCTGTGTTGATTGAGGTGTGCTCCCCACCCTGTCATGGAAGCATCTGTTGTTATTACGTATTGTGGCACTGGGTCTTGGAAAGGCCGCCCTTTGTTTAAATTTATGTTGTTCCACCACAGAAGCGAGAGGTAAGTTTGGCGGTCTATTAACACCAGATCTAGGAGGTGACCCTGTGCTTGAGACCACGGTGATGCTAGGCATTGTTGTAAGGGCCTCATGTGCAGTCTTGCGTTTGGGACAATGGCTATGCATGATGACATCATGCCTAGGAGTTGTAATACCATCTTTGCCTGTATCTTTTGTGTTGGATACATGCGTTGTATGATGGTGTTGAAATTTTGAATTCTTTGTGGACTTGGAGTGGCTACTCCTTTTGATGTGTCTATTATGGCTCCCAGGTATTGTTGTACCTTGCGTGGCAGAATTTTGGATTTTGTGAAATTGACGGTGAACCCTAGTTTGAAGAGGGTTTGTATGATATGATTTGTGTGATTTGAGCACTCTATTAACGAATGGGCCTTGATTAGCCAGTCGTCTAGATATGGGAACACATGTATTTGCTGCCTTCTTATGTGTGCTGCGACTACTGCTAGACATTTGGTAAAGACTCTTGGTGCGGTTGTTAATCCGAAAGGCAGTACCTTGAATTGGTAATGTATTCCTTTGAATACAAACCTTAGGTATTTCCTGTGCGATGGGTGTATTGGTATATGGAAATAAGCATCCTTGAGGTCTAAAGTTGCCATGTAGTCGTGCAGTTTTAGCAATGGCAATACTTCTTGTAGTGTGACCATGTGGAAGTGGTCTGATTTGATGAAAGTGTTCACTACTCTGAGGTCTAGGATTGGTCTCAGCGTTTTGTCCTTCTTTGGTATCAGAAAGTACAGTGAGTAAACTCCTGTGTTTATTTGTGTGTTTGGCACTAATTCGATTGCATTCTTTTGCAATAGTGCCTGCACTTCTATCTCCAGGAGATTGGAATGGTGTGTTGTTAAATTTTGTGCTTTTGGTGGTATGTTTGAAGGGAATTGTAGAAATTCTATGCAATAACCATGTTGGATAATTGCTAGAACCCAAGTGTCTGTAGTGATTTCCTCCCATGCTTTGTAATAATGACCTATTCTTCCCCCCACTGGTGTTGTGTGGAGGGGGTGAGTGACATGTGAGTCATTGTTTAGTAGTAGGGGTTTTGGGGCTTTGAAATCTCCCTCTATTTCTAGGGAATTGCCCTCCTCTATATTGTCCCCGAAAACCTCCTCTATACTGTCCCTGGTAAGTGGACGGTGTTGCTTGTGAGGTGCTGGCTTGTGTGCTTTGACCCCGAAACCCCCCTCGAAAGGGCGTTTTACGGAATGTGCTGTAATTCCCTCTGCTCTGCGGGGAGTAGAGTGCGCCCATGGCTTTGGCAGTGTCCGTATCTTTTTTGAGTTTCTCAATCGCTGTGTCCACTTCTGGACCGAACAGTTCTTTTTCATTAAAAGGCATATTGAGAACTGCTTGTTGAATCTCTGGTTTAAATCCAGACGTTCGGAGCCATGCATGCCTTCTGATAGTTACAGATGTATTAATTGTCCGTGCAGCTGTATCTGCAGCGTCCATGGAGGAACGTATCTGGTTGTTGGAGATGGTCTGTCCCTCCTCAACCACTTGTTTTGCCCTATTTTGAAAGTCTTTGGGCAGATGTTCAATGAGATGTTGCATCTCGTCCCAGTGGGCTCTGTCATAGCGCGCAAGTAGTGCCTGGGAGTTCGCGATGCGCCACTGGTTTGCAGCTTGTGCTGCGACTCTCTTACCAGCTGCATCGAACTTGCGGCTTTCTTTATCTGGGGGTGGTGCATCTCCAGATGTGTGAGAGTTGGCCCTTTTCCTAGCTGCTCCTACAACAACAGAGTCTGGTGGCAGCTGTGTTGTGATGAAAACCGGGTCCGTAGGAGGCGGCTTATACTTTTTTTCCACCCTTGGTGTGATTGCCCTACTTTTGACCGGGTCCTTAAATATGTCTTTTGCGTGCCGGAGCATACCAGGGAGCATAGGCAGGCTTTGGTAGGAGCTGTGGGTGGAGGAGAGTGTGTTGAACAAGAAATCATCCTCGACCTGTTCTGAGTGGAGGCTTACGTTGTGAAATTGTGCTGCTCTAGCCACCACCTGAGAGTATGCGGTGCTGTCTTCTGGTGGAGATGGTTTTGTAGGGTATGCCTCCGGGCTGTTATCTGACACTGGGGCGTCGTATAGGTCCCATGCGTCCTGATCTTGGTCACCCTGGCTCATGGTGGTGTGAGCTGGGGAGTGTGATGGCGTTTGTGCTGGTGAAACGTTAATCACGGGCGGAGGAGAGGGTGGTGGTGTAACTCTTTTCACCACTTTTGGTTGTGGTGCTTGTTCCGTCTGGAACTCCAACCTTCTCTTTCTCCTAATGGGGGGAAGGGTGCTTATTTTTCCTGTCCCCTGCTGAATGAAGATACGCTTTTGCGTATGGTCCACATCAGTTGCTTGTAGCTCTTCCTCAAACCTATGCTTTTGCATTTGGGAGGTTAGCGAGTGCTCTTCTGTATAAGAGCCTGAAGCTGGGTCGCTTGCAGTTTGTTTCGGCATCGAAACTTTGTCTGCGTGTTTTTTCGGCTCCGAGGTGACTTTTTTCCTTTTCGGGGCCGAAACCTCTCGGCGTCGATCTGTTTCGGTGCCGCTGTCTCGGCGTCGAGCCGTGTCCACACCGGCATCTCGGTGTCGAGGCTTGTCTCCAGCACTTTCTCGGTCCCGAGAAGGCTGCGTGCCGGTGTCTCGACCGGAGTCGGACGATCTCGGCACTGTTTGGGCCTTTTTCGGTGCCGACGGTCGGTCACCGAATTTATGGGTCGAGCCATGGCCTGGTGGCAGTGGCGTCCCCTGGGCCTTGTAAATGTTTCTTTGTGTGGTTTTCGACGTCTTACTCACGGTTTGTGTATCGTCGAATCCTTCGGAGTCTGAGTCTTGGATCGAGAAGGTACCTTCCTCTTCTTGTTCCTCGAACTCCCGTTGGGCTGTCGGTGCGGACGCCATTTGAAGTCTTCTGGCTCGACGGTCTCGGAGTGTTTTTCGGGACCGGAACGCACGACAGGCCTCGCAGGTGTCTTCGCTGTGCTCAAGTGACAGGCACAGGTTGCAGACCAAGTGTTGGTCTGTGTAGGGGTATTTATTGTGGCATTTGGGGCAGAAACGGAACGGGGTCCGTTCCATCGGCGTTCTTCAGCACGCGGTCGGGCTGACCAGGCCCCGACGGAGGATCGAAAAACTACCCCGAAGGGCACCGGAGCTCTTCGATCTTCGATGCGGTGTGGAATCTAAGTACGCCGATCCCGAACGCAACAATACCGACGAAAATCTTCCGAAATTAACTATTTTTTCCGTTCCGAAACTCGGAACGACAGGAACACGTCCGAACCCGATGGCGGAAAAAAAACAATCGAAGATGGAGTCGACGCCCATGCGCAATGGAGACAAAAGGAGGAGTCACTCGGTCCCGTGACTCGAAAGACTTCTTCGAAGAAAAACAACTTGTAACACTCCGGCCCAACACCAGATGGCGAGCTATTGCAGAACATGCGTATCTACAGCGACAGATGCCATCGAACCTATATTTTTCTAAACATTGGTCTCAAGTTTCCTATTGAGTGCGTGTCACATTTATTGACTCTGTTCAATAAATGCTTAGCACTACCCTCTGATAAGCCTAAAGTGCTCGCCCACACCACAAAAGAGAGCATTTAGGATTATTGTTGTAACTCCTGTAAACCAATAAGGGTTGCCTGGACTATCTGCATAGTATCCCCTTACATTGGTGCACTACACAGATAGCCGGCTTACTACACTGGGGGATCAGCGGTGGGATGGAAGGCTTTGCATTTGCTGAGACCACTCTGTCAGCAGGCGGTACTCTGGAGGCTGTTACATGTAGCTTGGGCAGTTCTCCGAGAGACACATACTGAGCTTACCTGCAGGCTGCCGCTGTGGGTGCAGCGTATGGATATCCATGGGGAAGTGCAGCTTGTTCCGAATCACCTCCTGGTTTTTGCCAGTGAACTTGTTAGCACTGTTGATGCTCTTGGTGTGCCAGTCTGTCCAGTAGAGGCTGTCCTCAAAGACTGTGATAGCAAAGGGGTGGGGGAGGCCTGAAGGACAAAAACACATAACTGAGCATGTATGGTCGCATCATCTCTCTCGTATACACTTAGTAATTCCCCAAACATAGATCCTTTCCACTAGTGCCTTCCAGCAGACCTCCACACATGCTTGGGTTGGGAGTATGAGTCACAAATTGAGAACCCCATCCCCTGGGAATCTATACTGGACTTCAAAGTCTGAGAACAAACTGTATTAGTAATCATTCTGTATTGGGCTCTGATTAGTTCATGTTCCACCTATTTTGAGTTAAGTGGTGTTAAAGATCTCCACAGTAAAGGCCGATTTAGATCTTTGTGGAGGAGTTACTCTGTCACATCGGTGACAGATTTCCCGTCCACCATATTACGAGTTCATTATCTCCTATGGGATTTATATTATGGTGGACAGGATAGCTGTCACCTTTGTGACGGAGTAAACCCTCCGCCAAACTCTAAATCAGGCCTCAAGTCTGTTTTTTTCGGTGGCACTGAATCTCACATGCTAAAGCCACACTTTGGGAAAGCAAGGTCCCAAGCCCCTGAAGCCCATGATGTGCAGAGGAACCACCAAGGCAGACTGGGGGCATTTACCTTGGCTGATGACTGCCTTGCGGTTACGCCCATCGAGGTCAGCACGCTCTATGACATGATGCTTGGCATCGACCCAGTACATACGGTGCCCAGCATAGTCGATGGTCAGCCCATTGGGCCAGAAGAGGTGGGTATCAGCGATGATCTTACGGTTGGAGCCGTCCATGTTGGAGTACTCAATACGTGGCGTGTTACCCCAATCCGTCCAGTAGATGGTGCTAGAAAGAGGGTAAAAGGATGGCGGTCAGAGAGGGTGGCATCACAAGAGAGAGGTGGTACACTCCTGCCTCAGATTCATCTCACTGTCCTAGATCATGTACACTCTTGCTTCAGACTCTTCTCACTGTCCCAGATCATTTACACTCCTGATTCAGACACGTCTCACTGTTCCAGATCATGTACACTCCTGATTCAGACGTGTCTCACTGTACTAGACCATACACACTCCTGCCTCTTCTCACTGTCCCAGATCACACACACTCCTTGTCTCAGACTCTCTCCACTGTCCCAGATCACGCACACTCCTGCCTCAGACTCTTCTCACTGTCCAAGATCATGCACCCTCCTGCCTCACACTCTCTCCACTGTCCCAGATCACGCACACTCCTTGTCTCAGACTCTCTCCACTGTCCCAGATCACGCACACTCCTGCCTCAGACTCTTCTCACTGTCCCAGATCATGCACCCTCCTGCCTCACACTCTCTCCACTGTCCCAGATCACGAACACTCCTTGTCTCAGACTCTCTCCACTGTCCCAGATCACGCACACTCCTGCCTCAGACTCTTCTCACTGTCCCAGATCATGTGCACTGCTGCCTCAGACTCTACTCACTGTCCCAGATCATGCACACTCCTGCCTCAGTCTCCCCTCACTGTTCCAGATTACGCACTCTCCTACCTCAGGCGGCTGCTACAGGCTACCTTCTATTCTCGTCCCTCATTACTCCCACCACCCTGCCATCGCATAACCCATTAAGGCCACTCACCCCTCCATGGGATGCAGCGCAATGGCCCGCGGCTTCTCCAGGTTCTGCCACAGAAGCACTTTCCGTTGGGAGCCATCCAGGTTGGCCACCTCGATGCGGGAAGTGCCAGAGTCTGTCCAGAAGAGCTTGTCGTGTATCCAGTCGATGGCGAGGCCCCCTGAGTCAGAGAGAAAGAGTGGACAGAGGGATGCATACCTTCACACCAGTCAGGACAGTTGTTAACATTTGTACCCTTTCACATGACTTGTGTGTGGGTACTGCTTGGTCTTGTAAATAAATACACACCCTTTGGCATTGTGACTTACTATATCTCCTTGAAGGGTGTGTACCCTTCCCAGCCCAGAGATGATCTGGAGACTGTGCTCTGAAATGTATTCTACATTATACTGTAGAGTTTTTAAGAGTTCAGGGGGACTTCAGGAGTTTGGGAAACACAACTGAGGGCACTACTAGACAGAAAAAGAGAGAGAGGTGGTAAGCACTCCAAAAAAACAAGAGAGAGAGAGACACTAACTGACAAAACCTGTAGTTTCTTACAAGTCGGTGTAGTTTTGCAGCTTGAACAATGTTCTGGATTCACATTATTCCGCCATCTAGTGGTTGGGTCCGGAATGTTCCACAATTTTTTTAATTTTTCTACTCTTTTTGTTTTTTATTTGTTGGTGGGCCTCGACAGAACCTCCATTTGGTGTCCCTTGTGACACTGTCCTGCTTCCTCTGGATGTTCCCACCTTTGGTCACCATCTTCAGATTCTTTTTTGTTTTCCTGTTCTCCATCTTTTGTTGGAGGTGGGCAGGTCACTTTTGAATGCACCAAACTCTAAAAGCTGCAAAACTACACCTACAGGTAAGAAACTATACATTTTGCAGCGTGAATCTTTTCTGGATTCACAAGCTGTGAAGTGACGTTTTAGCGTTTTTAAGGTTGTGGTGGCTGGGCTGAACGTGGGCAGTGATTTATAGACAGATGTTGAAGAACCCTTTGCCCTACTTGAGCTTCTTTGTTCACTTGTGTGTCACTACGGTAATGTCTTGTAAACGTGTGCACTGATGACCACATTGTTGCCTTGCAGATTTGGCATAATGGAGTATTATGCCAACGGTTTCTGCTTTCTTCTGTGTTGAATGTGAATTTAGTGCTATTGTTAAGGCCTCTCCTGCGTAAGTGTGGCACAATCAAACTGTTCGTGCAATCCATCTTGCAATTGTGTTCTTAGTTACCGGTCTTCCTAAGGAACTATTTGCAAATGATACAAACAGTTGTTGTGACTGTTTGGCTTTGTCTTTTCTATGTGATACATAATAGCATGTTCTGGGTCTAATCTATGCAAAGTCCCTTCAGCCTGCGTATTTGGTTTTTGGAAAAAACTTGGAATTTGAATACTTTGATTGATGTGAAACTGTGAAATGACTTTTGGTATGAACTGTTGAATTGTTCTTATGACAATTCTGTATTTGTTATTCGGAAAGTAAGGTTCTTGAATTGTGAGTGCTTGCTCACTCTGCGTAGTGAAGTGATAGCTGCTAGGAAAGCAGCCTTAAGGTTAGCATCTGTGAGGTACCTTAGTGCCAAGTTTCAATGTTTTTTTCATTAGCTGAGTGAGTACCACATTTCGGTTTAAGTGAGTGCGGGTTCCCTTTTCTTTACTCCCTCAAAGAATCTTTTAACTACTGGCAACGTGAAGAAACGCCCTCTTGTGTAAGCCACAACTACTGCTAGATAAACTTCTAAGGATGCATATGTAAGACCTTCTTGCAGAAGAGGTGTTAAATATTTTAAGACTGCCTTGTCCATTGTGTTTTTTTCACCATTCCCTTTTTAACACACCCTAGCAAGTTTTTTTTCCAATTTGCCAAACAACACTTTCATGTCGTTGGCTTTCTTGCTTCTCTTAGAACTGCCATGATTTTTTCTCGTTGTTTCAAATGTCAGAATTCTAATTATTCAAGAGCCATGGCATTAGATTCAAAGATTCTAGTTCTGGGAGTAAACACTCTTGGTGCTGATTTTATTCCAAATGCCAGCACTGTGAACTGATAATGTGTTTTGTTCGTGACACTCCCCAGGTACGTTTGTGTTTTGCGTTCACTGGAATGTGTAAGCAGGCATCCTTTTAACTCTACTGTTGCAATGTAATCTTGTTGCAATCGTGCTATGACTTCTTGTAAGGTTGTCATCTTGAATTTTTGCTTTTTGTTGATGAACCTGAGATCTAGAACTGGATGCAGCGATCCGTCTACATTTGGGATTAGGAAATATGTTCAGTAATTTGCCTTGTTGAGTTCTTGTTTCGGGACCTGTTGCAATGCTTGTTTGTCCAGTAATTCCCTTACCTCCTCGAGGAGTCAAGCTGTTTCCTCTTTGGAATGGGCCTTTTTCTTTGGTCCCCTTGCAGGCTGGAATTTGATTAGTTCCATGCAATATCCGAATTGTATTGTGTTTAATATCCATTTGTCTGAAGTTATCTTTCTCCACTTCAGCAGAAAGCTTTTTAAGCTTTTTAATCTTCCACCTACTGGTGTGCTGTGTAGAATATTGGATTTTCTGTTTATGACTTTCAATGATGGACTTTGTGAACAAGTAATAGTTGTTGACCAGTCACTTATTTGTGGAGGTTGAGCCTACTCTGTTTGGCTGCCCCCCCTTCCTTTGGCTCTTCCTTGAAAAGGCTGGCATCCCTGTTGATACTGCCAGCTTGGCTGTGTTGTGGTGGACTGGTTGCTACTCTGGAAACCCTGGTGTGAACTTTCAGCCTGGACATTTCCTCTGGAGAGCGGCATGCATGAAGAGAATGTGCCCTTTGCATTCCATCCTGAAACTGCAGTCCGCCCGTAGACTTTGCTGTCTCCTTGTCTTTTTTCCACTGGTTGAGACTTTCATCCACAGAGCTCCCAAACAACTGTCCTCCGTTGAATGAAGTGTTCAGGATGTTGGCCTGGACCCTGACATTCTCAATCAGGACTGACGCTTCTGTGTGAAGCCCATCATCATCTGACGGCTTGCTCTAACTGCTGCATCCAAAGGAGATTTCAATCAGGTGCTGGCAATGTTTCTGTCACTTTCTGCTACATGAGCTGCCCTCTTCCGATACTGCTCAGGGAGGTGCTTCGTGGGTTCCCCCATCTCATCCCAGTGCTGATGTACCTGTCTATTGAGTACTGCATTTGAATTTGTCACTGGTTGGCAGCACTCTGTTCAAATCTGTGTCATGATTCCATTCATGTGGTCCATTCTTTGACTCTCCTTATAAGGATGCGGCCAGGAGGTTGGACCCTTTCTAGCTGTAGATGTGATTATAAAGTCTGCAGGGACAAAAGTACATTTATTGTAAGTGGGATCCGAGGAGGAATACTTGATTTTTTCTCAGCCCTTGGAGTCACTGCTCTACAAGTGGCTTGGTCTTTGATTGCTTTCTTACCCTGGTTGAGGATACTACGGAGCATTGGTAGGAACCGGTTCCTTGCCTGACTAGGCAGCAGTGTTTCCAGCAGGAAGCATGGCTGTGGTTTGACCTCCTCTAGCTGTACATTAAATTTGTCAGCTGTGTGCTTGGTCACCTAATAATACATTCCAATATCATCAGGAGGCGAAGGTTTGGACGGATACGTTTCAACTCCCTCCTCAGAAGAGTCTCTTTCAAGGTCTTGCAATTGTAGTTCGATAATTCATTGATGCATCCTGGATTGTTGTTTTTCCTCTTCATAGTAGAGCTCTTCCCCCTCTTCTTGAGGCTCAGGTGTGAGCAAAGGTCAGAATTTCTTGACCTATCTCTTTGATGTGTCCTTTGGCATCCTCTTTGCGATTTTAACAGCCAGTTCTTCGGGTTCAAGGGTCGGGTCTTACTTTTCGACGTAGACGTTTCTTTGGATGACGTATTGGTCGCTGAGATTCAGTGTTTGGCTCTTCACCTGTCTGCATCCAACATTGATGCATCTTTTTCCCTTGCGTCCTCTGACGACTTGAGTTTGTCTGCAGTTTTTCCTCCACTGGAATCTCCATTGAGGGTTCTGTGGGACTCCTTGACATAGGAAGTACCTGCGGTCGGCGAGTGTTTTAACGCTAAGGTTCCCTTCCATGTCCGTGAGTCAGATCTTTGTGACTCTGATGTTTTTGTCGAGATCAATGTATCTCTTACCTCAGATATTCTGCTCTTCTTCGTCGCCTGTTCATCGACGATCCGCAGCTTTCCCACAGATGTTTCTCATTCTGCCTTCTCATCGTCATTCTCTTCATCCTCATTTGAGAGACTTAGTTCCCTCAGGGATGGAGTAGTCTTCTGACCCTGCATGGAATGATGGGCTACTCTTTGTTTTGGTCTTACCTTCAAAGTCTTGGGTGCAAAGACAGATCAGGCATTGCAGTCTTCGCTTTGGTGGTCAACTAGAAGACAGAGGTTGCAGGTGTTTATCCTTCTGCAAGAACTTCTAGAGACAAATTTTGCAGAACTGGAATGGTGTCTTCTCCATTAGCCAAAACAGGAGGCCCCTGAATGGGCATCTTGTGTTGGAGATCCCTCTGCAAGCATCCAGACCCAATGGCGTAAAAAAACATCTGGAGGCAGCAGGAGGAAGTCACGAGGGACATCAAATGGAGGTTCAGTCAACGCCTACCAACAAACAAAAAACAAAAAGAGCAGAGGGACTAGAAAAGTGGAGAATTCCAGACCCAACCACTAGGTGGCGGAATAGGAAAGATTCACATTGCAAAACCATAGAGTCAGAGATGCGAGGGACACTAACTGACAACACCATAGAGTCAGAGATGCGAGGGACACTAACTGACAAAACCATAGAGTCAGAGATGCGAGGGACACTAACTGACAAAGCCATAGAGTCAGGGAGGCGAGTGACACTAACTGACAAAACCATAGAGTCAGAGATGCGAGAGACACTGACAAAACCATAGAATTCAGAGATGTGAGAGACACTAACTGACAAAACCATAGAGTCAGAGATGCGAGAGACACTAACTGACAAAACCACAGAGTCAGAGATGCGAGAGACACTAAATGACAAAACCATAGAGTCAGAGATGCGAGAGACACTGACAAAACCATAGAGTCAGAGATGCGAGGGACACTAACTGACAACACCATAGAGTCAGAGATGCGAGGGACACTAACTGACAAAACCATAGAGTCAGAGATGCGAGGGACACTAACTGACAAAACCACAGAGTCAGAGATGCGAGGGACACTAACTGACAAAGCCATAGAGTCAGAGATGCGAGGGACACTAACTGACAAAACCATAGAGTCAGAGATGCGAGAGACACTAACTGACAAAACCATAGAGTCAGGGAGGCGAGTGACACTAACTGACAAAACCATAGAGTCAGAGATGCGAGAGACACTGACAAAACCATAGAATTCAGAGATGTGAGAGACACTAACTGACAAAACCATAGAGTCAGAGATGCGAGAGACACTAACTGACAAAACCACAGAGTCAGAGATGCGAGAGACACTAAATGACAAAACCATAGAGTCAGAGATGCGAGAGACACTAACTGACAAAACCATAGAGTCAGAGATGCGAGAGACACTAACTGACAAAACCACAGAGTCAGAGATGTGAGAGACACTAACTGACAAAACCATAGAGTCAGAGATGCGAGAGACACTAACTGACAAAACCACAGAGTCAGAGAGGCAAGTGACACTAACTGACAAAACCATAGAGTCAGAGATGCGAGGGACACTGACAAAACCACAGAGTCAGAGAGGCGAGGGACACTAACTGACAAAACCATAGAGTCAGAGAGGCGAGTGACACTAACTGACAAAACCATAGAGTCAGAGAGGCGAGGGACACTAACTGACAAAGCCATAGAGTCAGAGATGCGAGGGACACTAACTGACAAAACCATAGAGTCAGAGATGTGAGGGACACTAACTGACAAAACCATAGAGTCAGAGATGCGAGGGACACTGACAAAACCATAGAGTCAGAGAAGCGAGGGACACTAACTGACAAAACCATAGAGTCAGAGAAGCGAGGGACACTAACTGACAAAACCATAGAGTCAGAGAGGCGAGGGACACTAACTGACAACACCATAGAGTCAGAGATGCGAGGGACACTAACTGACAACACCATAGAGTCAGAGATGCGAGGGACACTAACTGACAAAACCATAGAGTCAGAGATGCGAGGGACACTAACTGACAAAACCATAGAGTCAGAGATGCGAGGGACACTAACTGACAAAGCCATAGAGTCAGAGATGCGAGGGACACTAACTGACAAAACCACAGAGTCAGAGATGCGAGGGACACTAACTGACAAAGCCATAGAGTCAGAGATGCGAGGGACACTAACTGACAAAACCATAGAGTCAGAGATGCGAGGGACACTGACAAAACCATAGAGTCAGAGATGCGAGGGACACTAACTGACAAAGCCACAGGGTGCGAGAGAATTGGTGACAAGGGCCATCAGCCAAGATATCTTCTCAGGACACTGACATTTCTACTGTACACAGAGGGTTTTGTCAAACACAAATCTACCTCCTGTGTGGGAGGAAGTGCATGTAGATCTTGGATCAGAAGAGAGGGGGACTCTAAATGCAAAAAATGATACAAAGGGCCTGATTTAAATCTCGGCGGAGGGGTTTTGGCGGATGGAATATCCTTTATCGTTGCAACAGAGAAACCCCTGCACCGAGATCTAAATCAGGCCCCGGGTGTGGAGGTTAAACTAGTCCTCTCTTTGTTACTCTGTCCTGGTGCTCAGGCTGTTTTTGCCACACACCATGGCTGAGCAAAAGAGAAGCACAACAAAAATACTCATGCAAAAGGATTGCAGCTATGGCGGATTATTTTATTTCTGTGCTTTAATGCTTTGGAGCACGCCTTCTTGAGTGAAGGAACCGCGTGGGGGTGCGATCATAATACCGGTTGGGGAGACAATTCACCTGGTCTCTCTAGCCATGTGAACCCCAACCAGCTCTGGAGAGTCATCCACCTCGCCCCACCTCTTGCAGCTCTGTATACTCACTACTTACCTGGTCTCTCTACCCATGTGAACTCCACCTCTCGCAGCTATGGAGAGTCACCACTCGTGTGCTCTCTAGCCATGCGAACCCAACCTCGCGCTGCTCTGGAGAGTCATCCACCTCTCCCCAACTCTCGAAGTTCTGGAGAGTCACCACTCACCTGGTCTCCGTACCCACGTGAACTCCACCTCTCACAGCCCTTGAGAGTCACCACTCACCTGGGCTCTCCAGCAATGTCAACCCCATCTCTAGCAGCTATGGAGAGTCTCCACTCATGTGGGCTCTCCAGCCATGTGAACCCCATCTCTCGCAGCGATGGAGAGTCACTACTCATGTGTGCTCTCCAGCCATGTGACCCCCATCTCTTGCAGCGATGGAGTCTCACCACTCACCTGGACTCTCCAGTCCTGTGGACACCACTTCCTCCACGTTGCTTCCATTCAGGTTTGCCCTCATGATTCGGTCCAAGGTGACGTCCGACCAGAACACAAGCTTGTGCCGATGATGGAAGTCCAGGGCAATGGCATTCTCCAGGTTATTGAGCAACAGGGTGTACTCAGAGCGGTGGGGAAGTACCTGCCGGATGTCGATACGGTTGGCGAAGAGCAAAACAGGCTCTGGCCCTGAGGGAGAAAGCGCAGGAGATGCACAGTGAGGCAAAGAGGCATTAACCAGCATTTCCACTGAGTCCTCCAGAGGGTTCCTCTTTGAACTGCCAGTGAGGGAGGCCATGTGACTTAAAGACTCTTGAGATAAACAGCGCTAAAAAAAGAGTAAAACATTTCAGTACTAGAGGGTCGTTGGTGACCCTTCTGTAGTGAATGAGGGTAATACAGAGCAAAGGAATTTAATCTGAATAATTCTCAATCTGTCATCAAGAGATCCTGTAGTGGGAGAGGCAGGAATTCCAGAGCCAAGGGACTAAAGTGCACTGACCTTCCTCTACTCCCATCTGCAGCCTTTAAATAGTGTATTTTCTCTTCTGTTCTACACAGTACAGTCAGGGTTGTAGCTTGCTTAGTAAGACTGGGGGGTGTGAGCTTCAGACTGTTCGACAATCAGGCTGGCATTTAGGGGCTCATTATGAACTTGGCGGTTCAGATCGCCATGCCGGCAGCGAAAAAGACCGCCACCGGCATGGCGGTCTGAACTGCCATATTAACACAGGGAGGGCAGGCAGCCTGACGATGGCGGATTACATTATCCGACAGGGCACTCTGCATAATGTACCCTGTTTCCCTGCCAGGGAAAGGCTGGTGGAAGGGGTGCTCAGAGGCCCCGTGCAGTGCCCCGTCGTGAAGGTCACTGCCCGATTTACGGGCAGTGATCTGAGCGATGGGTGCTGCAGCACCCACTGCACACCAACATTGGTGGCCGCCGTCAATGTCAAGGCCCAGCAGAGAAAACATTAAACGGCCGGCAGGGGGGCTGTCGCGCTGGCGGGCTTCTGTTGACTGCCAGCGCTGATCTGGGAGGTTTTTACCGCCGAGATCATAATGAGGGCCACAGTGTTTAAAAACATTATAGACAAGCAGGGTGCAATGAGGGGAGCCTAAAGGGCAGTGGAAAGGGAGAGGAATGCGTACTGGTAGGAGTATTAAAAACAATATTTTTGAGGACTTTCAAAACAAAGAGGGAGGGAGTATGTGCGCATTTATCTCTAAGTGTATGTAAAACTTCCTGGTGGAATCCGACAGACACCTCACAATGCCCAACTGAAAGCAACTGCACCCAACAGTTTATCAGAAAACACATCTATTAAGGGGGTGTAGCACTACAAACAGCCCCCAAAGCTACGCCCCTGAGTACAGTTGTAGACTAGGCTTCCTCACACATGCGTTAGTTCTGAATGCTTTTATTGAAAGCCTATTACTCAAGCCAGTTCAGCCACCAGCATCAAACGCAGGGTGTTTTGTCCCTGTAGTCTCTTAAGGGCTAACGTTAAGAGGGTCTGGTCCTCAGCGCAGACAGCCCCGGTGGTGCTGTGGGCGAGACCATCTCGTCCTTAGCACTCATGGGTTAAATGGAAGAGGCCGAGCTCACTAGAGCGACTCCAGCGACATGAAAATTTGCAGCTTTTGGAGTCTGTTCCCCTGGGTTCGGAGTCTGTTTTTTCATCAGGGTTATCACGACCGGTTGCCTTTATTTTTATTAAGTTATACTGTTACACTGGTGCTTGCATTGCAAATGTCTTCTACTTGAATATGGTGCTGGGTATTGGGGGCTCCACACAATCTGAAATGGGTTCCTCTTTATATTCAGCCGGCTCAGTTATTTTTGAAAAACACACAGACTCTAGGTAAAGGGAAAATCTGCCCCCAGAAGCGCTACACGACTTGGGCAATCACAGAAATGCTCATACTGGTCCTTTTGTAACAAGAAATCCCCTTCATCATGCTGAAAGTACAACCACATCCCTTGCCCATTACGCTGTAGGACAGTGGTTCCCAACCTGTGGTCCGGGAACCCCCGGGGATCCGCAAAGCCTCCTCAGGGGGTCCGCAACTACTTAGAAAATTAAATAATGTTAACAGACCAGGCCCCCAGCTTTTAGTAATTACTCAGTTGGGGGGTGGGGGGGCAGATTCCAATAATAATTCAGTGGGGGTCTCTGGGTTCCAGTAATGGTAAAGTGGGGGTCCACAGAAGTCAAAAGGTTGGAAACTGGTGCTGTGGGAAGCAAAACAGCTCAGAGCCTCTTCACTCCGCTGTCCCTTCCGATTGAAAGTTCACCCAACCACATGACCTTGAGTCTGCCAGTTTAATAAACCTTTGCAATGCCCTCTTTCCACCCATGCTCCCAGGTGTAGCCTCTCCCTGTCGTTCCTTACCCAGAGCTTTGCAGCTGCGCTTGTCAGGGCGCAGTTCGTAGCCCGGCTCACACCAGCACTGGAAGCCCCCGTCGGTGTTACTGCACCCCTGGCTGCAGTGTCCGTCCTCCGCACATTCATCAATGTCTGGGAAGAGATGGACAGCAGTTATACCACAACCGCCAGCACAGCTGCGAAGTGGGAAATGCAGATTCCACAGCGCCAACATCATGCAGGGCATTCTCTGTCCAAACTCATGAGTACCACCCCGATGGAAAGCGCAGTCTCTGTCCCCAAATCATTGGACGAGTAATCTACAAGGAGCATCAATAAACAGCATCCAGGCTAAGTCAAAAAGAAAGTGACAAGTACCCCTCCACTGCAAAGAGACAAGTGCCATCCCAAAACAAGAGGTAAGCATAGCCCCAAAAACATGTCACAGCATTCTCGGCTCACACCAAAGCAAGGGAGTGTAAAAATGAGAGGCTGGTCCACCCCAAAATCAATGCATTGGGCTCCTAAATTACAAGAGGGATAAACACTGCACCCCCTGTGCACACACTGTCCCCCCCTTCCCAGCCTATGGGCAGTACCCTCATACCCCGCTCACATTTCCTAGGCTCCACCCCTCACCCTGGCAGGAGCGGCAGACATCCATGAGCCTTGGGAAGACCCATGATCCTGCCCCCAACCCTGGCACACTCTGTCGTTCATGCCACCTCATAGGCGGTCTCTAGCCTCATTGCCAGGCTCCTCACCCAAGCAGGACCGGCCGTCTTCCATGAGCCGGAAGCCGGTATGACATGTGCACTGCACCGCACCCCGGAACATCTGGCACTTCTGCGCACATCCACCGTTGTCAAGGTTGCAGTTTTCCTGCCCAGTCCTTGGTCCTGAGGAGAAACAATAGGACAGTGAGATGTGGACAGGGTGATTGAATTCATGCAGCAGCACAGACCACATTGTATGGGAAAGAAAGCACTAATGCAACACAGTGGGTGGCAATGTTAGACCTCCAGTTTGTCATTTCACCCAACACTGATACACGAGGGACACCCAGGTTATGCTAAACATCAAGGGCTTAGAAAATACGATGCTGCACTCAGCAGAAACCACAGCTACGTGTGCACAGAGGGTCTCGTCTGAAGGTACTAAAACATTAAAAATATCAGGCCTAAATGTTTGGGATTTTCTGCACTTCGAGCGCTCGAAGGCAATAACTGCTGTTTTGAGATTGGTATCCATCAGGAAACATTTCTTTGGAATTCGCCACATAGAAACCATAATCATTTCCGCACTGTTTAAATCAAATTTCATTATGCATCAAATATCTGCATGCTGATGACAAACGCCTTTCCCAGTCCACCAACTGGCTGCATTACTGCTAACTCGGCAAAGGTTTCACCTCGTTACCCCTGGAACTGAAAGTGACCCATAAACCTTTCCAGGGACCCCGCCGCTGTGCTGCACCGCGGCAGCGGAGAGTTTTCAGTAACTCTGATCCACTTCAGGCACTCTTTCTTAACTGAAATGTGAACGTTATGCATCAGGAACTGCAATGTGTTGCAAGTGTGGTAAAGTCATTATGATGCATAAAGGCCACGCAAATGTGTTCTTCCAGTGGCCCTGGAAAGAACCAATCACATTCATTGAAAAGTAAAGCAGGTGACAAAAGAAATAGTAACCCTGAAAAGGGGACAGCCAATCCCATCCCAGAAAAAATATAGGGAATGCAGAAAAACACAATCATGTGTCATGGTACCCAGGGTGCCTTTGGAGACACCCAATCATTGCCCAGGTAAAGAAGAGCAGGGGGAGGGGCAGCCAATCACATTCCATGAAGAAAAGTGCATGTGTGAGGAGAACCATGTATCCTATGAGAAGCAGAGACAGATGAGGAAGCCAATTATATTAGAAAAGAGGGTGGAGGAAACCAACCATATCACAGGAAGACAAGAAAGCAAGCAGGGCAGCAAGTCCTGTCTCAGAACCAGCAGGATGGGTTTGTAGAGAGCCAGCCCTATCCCATGAAGGGATAAGGACGTGAGAAGAGAGCCATCTGGGCCCATCATTCCTTCAAGAGACCTTACACTAACCGCATGACTACTCTACGCCAGCGTGCAGTAGAGAATGGGAACACTAGGCCCCTGAACCTCCTACCTGACAGTGCTGCCCCCCCTTCAGGTGCAAGGTGTGATCTAAGGGCGGAGGGGTGTGGTTAACCCTGTAGTTATCCCAAAAGAGCCCCCATTGGTTGTGGTGAGAACCCATCCTGTCCCACATGAACTCCGTGGAATGTGGTGGTATTAAAACCTGCAGTGATCATGGTCTGCCCCTTGGCTAGTGGCGGAAATAGTGCCCCAAACTCCACAATTAAGTTTGTCACTGATGACTTCAGTCAACAGCCTCTTGTTCCCGTAATGCTGGTGAGGTCCCAAGCACTCTGCCACTACTTTTCTCCGCCCCCAGGCCCTCCCACAACTGGCTGGTGGTGTACATGGCTCCTTGGCCCCAGGCAATTACTCCGCCATGTTTGGGGATTTAAACAATCCCTCTGCATGCTCTATACTAGCCCCACTCATTGATGGGTTTAACAGTCCCTTGTCCTACATGGATCCCCACCAGCTGGTGGTGTCATTAGACTCCCAATCCCAGTAGGGGTGGAGTTAGAGGTAAAACTCCCTTGAATCCCTACATCGCCCCTCCAATGGATGGTGGAGTAAATTTGTGCTAAGCCCACCCTCAATTATTCTGCAATCTTGTATGGTGTCAGTGGTTGCTGTGCCCCCTCCGTCCCACCCAGTGTGAAGCACCCCCTCTGGTCTTTATCACTGCCTGCTTAGCAGTAGGGAATGCGAGTAGCCCACTTTTCTTGTCCGCATACATACGGCAGTTCTGGTGGGGGCTCTCGTCGCTTCCATCTGTGCAGTCGTTGATGCCATTGCAGAGCTTCCTCTGACCGATGCAGCGTCCATTCATGCACATGAACTGGTCGGGGGCACACTGCGGGGGTCCTGCAAGAGAAGGAAACAGCATCAATCATGCACGGCAAATCCCTCCACCTCCATAACTGGAGGCTGCCACAACATGCATGTGAGAAGAGCCTTGGAATGGACACCAAATACAGTAGGGACCCCTTAACGGGTATCAAGTAGGCAAAGGGTGCCTGGGAATGGTCCTGAGATGCTGATGAAGGCGGTCCTGGAGACAGGTCAATGCTACAGAGGAACCAGAAATGAAACCCATGTGATAATGGAGGGTCCTGGACAAAGGTATCATCTATACCAAGAAATGCCAAGAAAAATGCCCTATACAGACAAGGAGGGTCCTTAACTACTGGCCCAAGCAAAGCAAAAAAGGCCCCATGGTCACTAGATGCTGGCCCCAGCCACTCAAAAAGAGCTATGGGGATAGAACCCTGTATCCAAGGAGTGACGTGGTGAGTGGTCCCTGCAGCCAAGAAGGGTCAGGGGATGAAACCCCTGCCTTCAAGAAGGACATTATGACTAGTGCCATACATCCAAGAAGGGCCAGGGGATGGACCCGTGCATTCAAGGACTTGACCTGTCCCATTCATCCAAGAAGGGCCAGTGAAGGGACCCCTCATTCAAAAGAGGACATCACGCGTCCCATGCATTCAAGAAGGACCAGAGGATGGACCCCTGCATTCAAATTAGGACATGAGGCATCCCATGCATCCAAGAAGGGCCAGGGGATGGACCCCTGCATTCAAATTAGGACATGATGCGTCCCATGCATCCAAGAAGGACCAGGGGATGGACCCCTGCATTCAAAGAAGGATATGACACATCCCACGCATCCAAGAAGGGCCAGGGGATGGACCCCTGCATTCAAAGAAGGACATGACGCATCCCACGCATCCAAGAAGGGCCAGGGGATGGACCCCTGCATTTAAAGAAGGACATGACGCATCCCACGCATCCAAGAAGGGCCAGGGGATGGACCCCTGCATTCAAAAAAGGACATGACGCATCCCACGCATCCAAGAAGGGCCAGAGAAGGGACCACTGCATTCAAAGAAGGAAATGATGACCGTACCATGCATCCAAGAAGGGCGAGGGGCCCGCAGCATCAAAGGAGGGACATGGTGACTGTTCCTATGGAGCAAAGGAGGGCCTTGTGATGAGCCCCATGTATGCGGGGAGGGCGCTTGTGGTGTGCTCCATGTAGGCAATGAGGACTCTGAGCTAGATCCCATGCAGGTAGTAAAGCCCAGCTTACCCGTTTTCTCACAGCCTTCCTCATCGCTGTTATCAGAGCAGTCATCCTCTCCATCACATCGCCACGCGAGGCGCACACAGCGTCCTGATTTACAGTGGAACTGGTCTATGGTACACATAGAAGTGGCTGAAAAAGAAGAACAAAAATTAGATGGAAAAGTCAACCAATGAGTTCAGAGGCCTTCGAGTGAAAAGTAATGGCAGAATTAGTCTCCACCAGCCACTCGTGAATGTATGTGATAAAACATCACCACGAAGTGTCGCTTGATATATTATAGCATTATAGGTGCAGACGATGAGAATGAATGATCCAGTTTATGCTGACCCAAAAGAAAGAGGTATTTTCTTGTAGAATTTGCATGACAGTCTCTTGACTTATCAGCCCAAAAGACCACACTTAAAACATTGCTTCAAGTACAAATCTGCTCATGGAGCCATTAAAAGTGCCACGAACGAAACACAGGTGAGAAGTAACCCCTCGACCTAAGAATACCCCAGATGCCTTCTGCCTTATGTCATGTTATGATATGCATCAGAGAGGATGCAAACACTGCACTGACAAGGCATGCACTGAGCCTCTTCACTAACTGTACTGGGCCCAAGGATGCTACTGGGCTCAAGGTTGCTGCAGCCTCTTCACTAATTGTACTGGGCCCAAGGATGCTGCAGCCTCTTCACTAACTGTACTGGGCCCAAGGATGCTACTGGGCCCAAGGATGCTGCAGCCTCTTCACTAACTGTACTGGCCCAAGGATCCTACTGGGTCCAAGGATGCTGCAGTCTCTTCACTAACTCTACTGGCCCCAAGGATGCTGCAGCCTCTTCACTAACTGTACTGGGCCCAAGGATGCTGCAGTCTCTTCACTAACTCTAGTGGCCCCAAGGATGCTGCAGCCTCTTCACTAACTGTACTGGGCCCAAGGATGCTACAGTCTCTTCACTAACTGTACTGGGTCCAAGGACGCTGCAGCCTCTTCACTAACTGTACTGGGCCCAAGGATGCTGCAGCCTCTTCACTAACTGTACTGGCCCCAAGGATGCTACTGGGACAAAGGATGCTGCAGCCTCTTCACTAATTGTACTGGGCCAACGGATGCTGCTGGGGCCAAGGATGCTACTGGGCCAAAGGATGCTGCAGCCTCTTCACTAACTGTACTGGGCCCAAGGATGCTGCAGTCTCTTCACTAACTGTACTGGGTCCAAGGATGCTACTAGGCCAAAGGATGCTGCAGCCTCTTCACTAACTGTACTGGGCCCAAGGATGCTGCAGTCTCTTCACTAACTGTACTGGGTCCAAGGATGCTACTGGGCCCAAGGATGCTGGAGTCTCTTCACTAACTGTAATGGGCCCAAGGATGCTGCAGCCTCTTCACTAACTGTAATGGGACCAAGGATGCTGCAGCCTCTTCACTAACTGTACTGGGCACAAGGATGCTGCAGCCTCTTCACTAACTGTACTGGGTCCAAGGATGCTGCAGTCTCTTCACTAACTGTACTGGGCAAAAGGATGCTGCAGCCTCTTCACTTACTGTACTGGGCCAAAGGATGCTGCAGCCTCTTCACTAACTGTACTGGGTCCAAGGATGCTACTGGGCCCAAGGATGCTACTGGGCCCAAGGATGCTGCAGTCTCTTCACTAACTGTACTGGGTCCAAGGATGCTGCAGCCTCTTCACTAACTGTACTGGGCCCAAGGATGCTACTGGGCCCAAGGTTGCTGTAGTGTCTTTACTAACTCTACTGACCCCAAGGATGCTGCAGCCTCTTCACTAACTGTACTGGGCCCAAGGATGCTGCAGCCTCTTCACTAACTGTACTGGGTCCAAGGATGCTGCAGCCTCTTCACTAACTGTACTGGGCCCAAGGATGCTACTGGGCCCAAGGATGCTGCAGTCTCTTCACTAACTGTACTGGGCCCAAGGATGCTGCAGCCTCTTCACTAACTGTACTGGGTCCAAGGATGCTGCAGTCTCGTTCACTAACTCTACTGGCCCCAAGGATGCTGCAGCCTCTTCACTAACTGTACTGAGCCCAAGGATGCTGCTGGGCCCAGGGATGCTGCAGTCTCTTCACTAACTGTACTGGGCCCAAGGATGCTGCAGCCTCTTCACTAACTGTACTGGGCCCAAGGATGCTACTGGGCTCAAGGTTGCTGCAGCCTCATCACTAACTGTACTGGGCCCAAGGATGCTGCAGCCTCTTCACTAACTGTACTGGCCCCAAGGATGCTGCAGCCTCTTCACTAACTGTACTGAGCCCAAGGATGCTGCTGGGCCCAGGGATGCTGCAGTCTCTTCACTAACTGTACTGGGCCCAAGGATGCTGCAGCCTCTTCACTAACTGTACTGGGCCCAAGGATGCTACTGGGCTCAAGGTTGCTGCAGCCTCATCACTAACTGTACTGGGCCCAAGGATGCTGCAGCCTCATCACTAACTGTACTGGGCCCAAGGATGCTGCTGGGCCCAAGGATGCTGCAGTCACTTCACTAACTGTACTGGGCCCAAGGATGCTGCAGCCTCTTCACTAACTGTACTGGGCCCAAGGATTCTACTGGGTCCAAGGATGCTACTGGGCCCAAGGATGCTGGAGTCTCTTCACTAACTGTACTGGGCCCAAGGATGCTACTGGGCCCAAGGATGCTGCAGCCTCTTCACTTACTGTACTAGGCCCAAGGATGCTGCAGCCTCTTCACTAACTGTACTGGGCCCAAGGATGCTGCAGTCTCTTCACTAACTGTACTGGGTCCAAGGATGCTGGTGGGCCAAAGGATGCTACTGGGCCCAAGGATGCTGCAGTCTCTTCACTAACTGTACTGGGTCCAAGGATGCTACTGGGCCCAATGATGCTGCAGCCTCTTCACTAACTCTACTGGCCCCAAGGATGCTGCAGCCTCTTCACTAACTGTACTGAGCCCAAGGATGCTGCAGTCTCTTCACTAACTGTACTGGGCCCAAGGATTCTACTGGGCCCAAGGATGCTGCAGTCTCTTCACTAACTGAACTGGGCCCAAGGATGCTGCAGCCTCTTCACTAACTGTACTGAGCCCAAGGATGCTGCAGTCTCTTCACTAACTGTACTGAGCCCAAGGATGCTGCTGGGCCCAGGGATGCTGCAGTCTCTTCACTAACTGTACTGGGCCCAAGGATGCTGCAGTCTCTTCACTAACTGTAATGGGCCCAAGGATGCTGCAGCCTCTTCACTAACTGTACTGGGCCCAAGCATGCTACTGGGCTCAAGGTTGCTGCAGCCTCATCACTAACTGTACTGGGCCCAAGGATGCTGCAGTCTCTTCACTAACTGTACTGGGCCCAAGGATGCTGCAGCCTCTTCACTAACTGTACTGGGCCCAAGGATGCTACAGTCTCTTCACTAACTGTACTGGGCCCAATGACGCTACAGCCTCTTCACTAACTGTACTGGGCCCAAGGATGCTACTGGCCCAAGGATGCTGCAGTCTCTTCACTAACAGTACTGGGCCCAAGGATGCTACTTGGCCCAAGGATGCTGCAGCCTCTTCACTAACTGTACTGGGCCCAAGGAAGCTGCTCGGCCCAAGGATGCTGCAGCCTCTTCACTTACTGTACTGGGTCCAATGACGCTACAGTCTCTTCACTAACTGTACTGGGTCCAATGACGCTACAGCCTCTTCACTAACTGTACTGGGCCCAAGGATGCTACTGGGCCCAAGAATGCTGCAGTCTCTTCACTAACTGTACTGGGCCCAAGGATGCTGCAGCCTCTTCACTAACTGTACTGGGCCCAAGGATGCTACTGGCCCAAGGATGCTGCAGTCTCTTCACTAACTGTACTGGGTCCAAGGATACTGCTGGGGCCAAGGATGCTGCAGCCTCTTCACTAACTGTACTGGGCCCAAGGATGCTGCTGGGCCCAAGGATGCTACTGGGCCCAAGGTTGCTGCAGTGTCTTTACTAACTCTACTGACCCCAAGGATGCTGCAGCCTCTTCACTAACTGTACTGGGTCCAAGGATGCTGCAGCCTCTTCACTAACTGTACTGGGCCCAAGAATGCTGCAGTCTCTTCACTAACTGTACTGGGTCCAAGGATGCTACTGGGCCCAATGATGCTGCAGTCTCTTCACTAACTCTACTGGCCCCAAGCAAGCTGCAGCCTCTTCACTAACTGTACTGAGCCCAAGGATGCTGCAGGTTCTTCACTAACTGTACTGGGCCCAAGGATGCTGCAGGTTCTTCACTAACTGTACTGGGTCCAAGGATGCTGCAGTCTCGTTCACTAACTCTACTGGCCCCAAGGATGCTGCAGCCTCTTCACTAACTGTACTGAGCCCAAGGATGCTGCTGGGCCCAGGGATGCTGCAGTCTCTTCACTAACTGTACTGGGTCCAAGGATGCTGCAGTCTCTTCACTAACTGTACTGGGCCCAAGGATGCTACTTGGCCCAAGGATGCTGCAGTCTCTTCACTAACTGTACTGGGTCCAAGGATGCTGCAGTCTCTTCACTAACAGTACTGGGTCCAAGGATGCTACTTGGCCCAAGGATGCTGCAGCCTCTTCACTAACTGTACTGGGCCCAAGGATGCTGCTGGGCCCAAGGATGCTGCAGCATCTTCACTAACTGTACTGGGTCCAAGGATGCTGCAGCCTCTTCACTAACTGTACTGGGCCCAATGATGCTGCCGGGCCCAAGGATGCTGCAGGTTCTTCACTAACTGTACTGGGTCCAAGGATGCTGCAGTCTCTTCACTAACTCTACTGGGTCCAAAGATGCTACTGGCCCCAAGGATGCTGCAGTCTCTTCACTAACTCTACTGGCCCCAAGGATGCTGCAGCCTCTTCACTAACTGTACTGGGTCCAAGGATGCTGCAGCCTCTTCACTAACTGTACTGGGCCCAAGGAAGCTGCTCGGCCCAAGGATGCTGCAGCATCTTCACTAACTGTACTGGGTCCAAGGATGCTGCAGCCTCTTCACTAACTGTACTGGGCCCAAGGATGCTACTGGGCCCAAGGATGCTGCAGTCTCTTCACTAACTCTACTGGCCCCAAGGATGCTGCAGCCTCTTCACTAACTGTACTGGGCCCAAGGATGCTGCCGGGCCCAAGGATGCTGCAGGTTCTTCACTAACTGTACTGGGTCCAAGGATGCTGCAGTCTCTTCACTAGCTGTACTGGGTCCAAAGATGCTACTGGGCCCAAGGATGCTGCAGCCTCTTCACTAACTGTACTGGGCCCAAGGATGCTACTGGGCCCAAGGATGCTGCAGTCTATTCACTAACTGTACTGGGTCCAAGGATGCTGCAGTCTCTTCACTAACTGTACTGGGCCCAAGGATGCTACTTGGCCCAAGGATGCTGCAGTCTCTTCACTAACTGTACTGGGTCCAAGGATGCTGCAGTCTCTTCACTAACAGTACTGGGCCCAAGGATGCTACTTGGCCCAAGGATGCTGCAGCCTCTTCACTAACTGTACTGGGCCCAAGGAAGCTGCTCGGCCCAAGGATGCTGCAGCATCTTCACTAACTGTACTGGGTCCAAGGATGCTGCAGCCTCTTCACTAACTGTACTGGGCCCAAGGATGCTGCAGCCTCTTCACTAACTGTACTGGGCCCAAGGAAGCTGCTGGGCCCAAGGATGCTGCAGCATCTTCACTAACTGTACTGGGTCCAAGGATGCTGCAGCATCTTCACTAACTGTACTGGGTCCAAGGATGCTGCAGCCTCTTCACTAACTGTACTGGGCCCAAGGATGCTGCAGTCTCTTCACTAACTCTACTGGCCCCAAGGATGCTGCAGCCTCTTCACTAACTATACTGAGCCCAAGGATGCTGCTGGGCCCAAGGATGCTGCAGTCTCTTTACTAACTGTACTGGGTCCAAGGATGCTATTGGGCCCAAGGATGCTGCAGCCTCTTCACTAACTTTACTGGGCCCAAGGATGCTACTGGGCCCAAGGATGCTGCAGCCTCTTCACTAACTGTACTGGGCCCAAGGATGCTGCTGGGCCCAAGGATGCTGCAGTCTCTTCACTAACTGTACTGGGTCCAAGGATGCTACTGGGCCTAAGGACGCTGCAGCCTCTTCACTAACTGTACTGGGCCCAAGGATGCTACTGGGCCCAAGGATGCTGCAGTCTCTCCACTAACTGTACTGGGTCCAAGGACGCTACAGCCTCTTCACTAACTGTACTGGGCCCAAGGATCCTACTGGGTCCAAGGATGCTACTGGGCCCAAGGACGCTGCAGCCTCTTCACTAACTGTACTGGGCCCAAGGATGCTCCTGGGTCCAAGGATGCTGCATTCTCTTCACTAACTGTACTGGGCCCAAGGATGCTACTGGGCCCAAGGATTGTGCAGTCTCTTCACTAACTGTACTGGGTCCAAGGATGCTGCAGTCTCTTCGCTAACTCTACTGGGCCCAAGGATGCTGCAGCCTCTTCACTAACTGTACTGGGCCCAAGGATGCTACTGGGCCCAAGGATGCTGCAGTCTCTTCACTAACTCTACTGGCCCCAAGGATGCTGCAGCCTCTTCACTAACTGTACTGGGCCCAAGGATGCTACTGGGCCCAAGGATGCTGCAGTCTCTCCTGCGAGAAGCACCGCTGGGTGACCTGTGAGGCAGACTCTGCACCCAGCAGGCTCACACATTCTTCTAGTTCCTCCAGTATTTTTCCCCTGCCAGGGAGTGAGCACATGTGGGTCCATCATCCATTCGTATGCTTGAGGAGTGCGAGAAGGCCGCTGGAGTGTCCATGCCCACCTGATGAGCACAGGCAGGAGGACAGAAGGCCCCCACTCACAGCTGAATGACTGATTCGAAGATATGTTTGCATGTTTCTGGCACCACGTGTTTACCTGTGTATCTTGGGAACCGGACAAGCCTAAACGTGTTTGGTTAGTATGAAGGCCAGGGGTGTCTAGGTTGCGTGCAGTGTGTCTAGCTGTTATAATGGAAGGGTAGAGGGGTTCACCCTTGCTAGTCTAATGGTAACAGCATCACATTTGTAGAAGCAGAGTGTCCTGTCTTCAGGTTCAATAGACTGTTATTGATCATTCGAATACAGGTGTCTCCACTATTCACTACTTCATGCAAGGTTCAGAAATGAGCAACAGTCCTATCCACTGCAGCAACCCACACAGTCCCAGAGAGAACCATGTGGACAGGCCATGCACAGAACAAGTGCCTACCCGTACCTTCTAAAAAAGAGACAGAGACCCCGACCTAACCCCAAACCTGTCTCTCCGCACCTGTTAAAATAGAGGAACTGGCCCTGCCCCCACCATGCACGCCTACTCATCTCCCTGCAGCCCTGTGAGCACTTTCTACTGATGGGCCTTTATCCCAAAGTTCAAGAGTTAACAAGCTCACGTTCAAATGTTACTTTTTTAGGCTTTAAACTGTGAAAGAAATAAAAGATGAACATAAAGTCACAAACTGTAACAACTTCTTGGTTGAAGGGCCTGCACTGGATTAACAACAGTTATTTAGCAAAACTGGATTTGCGTTGCACACTCACCAAGGACTGGCACTGTAACCCCACAATGTGCCTGTTTATGAGCCCGAGGCCTTCATGTTGCTCCTCAACACCAGAGTTTGTGAAACAGAGCACAGCAGAGCTTCTGTGACAATAAAGATGGTAGACAGTGCAGGTGGCCACTCCAGCAGTATCCCGGTGATCCCAGTCTGCCAGACAGTGCACGCCAGGAGCCCAGCAATGTCTCTGTAACAGTACTGATGGCAGACGGTCAAGGTCGGCACCCCGGGAGTATCCCTGTAATCCCTAGTCTGCCAGACAGTGCACGCCAGGAACCCAGCAATGTCTCTGTAACAGTACTGATGGCAGACGATCAAGGTCGGCACACCAGCAGTATCTCTGTAATCCCTAGTCTGCCAGACAGTGCACGCCAGGATACCAGCAATGTCTCTGGAACAGTACTGATAGCAGACGAACAAGGTCGGCACCCCAGCAGTATCCCTGTAATCCCTAGGCTGTCAGACAGTGCACGCCAGGAGCCCAGCAATGCCTCTGTAACAGTACTGATGGCAGACGGTCAAGGTGGGCACCCCGGGAGTATCCCTGTAATCCCTAGTCTGTCAGATGGTGCATATCAGGAGGCCTGCAATACTTCTGTAACTACATAATCAGCCCAGCTGTGCACGTCAGCAGATTGATAATAGCTCTGGGAACCCAGGTTCCCTCACAGAGCACGATGGGAGCCCAGCTGTAGCTTGTTTACACCTCGGTGGTAGACGGCACAGTTAGGCACTTCAGTAGCATCTCTTAACTCCACAATCTGCCAGGACAAGAGGAATATGTTTCTCACCGTGTAGACAAATGTTTGTGGCATGAAGTGCTGTAGAGTCACATGCTCTGCAGACTCCTGCCATCTAGTATTGGGTTGGGATGTGTGCAGGTTGTTTTTCTTCAAAGTCTTTCAAGTCACGAGGTAGAGCGACTGCTCTGTGATACTGCGCATGGACATCCACTCCATTGTTAGATTGTTTTCCCGCAGGAGGGTGAGAACAGCGTGTAGAGGAAGCGTAACTTATGAGATGTCAATGTGAGGCAGGACCATGTGAGAATAAACTGCAATGGCCACAGGTGTCCGCAGAGGAGGACGAGCGCTTGTGAATCTACAGCACTACATGGCACGAACAGATGGTTACAGTGTAAGTAACAGATTTGTTAGCAGTAGGTCTGTAGACCCATAGTTTATGTCAAAATGTTTAGAGCGTAGCATTTACCACCAAGGATGTGCTGGCATTAGGTACTTAAAACTGTCCAAGATCTACTGTGATACATCGATTTATGACCTAAACAGAAGAGTTTTAATGTGTTTTAGTGATTTTGTCAAGTTCTTAAAAGAGTGGGCAGGTTGATTCATTTTTTGTGACTGACCACAAAAAGGAGCAGCCGCCCACCCTAGATCTTTTCAACTTTCAAACATTCGACAAAGTACTAGACCCAGAATAAAGAAATCTGTGCAACCTTTTCTAGAATATAAGCAGTTCCTTGTCGGGAATATGCAGAAGGAAAATAGAGAGAATATTAAAATTTGTTTAGTGACAGGAAGCTAGAGAAGGCCACTCAGAACTGGGGACATCTGCATGTGTCTTTGTAGCCATAACAAGGAAATGTACTGTCAAATTCTGCAGAATCTGTTGTTTCTGAAGGCTAACCTTGGAAACACTTGCATAGAGCACGTTTCAGTAATCGAATTGCAAAAGGACTGTGGCCTGAAACACCAGCATGTGACAAAATGCACTGAGAGAAAAGGGCACATCTTTGAGTAATGTTACAAAGAAGAAAGAGAAGGTTTTCTTGTTTACCTGAGACCTCAAAAGGAAAGGAATGATCAATTGTTACCCCATATTCTTTGCATTTTGGTCTTATTAGACCTGAGCCCCAGGGCACTCTTGTTCATCCAGGTGACAATTCAGCCTAAATTTAGATTGAGTGAGCCTTGAAGTGTGGTCCAACTGGAAGATCAACTTTATAGGTCACAATGGTATTCACTATCAGTGACGCCTTTCAGGTCCAAAGTAACACAAGTAAAGGCGGAGTCCTTCAGGGCTTCTTATTGTTTCCGATCTTGTTTAACATTTATGTTCGACCTTTGATTCTTCTTACTGGACTGTGCGCATTCGCTGGCAACACTTCTGTTTCGCTTAGTCTCAGCAATTTCCTATGTCCTGCCTTGCTCTATACAAACTTGGAAAAACAAAATGGTTACTTACTGGTAGGAGTAGTGGTGCAGGTACAAGAATTTTATGGATTCACATGCTCTGCATTATTCTGTCATCCAGTGGTTGGTTCCAAAGTTGTCTTTCATAGTCTGTTGTGTCTCTTTTTAGGTCCAGCCTAGGAGAGTGCATTCGCTGTTTCTTGTTCTTAAAATTAAAAAAACAAATCTGAAAATGGGCTTAGAACCCACCCATTACTTACATTGGGAGCCTCACTCGTCACTCTCCTTTCTCTTAGCATTGGAAGGCTTGCTTGTCACTTCTTTCTCTTGCTTTTAATGGTCAGCTGCACTGGTTTCATTTTGCTAGTTTTGCTTGTTTCGGACGGCTTTGGGAGGATTCAGGATGCTGAAGATGATGTGCGGTTGATGGGGGTCTTCCAGAGGCCACTGGTCCACAGTCCCTGTTGGGTGACTTTGGCCACAGGGTTTGACATCCCTCAAAGTCCTCTTTGGTCCAGCAGAAGTCCAGTTGCCACTGGACTACTGCTGAACCCAGCACAACTGTTTCAGTGGTTTTCTTGTTTTGGTGATAACTCTGATTCTAGGCAACCAAACTGCATTTAAATGACTCTTTCGGGTGCAGCAGATTGGGTGCCACTTTTGAGCATCGGGTCTCGGTCTCCCGGGCTGCACTGCAGTGAGGAGCAACAATCCAGTGATCTTGGCTACCAACTCACCCAGACAGGCTTCTTCAGATTTTGTGGCCCTGTGCTGCGAAAATGAAGTCAGTCATCTGACTCTGAGAGTCTCTGCTTCTAGCTGGGCTCAGGGAATGACTCCTCCATGAGCAGGACACAGCAGGCACAGTCCTTTTCTTCGCTAGCTCAAGGAGCAGGAGGTGCAGTCCAACTCCGGTGCACCCTCTTCGCTGTTTCCAGGTCAGCAGGGCAGTCCCTCTTTGGTCGTCTCCTCCAGTCAAATGAGTTCGGAGTTCTGGATGGCACTAGTGTTCCTTTTAGATCCAGAAAGTGCCCTAAGGGGAGGTCGAAGTCACTACTCAATGGACTACTAGGTACCCTCCCGCCTGATGCCGACTTCCTGTGAAGTGTGGCATCTAGCTATCCCAGAGTGCTCTATTTTGCCCACTCCCAGGATGTCTGGACCCCTATATTGGTGTGTGGAGCTTGGTAGCCCACCTTAGCCTGTCCTAGAGGTGTAGCTACCTGTGGGCTACCCGTCCATGGAAAAAACAGTTTGGCCAGTGCTTCACGTCTCTGTTCCAGATGCCAACCTCTCTACCCGAACAAAACAGCTGCCCCTCACCACTTGCCCTTCAAAGGCGGCTTCTCCTTTGAAGCATGCATTTTAGGCCAACACACTGTGGCTTCCTGCCAGGAGGCGGTAACCCAGCAGGCCTTTGTTGTTAGCTGTTTTGGGAGCCGTCCACACATCTCCCCAGCTGGGCAGAGGGCTGTCTCGTGGACAGTCTCAGCAAATGCCTGTGGAAAACAGGGCAACAGAGCAGCAACTTTCTGAAAGTTGCATATGGCAACAAGTTACATTCATTTCAATGGGGGCATCAGGTCAGGCTTGATGTGACGAGTTGTTTGATACCAGGAAGCAGTAACGTTGGTAGTCCCGTTCAGAGGTTAGCACAGCTGAGGATCACTGTGTAACTCTGTACTCGCTAATTGGTCCACCAATTTCTCTCCCAATAAAAGTGACATTTTGAGGGTTCTTAGTGGCAGAACATGTTAAACACATGTTCCACTATTAGCTGCACCCTGCCTTGCGACTCAATATGCTTGCTGTAAGCGTGACCTACACATCTTAAAAAGGGAGTCTGAGATTGCCATTGATTAGAATTGTAAATTGAGTTAGCATATAAAATGATCTACCAGTCTGCAGTGCAGGCTGGGAGTCATTTTTAACTGGTCCCACTCATGATGGCACAACAACCGCTGAATTCCATGAGGGGGATACTCTAATTTAGAGGCCCTGGTTACCCCTGGTACCATCTACTAGGGACATAGAGGTAAGTTAGTTTGTGCTAGTTGGTTATAAGCCAAACAAACATACAGCTTTAAGGATCAGGGCACAGGCCCTAAGGTCTGCTCAGCAGGACTCAGTGCGCTTTGAGTCCAAAAACCAGCAGCATCAGTCCAAACTTGGGCCGTACAAAAAGAGGCATTTCCTGACAGCTGCTAAATGTCAATGAAGGTTCCCCATTTGTTTGCAATGCCAGTTACACTGCCATAACATTGACTACCGAGGGTTCCCAACCTGATGTGGGGGGATGATTCAAGTTTGTAAAGTTATGAAAGAGCCAATACTGTAGAACCTCACAGTCTGCCATACAATGTACATCAGGAGGCCAGCAGGAGCCTTGAAACCGCCAGACCTTGCGCTGTCCAAGTGCTAAGGGCATCCTGTGGTTACACAGTGTGCTCTAGAGGTCTGCCAAACTTCCTTACGTGGACAGAAAGTAATGGAAAACTTACTGCAATTCTTTTCATCTGATTGGTCATCGCAGTCAGAGTCACCATCACAGCGCCAACCAGCGTTGATGCATAACCCACTGTTACACATGAATTCTCCGGAACGACAGGGGGGGTGAGAAGCTGTAAAGTAAAATGAAGAGATGAGAATCACACTGGAGAAGCAGGCATGGTGGCCCCATCGGGCACAGGGTCGGTGCAACCGATGCCACAGAGGCATGTCAAGTGTCTCAAAAACCTAGAAACATAAATTGTTTTCTATTCAAAATCGGATATGAGCCCAGAAAATTGAATCTTGCCTCAAACACACGTTCATCTAAGGACCTTCTAAACCACAAAGTAACCGATCTTGCCCCAACTCTGCACACGCCTACCTTTATCTTGTAAAACACACAGATACTGCATGTTACCGCACCCCATGCATGCCAACCTGTACCAACTAAAACAGAGACATTGCAACCTTCCCTTACCCAGTGCATCTGCATCAACAGCATACACGCCTACCCGTGCTTTCTAGAAAAGATACTGCACCAACACCATACATGCCTGCTTGTATTCTCTAGAATACTTCATCAAGACCACGCATACCGGTCCCTTCTAAAATCCAAAAATACAGCATCATCACCGCAAATGCCTATCTGTACCTTCTAAAATACAAAAATACTGCATCAACACCGCAAATGCCTACCTGTACCTTCTAAAATACAAAAATACTGCATCAACACCGCACATGGTTATCTGTACCTTCTAAAATACAAAAATACTGCATCAACACCGCACATGGTTATCTGTACCTTCTAAAATACAAAAATACTGCGTCAACACCGCACATGGTTATCTGTACAGTCTAAAATACAAAAATACTGCATCAACACCGCAAATGCCTACCTGTACCGTCTAAAATACAAAAATACTGCATCAGCACCGCACATGGCTATCTGTACCTTCTAAAATACTGCAACAACACCATGCATGTCTTCCCATATTTCTAAAACAAAGATAATCACCCTGCCCCTACTTAACGCATACATACCCATACCTTCTAAAACACAGAACCAGGCCTGGACAATCTCATTTAAGCCTGCTTGTACCTTCTGAAGAACAATCTACTTACCTTCAGTAATGAAAATGTCACTTACCCAGTGTACATCTGTTCGTGGCATCAGTCGCAGTAGATTTGCATGTTCTGCATGAGCTCGCCATCTGGTGTTGGGCCGGAGTGTTACAAGTTGTTTTTCTTCGAAGAAGTCTTTCGAGTCACGGGACCGAGTGACTCCTCCTTTTGTCTCCATTGCGCATGGGCGTCGACTCTATCCTCGATTGTTTTTCCCCGCAGAGGGTGAGGTAGGAGTTGAATTGTAGTAATAGTGCCCATGCAATGGAGTGACTAAGTATGCACCTATTTAAGGTTGAGATGATACATATATAAATAATTGAAGGTAACTTCCAAACTGCTACAGGCTCCCGGGGAGGCGGGTGGGCACATGCGAATCTACTGCGACTGATGCCACGAACAGATGTACACTGGGTAAGTGACATTTTCAGTTCGATGGCATCTGTCGCTGTAGATACGCATGTTCTGCATAGACTAGTAAGCAGTTATTTCCCCAAAAGCGGTGGATCAGCCTGTAGGAGTGGAAGTAGTCTGAAATAATGTCCTTAATACGGCTTGACCTACTGTGGCTTGTTGTGCGGATAACACGTCTACACAGTAGTGCTTGGTGAATGTGTGAGGCGTAGACCATGTGGCTGCCTTACATATTTCTTGCATTGGGATGTTTCCTAGAAAGGCCATGGTAGCACCTTTCTTTCTGGTTGAGTGTGCCCTTGGTGTAATGGGCAGCTGTCGTTTAGCTTTAAGGTAGCAGATTTGGATGCATTTAACTATCCATCTGGCTATACCTTGTTTTGAAATTGGGTTTCCTGCGTGAGGTTTTTGAAATGCAATAAAGAGTTGTTTAGTCTTTCTGATGTTTTTTGTTCTGTCAATGTAATACATTAATGCTCTTTTGACATCTAATGTATGTAGTGCCCTTTCAGCTACGGTATCTGGCTGTGGAAAGAACACTGGAAGTTCCACTGTTTGATTTAGATGGAACGGTGAAATAACCTTTGGCAAAAATTTAGGATTGGTCCTTAGGACGACTTTATTTTTGTGTAGTTGTATAAAAGGTTCCTGTATAGTAAACGCCTGAATCTCGCTTACTCTTCTTAGGGAAGTAATGGCGATGAGAAATGCCACCTTCCAGGTTAGGAACTGTATGTCGCAGGAGTGCATGGGTTCAAAAGGTGGACCCATAAGTCTAGTTAGGACAACATTTAGGTTCCATGAAGGAACAGGTAGTGTTCTTGGTGGTATAATTCTCCTAAGGCCCTCCATGAATGCTTTAATGACTGGTATTTTATATAGGGAAGTTGAATAGGTAGTTTGCAGGTATGCAGATATTGCTGCAAGGTGAATCTTAATGGAAGAGAAAGCTAGGTTAGATTTTTGTAAGTGAAGCAAGTAACCCACTACCTGTTCTGGAGTTGTGTGTAATGGTTGTATTTGATTAATATGGCAGTAGCAAACAAACCTCTTCCATTTACTTGCATAGCAGTGCCTGGTGGATGGCCTTCTTGCTTGTTTTATGACTTCCATACATTCTTGGGTAAGTTGTAAGTGCCCGAATTCTAGGATTTCAGGAGCCAGATTGCTAGATTCAGCGATGCTGGATCTGGGTGTCTGATCTTTTGGTTGTGCTGTGTCAACAGATCTGGCCTGTTGGGCAATTTGATGCAGGGTACCACTGATAGGTCTAGCAGCGTTGTGTACCAGGGTTGCCTTGCCCAAGTTGGTGCTATCAATATGAGTTTGAGTTTGCTTTGACTGAGTTTGTTTACCAGGTAAGGAAGGAGAGGGAGAGGAGGAAAACGTAAGCAAATATCCCTGACCAGTTCATCCATAGGGCATTGCCTTGGGATTGTTTGTGTGGGTATCTGGATGCGAAGTTTTGGCATTTTGCGTTCTCCCTTGTCGCAAACAAGTCTATCTGAGGTGTTCCCCAGAGTTTGAAATAAGTGTTCAGAATTTGGGGGTGAATTTCCCATTCGTGGACCTGTTGGTGATCTCGAGAGAGATTGTCTGCGAGTTGATTTTGTATCCCTGGTATAAACTGTGCAATTAGGCGAATTTGGTTGTGAATTGCCCAATGCCAAATTTTTTGTGCTAGCAGGCTTAACTGCGTGGAGTGCGTCCCCCCCTGCTTGTTTAGATAATACATTTTTGTCATGTTGTCTGTTTTGACGAGAATGTATTTGTGAACTATTATTGGTTGGAAAGCTTTTAGTGCTTGAAAAACTGCTAGAAGTTCTAGGTGATTGATATGCAGTTTTGTTTGATGTACGTTCCATTGTCCTTGTATGCTGTGTTGATCGAGGAGTGCTCCCCACCCTGTCATGGAAGCATCTGTTGTTATTACGTATTGTGGCACTGGGTCTTGGAAAGGCCGCCCCTTGTTTAAATTTATGTTGTTCCACCACAGAAGCGAGAGGTAAGTTTGGCGGTCTATTAACACCAGATCTAGAAGGTGACCCTGTGCTTGAGACCACTGTGATGCTAGGCATTGTTGTAAGGGCCTCATGTGCAGTCTTGCGTTTGGGACAATGGCTATGCATGATGACATCATGCCTAGGAGTTGTAATACCATCTTTGCTTGTATCTTTTGTGTTGGATACATGCGTTGTATGATGGTGTTGAAATTTTGAATTCTTTGTGGACTTGGAGTGGCTACTCCTTTTGATGTGTCTATTATGGCTCCCAGGTATTGTTGTACCTTGCGTGGCAGAATTTTGGATTTTGTGAAATTGACGGTGAACCCTAGTTTGAAGAGGGTTTGTATGATATGATTTGTGTGATTTGAGCACTCTATTAACGAATGGGCCTTGATTAGCCAGTCGTCTAGATATGGGAACACATGTATCTGCTGCCTTCTTATGTGTGCTGCGACTACCGCTAGACATTTGGTAAAAACTCTTGGTGCGGTTGTTAATCCGAAAGGCAGTACTTTGAATTGGTAATGTATTCCTTTGAATACAAACCTTAGGTATTTCCTGTGCGATGGGTGTATTGGTATATGGAAATAAGCATCCTTGAGGTCTAAAGTTGCCATGTAGTCGTGCAGCTTTAGCAATGGCAATACTTCTTGTAGTGTGACCATGTGGAAGTGGTCTGATTTGATGAAAGTGTTGACTACTCTGAGGTCTAGGATTGGTCTCGGTGTTTTGTCCTTCTTTGGTATCAGAAAGTACAGTGAGTAAACTCCTGTGTTTATTTGTGTGTTTGGCACTAATTCGATTGCATTCTTTTGCAATAGTGCCTGCACTTCTATCTCCAGGAGATTGGAATGGTGTGTTGTCAAATTTTGTGCTTTTGGTGGTATGTTTGGAGGGAATTGTAGAAATTCTATGCAATAACCATGTTGGATAATTGCTAGAACCCAAGTGTCTGTAGTGATTTTCTCCCATGCTTTGTAATAATGACTTATTCTTCCCCCCACTGGTGTTGTGTGGAGGGGGTGAGTGACATGTGAGTCACTGTTTAGTAGTAGGGGTTTTGGGGCTTTGGAATCTTCCTCTATTTCTAGGGAATTGCCCTCCTCTATATTGTCCCTGAAAACCTCCTCTATACTGTCCCTGGTAACTGGACGGTGTGGCTTGTGAGGTGCTGGCTTGTGTGCTCTGACCCCGAAACCCCCCTCGAAAGGGTGTTTTACGGAATGTGCTGTAATTCCCTCTGCTCTGCGGGGAGTAGAGTGCGCCCATGGCTTTGGCAGTGTCCGTATCTTTTTTGAGTTTCTCAATCGCTGTGTCCACTTCTGGACCGAACAGTTCTTTTTCATTAAAAGGCATATTGAGAACTGCTTGTTGAATCTCTGGTTTAAATCCAGACGTTCGGAGCCATGCATGCCTTCTGATAGTTACAGATGTATTAATTGTCCGTGCAGCTGTATCTGCAGCGTCCATGGAGGAGCGGATCTGGTTGTTGGAGATGGCCTGTCCCTCCTCAACCACTTGTTTTGCCCTATTTTGTAAGTCCTTGGGCAGATGTTCAATGAGATGTTGCATCTCGTCCCAGTGGGCTCTGTCATAGTGCGCAAGTAGTGCCTGGGAGTTCGCGATGCGCCACTGGTTTGCAGCTTGTGCTGCGACTCTTTTACCAGCTGCATCAAACTTGCGGCTTTCTTTATCTGGGGGTGGTGCATCTCCAGACGTGTGAGAGTTGGCCCTTTTCCTAGCTGCTCCTACAACGACAGAGTCTGGTGGCAGCTGTGTAGTGATGAAAACCGGGTCCGTAGGAGGCGGCTTATACTTTTTTTCTACCCTTGGTGTGATTGCCCTACTTTTAACCGGCTCCTTAAAGATGTCTTTTGCGTGCCGGAGCATACCAGGGAGCATAGGCAGGCTTTGGTATGAGCTGTGGGTGGAGGAGAGTGTGTTGAATAAGAAATCATCCTCGACCTGTTCTGAGTGGAGGCTTACGTGGTGAAATTGTGCTGCTCTAGCCACCACTTGAGAGTACGCGGTGCTGTCTTCTGGTGGAGATGGCTTCGCAGGGTATGCCTCCGGACTGTTATCTGACACTGGGGCGTCGTATAGGTCCCATGCGTCCTGATCTTGGTCACCCTGGCTCATGGTGGTGTGAGCTGGGGAGTGTGATGGAGTTTGTGCTGGTGAAACGTCAATCACGGGCGGAGGTGAGGGTGGTGGTGTAACTCTTTTCACCACTTTTGGTTGTGGTGTTTGTTCCGTCTGGAACTCCAACCTCCTCTTTCTCCTAATGGGGGGAAGGGTGCTTATTTTTCCTGTCCCCTGCTGAATGAAGATACGCTTTTGCGTATGGTCCACATCAGTTGCTTGTAGCTCTTCCTCAAACCTATGCTTCTGCATTTGGGAGGTTAGCGAGTGCTCTTCTGTATAAGAGCCTGAAGCTGGGTCGCTTGCAGTTTGTTTCGGCATGGAAACTTTGTCTGCGTGTTTTTTCGGCTCCGAGGTGACTTTTTTCCTTTTCGGGGCCGAAACCTCTCGGCGTCGATCTGTTTCGGTGCCGCTGTCTCGGCGTCGAGCCGTGTCCACACCGGCATCACGGTGTCGAGGCTTGTCTCCAGCACTTTCTCGGTCCCGAGAAGGCTGCGTGCCGGTGTCTCGACCGGAGTTGGACGATCTCGGCACTGTTTGGGCCTTTTTCGGTGCCGACGGTCGGTCACCGAATTTATGGGTCGAGCCATGGCCTGGTGGCAGTGGCGTCCCCTGGGCCTTGTAAATGTTTCTCTGTGTTGTTTTTGACGTCTTACTCACAGTTTGTGTATCGTCGAATCCTTCGGAGTCTGAGTCTTGGATCGAGAAGGTACCTTCCTCTTCCTGTTCCTCGAACTCCCGTTGGGCTGTCGGTGCGGACGCCATCTGAAGTCTTCTGGCTCGACGGTCTCGGAGTGTTTTTCGGGACCGGAACGCACGACAGGCCTCGCAGGTGTCTTCGCTGTGCTCAGGTGACAGGCACAGGTTGCAGACCAAGTGTTGGTCTGTGTAGGGGTATTTATTGTGGCATTTGGGGCAGAAACGAAACGGGGTCCGTTCCATCGTTGTTCTTCAGCACGCGGTCGGGCCGACCAGGCCCCGACGGGGGATCGAAAAAACTACCCCGAAGGGCACCGGAGCTCTTCGATCTTAGGCACGGTGTTGAATCTAACTACGCCGATCCCGAACGCAACAATACCGACGAAAATCTTCCGAAATTAGCTAATTTTCCGTTCCGAAACTCGGAGCGACAGGAACACGTCCGAACCCGATGGCGGAAAAAAAACAATCGAGGATAGAGTCGACGCCCATGCGCAATGGAGACAAAAGGAGGAGTCACTCGGTCCCGTGACTCGAAAGACTTCTTCGAAGAAAAACAACTTGTAACACTCCGGCCCAACACCAGATGGCGAGCTCATGCAGAACATGCGTATCTACAGCGACAGATGCCATCGAACCACTCTTTCTGCTGCATAATCTATCTAACTGCAGATTCCTCACCTTTTAGAATATTCCTCAGATGCTAGACGATCTGGAAAGAATTCAGCAATTCTCCAGCACGCTGGCAAGTGGTACTGCACTTGCTCCATACCACAGCAGCTCTGCTCCATACCACCCCGAGCAGAGACTCATATAAATGCAGCCCATGCGCACTGACATCAATTTCTTGCTTGACTCTTTCCATGCCCTCAGACCTGGAGAATGACACGATCTTCTCTACCAGTGTGCAGTTAACAAACTTGGAACTTTGTTAGATTTTAAAAAGAGACTATTCTACAAAATGGGGAGAAAGCAGTGAAGAATCTGCAGTAAGGCAAAGTACTTACTTTAAAAAGTGTTAGGGTTACCGAAGATAAGTAACTAGTTCTACTAATAGACACTTCTAAATGCAAATTTTTCACCTTTAGAATAGATATGAAAGCAATACCTACTCCAAGAGGAGGATCTGTAGAGTGGACTCAGACCAAAATGTCCTACCGGACAGGTGAAATGTTCTTTCCGTCCTTCAAAACATTTTACACTGCATGTTTTATTTGGTGGCAAAAAGATCTGCCCAGGGATCTCCTCACTACCGGAAGTTGCCTTGTGCCAGGTGCAGATACCATTCATGAGCTGCCATAATGCTGTTGGCTAAGCTTGTCTGCCCTGGCATTCAAAGATCCCACTAGGTAGTTCCCTGCAGTCAACTCCTGAGGTGCAGGATCCAGGACCTCACTCCCCCTGCTTGTTGCAGGAGCACATGGCCGGTGGTGTTGTCTTTGAGAACCTGCACCAGCCTCCCCTTGATGGACTGCAGGAAGGGCTTCGGTACCAGGAGAATGACCCGCAACTTCAGCAGATTAATATAGATCTGGGTTTCTGCCAGAGGCCAGAGTTCCCTGAGCTTTACGTTTTCAACATAATCTCCCCAACCCAGAAGTGACACCTGTCACCACATTTAACTCTGGGTGGAGGAGGAGGAGAGATCTGCCACCAGTCCAATTGCAACTGAGAAGCCCCCACTGCAGATCGTGCGCACTTTCTTCCAAACTCTGGACAGCATCTGACAAGTTCCCTTGGTGCTGGACCCAAAGAAACTTCAAATTCCATTTCAGATCCCACATTTGTCGAATGGCACGGTGAACAAGGCGGATGCAGTAGGCAAAAACCCCAAGGCAATTCAGAACTCCTCGAACTGAGATACAGGACTGAAGCTATATCATTTGGATCATAACTGGAATGTTCTGGACTTGTTGCAATGGAGGAAAGATGCTGACTGAACCATATCCAGGACATCTAAGATGAAGGAGTGCCTCAAGGAGTCAGGTGAGACTTTGGCTCGTTGACTGATGATGTCAAGAGGTGCACTGTCACCTGGAGGTGGTTTACAGCTGCCCACCTTCAAAAGCCGGCCGTGGAGGTAGGGAAAACTAGTGTCCCGGCCAAGCGACAATTGGCAGCAACCACCACCACTTTTGCGAACACCCGAGAGGCAATGTTGATGTCAAAGTGGTGCACGGTAAACTGAAAATACCCCAGCCCAACTTTGTCTGTGGGACTGCAGGACAGGTGTATGAAAATAAGTTTCCTGCAGGTCGGTGGACACCATCTAGTCGCTTAGGACCCGACAGTCAGAATCTAAGCTCGCATGAGTATTTGTCCTTATGCAGGAAAACATTCTGAGGCCAAAGATCTAAGTTGGGCCAAAAACCCCACTCTTTCTTTGGTATAAGGAAATAGCAAGAATGGTAACCCTCTCCTATTTCCGAGTCCGGAACCCTTGCAATGACTCCTTTGGAGAGCAAAATGTGCACAGAATAAACAGGTGTTTCCCTGAGATTTGCTCTGCTGGGGTGGGTTGGGGTATTAGATTCAGCCGAGACTCGCCCCCTTCCTCTCGGACCCCACACCAAACACTTGTGAAGTTCCCCAAGGATCGTACCTCGGCCCTACTCTGTTCAACGTCTACATGGCCCCGCTGCCTGCCATCGTTAGGAGCTACGGAATCAACATCATTTCCTACGCCGACCACACCCAACTCATCCTCTCCCTATCCAAAGAATCCAACACAGCCAGACACAACTTTCACGAAGGCATGGGAGCAGTAGCCAAATAGATGAAAAACAGCTGCCTCCAACTCAACGCGAACAAGACAGAAGTTCTCATCATGAGCCCCCAACCCGAAGCTTGGAATGACTCATGGTGGCCACCCACCCTTGAAAACACGCCCACCCCCACGAACTAAGCCCGAAACCTCAGGATCATTCTGGACTCCAGGCTCAACTTGGACCCCCAAATCAACTCAGTCACTTCCTTGTGCTTCTGCACCCTCAGCCTCCTATTCAAGACCTTCAAATGGATCCCCCTTGAACACAGAAAGACCGTCACAGACACCCTCATCACCAGCAGACTGGACTACGGCAACGCGCTCTACACCGGAATTAACAAGGAACTCATCCGCAAACTACAGAACATCCAGAACACCGCCGCCCGACTGGTCCTCGACCTGCCCCGACACTGCCACATCTCTCAACACCTGCGAACACTTCACTAGCTTCCAAAGGAAAAAAGAATCACCTTCAAGATCCTCATACACGCACACAAAGCCCTCCATGACACCGGACAGCCGACTCAACTGCCACATACCCCGCAGAACCCTTCGATCAGCCCAGCTCTCTCTCGCCGAAGTACCCCGCATCAGGAAAACAAGAACAGGGGGACTATCTTTCTCTTACATCGCAGCCACAGGCTGGACCGCCCTCCCGCTACACTTCAGACAGACTACACCCCCTCCTCGACTTCGCCAAGGAGCTGAAGACATGGCTTTTTGAAGAACCACCTCACTGATGGACGCTACACGACCCCCCCTTCCTCCCCACCCCCAGCGCCTTGAGACCCTTACGGGTGAGTAGCCATGCTTGATAAGCCCTGATTGATTGATTGAGCCGAGACAACAGCCATGCTGAACAGTTTGGAGTATTTTGGGCATGATGGATCACTGCCCTGGGAAGAAAATGCTGAATGTGAACCATTAATTGCTAACTAAGTGTCTTGGCAATTGCTGCTGCAGGGGAAGAGATTTGGGAAGACTGGTGCCCTTGATTGCCTGCAAGTTGTCTTCCTGATCCTCGTCTCCGGCCTCGAAAAGATTGGGGTGATTGCAGAAACTGAAGCTTCCTATGCACCAGGCCCGTAGCGTTTACATTTCCGGAACTGGCGAGGCAACTGTTTGGCAGGAGTCAAGAGACCAAGAGAACGTACTGTGGTACTATTCTCTTTAATGTGCAGTAAAGCAGAGTGGGCTTTCTCGCCCAACAGGCATGAGCCATTGGACGGCATATACATGAGAGACGTCTGTACGTAGAATCCGGTGGACCGTATCCCCACATAGCGGCAGAGCACCACAGAAGTGCCAACCTCCCTTCAGACAATCAGTAGTATCAAGGCCAGCATGAATCTCATATTTGGCCACATCATGACCATCCCGAACGATTTGAGCCAGTGATGCCCTAAGATGTTCAGGGACCGTAGGAAGATCTCACAGGCGATGGCCCAGAGAGGTGCAATATATGCCTAACAAACAGCACTGACAGACTGCAATGCCATGCTGGCTGAAGAGAGCACTTATTTCACAAACCCCTCAATCCTCTCCGATCTCTTCCTGGGGGAGTTAAGGTTCACCCTGCTGGATGAAGCATGAACCACCAGATTTTCAGGGGTAGGGTGCCTTGTGAGGAAATCCTGGTCACCAGGCACCATTCTGTAACGTCTGGCCACCTGCCTATTTACGGGTAGGAAAGAACAGGGCTTTAAGCAGGTGCAATTTAAAGTATCAGTGTGGGTCTGTTTGAACTGGGGCCAGGGCTCAGAAGTGGCTGGCCAAGGCTGCAAGATATCCATAAGGACATCTGGATTAACCTCATTGGAGTGTGTTTACAGGTACAAGACCTTCGCTGCACGTCGAATTACCACTGGAAATGAGTCACTCTATTCCATTGGCAGGCCAAATGGCAAATTCAACTTTGCACTGGGGAGGTATTCACAGCCCACTGCCCTCTTGTAAGTCCATGAAAAAATGATCACACATAAGCCTCCTCACAAGACACACAAGGACCACACACACGAGTCTCCCTCATGAGCCGCTTGAGGCCATCTGAAGAGCTCCCCCTCACAAGCCACACACAAGATGCCCCCCTCACGAGCCACCCTCACGAGACACACAAGGACCCCTCACAAGTCACCCTCGTGAGCCACTTGAGGTCATCTGAAGAGCTCCCCCACATGAGCCACACACAAGCTGCCCCCCTCATGAGACACACAAGCCCCCTATCAAGCCCATTAAAGACCCTCTGTTTCAGACTAAGCCCACCACCCCATGACAGCCTACCACCCCCACCCAGGACTCACAGCAGTCGGACTCGTCGGACCAGTCGCCGCAGTCGTCATCGCCATCGCAGTGGTAGATGTCCAGGATACAGCGGCCATAGGCGCACTGGAACTCCTCCAAGCTGCAGGTCGTAGCGGGAACATCAGACGCTGGGGAGAGAGGGATATGGACCATGTGGTCAGTGAGGGGAGTGATGGCCTGCCCACTGGACATGGATAGTGTGGTCAGTGAGATGGCTGCCTGCGTATGACAGGTCCTTCTGTGTAGGTCTGTGACATTCCGTCCCCAGGACATGAACCCTGTGGTCAGTGAGGTGTCCGCCTGTGTGCAATAGCTCCCTCTGTGTAGGTCAGTGACAGCCCACTCCCTGGACATGAACCCTGGTCAGTGAGGTGACCGCCTGTGCACAATAGCTCCCTCTGTGAAGGTCTGTGACAGCCAGCTTCCCGGACATGAACCCTGTGGTCAGTGAGGTGACCGCCTGTGCGCAATAGCACCCTCTGTGTGGGTCAGTGACAGCCCGCTCCCTGGACATGAACCCTGTGGTCAGTGGGCGCAATAGCTCCCTCTGTGTAGGTCAGTGACAGCCCGCTCCCTGGACTTGGACCGTGTAGTCAGTGAATCGACAGCCTGTGAGTGACAGGTCCCTCGGTGGAGGCCAGTGATGCTGTGATACAATACTAGAAATACCCCTCTCCCACCCTGGCTCTCCCACCCGCACTCACGGCAGCTCTCCTCGTCCGAGCCGTCCTTGCAGTCCGTGTCTCCATCGCAGGACCAGTGCTCAGCAATGCAGCTCCCATCACTGCACTGGAACTCTTTCTCCGAGCACTTCCTCGTGTCTGCTGGCCGGGGAAGGAGAGGAAGGACACATGGTGGGGATACAGGACAAGAGGAGGAGGGGCAGTAGGACACAGGACACACAGGGAGATAAATAAGAATACATGCAGGTACAGCAGGGCATAGGAGACACAGGGAGACACAGGAGGACACAAGAAGGTCAAATAAGACACAGGGAGATACAGGAGAACACAGGAGGGCAAATGAAGGTGACAGGAGACAAGGGAGACACAGGCAAGCACAAGATGGATGCAGGAGAATGCAGGAGGTCACAGGACGTGTGACAGAAGACACAGGGAGACACAAGAGAACACAAGTAGGCACAGGAAGGGGGCAGGACAACATGTGCAGACGCATGAGGACACAGATAGCAGGGCAGGGAGAGAGAGAACATGGGTATTCATTTAGGTGGCAAATATTACAGGAAGGCAGAGGGCTGAACTCTGCTACATGCTGGCACAGAACATCACGTCAACACAGCCGCAAATGGACACTAAATAATGTTCATAAGCATGCCAGCACAAAACTGGCACATCAGGTGTGCCCAGATTCCTACTCTCCCACCCGAAAACTACTATTAGTACAAAGCCCAGACTGTACCACCCTTGTCTCAGGCCACTGAAGTTACCACCCCACCAGCACCCTTTACTGTATGTAGTACAGTGCGGCCTGCAGTCCCAGCACCCCAGAGGGACTCTCTGCCTCCCAGAGCCCCTCTGCCCACTCTGCCCCTTCTCACCCATACCTAGTGGCAACCCGTCGACTGCACCATGGACAGATTCAGCTCCTGTTCACCAGCTCACCACACTCTTCACAGTGCCACAGATAGTGTCTGCCACCTACAGTCCCTCACGGCCACACTCTGCCCCCCCACACCTTCTCACCCATCACATGTACCAACTCACCACAGATGAAGTGTCTGCTTCCTAGAGCCCCTCGCGGCCACACACTGCCCCCCCACACCTTCTCACCCATCACATGTACCAACTCACCACAGATGAAGTGTCTGCCTCCCAGAGCCCCTCGCGGGCACACTCTGCCCCCCCACACCTTCTCACCCATCACATGTACCAACTCACCACAGATGAAGTATCTGCTTCCTAGAGCCCCTCGCGGCCACACACTGCCCCCACTGCATCTTCTCTCCCATCACTTGTGCCAACTCACCACACTGCTCACCACAGATGAAGTTTCTGCCTCCTAGAGCCCCTTGCGGTCACATTCTGCCCACCACTTGTACCAACTCACCACGGATGAAGTTTCTGCCTCCTAGAGCCCCTCGCGGCCACACTCTGCCCACCACTTGTACCAACTCACCACAGATGAAGTTTCTGCCTCCTAGAGCCCCTTGCTGCCACACTCTGCCCACCACTTGTACCAACTCACCACAGATGAAGTTTCTGCCTCCGAGGGCCCCTCGCGGCCACACTCTGCCCGACTGCACCTTCTTGCCCATCACTTGTGTCAGCTCACCACAGATGAAGCGTCTGCCTCCTAGAGCTCTTCACAGCCACACTCTGCCCACCACTTGTACCACCTCACCACACTCCTCACCACAGGTGAAGTGTCTGCCTCCTAGAACCCCTCGGGGTCCCACTCTGCCCATCACTTGTGTCAACTCACCCCGCTGCTCACCACAGATGAAGTCTCTGCCTTCTACAGCCCTTCGTGGCCACTCTCTGCCCTCACTGCACCTTCTACCCCACCATTTGTACCAACTCACCACACTGCTCACCACAGGTGAATTGTCTGTCTCCTAGAATCCCTCGGGGTCCCACTCTGCCAATCACTTGTGCCAATTCACCACACTGCTCACCACAGGTGAATTGTCTGTCTCCTAGAGCCCCTCGCAACCACACTCTACTCCCACTGCACCTTCTCGCCCATCATTTGTGCCAACTCACCACAGATAAAGTGTCTGCTTCCCAGAACCCCTTGCAGCTGCACTCTGCCCATCACTTGTGCCAAATTCATCACACTGCTCACCACAGGTGAATTGTCTGTCTCCTAGAATCCCTCGGGGTCCTACTCTGCCCATCACTTGTGCCAATTCACCACACTGCTCACCACAGGTGAAGTGTCTGCCTCCTAGAACCCCTCGGGGTCCTACTCTGCCCATCACTTGTGCCAATTCACCGCACTGCTCACCACAGGTGAAGTGTCTGCTCCTAGAGCCCCTCGCAGCCATACTCTGCCCCACTGCACCCTCTCGCCCATCACTTGTACCAACTCACCACAGATGAACTGTCTGCTCCTAGAGCCCCTCAAGGCCACACTCTACCCCCACAGCACCTCCTTGTCCATTACTTGTGCCAACTCACCACAGATGAAGTGTCTGCCTCCCAGAACCCCTCGCAGCTGCACACTGCCCATCACTTGTGCCAAATTCACCACACTGCTCACCACAGGTGAAGTGTCTGCTCCTAGAGCCCCTCGCGGCCACACTATGCCCTCACTGCACCTTCTCGCCCATCACTTCTACCAACTCACCACAGATGAAGTGTCTGCTCCTAGAGCCCCTGGCGGCCACACTCTGCCACCACTGCACCTTCTCGCCCATCACTTGTGCCAACTCACCACAGATGAAGTGTCTGCTTACCAGAACCCCTCGTGGCCACACTCTGCCCCCACAGCACCTTCTTGCCCATCACTTGTGCCAACTCCCACAGATGAAGTGTCTGCCTCCCAGAACCCATCGCGGCTGCACTCTGTCCATCATTTGTGCCAATTCACCACACTGGTCACCACAGATGAAGTGTCTGTCTCCTAGAATCCCTCGGGGTCCCACTCTGGCCATCACTTGTGTCAATTCACCACACTGCTCACCACAGATGAAGTGTCTGCTCCTAGAGCCCCTCGCAGCCATACTCTGCCCCCACTGCACCCTCTCGCCCATCACTTGTACCAACTCACCACAGATGAACTGTCTGCTCCTAGAGCCCCTCTCGGTCACACTCTGCCCCCACTGCACCTTCTCGCCCATCACTTGTACCAACTCACCACAGATTAATTGTCTGCCTCCTAGAGCCCCGCGCAGCCACACTCTGCCCCAATTGCACCTTCTTGCCCATCACTTGTGTCAACTCACCACAGATGAAGTGTCTGCTCCTAGAGCCCCTGGTGGCCACACTATGCCCCCACTGCACCTTCTCGCCCATCACTTCTACCAACTCACCACAGATGAAGTGTCTGCTCCTAGAGCCCCTCGAGCCCACACTCTACCCCCACAGCACCTCCTTGTCCATCACTTGTGCCAACTCACCACAGATGAAGTGTCTGCTTCCCAGAACCCCTTGCAGCTGCACTCTGCCCATCACTTGTGCCAAATTCACCACACTGCTCACCACAGATGAAGTGTCTGTCTCCTAGAATCCCTCGGGGTCCCACTCTGCCCATCACTTGTGCCAATTCACCACACTGCTCACCACAGATGAAGTGTCTTCTCCTAGAGCCCCTCGCGGCCACACTCTGCACCCGCTGCACCTTCTCGCTAGCACTTGTGCCAACTCACCACAGATGAAGTGTCTGCCTCCCAGAACCCCTCGGGGTCCCACTCTGCCCATCACTTGTACCAACTCACCACAGTGCTCACCACAAATGAAGTCTCTGCCTTCTACAGCCCCTCGTAGCCACTCTCTGACCACACTGCACATTCTCGCTCAACGCTTGTGCTAACTAACCACACTTCTCACCGCAAATGAAGTGTCTGCCTCCTAGAGCTTCTTGCGGCCACACTCTACCCTCACTGCACCTTCTCCCCCATCACTTGTGCCAACTCACCACACCGCTGACCACATATGAAGTGTCTGTCTCCGAGAACCCCTAGGGGTCCCACTCTGCCCATCACTTGTGCCAACTCACCACAGATGAAGTTTCTGCCTCATAGAGCCCCAGGCGGCCACACTCTGCCCCCACTGCACCTTCTCACCCATCACTTGTGCCAACTCAGCACAGATGACATGTCTGCTCCTAGAGCCCCTCACAGCCACGCACTGCTCCCACAGCACCTTCTCGCCCATCACTTGTGCCAACTCACCACAGATGAAGTGTCTGCCTCCCAGAACCCCTCGCGGCCACACTCTGCCCCCCCACACCTTCTCACCTATCACGTGTGCCAACTCACCACAGATGAAGTGTCTGCCTCCTAGAGCCCCAGGCGGCCACACTCTGCCCCCACTGCACCTTCTCACCCATCACTTCTGCCAACTCACCACAGATGAAGTGTCTGCCTCCTAGAGCCCCTTGCGGCCACACTCTGCCCCCACTGCACCTTCTCACCCATCACTTGTGCCAACTCACCACAGATGACGTGTCTGCTCCTAGAGCCCCTCACAGCCACACACTGCTCCCACAGCACCTTCTCGCCCATCACTTGTGCCAACTCACCACAGATGAAGTGTCTGCCTCCCAGAACCCCTCGCGGCCACACTCTGCCCCCCCACACCTTCTCACCTATCACGTGTGCCAACTCACCACAGATGAAGTGTCTGCCTCCTAGAGCCCCTCGCGGCCACACTCTGCCCCCCCACACCTTCTCACCTATCACGTGTGCCAACTCACCACAGATGAAGTGTCTGCCTCCTAGAGCCCCTCGCGGCCACACTCTGCCCCCACTGCACCTTCTCACCCATCACTTGTGCCAACTCACCACAGATGACGTGTCTGCTCCTAGAGCCCCTCACAGCCACGCACTGCTCCCACAGCACCTTCTCACCTATCACGTGTGCCAACTCACCACAGATGAAGTGTCTGCCTCCTAGAGCCCCTCGCGGCCACACTCTGCCCCCCCACACCTTCTCACCTATCACGTGTACCAACTCACCACAGATGAAGTGTCTGCCTCCTAGAGCCCCTCGCGGCCACACTCTGCCCCCACTGCACCTTCTCACCCAGCACTTGTGCCAACTCACCACAGATGACGTGTCTGCTCCTAGAGCCCCTCACAGCCACGCACTGCTCCCACAGCACCTTCTCGCCCATCACTTGTGCCAACTCACCACAGATGAAGTGTCTGCCTCCCAGAGCCCCTCGCGGCCACACTCTGCCCCCCCCACACCTTCTCACCTATCACGTGTGCCAACTCACCACAGATGAAGTGTCTGCCTCCTAGAGCCCCTTGCGACCACACTCTGCCCCCACTGCACCTTCTCGCCCATCACTTGTGCCAACTCACCACAGATGAAGCATCTGCCTCCTACAGCCCCTCGCAGCCACACTCTGCCCACCACTTGTGCCAACTCACCACACAGTTCGTCGCTGTTGTCACCGCAGTCATTGTCACCGTCACAGTGCCACAGGCTCCGGATGCAGTAGCCATTTTGGCATGGGAACTCGTCATCCTCGCACTCCCGGGGCGCTGGAGGGGGTGGGGAGAGAAAGAGACTGTTACAACAGGGAGTGCACGACATAAGGCATGTGCGCCTTACACAGGAACAGTTGTTGAAATGAAGAAACACAAATGAAGTCACAAGTTGTTCGAATGAAAGTGCGAGTATCCACTACCAGTGAATGAATGAATAATTTATTGTACAGATAATAAAATCCACTACAATTAAAACATAAGAAAAAAAAGAAAAAAAATCAAGAATACAATTACTATCGATATCTGAGTTCATGCTAAAAACACACCATGATTTCAACACACATGCCATTATAAAAGAGAGACATTCCTGCCTAGTAATATAAAACCATAGTCGAATATAAAAATAGACCCAAACGCCAAGGCCCAGAACCCCACATGATATATAATAAACAAAGGGGGTCGCAATACACAGGCCCTAAAGTGCATTAGTGCATTAAATAACTGTTAAGTTAAATACCAATGGTGGTTGAAGTCCTACATCGAACGTTAGGACTCCACAACCTAACCAATAACGGACAGTTGGGCAAGAGCGGGAGAGAATTCCAGTTATACTTATACTTATATGTCTACTTATACCCCGGAGTACCGTCTGCTCCTGGGAAGAGCTGGTACTCAGAGCTGGTACTCCCCCATTAAAAGTACTGCCCCCTGCTGAGAAATGCAGGCACTCAGTGCCAGTCTTTATGGACCCCCGCCAGCAGCTGGCAACCTGTTGCAGAAAGAACATCTATCTGCCAGGAGCACCAAAGCTCTTCCGTGCCATGAAGCCCTGTTACCTGGCCACAGTGGCAGGCTCTGGAGAACTGGTACAGGTGATGGGCAGAGCTGGCGGGCTGCTGTTCAGACATATGTAAGATTGATCGCTTACCATCTCGCTCTCATCGAGAAGTTGGCGCCAGGTAGTAACTATTCAAACAGCAGTTTCTAAGTTAATAACACTTGTAAGCGTGAAGGTGACACCCACATGCACTTGTCACGTGTTTACGTGTACTCGTACTTGTTGTGTATGTGATTTGCATGCATCACACAATCACTCAAGAGGTCATTTCACAACATACCACTAACCTTGTACAGCAGGCCACACAAGTTTTACATGAGGCCCTGACACTGTCTTGGAGAGAGTGATATATAAACCTCCTGAAGGGACTACACACCTTTCTTAAAGCATCTTTACATTCTTTATTTATCACATTTAAGAAGAAGAATGGTCCTGAACGTGGACATGTCTATTAAATAACTACGTGAAATGCTAGCCTCGAGGCGCTTGGACAGGAGTGGCATGAAGGCAAGTACCTAGGCAGATTTGTGCAGGGCTGTGAAACCTGTGGATAAGATACGGTCTACAAGGCAAGAATCCTGTCAGACCAGCAGCAAGGGTGTTAGACAGCCCAGGCTCAGGCCCAGCCTTCCAAGTAAAGAGAAACAAGCAAATTCCTCTCTGCATTGGAAACCCAGCCTTCCAAGGAAACAGAGACATGCTAAGTATTCTCTGCACTGGAGACCCAGCCTTCCAAGGAAACAGAGACATGCAAGGTCCTCTCTGCACTGGAGGTCCAGCCTTCCAAATAAACAGAAGCATGAAAGGTCCTCTCTGCATTGGAAGCCCAGCCTTCCAAGGAAACAGAGACATGCAAGGTCCTCTCTGCATTGGAGGCCCAGCCTTCCAAGGAAACAGAGACATGCAAGGTCCTCTCTGCATTGGAGGCCCAGCCTTCCAAGGAAACAGAGACATGCAAGGTCTTCTCTGCACTGGAGGCCCAGCCTTCCAAGGAAACAGAAGCATGCAAGGTCCTCTCTGCATTGGAGGCCCAGCCTTCCAAGGAAACAGAGACATGCAAGGTCCTCTCTGCACTGGAGGCCCAGCCTTCCAAGGAAACAGAAGCATGCAAGGTCCTCTCTGCATTGGAAGCCCAGCCTTCCAAGGAAACAGAGACATGCAAGGTCCTCTCTGCACTGGAGGCCCAGCCTTCCAAATAAACAGAAGCATGCAAGGTCCTCTCTGCATTGGAAGCCCAGCCTTCCAAGGAAACAGAGACATGCAAGGTCCTCTCTGCATTGGAGGCCCAGCCTTCCAAGGAAACAGAGACATGTAAGGTCCTCTCTGCACTGGAGGCCCAGCCTTCCAAGGGAACAGAGACATGCAAGGTCTTCTCTGCACTGGAGACCCAGCCCTCCAAGGAAACAGAGACATGTAAGGTCTTCTCTGCACTGGAGATCCAGCCCTCCAAGGAAACAGAGACATGCAAGGTCCTCTCTGCATTGGAGGCCCAGCCTTCCAAGGGAACAGAGACATGCAAGGTCTTCTCTGCACTGGAGACCCAGCCCTCCAAGGAAACAGAGACATGTAAGGTCTTCTCTGCACTGGAGATCCAGCCCTCCAAGGAAACAGAGACATGCAAGGTCCTCTCTGCATTGGAGGCCCAGCCTTCCAAGGGAACAGAGACATGCAAGGTCTTCTCTGCATTGGAGGCCCAGCCTTCCAAGTAAACAGAAACATGCAAGGTCCTCTCTACACTGGAGTGCAAGGTCTCGTCCAAGCCAGACTCAGTAAGGCAACCTTGCTTCAAAGAGGAGCTATTTCCATTCACCTTTATTACACTGCAGCTGAAGGCCGTAGGTACATCACAGGCCACCACAGACGTCAATTTCAACCGGGAACGGGTCATGAAATAGGACACTTATCATTTGGGATGGCTCTCGTCACATTAAGAGTTTTTAAAATGGTGCAAGAAAGAGCAGCGAACAAGTAAAATGGAGGCAGACAGAGGGCGCTGGAATTGTCCCCCATTTAAGTACCAGTCCCTTGGTTTGCATTTTGTGTGTCTTTCTCCGAGTCTCTGGTAGACTGAACCGGCTGCAACAACAACAACTATGTGTTTCACTAGTGACTTCCACCTTGACACAAACTTCTCCTTCTGCTTACCTTGAACCATCCCCGTAAAGACCCATTACTTAGCTAGACAAGCACTTTACTCCAGAATGTCTCTGGTCTTCAAACTGTGGCCACAATGGGGATTATGAGCGTAGGCCTGTTCGTCACCATGTTGGAGGCCATCTGGTCGTTAATAACCAGCGCATGCCTCTTCATGGTGCCCTGGACCCAGGACACCATCAAAGACACCGCCCCGACATTCGAGGTCCTAGCATTGACCAGCGGCTCCTCCAGTGGCCTCTCTGATGGAGATCTATGGACGGGTCGGTTTGAAGGGTGGTGGGGCACCCATGATCTGCTAACTGGTTATCCATTTTACTTGACAAGATGTATTTGGTCACCAATGAATGCACCTTAAAGTGGGCCTCTCGCTGCTGTAGGTTGTCCCCAGCTGATCCCTGTTGCAGATTCTCCTGTAACCTGCTAAGTTCCTTTAAATGGTGCTGAACCAGAGCCAGCAGACATTGGCTAATGAGACATGCGCCAACAGGAACAGAAGTGCTGTCAGCTGTTGCTGAGGGTATGGCTTGGGCCTCGAAGGCTGTGGGGGAGCAGCCCCCTTGCTACAGTAAGTTACGTCACATACCACGAGGTGGCGGTAGTACTGCATGATGTCCTCGGCTGAAAGGCGATTCTATAATTTTGTGGGCTGGGGCCAAAGGTACTCAGAACTTCCCTCTGCACATCAGAGCCTCCTCTCTCTCTTTGAATTCCGAAAGAAGCTGAGACCTGGCTTTTCAATTAACCAACCTCCCATAGGCGAGGCTAGGAGGCGCACACACATACTCGGCGGCAGGATACCCTCGCAGGTGATGGTGCGATTTACAAATACACGTAACATATCCATCCTACCGTAGGCGAGGCTAGGAGGCGCACACACATACTCGGCGGCAGGATACCCTCGCGGGTGATGGTGCGATTTACAAATACACGTAACATATCCATCCTACCGTAGGCGAGGCTAGGAGGCGCACACACATACTCGGCGGCAGGATACCCTCGCGGGTGATGGTGCGATTTACAAATACACGTAACATATCCATCCTACCGTAGGCGAGGCTAGGAGGCGCACACACATACTCGGCGGCAGGATACCCTCGCCGGTGATGGTGCGATTTACAAATACACGTAACATATCCATCCTACCGTAGGCGAGGCTAGGAGGCGCACACACATACTCGGCGGCAGGATACCCTCGCGGGTGATGGTGCGATTTACAAATACACGTAACATATCCATCCTACCGTAGGCGAGGCTAGGAGGCGCACACACATACTCGGCGGCAGGATACCCTCGCGGGTGATGGTGCGATTTACAAATACACGTAACATATCCATCCTACCGTAGGCGAGGCTAGGAGGCGCACACACATACTCGGCGGCAGGATACCCTCGCGGGTGATGGTGCGATTTACAAATACACGTAACATATCCATCCTACCGTAGGCGAGGCTAGGAGGCGCACACACATACTCGGCGGCAGGATACCCTCGCGGGTGATGGTGCGATTTACAAATACACGTAACATATCCATCCTACCGTAGGCGAGGCTAGGAGGCGCACACACATACTCGGCGGCAGGATACCCTCGCGGGTGATGGTGCGATTTACAAATACACGTAACATATCCATCCTACCGTAGGCGAGGCTAGGAGGCGCACACACATACTCGGCGGCAGGATACCCTCGCGGGTGATGGTGCGATTTACAAATACACGTAACATATCCATCCTATCGTAGGCGAGGCTAGGAGGCGCACACACATACTCGGCGGCAGGATACCCTCGCGGGTGATGGTGCGATTTACAAATACACGTAACATATCCATTCTACCGTAGGCGAGGCTAGGAGGCGCACACACATACTCGGCGGCAGGATACCCTCGCGGGTGATGGTGCGATTTACAAATACACGTAACATATCCATCCTACCGTAGGTGAGGCTAGGAGGCGCACACACATACTCGGCGGCAGGATACCCTCGCGGTTGATGGTGCGATTTACAAATACACGTAACATATCCATCCTACCGTAGGCGAGGCTAGGAGGCGCACACACATACTCGGCGGCAGGATACCCTCGCAGGTGATGGTGCGATTTACAAATACACGTAACATATCCATCCTACCGTAGGCGAGGCTAGGAGGCGCACACACATACTCGGCGGCAGGATACCCTCGCAGGTGATGGTGCGATTTGCAAATACACGTAACATATCCATCCTACCGTAGGCGAGGCTAGGAGGCGCACACACATACTCGGCGGCAGGATACCCTCGCAGGTGATGGTGCGATTTGCAAATACACGTAACATATCCATCCTACCGTAGGCGAGGCTAGGAGGCGCACACACATACTCGGCGGCAGGATACCCTTGCAGGTGATGGTGCGATTTGCAAATACACGTAACATATCCATCCTACCGTAGGCGAGGCTAGGAGGCACACACACATACTCGGCGGCAGGATACCCTTGCAGGTGATGGTGCGATTTACAAATACACGTAACATATCCATCCTACCGTAGGCGAGGCTAGGAGACGCACACACATACTCGGCGGCAGGATACCCTTGCAGGTGATAGTGCGATTTACAAATGCACGTAACATAACATAACCCACTTTCTAGAGGCCGTTGTCGCCTCAATTTGTTTCCTACTCTTATCCAAAGTTACCAAATATTTTCTTTGTTTCTTTTTAACGAGGTGTAAAGTGTAGCCTGTAAAATACATTTTGTTGCAGGTTCCATTTTTTGACACTTCACAGGAGCTTGCAGAACTCCCAGAGGCCTGGTGGGCTGTTCTGAGCTTGCAGAAACCACAAGGCCTTGAGAAACGAAGGAAATCGTTGAGTGCACATGTCAGAGTGCAGCTTTGCTTCGTATGCAAATTATATAAGTCAGAACCGATTTACAGCCTAATGTATGCTGATGATTACTGATTGGATGAAAGTTAAGAAATCCCCAATGCTGACTATGCTGAATTGGCTCTGTTTAGGCCTTCCGCCTTGGTGCAGGATTCTCTATGCTTGCATCACCCCCTCGGCTCAACGCACTCTGCTTTACGCCTACAGGTGACGAGAGCAGAACTGCGCCGCCTAGAGGGCAGAGCGCGTGCCTGTGGTTAAGGGGTTGGCACGTCACAAGGGAATGAAAACTGCACACCTTGTTGGAGGGTTATTCCAAATTAGTGCTGATACAATATTTAAGATATGTGCTTGTGTTAATAGGGAAGAAACTAAGGCCAGTACAATGGGCTGGCACTCCTTCATCGCACCCTTCCTCAAAAAAGCCAGTAGGTCTCGCCTATGTGAGAACTATCAGCTTTGTCAATGTTTTTCAGACATGTTGTACATCAGCCCATCTGCTGTGCAGCACAGCTGAAAGTGTAAGAAAGAGTGCTCTGATGCAGTCAACGCTGTCATAGCGCTTTTTGTTTTCACTTTTAACCACACTGCACAGCAGCCTCACAGCTGTACAACATGGCTTAAAAAACACAGAAAACCCCAAAACTAGAGAAGTTGGCTTTGTCAATGTTTTCTTTGCCATGTTGTTCAGCTGTGTGGCTGTTGTGCATCATGGCTGAAAGTAAAAAAAATAAATAAAAAAAAAGCATAGGCAAAGCCAACAGGTTTCACCTTTGTCTTTTTATTCTATGTAACTGGTTGACAAATATTAGAGAAATGTTTGTTTTTATTAAATTAAAAGAAGACAGAACACGGAAGAAAACAGAAGACGGGAGAAGAACAAAGGCGGAAGAAGACAGAAGACGGGAGCAGACAGAAGACGGAAAAAGACAGAAGATGGAAAAATACAGAAGATAGAAGACGGCAGAAGATTGAACACGGAAGAAGACAGAAAGAGGAAAAAGATCGATGACAGAAGACAGAAGAAGACACAAGATGGAAGAAGAGAGAAGACAGCAGAAGACAGAACAAAGAAGAAAACAGAAAACGGGGGAAGACAGATGACAGAAGATGGGAGAAGACAGAAGACGGGAGAAGACAGAAGACGGGAGAAGACAGAAGACGGGAGAAGACAGAAGAACACAGAAGATGGGAGAAGATAGAAGAAGACAGAAGATGGGAGAAGATAGAAGAAGACAGAAGAACACAGAACACGGAAGAAGAAAGAATACAGAAGAAGACAGAAGACGGAAGAAGACAGAAGACGGAAGAAGAGAGAAGACGGAAGATGGGAGAAGATAGAAGAAGACAGAAGATGGGAGAAGACAGAAGATGGGAGAAGACAGAAGATGGAAGAAGACAGAAGATGGGAGAAGACAGAAGATGGGAGAAGACAGAAGATGGGAGAAGACAGAAGATGGGAGAAGACAGAAGAAGACAGAAGATGGAAGAAGACAGAAGAAGACAGAAGAAGATAGAAGACAGAAGAAGACAGAAGAAGACAGAAGGTGTGAGTAGAGTGCAGACGTGAGAAGACAGGAGACGGTAATGAACAAAGAAGACCAAGAAGAAAGCATCGAAGAAACAAGACATCAGAGAAGAAAGGAGACGGCATGCAGGAAGAAAAAAGAAGTATCTTCAGCATTGAAGCCAGCGGGAGGGACACTAGTCAGTGTTCAACAGGAAGTGACCAAAAGCATTACTTGGTCCACAGGCAACATGACGGCAAGATCGGCGAAGAAGACGAAGACAGGAAGTGACATGAAGACGAGGTGCTGGCCAATCCAAAGCAGGTAAAAAAATCAGAGCGGCATTGGAGTAAGCCAATCTTAAGTTCAGGTAAGTAAGGGGCTGGGTCCAAGCCCCTTTTAATTTGTTTTACAAACAAAATGTTTCAGAAGCATGCGTGCAAGTGCACGTGCACGAGAAACCTAAAAAAGCAGTATAAAGCAGCCAGCGTTGACTCAGTCCCAGCATTTGTTTTTCTTTTTCCCTTTTGCCATGCTGCACAGCAGCTGTTCTACTGTACAACATGGCTACAAAAACGTTGACAAAGCCAATTGAGCTTGCATAGGAGACATCTATTGGCTTTGCCAATGCTTGTTGTTTTGGGCTGTTAGCAGTCTGGAAACTGGAAGGGGGCTGGAGCCAGTGACAAGATGGGATGGCACACCAGCAGAGTGTGCAAGGCTGGAATCTGTAAGTCATGTGCTGTCTGATTGTCCAGTGTGAATCAATGGAGGGAAAAGTAAACCTCTCGGATAGTGGACGACTGGCGCGACCATGTTTCTGGAGTTCACATGAGACATTGAACAAGATTAATGTTACTCCATGAATGTGAAAGCATTTACGAATAAGTGCACATTTTCACATTTGGCATAGTGATATTTTTTACTTACTTTGTGCATTTTTTTTCCTAAAACTTGTTAGCAAGATTGTCTATAAAATTGTATTCTACAAAGAAGTGTACAGTTCACTGCTGCGATGATTTGTTTAGCCCGAAATAACCTATTTTTGCAGCACAAAATGGATCTACCTACATTCGGGATGAACAAATCAGGCCCAGGGAAAATTATTTTAGAAAGTAACTCTAGGAACAATCAGTATAAGCAGGCAGGAGGGGTGGGTAGAGCATGTTTGTGCCGCGAGAAACAAGGGAGGCAGTTTACTGGTGAAGAAGTAAAAGTCAGGGGGCAAGAGGGATGTGGTGCTACAGGCAGAGCTGCGGAATCAGGATTCGGGGAGCCATGTTTGAGTCATGACATCGGCTCAACATCCTGTGATCCTCGGCAAAACACTTCGGGCCTGATTTAGATATTGGCAGAGGGGTTACTCTGTCACAACGGTGAAGGATATCCCGTCCGCCGAATTCTAAAACCCGTTATATCCTATGGGATTTACATTTCAGTGGATGGGATCTCCATCGCTGTTGTGACGGAGTAACCCATCCGCCTATATCTAAATCAGCCCCTAAATCTCCCCAGGGGGTAAAGAATGAATGTGACTTTTTGTATTGGAATTGGTGCTATCGTAAAGCGCTGACACCTTCGAAACGGGTCCTTTTACAAAAATGTCAAAGAGAGAAGAAATAGTACCTCAAGCACAGTGCGAGCAGCGGATGGACACTAATTAAGATGAATTAATCTGTACTTGGTTCTTGCGCCACACAAATAAAAGGAAACGCATATTCTTCTGAATTAGAATCCAGCAAAGGCTGATAAGGGTGGTAAGTAATGGGCGGGCTCAAAGCCCCTTTTTAGATTTATTTATTTTTTAGACACCAAAGACCGTTGCCATAGCGACAGTGCAGGCACGCTGCCCGCAAGTGAGACCTAAAAAGGGGATACAACTCAGAAAACGAATGTGAGGCTCATATATATTTTCAGGGATACGGCACCTATAGTCGTCTTAATTAATATCAAGAGAAAGCACATGGTTTTCTTTGAATAAACTTTTGACGAGAGAATCACTATTTCCATTTTGAAGACAATGAAAAGCTTAAAAAGACTTTCAGAAGCAGAATATTAGAATGCTTCTAGTGTTTTCAATAGATTTGACTTTGTTGCAGTATTTTGCCTTTTCTTTTGATATGTAAACTGGGTTTGGTAAATTGAACACCACTTGTGATCCTTGGCATATGGTTCAATTTCCAATTATTCGAATTTTTTATTGTTTCTATTATTTTTGTAACTACAGAGTTCATGCTTTTTCCAACAGCAGAGCATTATACACAACTGTGACTCCACCTGTAGTGATAGACAGTCCACCTCAGGTGCTTAATTTGTAAAAAAAAAAAATTAAAAACGAAGTGCCCGGGCCCTCGCAGAAGGCCACTGCAGCTTGCACCACGCAGTGCCCCTTCTGGTCCTACCAACACAACTCCTTACCGTCACACTAATACAAGCACGACAATTCAAACTACGCTAGGCTTTCAGAGCTACAAGAATGGCTTTGGAGGCAGGTACTCATCATTTTATGTATTTAGTTCATAAATGGCTTTTGTGCTCATGTCTAATAAATAGCTGTTGTGCTCATCTCTACATTAGACAATCAGCGCCACCGTGTGGCAGACTGTCATAAGTGCTGGTTCTGACAATTAAGTGCTGGTGCTGAGCACCGGAAACCACCAGTTCAAATTAAGCACTGCCCATTTCCTAATAGACAAGACAAAACTGGTCACAGGAGAGGAAGTGTAAAACAGCTGAGCTTGTCACAACCCCCTCCCCTCCGCACCAGCAGTAACCAAGAGTGTAACCACACAGGTACCAGGAACAGAGTCAAGAACTGTAGCACAGGCCCCACATGTGCCTGCCTTAGAGGACACCAGAGTGACACAGTACAGTTGTAGAAAAAGGAAACAGACAATGCCTTATGAATGAAACTGGCACAGTTAACCCTTACCTCCCCACAGGAGGAGAAACTAACAGTGGCAAATGCAACTCTGTCCCCAACTCTGCTCCCACCTACAGTTCATGACCTCCATTAAGAACCCCACTGGTTAAAAAAAACATACTGCAGCAATGAAAGTGGGTCATTTTGACCTGGCAATGGCGGCTGCTGCATCCGAAGCCCAGCAATCACTGCTGAGTGCATTTGGTAGCAGCGCTATGATATGATATATGAGATAGATTTATACAAGCGCACAGATACCCAAGGGCGTCAAGCCACTAGAAAGACTGGCTAGCTCAGAAGAAAAAAGGAAGCCTGACAGATTTCAAGATAGAAAGTGAGAGACAGAGGAACTGCTAAAAGAAGTCAGGTGGCTAACAGAACAGCGAGTTGACCTCAATAGCAAACAAAATACAGATTTACATTAATAAGTAGCAACACAGGTTATACTGAAATAATTAGTATGTGCATACCAGAGACCGGATGACGAAAACGAGACCTTAAAGTTCATAGGGGATACAGTATGGATGCTTTGGTTCATATTTCATTGGACGGTGCAAACTTGCTTCCATTTAATCTCCAGATTTATACTTTATTTGATGGCTGCATCTTACATTTAAAGATGCTTTTTATATATGTGTGTGTTAATATTTGCCTTTATTGTTTGTAAACATTTAAAATGGTGGTGCATTTCTAAATTACATACAGCAACAAGGAATTTCTTTAAAACAGCAGGAGTATTATAGATGTGTATTCTTGCCTGGTACTGCAAGTTTCCTGGTGTTAAAAGGAAAATCCCTCTCATTGTGATTGGTTAGTTCATTATAACATAAAAGAAAACTTTCTTTGCTTCCTATTATATTCTCCTAATGAAGGTGCTAATGATGCACAGTGTGATCTTGCCCAGGGCATGTTCAGAAGTGTTGTCTTTCAAGGATAATGTGCTTAGTAAAGAGGTAAGGCTCGCACAGGCTGTATTTAGACTTTCTGGTTAATCTGCCTGATATAACTGCCCAACTTTAACCCTTCACGAAGTTTGCAAATCCATGAGGGGTTCAGGGGGTCAGCAGCAGACAGTGAACAGAACTTGGCTGGGGTTGTGTGATGGGACAGTCCTGCAGGAGGAGGATTTCTGTGGGTGGGACCCAAAGGAAAATGAGAAAAACAGTGAGAAAAGTGGCCCTTGAGCCTGTTGTGGATTGCTTTTTAAAGGAATGCGAGTTTTGATGTATTCATGGGGGAAACGTGCTTTAGGAACCCTGCTACATGTTACCAAGGCCACTGGAATTATGCGATTGTGCGGCCATGACGTTTTTCACACAATGATGGTTTTGCAGCTTTTGCCACATAATCCATCATCTGCTGTATATTCAGTAGATTTTAACAAAGAAAACTATTTCTATCCCATAAAGATCAAAAGTTACTAAAAAGATGGTGACGTGTCCCTGCACTCCAGAATGCTCTTCACCGTCCAGTTGCTTATTGCTGTATTTGGGTGTTATAATTGTACAAATAAGGTGAAATACTTCCACTGACAGTTTTACCGTGTGTAAAAATGACAAAATAATGAATAGTATCACAAAATGTGTTGCACTACGTTGCATAACTTTCCTATTCTTGCCACATAATTTAGTCAAACCTGCTGCATAATTTGGCCCTTCTCTGTCGCATAATTCCAGTGGCCCTGATTGTTGTGCACTGTTTACAGTCAATTAATGAATGAGTATGTATTTCATGCTTGTGTATTGACAGTCAAACATCAAACTAAGGTGGCAACTCATTTGCATGACACACCTGATGCAGAGCTGTTTGTGGAGCCGCCTTGGCACCTTGCAGATTTGCTGTGATGTTTGTGGTGCACACAAACTAATGAGGGAGCACGTCTGACAGGTTTAAAAAGTGCTACGAAAGCAGAGTTACTGGCAATAACGAGGGACTGTTGGATCACAAAACAAATGAAGGTGCATATTTACACTGACAACCAACAGGACTTCAGTCATTCATGTGGGCTATGAGAGCACAAACAGGACACGAATTACAGCATGCACAACTTATATGTGACCTTCTGCAAGCTTTGTTGTGGCCACCACAGTTACCACAGTGGAAAGCGCCGCTGGCGTCATCAAGCGATTAAATGTCACTAGGTAATGCATCTGTCGACTGTAAAACCTAGAAACTTGCAAGTACAGGTAGTGTTTTCACATGCTTGCTGCAAAACCACAAAGGACTGTGAGATGCTATATAAATATATTTTGAGCCACAGTATGTGCAGTAACAAATTGCAGAATATGGATTACAGTCTTGGTCTCAAGGCTAAAGTGTATACAGAGAGGTGATATGGGTAGGTCCAAACGTGCACCTATGTTCACCAATGTCCGTACTTTCAGCAGTTGTGAGAAAGTAGCCTCTTTCTAGCATGGTTACCACCACTTTTGGCCTGTTTGTGAGTGTGTGGCAGTGTGTTTTTACAGTGTCACTGGGATCCTGCTAGCCAGGACCCCAGTGCTCATAGTTTGTGGCCTAATGTATGTGTTGTCAGTAGTGCTTGACTGTGTCACTGAGGCTCTGCTAATCAGAACCTCAGTGCTTATGCTCTCTCTGCTTTTAAATTTGTCACTGTAGGCTAGTGACTTCATTTACCAATTTCAACGGACACACTGGACCCCCCTTATAAGTCCCTAGTATACGGTACCTAGGTACCAAGGGCATTGGGGTTCCAGGAGATCCATATAGGCTGCAGCATTTCTTTTGCCACCCATAGGGAGCTCTGCCAAACCCTTACACAGGACTGCCATTGCAGCCTGCGTGAAATAGTGCACACACTATATCACACCCATTTTCACTGCACTTAAGTAACTTATAAGTCACCTATATGTTTAACCTTCACTTGCTGAAGGTTAGGTGCAAAGTTACTAAGTGTGAGGGCACCCTTGTACTAGCAAAGGTGCCCCCACATAGTTCAGGGCCATTTCCCCAGACTTTGTGAGTGCGGTGACGCCATTACACATGTGCACTACATATAGTTTAATACATATATGTAGCTTCACAATGGTAACTCCGAATATGGCCATGTAACATGTTCAGGATCATCGAATCGTCCCCCATTCCAAATCTGGTATTGGGGAGCCAATTCCATGCATCCTGGGGGCTCCACCATGGACCCCCAGTACTGCCAAACCAGCTATCTGAGGCTTGCACTGCAGCTACAGCTGCTGCCACCTCACAGACAGGGTTCTGCCCTCCTGGGGACTGGGCAGCCCAGTCCCAGGAAAGCAGAACAAAGCATTTCCTCTGAGAGCAGGGTGTTACACCCTCTCCCTTTGGAAATAGGTGTTACAGGCTGGGGAGGGGTAGCCTCCCCCAGCCTCTGGAAATGCTTTGAAGGGCACAAATGGTGCCCTCCTTGCATAAGCCAGCCTACACTAGTTCAGGAACCCCTTCTCCCCTACTCTGGCGGGAAACTGGACAAAGGAAAGGGGAGTGACCACTCCCCTGTCCATCACCACCCTAGGGGTGGTACCCAGAGCTCCTCCAGTGTGTTCCAGACTTCAGCCATCTTGCTTTGCAAGGTGTGGGGACACTCTGGAGGCCTCTGAGTGGCCAGTGCCAGTAGGTGACTTCAGAGACCCCTCCTGATAGGTCCATACCTGATAAGGTAGCCAATCCCCTTCTCAGGGCTATTTAGGGTCTCTCCTGTGGGTTCTCTTCAGATTCTGCTTGCAAGTTTCCTTCAGGACTCCTTTGCAACAACTTCAGCATCCTCTGACCTCGGATCAATCACAGCCTGCTCCAAGAAACACTTTAACTTCAACTAAGTATCCCCAAGAGGTACTTTTCTTCTGCAACTTCAGCTCCAACTCAGCAACTGCAACAGTTTCCACGGTGTGCATGCTCTGGGGACCCCCTGTCTTCATCCTGCACCTGAAGGGCCAAAGAAATCTCCTGTGGAGTGACGGAGTCACTCCCCTGCTCCAAGCAGGCACCTTCCAAGACGACGACCGGTACCCTGGGACTCTTCTCACAGCGACGAGCGTGCTCCAAGCACTTCGAGAGCGGACATCATCGACAAAAACTGTCCTGAGGTCCTGCTGACACAATTTGGAAGAGGTAAGACCTTGCCTTCCCCGAGAGCGATGGTACCCCTGTGTACTGTGTCTTCTTCACCTCCTGAGGACTCTGTGCACTCTTTGCAAAATTCCTTTGTGCACAGCCTGGCCCAGGTCCCCAGCACTTCATCCTGCGATGCTCAACTCGCTGAGTTGTTCTCCGGTGGCGTGGGACCTTCTTTTGTTTTGCTGCATCAACCGCGTTTTGCGCCTCCTTTGTCCCCGGATCCTGCAACTCCTGGGGGTGCTGGCTGGCATCCTGAGGACCCTCTAAAGTGCTGAGAGCCCCCTGTTCCTCCTCACACAGAGTTGAGGCCCCCAGGTCCCTCCTGGGTCCATCGAGCGCCATTTTGACACAAAACGCACTTTTGTCGTAGCCAAGGCTTGTTGGCGACTTCCAACACGAAATCACATCTGCAACGATCTTTATGCTGTGGGACATCTTTTGCATCACGCCAGTGACCCGCTGGTATCTTCTTATGGTGCATTCCTGCAGTCTTCGACTAACCGGGGACTCTTTTTTTGCACCCTCTTCTGGGTTGGCAGGGGCTCCTGTCCTTCCTGGAACTTCTTTCGACTTCTGGACTTGGTCCCCTTCCTTTGCAGGTCTTCAGGTCCAGGAATCCAGCAGTTTTTCTTTGCAGACTTGGCTGGCTGCTGCAGAATCCCAAACACGAGGTGTAGTGTGTCCTAAGGAAACTTTACTCCTGTTTTTCTGGGCTCTGCACACACTACACTTGTCTAGGGGGGAATTTGTGATTCGCATTCACTTTCTTAGCATATGGTTTGTGTTGCCTCTAGACCCATTTTCTCCCACTGCATTCCATAGTATTTCCTATTGTTTGCATTGTTCTATGACTATTTACTTGTCTAATTTTGGTGTCTTGTGTATATATTGTGTATAATAATTACCTCCATAAGGAGTATTGTCTCTAAGATATTTTGGTACTGTGTCCCCCACATAAATACCTTTATTTTTGGTAACAATGAGTATTGTCTTTACTTGTGTATAAGTACTGTGTAACTATAAGTGGTATTGCATTAGCTTAGCACGTCTCCTAGTTCAGCCTAAGCTGCTCTGCTAAGCTACCATTATCTATCAGCCTATGCTGCTAGAACACTTCTACATTCACTAACAAGGGATAATTGGACCTGGTTTAAGGTGTAAGTACCCAAGGTACCCACTACAAACCAGACCAGCCTCCTAGATCAGTGGCCTGTTTATTTCTTGGGCCAGCACATGCTGAGAGGCTGTACTAAAGCTGTACTGTCTGTGCACAACACAATGTTGACAAGAACATCCCTACTTGATTAGGGCAACTCCCTTTAACAAAGGTCTTTTAAACGTTTGCAAATGGATTTTATTGACATGCCACCTTCCAACCAGTTCAAATACTTGCTGGTGACTGTTTGCTCTGTAAGTGGACAGAGGCAGATACCACCAAAACTGTGAGACACTGAGTGTTCCTAATGTCTCTTGAAAGAACTGATTCAGCGCTTTGGGGTTTCAAGGATCCTCCGCTGAGGTAAAGGACTTCCATATTCTTCCCAAGTAATTCAAGGTACTTGCAAAGAATTGGGGGTAATGCAGAATCTCCGCTGTGCCCATCACCCCTGACAACGAGTGCACAGGGGAAGGAAGAACAACTGGGAAAGATTTGTGCATCCACTGAACTGTCTGATGGCAAAAAAAGCTCCGCTTATCGACTAAAGGAACCCCAAGGTTGTCCGACGGGGAGACCTATGCTTGTACCTGGCCTCGTGTGTACTACCCCTTCACCGAGTCAGGTGCATCAGGAGCTGTCTCCATTGCAACACCAGGGCATTCCTTTCAACATTGCTGGCAAGTGTTGGTGCAGGTCCTTTTAATAACAGGAACTGCGGCAAAGAGGGCTGGTTTGGACTCTTGGCTGCACGGTTCTCACACTAAGAAAACAATTCCACCAGAGCAACAGAAAAAGATCGACCTCCTCCATTGGCCACAAGAACAAGTTACAGCTTAAGGTCTAAGAAGCCTACTTGTGAGGAAATAACTTTTTTTTATGGTTACCCCCCCCCCCCTCAAGTTTTTCGACTGATGCTGCGGTTTTTCACTTTGAGGGTGTACTGAGGCCTGCTAAGCAGACCTCAGTGCCAGTGCCCCTAAAGTGTATGCAGAATCGGCTGTACCCAAGTGGAAAAGTCCAACTTATCTGTATGTCCCCGGTATATGCTACCCTGGTACCCCAGGGACTGTACCACTTGTTCTGCCATACTGAGTGGGACAAGGTAAAATAAGGATCCCAGTCTGTCACTGCAGATTCGAAGTGCTGTATGGAACAAGGGAGCCCACAGGTACTAAAGAACCAGGGGTCAAAGAATGCTATAAAGGAACACGGGTCCCTCAAGAAAATCAATAAATCAAAAAGATGGAAACAGAAACCAGATGGAGTCTATTCATAATTCACAAAAATAGCAAATGTAAAAGTCCTTGCAGGTATTGTTTCTATATTTTCCGATGCTGAGGGAGGTTTCCTGCTTGCTGATAAAATGTTCATCACACTACACTGTATCGTTGTTACTAATGGGAAAGGAAATGCCTTAAGTCTTGTTAGACCTGCAATGGGGTGACTTACAACATTAAAAGGGATGTTTGAGCGTTGCTGTTACTTCAAAGGGCAGGTCAAGTTAGCAGTTTTAAACTTCCCTTCGATTCTGCAGTATGCTAAGAAGGTCTCAAGAGAAAAATCAATAAATCAAAAAGAAATGGAAAATAGAGAACAGATGAAGTCTATTTATAATTCACAAAAATAGGAAATGTAAAAGTCAACACATATATATATACAGACAAAATCATATAGTAGGGGAGTACAGGCAAACAACATTGTGCAGAAAAGACATAACTCGAGCATTAAAAATGTGACATAACAGAAACACTCCAAACTTACAAGTCACATTACAGTAGTATTCATGCTCATTGCGGCTGAACACACAATCAAAAGCTGAGTCAAAGTACTGCAGTTGACGTTTCGATCCTTTAGTTTAATTCTAGGATCATCATCAGGACAAACCAATGTGCCTGAGGAAAAGGTTTACAATTCATTCCTGAAAACGGGTTTTGAGTCCATAACCCGGCAAGATCCCTTTAACAAGGCTGGGATCATCATCCATGAAAAAGGGGGTTATCATAACCCATTGCCTCAAAGTATATGAGGGAAAGTAAGACACCAATACAGGGCCGCCAGGATAAGCACTCTATGAGGCCGAAAGGTAAAGAAGGAACCCGATGCTGGGCCACGCAAACCACGGGCTGAAGCTCGGAAGTCAAACAGTATAAATGGAGTGAAGTACCACTATTCAAACATAGCATAGTAATGAATTTATTCTCCCTGCATAACACTTCATAGACAAGAGGCCTGAGTGGTGGGCAAGTCAATTGATGGTAAACAAGGAACGACACATGAGTCAGGCACGAGGTCAAAAAGTAATGCCATTCAGCAGCAATGAGTATGAGTACCTACTTACTTCTTACCGTTTGATGCAATAAAATTTGTTTTTTCTCCACTTATTATACTCCGTAACATACCTTCAACTGATATAAGAATAGATCATGTCACCTCAATGTTTTGTTCCCATGAAAAGGCACTCTGCCTTTGGCCTCTTGCATATATATATATATATATATATATATATATATATATATATATATACACACACACATATATATATATATACATATACATACATACACATATAAATATATACACACACATATATATATCTCGTTATGGAACTCTTTTCTAACTTGCAATGTTGCAATACTAAACACAATAGCTTTGACTTAAGGTGAAGAAACACTGCCAAGAAAACATCTGTTTCACCCACTTGCTCCCACCCCAGCTCTTGTGCCCAGGCAGATAGAGGTAGATGGAAGATACTGTGTGCCACATGCTCCCACCCCAGCTCTTGTGCCCAGGCAGATAGAGGTAGATGGAAGATACTGTGTGCCACATGCTCCCACCCCAGCTCTTGTGCCCAGGCAGATGGAAGGTACTGTGTGCCACATGCTCCCACCCCAGCTCTTGTGCCCAGGCAGTTAGAAGGTACTGGGTGCCAGATGCTCCCACCCCAGCTCTTGTGCCCAGGCAGATGGAAGGTACTGTGTGCCACATGCTCCCACCCCAGCTCTTGTGCCCAGGCAGATGGAAGGTACTGTGTGCCACATGCTCCCACCCCAGCTCTTGTGCCCAGGCAGATGGAAGGTACTGTGTGCCACATGCTCCCACCCCAGCTCTTGTGCCCAGGCAGATGGAAGGTACTGTGTGCCACATGCTCCCACCCCAGCTCTTGTGCCCAGGCAGATGGAAGGTACTGTGTGCCACATGCTCCCACCCCAGCTCTTGTGCCCAGGCAGATGGAAGGTACTGTCTGCCACATGCTCCCACCCCAGCTCTTGTGCCCAGGCAGATGGAAGGTACTGTCTGCCACATGCTCCCACCCCAGCTCTTGTGCCCAGGCAGATGGAAGGTACTGTCTGCCACATGCTCCCACCCCAGCTCTTGTGCCCAGGCAGATGGAAGGTACTGTGTGCCACTTGCTCCCACCCCAGCTCTTGTGCCCAGGCAGATGGAAGGTACTGTGTGCCACATGCTCCCACCCCAGCTCTTGTGCCCAGGCAGTTAGAAGGTACTGTGTGCCAGATGCTCCCACCCCAGCTCTTGTGCCCAGGCAGATGGAAGGTACTGTGTGCCACATGCTCCCACCCCAGTTCTTGTGCCCAGGCAGATGGAAGGTACTGTGTGCCACATGCTCCCACCCCAGCTCTTGTGCCCAGGCAGATGGAAGGTACTGTGTGCCACATGCTCCCACCCCAGCTCTTGTGCCCAGGCAGATGGAAGGTACTGTGTGCCACATGCTCCCACCCCAGCTCTTGTGCCCAGGCAGATGGAAGGTACTGTGTGCCACATGCTCCCACCCCAGCTCTTGTGCCCAGGCAGATGGAAGGTACTGTGTGCCACTTGCTCCCACCCCAGCTCTTGTGCCCAGGCAGATGGAAGGTACTGTGTGCCACATGCTCCCACCCCAGCTCTTGTGCCCAGGCAGATGGAAGGTACTGTCTGCCACATGCTCCCACCCCAGCTCTTGTGCCCAGGCAGATGGAAGGTACTGTCTGCCACATGCTCCCACCCCAGCTCTTGTGCCCAGGCAGATGGAAGGTACTGGGTGCCACTTACGACATTCCTGCTCGTCCGAGTCGTCGCCGCAGTCGTTGTCCCCATCGCAGAGCCATGAACGCCGGATGCATTTCCCGTTCTCGCAGTGGAAATCGATTGGAGAGCAGGTGGGCAGCACTGGAAGAGAAAGTTACACTCAACCCACAACATGGGACACCACTGACCTCCTACCGCAAGAGCTTCCTACTCTTACACCACGTTAGACACACCACAGACCTCTGCTCAAAATCTATGGTGGCGCATTTCTAGTCAAATAATCAGCAGGTCACCCATAAAAAACTTAAACCCTCACACCACCTGTAACTTGTGCAGACACATTGCAAACCCATCCACAGACAAACCATTCAATGCAGGCGCACCCACATGTACGCCTGTGGTGACTTCCTCACTCGCCACCACCACACCTGAGGCTCAACGTTATGAATGATCGTAAGCTCTTGGATGAAGAAGAGATAACCCCCACCCATATCCTACCCAACCGCTTAATGAGTTACAACACACTCAAGTGGAAAACCAACCATCCTTCAAGGGTTGACAAGCTTCTCAACCCAAGCAGAGGTCCTTCACACAGTAGGTGTGGCCGGGTAGGGGTAGCAGGGTTCACTGGACCCACATGCCCTGCTCACACTCAGCCAGCAGACTGCGGAGAGTTTACATCCGCATGTCTATGTACTGCTTCACTAGTCCCAGGTTAGGGGAGGCTAAAACTCTCCTTGTGATTAGTTACCTTCCTAACACGACTCAGGGGAGGGGAGGGTTCAATAGGCTCTCCGGCACAGCAGGGTACAAGTTAGCTCGGTGCTCAGCGTTATTAGACCTTCTGGTGGGAGGTGAACTGAACATGTTCAGCATCTTTGAGGCTTTCTTGTTGGTACAACTAGCATTACCAGTGTTTAGTCTTGCGGCAGGGGGAGCGGGCTAGGACCACCGGTGTGAGAGATGGTGGAGGGCCTAGCAGAGATGGTGTCTTGTAAAGAGACTGACAGCCTGACCAGAGAGCTCCAAAGAGAGCTGTACAGAAGCCCCTTCCTGCTCTCCCAGAGGAGTCAGCGAGGAGTCAGGAGAAGAAGGGGCTTCATAACTAAACTTGGCTTGAGCCTCCACCACAGCAGAGGTGGTGAGGAGCAGAATGGATTGGACTCTAGTAAAAGAGCCCTTGAGAGAAGAGTCCTGATAAGGGCTTGAATAAGTAGAGCATGAGATACAAATGCAGTTGGCCCCAAGTGCATTCTCTTCTAACCGCCTGTAGTAAACTGGCTGTCCATGTGATCATCCTTCCGTCTTCAACGTTCTTGTTTACATTCTATTTTCTCCCTTTATTTTACAAACAGGCACAGAGACTGGCAAACAGCGGACATGAGGCTCAAGTGGAAGAAACAGCTGGACGCGTGTGCAGATGATGCCCCTTGGGATGGTGCACCCTCCTTGAAGGGGTGGAGATGCGGTTGGACCGAGGGTCTTACTGGAGGCCACTCCCAGGGAGCAGAGTCCGAACTGGTGAAGGGGACAACAAAGATGAATGCATGGAATGTCCCTGGTTTCACCAGATGGACACTAGGTCTGGCCCAGTCAAAAATTCAGACAATGCAATCTGGCCTTGGGCGTGGAGGGTCTTCTATGACTTGGAGATGTGTATCTAGGGGCCTTCCTGGGCAATGCCATGGGGCAGCGCATGACAATGAACATGCCAGCAGCTGGTGACACTCAGAACCAGAAGCGCAATGGCAGTACCAGTGCTTTAAATGGGCAGGTCCTCCCCGGTACTGAGCATCTACAATTCCTTCATTTGAAAGGGAGAGTAACTGCATGCTCAGTACTGTTACATTTTGTGAGAGTACCAGCACTTCTCAGGAGCACACAGGTACTATGGAGAGCGAGTACCAGCATTTCTCATTAAACAGGTACTGTGGAGAGTGAGTACCAGCACTTCTCAGGAGCAGGCAGGTACTGTGGACAGTGAGTACTAGTACTTCTCAGGAGCAGACAGGTACTGTGGAGAGTGAGTACCAGCACTTCTCAGGAGCAGGCAGGTACTGTGGAGAAGGAGAACCAGCACTTCTTGGGAGAAGGCAGGTACTGTGGAATGGGTACCAGTACTTCTCAGGAGGAGGCAGGTACTGTGGAGAGGGAGTACCAGTACTTCTCAGGAGCAGGCTGGTACTGTGGAGAGGGAGTACTGGCACTTCTGAAGAGCAGATAGGTACTGTGTAGAGTGAGAATTGGCACTTCTCGGAGCAGGCAGATACTATGGAGAGGGAGTAACAGCACTTCTTGAGAGCAGGCAGATATTGTGGAGAGTGAGTACCAGCACTTCTTGGGAGCAGGTAGTTACTGTGGAGAGGGAGTACCAGTACTTCTGAAGAGCAAAGAGATACTGCAGAGAGGGAGTACCAGTACTTCTAAAGAGCAGCGAGATACTGTGGCAAAGGAGTATCAGTACTTCTCTGGAGCAGACAGGTACTGTGGAGAGGGAGTACCAGCACTTCTCAGGAGCAGACAGGTACTGTAGAGAGTATTAGCACTTCTTGTGAGCAGAGAGATATTGTGGAGAGTGGGTACCAGTACTTCTCTGGAGGGGGCAGGTACTGTGGGAGTTCCAGTACTTCTCAGGAGTGACAGGTACTGTAGAGACTGGGTACCAGCACTTCTCGGGAGCAGGCAGGTACTGTGAAGAGGGAGTCCTTGTGGTTCTCTTGAGCATGAAAGTACTGTGGAGAGGGAGTACCAGTACTTCTCTGGAGCAGGCAAGTACTGTGGAGAGGGAGTACTGGTGCTTATCGTGAGCAGGCAGGTCCTATGGAGAGTGAGTACCAGCACTTCTTGGGAGCAGGCAGGTACTCTGGAGAGTGAATACCAGCACTTTTCAGGAGCAGGCAGGTACTGTGGAGAATACCAACACTTCTTGGGAGCAGGCAGGTACTGTGGAGAGTGAGTACCAGCACTTCTTGGGAGCAGGCAGGTACTGAGGAGAACGAGTACCAGTACTTCTCAGTAGCGACAGGTGCTGTGGTGAGTGGGTACCAGTAATTCTCGGGAGCAGGCAGGCACTGTGGAGCATGACTACCAGTAATTCTGAGGAGCATGCAGGTACTGTGAAAAGTGAGCACTAGCATTTCTCAGAAGCAGGCAGGTACTGTGGAGAGTGAGTACCAGCACTTTTAATGAGCAGACAGGTACTGTGGAGAATACCAACACTTCTTGGGAGCAGGCAGGTACTGTGGAGAGTGAGTACCAGCATTTCTGAGTGGACAGGTACTGTGAAGAGGGAGTACCAGCACTTCTCAGGAATAGACAGGTACTGTGGAGAGTGAGTACCAGCACTTTTAATGAGCAGGCAGGTACTGTGGAGAGTGAGTACCAGCACTTCTTGGGACCAGGCAGGTATTGTGGAGAATGAGTACCAGTAATTCTCAGGAGCGACAGGTCCTGTGGTGAGTGGGTACCAGTACTTTTCGGGAGCAGGAAAGTACTGTGGAGAGTGAGTACCAGTACTTCTCAAGAGCAGGCAGGCACTGTGGAGAGTGACTACCAGTAATTCTGAGGAGCAGGCAGGTACTGTTAAAAGTGAGCACTAGCATTTCTCAGAAGCAGGCAGGTACATTAGAGAGGGAGTACCAGTACTTCTCGGGAGCAGGCAGGTACAGTGGAGAGTGAGTTCCAGCACTTCTCTGGAGGACACAAGTACTGTGGAGAGGGAGTACCAGCACTTCTTGGGAGCTGGCAGGTACTGTGGAGAATGAGTACCGCCACTTCTCAGGAGCAGGCAGGTACTGTGGAGAGTGAGTACCAGTAGTTCTGAGGAGCAGGCAGGTACTGTGGAGAGTGAGCACTAGAGGTTTTCAGGAGCAGATAGGTACTGTGGAGAGTGAGTACCAGCACTTCTGAGGAGTAGACAGGTACTGTGGAGAGGGAGTACCAGAACTTCTCAGGAGTAGACAGGTACTGTGGAGAGTGAGTATCAGCACTTCTCAGGAGTAGACAGGTACTGTGGAGAGTGAGTACCAGCACTTCTCAGGAGTAGACAGGTACTGTGGAGAGTGAGTACCAGCACTTCTCAGGAGTAGACAGGTAATGTGGAGAGTATCAACACTTCTCAGAAGTAGACAGGTACTGTGGAGAGTGAGTACCAGCACTTCTGAGGAGTAGACAGGTACTGTGCAGAGGGAGTACCAGCACTTCTCAGGAGTATACAGGTACTGTGGAGAGTGAGTACCAGCATTTCTCAGTAGACAGGTACTGTGAAGAGGGAGTACCAGCACTTCTCAGGAATAGACCGGTACTGTGGAGAGTGAGTACCAGCACTTTTAATGAGCAGGCAGGTACTGTGGAGAATACCAACACTTCTTGGGAGCAGGCAGGTACTGTGGAGAGTGAGTACCAGCACTTCTTGGGACCAGGCAGGTATTGTGGAGAATGAGTACCAGTAATTCTCAGAAGCGACAGGTGCTGTGGTGAGTGGGTACCAGTACTTCTCGGGAGCAGGAAGGTACTGTGGAGAGTGAGTACCAGTACTTCTCAAGAGCAGGCAGGCACTGTGGAGAGTGACTACCAGTAATTCTGAGGAGCAGGCAGGTACTGTTAAAAGTGAGCACTAGCATTTCTCAGAAGCAGGCAGGTACTGTAGAGAGGGAGTACCAGTACTTGTCGGGAGCAGGCAGGTACAGTGGAGAGTGAGTACCAGCACTTCTCTGGAGGACACAAGTACTGTGGAGAGGGAGTACCAGCACTTCTTGGGAGCTGGCAGGTACTGTGGAGAATGAGTACCAGCACTTCTCAGGAGCAGGCAGGTACTGTGGAGAGTGAGTACCAGTAGTTCTGAGGAGCAGGCAGGTACTGAGGAGAGTGAGCACTAGAAGTTTTCAGGAGCAGATAGGTACTGTGGAGAGTGAGTACCAGCACTTCTGAGGAGTAGACAGGTACTGTGGAGAGGGAGTACCAGCACTTCTCAGGAGTAGACAGGGACTGTCGAGAGTGAATACCAGCACTCCTCAGGAGTAGACAGGTACTGTGGAGAGGGAGTACCAGCACTTCTGAGGAGCAGACAGGTACTGTGGAGAGGGGGTACCAGCACTTCTCAGAAGTAGACAGGTACTGTGGAGAGTGAGTACCAGCACTTCTCAGGAGTACACAGGTACTGTGGAGAGTGAGTACCAGCACTTCTGAGGAGTAGACAGGTACTGTGGAGAGGGAGTACCAGCACTTCTCGGGAGTATACAGGTAGTGTGGAGAGTGAGTACCAGCATTTCTGAGCAGACAGGTACTGTGGAGAGGGAGTACCAGCACTTCTCAGGAATAGACAGGTACTGTGGAAAGTGAGTACCAGCACTTCTGAGGAGTAGACAGGTGCTGTGGAGAGGGAGTACCAGCACTTCTGAAGATCAGGCAGGTATCGTGGAGAGTGAGTATCAGCACTTCTCAGGAGTAGACAGGTACTGTGGAGAGTGAGTACCAGCACTTCTGAGGAGTAGACAGGTACTGTGGAGAGGGAGTATCAGCACTTCTGAGGAGCAGGTAGGTACTGTGGAGAGTGAGTATCAGCACTTCTCAGGAGTAAACACAGGTACTGTGGAGAGGGAGTACCAGCACTTCTCAGGAGTAGGTACACAGGTACTGTGGAGAGTACCAGCACTTCTCAGGAGTAGACAGGTACTGTGGAAAGTGAGTACCAGCATTTCTTTGGAGTAGACAGGTACTGTGGAGAAGGAGTACCAGCACTTCTCAGGAGTAGACAGGTACTGTGGAGAGGGAGTATCAGCACTTCTCAGGAGTACTGTGGAGAGTGAGTACCAACACTGCTCAGGAGTAGACAGGTACTGTGGAGAGTGAGTACCAGCACTTCTGAGGAGTAGACAGGTACCGTGGAGAGGGAGTACCAGCACTTCTCAGGAGTAGACAGGTACTGTGGAGAGTGAGTATCAGCACTTCTCAGGAGTACTGTGGAGAGTGAGTACCAGCACTTCTCAGGAGTAGACAGGTACTGTGGAGAGGGAGTACCAGCACTTCTCAGGAGTAGACAGGTACTGTGGAGAGTGAGTACCAGCACTTCTGAGAAGTAGACAGCTACTGTGGAGAGTGAGTACCAGCACTTCTGAGGAGTAGACAGGTACTGAGGAGAGGGAGTACCAGCACTTCTCAGGAGTAGACAGGTACTGTGGAGAGGGAGTATCAGCACTTCTCAGGAGTACTGTGGAGAGTGAGTACCAGCACTTCTGAGAAGTAGACAGCTACTGTGGAGAGTGAGTACCAGCATTTCTGAGGAGTAGACAGGTACTGTGGAGAGTGAGTACCAGCACTTCTCAGGAGTAGACAGGTACTGTGGAGAGGGAGTATCAGCACTTCTGAGGAGCAGGTAGGTACTGTGGAGAGTGAGTATCAGCACTTCTAAGGAGTAGATAGGTACTGTGGAGAGTGAGTACCAGCACTTCTCAGGAGTAAACAGGTACTGTGGAGAGGGAGTACCAGCACTTCTGAGTAGCAGGTAGGTACTGTGGAGAGTGAGTATCAGCACTTCTCAGGAGTAGACAGGTACTGTGCAGAGGGAGTACCAGCACTTCTCAGGAGTATACAGGTACTGTGGAGAGTGAGTACCAGCATTTCTGAGGAGTAGACAGGTACTGTGGAGAGTGAGTACCAGCGCTTCTCAGGAGTAGACAGGTATTGTGGAGAGGGAGTACCAGCACTTCTGAGGAGCAGACAGGTACTGTGGAGAGGGGGTACCAGCACTTCTCAGGAGTAGGCAGGTACTGTGGAGAGTGAGTATCAGCACTTCTCAGGAGTAGACAGGTACTGTGGAGAGTGAGTACCAGCACTTCTGAGGAGTAGACAGGTACTGTGGAGAGGGAGTAGCAGCACTTCTCATGAGTAGACAGGTACTGTGGAGAGTGAGTATCAGAACTTCTCAGGAGTAGACAGGAACTGTGGAGAGTGAGTACCAGCACTTCTGAGGTGTAGACAGGTACTGTGGAGAGGGAGTAACAGCACTTCTGAGGAGTAGACAGGTACTGTGGAGAGGGAGTACTAGCACTTCTTAGGAATAGACAGGTACTGTGGAGATTGAGTACCAGCACTTCTGAGGAGCAGGCAGGTACTGTGGAGAGTGAGTATCAGCACTTCTCAGGAGTAGACAGGTACTGTGGAGAGTGAGTACCAGCACTTCTCAGGAGTAGACAGGTACTGTGGAGAGGGAGTATCAGCACTTCTGAGGAGCAGGTAGGTACTGTGGAGAGTGAGTATCAGCACTTCTCAGGAGTAGACAGGTACTGTGCAGAGGGAGTACCAGCACTTCTCAGGAATAGACAGGTACTGTGGAGAGTGAGTACCAGCACTTCTCAGGAGTAGACAGGTACTGTGGAGGGTGAGTATCAGCACTTCTGAGGAGCAGGCAGATACTGTGGAGAGTGAGTACCAGCACTTCTGAGGAGCAGGCAGGTACTGTGGAGAGTGAGCATCAGCACTTCTCAGGAGCAGACAGGTACTGTGGGGAGTGAGTACCAGCACTTCTCAGGAGTAGACAGGTACTGTGGAGAGTGAGTAGCAGCACTTCTGAGGAGCAGGTAGGTACTGTGGAGAGGGAGTATCAGCACTTCTCAGGAGTAGACAGGTACTGTGGAGAGTGAGTATCAGCATTTCTGAGGAGTAGACAGGTACTGTGGAGAGTGAGTACCAGCGCTTCTCAGGAGTAGACAGGTATTGTGGAGAGGGAGTACCAGCACTTCTGAGGAGCAGACAGGTACTGTGGAGAGGGGGTACCAGCACTTCTCAGGAGTAGACAGGTATTGTGGAGAGTGAGTATCAGCACTTCTCAGGAGTAGACAGGTACTGTGGAGAGTGAGTACCAGCACTTCTGAGGAGTAGACAGGTACTGTGGAGAGTGAGTATCAGCACTTCTCAGGAGTAGACAGGTACTGTGGAGAGTGAGTATCAGAACTTCTCAGGAGTAGACAGGAACTGTGGAGAGTGAGTACCAGCACTTCTGAGGTGTAGACAGGTACTGTGGAGAGGGAGTAACAGCACTTCTGAGGAGTAGACAGGTACTGTGGAGAGGGAGTACTAGCACTTCTTAGGAATAGACAGGTACTGTGGAGATTGAGTACCAGCACTTCTGAGGAGCAGGCAGGTACTGTGGAGAGTGAGTATCAGCACTTCTCAGGAGTAGACAGGTACTGTGGAGAGTGAGTACCAGCACTTCTCAGGAGTAGACAGGTACTGTGGAGAGGGAGTATCAGCACTTCTGAGGAGCAGGTAGGTACTGTGGAGAGTGAGTATCAGCACTTCTCAGGAGTAGACAGGTACTGTGCAGAGGGAGTACCAGCACTTCTCAGGAATAGACAGGTACTGTGGAGAGTGAGTACCAGCACTTCTCAGGAGTAGACAGGTACTGTGCAGAGGGAGTACCAGCACTTCTGAGGAGCAGGCAGATACTGTGGAGAGTGAGTACCAGCACTTCTCAGGAGTAGACAGGTACTGTGGAGAGTGAGCATCAGCACTTCTCAGGAGCAGACAGGTACTGTGGGGAGTGAGTACCAGCACTTCTCAGGAGTAGACAGGTACTGTGGAGAGTGAGTAGCAGCACTTCTGAGGAGCAGGTAGGTACTGTGGAGAGGGAGTATCAGCACTTCTCAGGAGTAGACAGGTACTGTGGAGAGTGAGTATCAGCACTTCTCAGGAGTAGACAGGTACTGTGGAGAGGGAGTACCAGCACTTCTCAGGAGTAGACAGGTACTGTGGAAAGGGAGTATCAGCACTTCTCAGGAGTACTGTGGAGAGTGAGTACCAGCACTTCTCAGGAGTAGACAGGTACTGTGGAGAGTGAGTATCAGCACTTCTCAGGAGCAGACAGGTACTGTGGAGAGTGAGTACCAGCACTTCTGAGGAGCAGGCAGGTACTGTGGAGAGTGAGCATCTTCTCAGGAGCAGACAGGTACTGTGGAGAGGGAGTACCAGCACTTCTCAGGAGTAGACAGGTACTGTGGAGAGTGAGTATCAGCACTTCTGAGGCGCAGGCAGGTACTGTGGAGAGTGAGTATCAGCACTTCTCAGGAGCAGACAGGTACTGTGGAGAGTGAGTACCAGCACTTCTAAGGAGCAGGCAGGTACTGTGGAGAGTGAGCATCTTCTCAGGAGCAGACAGGTACTGTGGAGAGGGGGTACCAGCACTTCTCAGAAGTAGACAGGTACTGTGGAGAGTGAGTACCAGCACTTCTGAGGAGTAGACAGGTACTGTGGAGAGGGAGTACCAGCACTTCTCAGGAGTATACAGGTACTGTGGAGAGTGAGTACCAGCACTTCTGAGGAGTAGACATGTACTGTGGAGAGGAAGTACCAGCACTTCTCGGGAGTATACAGGTACTGTGGAGAGTGAGTACCAGCATTTCTGAGCAGACAGGTACTGTGGAGAGGGAGTACCAGCACTTCTCAGGAGTAGACAGGTACTATGGAGAGTGAGTATCAGCACTTCTGAGGAGTAGACAGGTACTGTGGAGAGGGAGTACCAGCACTTCTCAGGAGTAGACAGGTACTGTGGAAAGGGAGTATCAGCACTTCTCAGGAGTACTGTGGAGAGTGAGTACCAGCACTTCTCAGGAGTAGACAGGTACTGTGGAGAGTGAGTACCAGCACTTCTGAGGTATAGACAAGTACTGTGGAGAGTGAGTATCAGCACTTCTCAGGAGTAGACAGCTACTGTGGAGAGTGAGTACCAGCACTTCTGAGGAGTAGACAGGTACTGTGGAGAGTGAGTACCAGCACTTCTCAGGAGTAGACAGGTACTGTGGAGAGAGGATCAGCACTTCTGAGGAGTAGACAGGTACTGTGGAGAGGGGGTACCAGCACTTCTGAGGAGTAGACAGCTACTGTGGAGAGTGAGTACCAGCACTTCTCAGGAGTAGACAGGTACTGTGGAGAGTGAGTACCAGCACTTCTGAGGAGTAGACAGGTACTGTGGAGAGGGAGTAGCAGCACTTCTCATGAGTAGACAGGTACTGTGGAGAGTGAGTATCAGAACTTCTCAGGAGTAGACAGGAACTGTGGAGAGTGAGTACCAGCACTTCTGAGGTGTAGACAGGTACTGTGGAGAGGGAGTAACAGCACTTCTGAGGAGTAGACAGGTACTGTGGAGAGGGAGTACTAGCACTTCTTAGGAATAGACAGGTACTGTGGAGATTGAGTACCAGCACTTCTGAGGAGCAGGCAGGTACTGTGGAGAGTGAGTATCAGCACTTCTCAGGAGTAGACAGGTACTGTGGAGAGTGAGTACCAGCACTTCTCAGGAGTAGACAGGTACTGTGGAGAGGGAGTATCAGCACTTCTGAGGAGCAGGTAGGTACTGTGGAGAGTGAGTATCAGCACTTCTCAGGAATAGACAGGTACTGTGGAGAGTGAGTACCAGCACTTCTCAGGAGTAGACATGTACTGTGGAGGGTGAGTATCAGCACTTCTGAGGAGCAGGCAGATACTGTGGAGAGTGAGTATCAGCACTTCTGAGGAGCAGGCAGGTACTGTGGAGAGTGAGTATCAGCACTTCTCAGGAGCAGACGGGTACTGTGGAGAGTGAGTACCAGCACTTCTGAGGAGCAGGCAGGTACTGTGGAGAGTGAGCATCAGCACTTCTCAGGAGCAGACAGGTACTGTGGGGAGTGAGTACCAGCACTTCTCAGGAGTAGACAGGTACTGTGGAGAGTGAGTAGCAGCACTTCTGAGGAGCAGGTAGGTACTGTGGAGAGGGAGTATCAGCACTTCTCAGGAGTAGACAGGTACTGTGGAGAGTGAGTAGCAGCACTTCTGAGGAGCAGGTAGGTACTGTGGAGAGGGAGTATCAGCACTTCTCAGGAGTAGACAGGTACTGTGGAGAGGGAGTACCAGCACTTCTCAGGAGTAGACAGGTACTGTGGAAAGGGAGTATCAGCACTTCTCAGGAGTACTGTGGAGAGTGAGTACCAGCACTTCTCAGGAGTAGACAGGTACTGTGGAGAGGGAGTACCAGCACTTGAGGAGTAGACAGGTACTGTGGAGAGTGAGTATCAGCACTTCTCAGGAGCAGACAGGTACTGTGGAGAGTGAGTACCAGCACTTCTGAGGAGCAGGCATGTACTGTGGAGAGTGAGCATCTTCTCAGGAGCAGACAGGTACTGTGGAGAGGGAGTACCAGCACTTCTCAGGAGTAGACAGGTACTGTGGAGAGGGAGTACCAGCACTTCTGAGGAGTAGACAGGTACTGTGGAGAGTGAGTACCAGCACTTCTCAGGAGTAGACAGGTACTGTGGAGAGGGAGTACCAGCACTTCTGAGGTATAGACAAGTACTGTGGAGAGTGAGTATCAGCACTTCTGAGGAGCAGGCAGGTACTGTGGAGAGTGAGTATCAGCACTTCTCAGGAGCAGACAGGTACTGTGGAGAGTGAGTACCAGCACTTCTAAGGAGCAGGCAGGTACTGTGGAGAGTGAGCATCTTCTCAGGAGCAGACAGGTACTGTGGAGAGGGGGTACCAGCACTTCTCAGAAGTAGACAGGTACTGTGGAGAGTGAGTACCAGCACTTCTGAGGAGTAGACAGGTACTGTGGAGAGGGAGTACCAGCACTTCTCAGGAGTATACAGGTACTGTGGAGAGTGAGTACCAGCACTTCTGAGGAGTAGACATGTACTGTGGAGAGGGAGTACCAGCACTTCTCGGGAGTATACAGGTACTGTGGAGAGTGAGTACCAGCATTTCTGAGCAGACAGGTACTGTGGAGAGGGAGTACCAGCACTTCTCAGGAGTAGACAGGTACTATGGAGAGTATCAGCACTTCTCAGGAGTAGACAGGTACTGTGGAGAGGGAGTACCAGCACTTCTCAGGAGTAGACAGGTACTGTGGAAAGGGAGTATCAGCACTTCTCAGGAGTACTGTGGAGAGTGAGTACCAGCACTTCTCAGGAGTAGACAGGTACTGTGGAGAGTGAGTACCAGCACTTCTGAGGTATAGACAAGTACTGTGGAGAGTGAGTATCAGCACTTCTCAGGAGTAGACAGCTACTGTGGAGAGTGAGTACCAGCACTTCTCAGGAGTAGACAGGTACTGTGGAGAGGGAGTACCAGCACTTCTCAGGAGTAGACAGGTACTGTGGAAAGGGAGTATCAGCACTTCTCAGGAGTACTGTGGAGAGAGAGTACCAGCACTTCTCAGGAGTAGACAGGTACTGTGGAGAGTGAGTACCAGCACTTCTGAGGAATAGACAAGTACTGTGGAGAGTGAGTATCAGCACTTCACAGGAGTAGACAGCTACTGTGGAGAGTGAGTACCAGCACTTCTCATGAGTAGACAGGTACTGTGGAGAGGGAGTACCAGAACTTCTCAGGCGCAGACAGATACTGTGGAGAGTATCAGCACTTCTCAGGAGTAGATAGATACTGTGGAGAGTGAGTACCAGCACTTCTCAGGAGTAGACAGGTACTGTGGAGAGTGAGTATCAGCACTTCTGAGGCGCAGGCAGGTACTGTGGAGAGTGAGTATCAGCACTTCTCAGGAGCAGACAGGTACTGTGGAGAGTGAGTACCAGCACTTCTAAGGAGCAGGCAGGTACTGTGGAGAGTGAGCATCTTCTCAGGAGCAGACAGGTACTGTGGAGAGGGGGTACCAGCACTTCTCAGAAGTAGACAGGTACTGTGGAGAGTGAGTACCAGCACTTCTGAGGAGTAGACAGGTACTGTGGAGAGGGAGTACCAGCACTTCTCAGGAGTATACAGGTACTGTGGAGAGTGAGTACCAGCACTTCTGAGGAGTAGACATGTACTGTGGAGAGGAAGTACCAGCACTTCTCGGGAGTATACAGGTACTGTGGAGAGTGAGTACCAGCATTTCTGAGCAGACAGGTACTGTGGAGAGGGAGTACCAGCACTTCTCAGGAGTAGACAGGTACTATGGAGAGTGAGTATCAGCACTTCTGAGGAGTAGACAGGTACTGTGGAGAGGGAGTACCAGCACTTCTCAGGAGTAGACAGGTACTGTGGAAAGGGAGTATCAGCACTTCTCAGGAGTACTGTGGAGAGTGAGTACCAGCACTTCTCAGGAGTAGACAGGTACTGTGGAGAGTGAGTACCAGCACTTCTGAGGTATAGACAAGTACTGTGGAGAGTGAGTATCAGCACTTCTCAGGAGTAGACAGCTACTGTGGAGAGTGAGTACCAGCACTTCTGAGGAGTAGACAGGTACTGTGGAGAGTGAGTACCAGCACTTCTCAGGAGTAGACAGGTACTGTGGAGAGAGGATCAGCACTTCTGAGGAGTAGACAGGTACTGTGGAGAGGGGGTACCAGCACTTCTGAGGAGTAGACAGCTACTGTGGAGAGTGAGTACCAGCACTTCTCAGGAGTAGACAGGTACTGTGGAGAGTGAGTACCAGCACTTCTGAGGAGTAGACAGGTACTGTGGAGAGGGAGTAGCAGCACTTCTCATGAGTAGACAGGTACTGTGGAGAGTGAGTATCAGAACTTCTCAGGAGTAGACAGGAACTGTGGAGAGTGAGTACCAGCACTTCTGAGGTGTAGACAGGTACTGTGGAGAGGGAGTAACAGCACTTCTGAGGAGTAGACAGGTACTGTGGAGAGGGAGTACTAGCACTTCTTAGGAATAGACAGGTACTGTGGAGATTGAGTACCAGCACTTCTGAGGAGCAGGCAGGTACTGTGGAGAGTGAGTATCAGCACTTCTCAGGAGTAGACAGGTACTGTGGAGAGTGAGTACCAGCACTTCTCAGGAGTAGACAGGTACTGTGGAGAGGGAGTATCAGCACTTCTGAGGAGCAGGTAGGTACTGTGGAGAGTGAGTATCAGCACTTCTCAGGAATAGACAGGTACTGTGGAGAGTGAGTACCAGCACTTCTCAGGAGTAGACATGTACTGTGGAGGGTGAGTATCAGCACTTCTGAGGAGCAGGCAGATACTGTGGAGAGTGAGTATCAGCACTTCTGAGGAGCAGGCAGGTACTGTGGAGAGTGAGTATCAGCACTTCTCAGGAGCAGACGGGTACTGTGGAGAGTGAGTACCAGCACTTCTGAGGAGCAGGCAGGTACTGTGGAGAGTGAGCATCAGCACTTCTCAGGAGCAGACAGGTACTGTGGGGAGTGAGTACCAGCACTTCTCAGGAGTAGACAGGTACTGTGGAGAGTGAGTAGCAGCACTTCTGAGGAGCAGGTAGGTACTGTGGAGAGGGAGTATCAGCACTTCTCAGGAGTAGACAGGTACTGTGGAGAGTGAGTAGCAGCACTTCTGAGGAGCAGGTAGGTACTGTGGAGAGGGAGTATCAGCACTTCTCAGGAGTAGACAGGTACTGTGGAGAGGGAGTACCAGCACTTCTCAGGAGTAGACAGGTACTGTGGAAAGGGAGTATCAGCACTTCTCAGGAGTACTGTGGAGAGTGAGTACCAGCACTTCTCAGGAGTAGACAGGTACTGTGGAGAGGGAGTACCAGCACTTGAGGAGTAGACAGGTACTGTGGAGAGTGAGTATCAGCACTTCTCAGGAGCAGACAGGTACTGTGGAGAGTGAGTACCAGCACTTCTGAGGAGCAGGCATGTACTGTGGAGAGTGAGCATCTTCTCAGGAGCAGACAGGTACTGTGGAGAGGGAGTACCAGCACTTCTCAGGAGTAGACAGGTACTGTGGAGAGGGAGTACCAGCACTTCTGAGGAGTAGACAGGTACTGTGGAGAGGGAGTACCAGCACTTCTGAGGTATAGACAAGTACTGTGGAGAGTGAGTATCAGCACTTCTGAGGAGCAGGCAGGTACTGTGGAGAGTGAGTATCAGCACTTCTCAGGAGCAGACAGGTACTGTGGAGAGTGAGTACCAGCACTTCTAAGGAGCAGGCAGGTACTGTGGAGAGTGAGCATCTTCTCAGGAGCAGACAGGTACTGTGGAGAGGGGGTACCAGCACTTCTCAGAAGTAGACAGGTACTGTGGAGAGTGAGTACCAGCACTTCTGAGGAGTAGACAGGTACTGTGGAGAGGGAGTACCAGCACTTCTCAGGAGTATACAGGTACTGTGGAGAGTGAGTACCAGCACTTCTGAGGAGTAGACATGTACTGTGGAGAGGGAGTACCAGCACTTCTCGGGAGTATACAGGTACTGTGGAGAGTGAGTACCAGCATTTCTGAGCAGACAGGTACTGTGGAGAGGGAGTACCAGCACTTCTCAGGAGTAGACAGGTACTATGGAGAGTATCAGCACTTCTCAGGAGTAGACAGGTACTGTGGAGAGGGAGTACCAGCACTTCTCAGGAGTAGACAGGTACTGTGGAAAGGGAGTATCAGCACTTCTCAGGAGTACTGTGGAGAGTGAGTACCAGCACTTCTCAGGAGTAGACAGGTACTGTGGAGAGTGAGTACCAGCACTTCTGAGGTATAGACAAGTACTGTGGAGAGTGAGTATCAGCACTTCTCAGGAGTAGACAGCTACTGTGGAGAGTGAGTACCAGCACTTCTCAGGAGTAGACAGGTACTGTGGAGAGGGAGTACCAGCACTTCTCAGGAGTAGACAGGTACTGTGGAAAGGGAGTATCAGCACTTCTCAGGAGTACTGTGGAGAGAGAGTACCAGCACTTCTCAGGAGTAGACAGGTACTGTGGAGAGTGAGTACCAGCACTTCTGAGGAATAGACAAGTACTGTGGAGAGTGAGTATCAGCACTTCACAGGAGTAGACAGCTACTGTGGAGAGTGAGTACCAGCACTTCTCATGAGTAGACAGGTACTGTGGAGAGGGAGTACCAGAACTTCTCAGGCGCAGACAGATACTGTGGAGAGTATCAGCACTTCTCAGGAGTAGATAGATACTGTGGAGAGTGAGTACCAGCACTTCTCAGGAGTAGACAGGTACTGTGGAGAGTGAGGATCAGCACTTCTCAGGAGTAGACAGGTACTGTGGAGAGTGAGTACCAGCACTTCTCAGGAGTAGACAGGTACTGTGGAGAGTGAGTATCAGCACTTCTCAGGAGTAGACAGGTACTGTGGAGAGTGAGTACCAGCACTTCTGAGGAGTAGACAGGTACTGTGGAGAGTGAGCACCAGCACTTCTGAGGAGTAGACAGGTACTGTGGAGAGTGAGTACCAGCACTTCTGAGGAGTAGACAGGTACTGTGGGGAGTGAGAATCAGCACTTCTGAGGAGTAGACAGGTACTGTGGAGAGTGAGTACCAGCACTTCTGAGGAGTAGACAGGTACTGTGGAGAGGGGGTACCAGCACTTCTGAGGAGTAGACAGGTACTGTGGGGAGTGAGTATCAGCACTTCTGAGGAGTAGACAGGTACTGTGGGGAGTGAGTAACAGCACTTCTGAGGAGTAGACAGGTACTGTGGAGAGGGAGTAACAGCACTTCTGAGGAGTAGACAGGTACTGTGGAGAGTGAGTACCAGCACTTCTGAGGAGTAGACAGGTACTGTGGAGAGGGGGTACCAGCACTTCTGAGGAGTAGACAGGTACTGTGGGGAGTGAGTATCAGCACTTCTGAGGAGTAGACAGGTACTGTGGGGAGTGAGTACCAGCACTTCTGAGGAGTAGACAGGTACTGTGGAGAGGGAGTACCAGCACTTCTGAGGAGTAGACAGGTACTGTGGAGAGGGAGTACCAGCACTTCTGAGGAGTAGACAGGTACTGTGGAGAGTGAGTACCAGCACTTCTGAGGAGTAGACAGGTACTGTGGAGAGGGGGTACCAGCACTTCTGAGGAGTAGACAGGTACTGTGGGGAGTGAGTATCAGCACTTCTGAGGAGTAGACAGGTACTGTGGAGAGGGAGTAACAGCACTTCTGAGGAGTAGACAGGTACTGTGGAGAGGGAGTACCAGCACTTCTGAGGAGTAGACAGGTACTGTGGAGAGGGAGTACCAGCACTTCTGAGGAGTAGACAGGTACTGTGGAGAGTGAGTACCAGCACTTCTGAGGAGTAGACAGGTACTGTGGAGAGGGAGTACCAGCACTTCTGAGGAGTAGACATGTACTGTGGAGAGTGAGTATCAGCACTTCTGAGGAGTAGACAGGTACTGTGGAGAGGGGGTACCAGCACTTCTGAGGAGTAGACAGGTACTGTGGGGAGTGAGTATCAGCACTTCTGAGGAGTAGACAGGTACTGTGGAGAGGGAGTAACAGCACTTCTGAGGAGTAGACAGGTACTGTGGAGAGGGAGTACCAGCACTTCTGAGGAGTAGACAGGTACTGTGGAGAGGGAGTAACAGCACTTCGAAGGAGTAGACAGGTACTGTGGGGAGTGAGGATCAGCACTTCTGAGGAGTAGACAGGTACTGTGGAGAGTGAGTACCAGCACTTCTGAGGAGTAGACAGGTACTGTGGAGAGTGAGTACCAGCACTTCTCAGGAGTAGACAGGTACTGTGGAGAGTGAGGATCAGCACTTCTGAGGAGTAGACAGGTACTGTGGAGAGGGGGTACCAGCACTTCTGAGGAGTAGAGAGCTACTGTGGAGAGTGAGTACCAGCAATTCTCAGGAGTAGACAGGTACTGTGGAGAGGGAGTACCAGCACTTCTCAGGAGTAGACAGGTACTGTGGAAAGGGAGTATCAGCACTTCTCAGGAGTACTGTGGAGAGAGAGTACCAGCACTTCTCAGGAGTAGACAGGTACTGTGGAGAGTGAGTACCAGCACTTCTGAGGAATAGACAAGTACTGTGGAGAGTGAGTATCAGCACTTCTCAGGAGTAGACAGCTACTGTGGAGAGTGAGTACCAGCACTTCTCATGAGTAGACAGGTACTGTGGAGAGGGAGTACCAGAACTTCTCAGGCGCAGACAGATACTGTGGAGAGTATCAGCACTTCTCAGGAGTAGATAGATACTGTGGAGAGTGAGTACCAGCACTTCTCAGGAGTAGACAGGTACTGTGGAGAGTGAGGATCAGCACTTCTCAGGAGTAGACAGGTACTGTGGAGAGTGAGTACCAGCACTTCTCAGGAGTAGACAGGTACTGTGGAGAGTGAGTATCAGCACTTCTCAGGAGAAGACAGGTACTGTGGAGAGGGAGTACCAGCACTTCTCAGGAGTAGACAGGTACTGTGGAAAGGGAGTATCAGCACTTCTCAGGAGTACTGTGGAGAGTGAGTACCAGCACTTCTCAGGTGTAGACAGGTACTGTGGAGAGTGAGTACCAGCACTTCTGAGGTATAGACAAGTACTGTGGAGAGTGAGTATCAGCACTTCTCAGGAGTAGACAGCTACTGTGGAGAGTGAGTACCAGCACTTCTGAGGAGTAGACAGGTACTGTGGAGAGTGAGTACCAGCACTTCTCAGGAGTAGACAGGTACTGTGGAGAGTGAGGATCAGCACTTCTGAGGAGTAGACAGGTACTGTGGAGAGGGGGTACCAGCACTTCTGAGGAGTAGACAGCTACTGTGGAGAGTGAGTACCAGCACTTCTCAGGAGTAGACAGGTACTGTGGAGAGTGAGTACCAGCACTTCTGAGGAGTAGACAGGTACTGTGGAGAGGGAGTAGCAGCACTTCTCATGAGTAGACAGGTACTGTGGAGAGTGAGTATCAGAACTTCTCAGGAGTAGACAGGAACTGTGGAGAGTGAGTACCAGCACTTCTGAGGTGTAGACAGGTACTGTGGAGAGGGAGTAACAGCACTTCTGAGGAGTAGACAGGTACTGTGGAGAGGGAGTACTAGCACTTCTTAGGAATAGACAGGTACTGTGGAGATTGAGTACCAGCACTTCTGAGGAGCAGGCAGGTACTGTGGAGAGTGAGTATCAGCACTTCTCAGGAGTAGACAGGTACTGTGGAGAGTGAGTACCAGCACTTCTCAGGAGTAGACAGGTACTGTGGAGAGGGAGTATCAGCACTTCTGAGGAGCAGGTAGGTACTGTGGAGAGTGAGTATCAGCACTTCTCAGGAGTAGACAGGTACTGTGCAGAGGGAGTACCAGCACTTCTCAGGAATAGACAGGTACTGTGGAGAGTGAGTACCAGCACTTCTCAGGAGTAGACAGGTACTGTGGAGGGTGAGTATCAGCACTTCTGAGGAGCAGGCAGATACTGTGGAGAGTGAGTATCAGCACTTCTGAGGAGCAGGCAGGTACTGTGGAGAGTGAGTATCAGCACTTCTCAGGAGCAGACGGGTACTGTGGAGAGTGAGTACCAGCACTTCTGAGGAGCAGGCAGGTACTGTGGAGAGTGAGCATCAGCACTTCTCAGGAGCAGACAGGTACTGTGGAGAGTGAGTAGCAGCACTTCTGAGGAGCAGGTAGGTACTGTGGAGAGGGAGTATCAGCACTTCTCAGGAGTAGACAGGTACTGTGGAGAGTGAGTATCAGCACTTCTCAGGAGTAGACAGGTACTGTGGAGAGGGAGTACCAGCACTTCTCAGGAGTAGACAGGTACTGTGGAAAGGGAGTATCAGCACTTCTCAGGAGTACTGTGGAGAGTGAGTACCAGCACTTCTCAGGAGTAGACAGGTACTGTCGAGAGGGAGTACCAGCACTTGAGGAGTAGACAGGTACTGTGGAGAGTGAGTATCAGCACTTCTCAGGAGCAGACAGGTACTGTGGAGAGTGAGTACCAGCACTTCTGAGGAGCAGGCAGGTACTGTGGAGAGGGAGTACCAGAACTTCTCAGGCGCAGACAGATACTGTGGAGAGTATCAGCACTTCTCAGGAGTAGATAGATACTGTGGAGAGTGAGTACCAGCACTTCTCAGGAGTAGACAGGTACTGTGGAGAGTGAGGATCAGCACTTCTCAGGAGTAGACAGGTACTGTGGAGAGTGAGTACCAGCACTTCTCAGGAGTAGACAGGTACTGTGGAGAGTGAGGATCAGCACTTCTCAGGAGTAGACAGGTACTGTGGAGAGTGAGTACCAGCACTTCTGAGGAGTAGACAGGTACTGTGGAGAGTGAGCACCAGCACTTCTGAGGAGTAGACAGGTACTGTGGGGAGTGAGTACCAGCACTTCTGAGGAGTAGACAGGTACTGTGGGGAGTGAGTATCAGCACTTCTGAGGAGTAGACAGGTACTGTGGAGAGTGAGTACCAGCACTTCTGAGGAGTAGACAGGTACTGTGGAGAGGGGGTACCAGCACTTCTGAGGAGTAGACAGGTACTGTGGGGAGTGAGTATCAGCACTTCTGAGGAGTAGACAGGTACTGTGGGGAGTGAGTAACAGCACTTCTGAGGAGTAGACAGGTACTGTGGAGAGGGAGTAACAGCACTTCTGAGGAGTAGACAGGTACTGTGGAGAGTGAGTACCAGCACTTCTGAGGAGTAGACAGGTACTGTGGAGAGGGGGTACCAGCACTTCTGAGGAGTAGACAGGTACTGTGGGGAGTGAGTACCAGCACTTCTGAGGAGTAGACAGGTACTGTGGACAGTGAGCACCAGCACTTCTGAGGAGTAGACAGGTACTGTGGAGAGTGAGCACCAGCACTTCTGAGGAGTAGACAGGTACTGTGGGGAGTGAGTATCAGCACTTCTGAGGAGTAGACAGGTACTGTGGAGAGTGAGTACCAGCACTTCTGAGGAGTAGACAGGTACTGTGGAGAGGGGGTACCAGCACTTCTGAGGAGTAGACAGGTACTGTGGAGAGGGAGTACCAGCACTTCTGAGGAGTAGACAGGTACTGTGGAGAGGGAGTAACAGCACTTCTGAGGAGTAGACAGGTACTGTGGAGAGTGAGTACCAGCACTTCTGAGGAGTAGACAGGTACTGTGGAGAGGGGGTACCAGCACTTCTGAGGAGTAGACAGGTACTGTGGGGAGTGAGTATCAGCACTTCTGAGGAGTAGACAGGTACTGTGGGGAGTGAGAACCAGCACTTCTGAGGAGTAGACAGGTACTGTGGAGAGGGAGTACCAGCACTTCTGAGGAGTAGACAGGTACTGTGGAGAGGGAGTACCAGCACTTCTGAGGAGTAGACAGGTACTGTGGAGAGTGAGTACCAGCACTTCTGAGGAGTAGACAGGTACTGTGGGGAGGGAGTATCAGCACTTCTGAGGAGTAGACAGGTACTGTGGAGAGTGAGTACCAGCACTTCTGAGGAGTAGACAGGTACTGTGGAGAGGGAGTACCAGCACTTCTGAGGAGTAGACAGGTACTGTGGAGAGTGAGTACCAGCACTTCTGAGGAGTAGACAGGTACTGTGGAGAGGGGGTACCAGCACTTCTGAGGAGTAGACAGGTACTGTGGGGAGTGAGTATCAGCACTTCTGAGGAGTAGACAGGTACTGTGGAGAGGGAGTACCAGCACTTCTGAGGAGTAGACAGGTACTGTGGAGAGGGAGTACCAGCACTTCTGAGGAGTAGACAGGTACTGTGGAGAGGGAGTACCAGCACTTCTGAGGAGTAGACAGGTACTGTGGAGAGGGAGTACCAGCACTTCTGAGGAGTAGACATGTACTGTGGAGAGTGAGTATCAGCACTTCTGAGGAGTAGACAGGTACTGTGGAGAGGGGGTACCAGCACTTCTGAGGAGTAGACAGGTACTGTGGGGAGTGAGTATCAGCACTTCTGAGGAGTAGACAGGTACTGTGGAGAGGGAGTACCAGCACTTCTGAGGAGTAGACAGGTACTGTGGAGAGGGAGTAACAGCACTTCGAAGGAGTAGACAGGTACTGTGGGGAGTGAGGATCAGCACTTCTGAGGAGTAGACAGGTACTGTGGAGAGTGAGTACCAGCACTTCTGAGGAGTAGACAGGTACTGTGGAGAGTGAGTACCAGCACTTCTCAGGAGTAGACAGGTACTGTGGAGAGTGAGGATCAGCACTTCTGAGGAGTAGACAGGTACTGTGGAGAGGGGGTACCAGCACTTCTGAGGAGTAGACAGCTACTGTGGAGAGTGAGTACCAGCACTTCTCAGGAGTAGACAGGTACTGTGGAGAGGGAGTACCAGCACTTCTCAGGAGTAGACAGGTACTGTGGAAAGGGAGTATCAGCACTTCTCAGGAGTACTGTGGAGAGAGAGTACCAGCACTTCTCAGGAGTAGACAGGTACTGTGGAGAGAGAGTACCAGCACTTCTGAGGAATAGACAAGTACTGTGGAGAGTGAGTATCAGCACTTCTCAGGAGTAGACAGGAACTGTGGAGAGTGAGTACCAGCACTTCTGAGGTGTAGACAGGTACTGTGGAGAGGGAGTAACAGCACTTCTGAGGAGTAGACAGGTACTGTGGAGAGGGAGTACTAGCACTTCTTAGGAATAGACAGGTACTGTGGAGATTGAGTACCAGCACTTCTGAGGAGCAGGCAGGTACTGTGGAGAGTGAGTATCAGCACTTCTCAGGAGTAGACAGGTACTGTGGAGAGTGAGTACCAGCACTTCTCAGGAGTAGACAGGTACTGTGGAGAGGGAGTATCAGCACTTCTGAGGAGCAGGTAGGTACTGTGGAGAGTGAGTATCAGCACTTCTCAGGAGTAGACAGGTACTGTGCAGAGGGAGTACCAGCACTTCTCAGGAATAGGCAGGTACTGTGGAGAGTGAGTACCAGCACTTCTCAGGAGTAGACAGGTACTGTGGAGGGTGAGTATCAGCACTTCTGAGGAGCAGGCAGATACTGTGGAGAGTGAGTATCAGCACTTCTGAGGAGCAGGCAGGTACTGTGGAGAGTGAGTATCAGCACTTCTCAGGAGCAGACGGGTACTGTGGAGAGTGAGTACCAGCACTTCTGAGGAGCAGGCAGGTACTGTGGAGAGTGAGCATCAGCACTTCTCAGGAGCAGACAGGTACTGTGGGGAGTGAGTACCAGCACTTCTCAGGAGTAGACAGGTACTGTGGAGAGTGAGTAGCAGCACTTCTGAGGAGCAGGTAGGTACTGTGGAGAGGGAGTATCAGCACTTCTCAGGAGTAGACAGGTACTGTGGAGAGTGAGTATCAGCACTTCTCAGGAGTAGACAGGTACTGTGGAGAGGGAGTACCAGCACTTCTCAGGAGTAGACAGGTACTGTGGAAAGGGAGTATCAGCACTTCTCAGGAGTACTGTGGAGAGTGAGTACCAGCACTTCTCAGGAGTAGACAGGTACTGTGGAGAGGGAGTACCAGCACTTGAGGAGTAGACAGGTACTGTGGAGAGTGAGTATCAGCACTTCTCAGGAGCAGACAGGTACTGTGGAGAGTGAGTACCAGCACTTCTGAGGAGCAGGCAGGTACTGTGGAGAGTGAGCATCTTCTCAGGAGCAGACAGGTACTGTGGAGAGGGAGTACCAGCACTTCTCAGGAGTAGACAGGTACTGTGGAGAGTGAGTATCAGCACTTCTGAGGAGCAGGCAGGTACTGTGGAGAGTGAGTATCAGCACTTCTCAGGAGCAGACAGGTACTGTGGAGAGTGAGTACCAGCACTTCTAAGGAGCAGGCAGGTACTGTGGAGAGTGAGCATCTTCTCAGGAGCAGACAGGTACTGTGGAGAGGGGGTACCAGCACTTCTCAGAAGTAGACAGGTACTGTGGAGAGTGAGTACCAGCACTTCTGAGGAGTAGACAGGTACTGTGGAGAGGGAGTACCAGCACTTCTCAGGAGTATACAGGTATTGTGGAGAGTGAGTACCAGCACTTCTGAGGAGTAGACATGTACTGTGGAGATGGAGTACCAGCACTTCTCGGGAGTATACAGGTACTGTGGAGAGTGAGTACCAGCATTTCTGAGCAGACAGGTACTGTGGAGAGGGAGTACCAGCACTTCTCAGGAGTAGACAGGTACTATGGAGAGTGAGTATCAGCACTTCTCAGGAGTAGACAGGTACTGTGGAGAGGGAGTACCAGCACTTCTCAGGAGTAGACAGGTACTGTGGAAAGGGAGTATCAGCACTTCTCAGGAGTACTGTGGAGAGTGAGTACCAGCACTTCTCAGGAGTAGACAGGTACTGTGGAGAGTGAGTACCAGCACTTCTGAGGTATAGACAAGTACTGTGGAGAGTGAGTATCAGCACTTCTCAGGAGTAGACAGCTACTGTGGAGAGTGAGTACCAGCACTTCTCAGGAGTAGACAGGTACTGTGGAGAGGGAGTACCAGCACTTCTCAGGAGTAGACAGGTACTGTGGAAAGGGAGTATCAGCACTTCTCAGGAGTACTGTGGAGAGAGAGTACCAGCACTTCTCAGGAGTAGACAGGTACTGTGGAGAGTGAGTACCAGCACTTCTGAGGAATAGACAAGTACTGTGGAGAGTGAGTATCAGCACTTCTCAGGAGTAGACAGCTACTGTGGAGAGTGAGTACCAGCACTTCTCATGAGTAGACAGGTACTGTGGAGAGGGAGTACCAGAACTTCTCAGGCGCAGACAGATACTGTGGAGAGTATCAGCACTTCTCAGGAGTAGATAGATACTGTGGAGAGTGAGTACCAGCACTTCTCAGGAGTAGACAGGTACTGTGGAGAGGGAGTACCAGCACTTCTCAGGAGTAGACAGGTACTGTGGAGAGTGAGTATCAGCACTTCTCAGGAGTAGACAGGTACTGTGGAGAGTGAGTACCAGCACTTCTGAGGAGTAGACAGGTACTGTGGAGAGTGAGCACCAGCACTTCTGAGGAGTAGACAGGTACTGTGGAGAGTGAGTACCAGCACTTCTGAGGAGTAGACAGGTACTGTGGGGAGTGAGTATCAGCACTTCTGAGGAGTAGACAGGTACTGTGGAGAGTGAGTACCAGCACTTCTGAGGAGTAGACAGGTACTGTGGAGAGGGGGTACCAGCACTTCTGAGGAGTAGACAGGTACTGTGGGGAGTGAGTATCAGCACTTCTGAGGAGTAGACAGGTACTGTGGGGAGTGAGTAACAGCACTTCTGAGGAGTAGACAGGTACTGTGGAGAGGGAGTAACAGCACTTCTGAGGAGTAGACAGGTACTGTGGAGAGTGAGTACCAGCACTTCTGAGGAGTAGACAGGTACTGTGGAGAGGGGGTACCAGCACTTCTGAGGAGTAGACAGGTACTGTGGGGAGTGAGTATCAGCACTTCTGAGGAGTAGACAGGTACTGTGGGGAGTGAGTACCAGCACTTCTGAGGAGCAGACAGGTACTGTGGAGAGGGAGTACCAGCACTTCTGAGGAGTAGACAGGTACTGTGGAGAGGGAGTACCAGCACTTCTGAGGAGTAGACAGGTACTGTGGAGAGTGAGTACCAGCACTTCTGAGGAGTAGACAGGTACTGTGGGGAGGGAGTATCAGCACTTCTGAGGAGTAGACAGGTACTGTGGAGAGTGAGTACCAGCACTTCTGAGGAGTAGACAGGTACTGTGGAGAGGGGGTACCAGCACTTCTGAGGAGTAGACAGGTACTGTGGGGAGTGAGTATCAGCACTTCTGAGGAGTAGACAGGTACTGTGGAGAGGGAGTAACAGCACTTCTGCGGAGTAGACAGGTACTGTGGAGAGGGAGTACCAGCACTTCTGAGGAGTAGACAGGTACTGTGGAGAGGGAGTACCAGCACTTCTGAGGAGTAGACAGGTACTGTGGAGAGTGAGTACCAGCACTTCTGAGGAGTAGACAGGTACTGTGGGGAGTGAGTACCAGCACTTCTGAGGAGTAGACATGTACTGTGGAGAGTGAGTACCAGCACTTCTGAGGAGTAGACAGGTACTGTGGAGAGGGGGTACCAGCACTTCTGAGGAGTAGACAGGTACTGTGGGGAGTGAGTACCAGCACTTCTGAGGAGCAGACAGGTACTGTGGAGAGGGGGTACCAGCACTTCTGAGGAGTAGACAGGTACTGTGGAGAGGGAGTACCAGCACTTCTGAGGAGTAGACAGGTACTGTGGAGAGTGAGTACCAGCACTTCTGAGGAGTAGACAGGTACTGTGGGGAGGGAGTATCAGCACTTCTGAGGAGTAGACAGGTACTGTGGAGAGTGAGTACCAGCACTTCTGAGGAGTAGACAGGTACTGTGGAGAGGGAGTACCAGCACTTCTGAGGAGTAGACAGGTACTGTGGAGAGTGAGTACCAGCACTTCTGAGGAGTAGACAGGTACTGTGGAGAGGGGGTACCAGCACTTCTGAGGAGTAGACAGGTACTGTGGGGAGTGAGTATCAGCACTTCTGAGGAGTAGACAGGTACTGTGGAGAGGGAGTACCAGCACTTCTGAGGAGTAGACAGGTACTGTGGAGAGGGAGTACCAGCACTTCTGAGGAGTAGACAGGTACTGTGGAGAGGGAGTACCAGCACTTCTGAGGAGTAGACAGGTACTGTGGAGAGTGAGTACCAGCACTTCTGAGGAGTAGACAGGTACTGTGGAGAGGGAGTACCAGCACTTCTGAGGAGTAGACATGTACTGTGGAGAGTGAGTATCAGCACTTCTGAGGAGTAGACAGGTACTGTGGAGAGGGGGTACCAGCACTTCTGAGGAGTAGACAGGTACTGTGGGGAGTGAGTATCAGCACTTCTGAGGAGTAGACAGGTACTGTGGAGAGGGAGTAACAGCACTTCTGAGGAGTAGACAGGTACTGTGGAGAGGGAGTACCAGCACTTCTGAGGAGTAGACAGGTACTGTGGAGAGGGAGTAACAGCACTTCGAAGGAGTAGACAGGTACTGTGGGGAGTGAGGATCAGCACTTCTGAGGAGTAGACAGGTACTGTGGAGAGTGAGTACCAGCACTTCTCAGGAGTAGACAGGTACTGTGGAGAGTGAGTACCAGCACTTCTCAGGAGTAGACAGGTACTGTGGAGAGTGAGGATCAGCACTTCTGAGGAGTAGACAGGTACTGTGGAGAGGGGGTACCAGCACTTCTGAGGAGTAGACAGCTACTGTGGAGAGTGAGTACCAGCACTTCTCAGGAGTAGACAGGTACTGTGGAGAGGGAGTACCAGCACTTCTCAGGAGTAGACAGGTACTGTGGAAAGGGAGTATCAGCACTTCTCAGGAGTACTGTGGAGAGAGAGTACCAGCACTTCTCAGGAGTAGACAGGTACTGTGGAGAGTGAGTACCAGCACTTCTGAGGAATAGACAAGTACTGTGGAGAGTGAGTATCAGCACTTCTCAGGAGTAGACAGCTACTGTGGAGAGTGAGTACCAGCACTTCTCATGAGTAGACAGGTACTGTGGAGAGGGAGTACCAGAACTTCTCAGGCGCAGACAGATACTGTGGAGAGTATCAGCACTTCTCAGGAGTAGATAGATACTGTGGAGAGTGAGTACCAGCACTTCTCAGGAGTAGACAGGTACTGTGGAGAGTGAGGATCAGCACTTCTCAGGAGTAGACAGGTACTGTGGAGAGTGAGTACCAGCACTTCTCAGGAGTAGACAGGTACTGTGGAGAGTGAGTATCAGCACTTCTCAGGAGTAGACAGGTACTGTGGAGAGTGAGTATCAGCACTTCTGAGGAGTAGACAGGTACTGTGGGGAGTGAGTAACAGCACTTCTGAGGAGTAGACAGGTACTGTGGAGAGGGAGTAACAGCACTTCTGAGGAGTAGACAGGTACTGTGGAGAGTGAGTACCAGCACTTCTGAGGAGTAGACAGGTACTGTGGAGAGGGGGTACCAGCACTTCTGAGGAGTAGACAGGTACTGTGGGGAGTGAGTATCAGCACTTCTGAGGAGTAGACAGGTACTGTGGGGAGTGAGTACCAGCACTTCTGAGGAGTAGACAGGTACTGTGGAGAGTGAGTAGCAGCACTTCTCAGGAGTAGACAGGTACTGTGCAGAGGGAGTACCAGCACTTCTCAGGAATAGGCAGGTACTGTGGAGAGTGAGTACCAGCACTTCTCAGGAGTAGACAGGTACTGTGGAGGGTGAGTATCAGCACTTCTGAGGAGCAGGCAGATACTGTGGAGAGTGAGTATCAGCACTTCTGAGGAGCAGGCAGGTACTGTGGAGAGTGAGTATCAGCACTTCTCAGGAGCAGACGGGTACTGTGGAGAGTGAGTACCAGCACTTCTGAGGAGCAGGCAGGTACTGTGGAGAGTGAGCATCAGCACTTCTCAGGAGCAGACAGGTACTGTGGGGAGTGAGTACCAGCACTTCTCAGGAGTAGACAGGTACTGTGGAGAGTGAGTAGCAGCACTTCTGAGGAGCAGGTAGGTACTGTGGAGAGGGAGTATCAGCACTTCTCAGGAGTAGACAGGTACTGTGGAGAGTGAGTATCAGCACTTCTCAGGAGTAGACAGGTACTGTGGAGAGGGAGTACCAGCACTTCTCAGGAGTAGACAGGTACTGTGGAAAGGGAGTATCAGCACTTCTCAGGAGTACTGTGGAGAGTGAGTACCAGCACTTCTCAGGAGTAGACAGGTACTGTGGAGAGGGAGTACCAGCACTTGAGGAGTAGACAGGTACTGTGGAGAGTGAGTATCAGCACTTCTCAGGAGCAGACAGGTACTGTGGAGAGTGAGTACCAGCACTTCTGAGGAGCAGGCAGGTACTGTGGAGAGTGAGCATCTTCTCAGGAGCAGACAGGTACTGTGGAGAGGGAGTACCAGCACTTCTCAGGAGTAGACAGGTACTGTGGAGAGTGAGTATCAGCACTTCTGAGGAGCAGGCAGGTACTGTGGAGAGTGAGTATCAGCACTTCTCAGGAGCAGACAGGTACTGTGGAGAGTGAGTACCAGCACTTCTAAGGAGCAGGCAGGTACTGTGGAGAGTGAGCATCTTCTCAGGAGCAGACAGGTACTGTGGAGAGGGGGTACCAGCACTTCTCAGAAGTAGACAGGTACTGTGGAGAGTGAGTACCAGCACTTCTGAGGAGTAGACAGGTACTGTGGAGAGGGAGTACCAGCACTTCTCAGGAGTATACAGGTATTGTGGAGAGTGAGTACCAGCACTTCTGAGGAGTAGACATGTACTGTGGAGATGGAGTACCAGCACTTCTCGGGAGTATACAGGTACTGTGGAGAGTGAGTACCAGCATTTCTGAGCAGACAGGTACTGTGGAGAGGGAGTACCAGCACTTCTCAGGAGTAGACAGGTACTATGGAGAGTGAGTATCAGCACTTCTCAGGAGTAGACAGGTACTGTGGAGAGGGAGTACCAGCACTTCTCAGGAGTAGACAGGTACTGTGGAAAGGGAGTATCAGCACTTCTCAGGAGTACTGTGGAGAGTGAGTACCAGCACTTCTCAGGAGTAGACAGGTACTGTGGAGAGTGAGTACCAGCACTTCTGAGGTATAGACAAGTACTGTGGAGAGTGAGTATCAGCACTTCTCAGGAGTAGACAGCTACTGTGGAGAGTGAGTACCAGCACTTCTCAGGAGTAGACAGGTACTGTGGAGAGGGAGTACCAGCACTTCTCAGGAGTAGACAGGTACTGTGGAAAGGGAGTATCAGCACTTCTCAGGAGTACTGTGGAGAGAGAGTACCAGCACTTCTCAGGAGTAGACAGGTACTGTGGAGAGTGAGTACCAGCACTTCTGAGGAATAGACAAGTACTGTGGAGAGTGAGTATCAGCACTTCTCAGGAGTAGACAGCTACTGTGGAGAGTGAGTACCAGCACTTCTCATGAGTAGACAGGTACTGTGGAGAGGGAGTACCAGAACTTCTCAGGCGCAGACAGATACTGTGGAGAGTATCAGCACTTCTCAGGAGTAGATAGATACTGTGGAGAGTGAGTACCAGCACTTCTCAGGAGTAGACAGGTACTGTGGAGAGTGAGTATCAGCACTTCTGAGGCGCAGGCAGGTACTGTGGAGAGTGAGTACCAGCACTTCTCAGGAGTAGACAGGTACTGTGGAGAGTGAGTACCAGCACTTCTGAGGAGTAGACAGGTACTGTGGAGAGGGAGTAGCAGCACTTCTCATGAGTAGACAGGTACTGTGGAGAGTGAGTATCAGAACTTCTCAGGAGTAGACAGGAACTGTGGAGAGTGAGTACCAGCACTTCTGAGGTGTAGACAGGTACTGTGGAGAGGGAGTAACAGCACTTCTGAGGAGTAGACAGGTACTGTGGAGAGGGAGTACTAGCACTTCTTAGGAATAGACAGGTACTGTGGAGATTGAGTACCAGCACTTCTGAGGAGCAGGCAGGTACTGTGGAGAGTGAGTATCAGCACTTCTCAGGAGTAGACAGGTACTGTGGAGAGTGAGTACCAGCACTTCTCAGGAGTAGACAGGTACTGTGGAGAGGGAGTATCAGCACTTCTGAGGAGCAGGTAGGTACTGTGGAGAGTGAGTATCAGCACTTCTCAGGAGTAGACAGGTACTGTGCAGAGGGAGTACCAGCACTTCTCAGGAATAGACAGGTACTGTGGAGAGTGAGTACCAGCACTTCTCAGGAGTAGACAGGTACTGTGGAGGGTGAGTATCAGCACTTCTGAGGAGCAGGCAGATACTGTGGAGAGTGAGTATCAGCACTTCTGAGGAGCAGGCAGGTACTGTGGAGAGTGAGTATCAGCACTTCTCAGGAGCAGACGGGTACTGTGGAGAGTGAGTACCAGCACTTCTGAGGAGCAGGCAGGTACTGTGGAGAGTGAGCATCAGCACCTCTCAGGAGCAGACAGGTACTGTGGAGAGTGAGTAGCAGCACTTCTGAGGAGCAGGTAGGTACTGTGGAGAGGGAGTATCAGCACTTCTCAGGAGTAGACAGGTACTGTGGAGAGTGAGTATCAGCACTTCTCAGGAGTAGACAGGTACTGTGGAGAGGGAGTACCAGCACTTCTCAGGAGTAGACAGGTACTGTGGAAAGGGAGTATCAGCACTTCTCAGGAGTACTGTGGAGAGTGAGTACCAGCACTTCTCAGGAGTAGACAGGTACTGTCGAGAGGGAGTACCAGCACTTGAGGAGTAGACAGGTACTGTGGAGAGTGAGTATCAGCACTTCTCAGGAGCAGACAGGTACTGTGGAGAGTGAGTACCAGCACTTCTGAGGAGCAGGCAGGTACTGTGGAGAGGGAGTACCAGAACTTCTCAGGCGCAGACAGATACTGTGGAGAGTATCAGCACTTCTCAGGAGTAGATAGATACTGTGGAGAGTGAGTACCAGCACTTCTCAGGAGTAGACAGGTACTGTGGAGAGTGAGGATCAGCACTTCTCAGGAGTAGACAGGTACTGTGGAGAGTGAGTACCAGCACTTCTCAGGAGTAGACAGGTACTGTGGAGAGTGAGGATCAGCACTTCTCAGGAGTAGACAGGTACTGTGGAGAGTGAGTACCAGCACTTCTGAGGAGTAGACAGGTACTGTGGAGAGTGAGCACCAGCACTTCTGAGGAGTAGACAGGTACTGTGGGGAGTGAGTACCAGCACTTCTGAGGAGTAGACAGGTACTGTGGGGAGTGAGTATCAGCACTTCTGAGGAGTAGACAGGTACTGTGGAGAGTGAGTACCAGCACTTCTGAGGAGTAGACAGGTACTGTGGAGAGGGGGTACCAGCACTTCTGAGGAGTAGACAGGTACTGTGGGGAGTGAGTATCAGCACTTCTGAGGAGTAGACAGGTACTGTGGGGAGTGAGTAACAGCACTTCTGAGGAGTAGACAGGTACTGTGGAGAGGGAGTAACAGCACTTCTGAGGAGTAGACAGGTACTGTGGAGAGTGAGTACCAGCACTTCTGAGGAGTAGACAGGTACTGTGGAGAGGGGGTACCAGCACTTCTGAGGAGTAGACAGGTACTGTGGGGAGTGAGTACCAGCACTTCTGAGGAGTAGACAGGTACTGTGGACAGTGAGCACCAGCACTTCTGAGGAGTAGACAGGTACTGTGGAGAGTGAGCACCAGCACTTCTGAGGAGTAGACAGGTACTGTGGGGAGTGAGTATCAGCACTTCTGAGGAGTAGACAGGTACTGTGGAGAGTGAGTACCAGCACTTCTGAGGAGTAGACAGGTACTGTGGAGAGGGGGTACCAGCACTTCTGAGGAGTAGACAGGTACTGTGGAGAGGGAGTACCAGCACTTCTGAGGAGTAGACAGGTACTGTGGAGAGGGAGTAACAGCACTTCTGAGGAGTAGACAGGTACTGTGGAGAGTGAGTACCAGCACTTCTGAGGAGTAGACAGGTACTGTGGAGAGGGGGTACCAGCACTTCTGAGGAGTAGACAGGTACTGTGGGGAGTGAGTATCAGCACTTCTGAGGAGTAGACAGGTACTGTGGGGAGTGAGAACCAGCACTTCTGAGGAGTAGACAGGTACTGTGGAGAGGGAGTACCAGCACTTCTGAGGAGTAGACAGGTACTGTGGAGAGGGAGTACCAGCACTTCTGAGGAGTAGACAGGTACTGTGGAGAGTGAGTACCAGCACTTCTGAGGAGTAGACAGGTACTGTGGGGAGGGAGTATCAGCACTTCTGAGGAGTAGACAGGTACTGTGGAGAGTGAGTACCAGCACTTCTGAGGAGTAGACAGGTACTGTGGAGAGGGAGTACCAGCACTTCTGAGGAGTAGACAGGTACTGTGGAGAGTGAGTACCAGCACTTCTGAGGAGTAGACAGGTACTGTGGAGAGGGGGTACCAGCACTTCTGAGGAGTAGACAGGTACTGTGGGGAGTGAGTATCAGCACTTCTGAGGAGTAGACAGGTACTGTGGAGAGGGAGTACCAGCACTTCTGAGGAGTAGACAGGTACTGTGGAGAGGGAGTACCAGCACTTCTGAGGAGTAGACAGGTACTGTGGAGAGGGAGTACCAGCACTTCTGAGGAGTAGACAGGTACTGTGGAGAGGGAGTACCAGCACTTCTGAGGAGTAGACATGTACTGTGGAGAGTGAGTATCAGCACTTCTGAGGAGTAGACAGGTACTGTGGAGAGGGGGTACCAGCACTTCTGAGGAGTAGACAGGTACTGTGGGGAGTGAGTATCAGCACTTCTGAGGAGTAGACAGGTACTGTGGAGAGGGAGTACCAGCACTTCTGAGGAGTAGACAGGTACTGTGGAGAGGGAGTAACAGCACTTCGAAGGAGTAGACAGGTACTGTGGGGAGTGAGGATCAGCACTTCTGAGGAGTAGACAGGTACTGTGGAGAGTGAGTACCAGCACTTCTGAGGAGTAGACAGGTACTGTGGAGAGTGAGTACCAGCACTTCTCAGGAGTAGACAGGTACTGTGGAGAGTGAGGATCAGCACTTCTGAGGAGTAGACAGGTACTGTGGAGAGGGGGTACCAGCACTTCTGAGGAGTAGACAGCTACTGTGGAGAGTGAGTACCAGCACTTCTCAGGAGTAGACAGGTACTGTGGAGAGGGAGTACCAGCACTTCTCAGGAGTAGACAGGTACTGTGGAAAGGGAGTATCAGCACTTCTCAGGAGTACTGTGGAGAGAGAGTACCAGCACTTCTCAGGAGTAGACAGGTACTGTGGAGAGTGAGTACCAGCACTTCTGAGGAATAGACAAGTACTGTGGAGAGTGAGTATCAGCACTTCTCAGGAGTAGACAGGAACTGTGGAGAGTGAGTACCAGCACTTCTGAGGTGTAGACAGGTACTGTGGAGAGGGAGTAACAGCACTTCTGAGGAGTAGACAGGTACTGTGGAGAGGGAGTACTAGCACTTCTTAGGAATAGACAGGTACTGTGGAGATTGAGTACCAGCACTTCTGAGGAGCAGGCAGGTACTGTGGAGAGTGAGTATCAGCACTTCTCAGGAGTAGACAGGTACTGTGGAGAGTGAGTACCAGCACTTCTCAGGAGTAGACAGGTACTGTGGAGAGGGAGTATCAGCACTTCTGAGGAGCAGGTAGGTACTGTGGAGAGTGAGTATCAGCACTTCTCAGGAGTAGACAGGTACTGTGCAGAGGGAGTACCAGCACTTCTCAGGAATAGGCAGGTACTGTGGAGAGTGAGTACCAGCACTTCTCAGGAGTAGACAGGTACTGTGGAGGGTGAGTATCAGCACTTCTGAGGAGCAGGCAGATACTGTGGAGAGTGAGTATCAGCACTTCTGAGGAGCAGGCAGGTACTGTGGAGAGTGAGTATCAGCACTTCTCAGGAGCAGACGGGTACTGTGGAGAGTGAGTACCAGCACTTCTGAGGAGCAGGCAGGTACTGTGGAGAGTGAGCATCAGCACTTCTCAGGAGCAGACAGGTACTGTGGGGAGTGAGTACCAGCACTTCTCAGGAGTAGACAGGTACTGTGGAGAGTGAGTAGCAGCACTTCTGAGGAGCAGGTAGGTACTGTGGAGAGGGAGTATCAGCACTTCTCAGGAGTAGACAGGTACTGTGGAGAGTGAGTATCAGCACTTCTCAGGAGTAGACAGGTACTGTGGAGAGGGAGTACCAGCACTTCTCAGGAGTAGACAGGTACTGTGGAAAGGGAGTATCAGCACTTCTCAGGAGTACTGTGGAGAGTGAGTACCAGCACTTCTCAGGAGTAGACAGGTACTGTGGAGAGGGAGTACCAGCACTTGAGGAGTAGACAGGTACTGTGGAGAGTGAGTATCAGCACTTCTCAGGAGCAGACAGGTACTGTGGAGAGTGAGTACCAGCACTTCTGAGGAGCAGGCAGGTACTGTGGAGAGTGAGCATCTTCTCAGGAGCAGACAGGTACTGTGGAGAGGGAGTACCAGCACTTCTCAGGAGTAGACAGGTACTGTGGAGAGTGAGTATCAGCACTTCTGAGGAGCAGGCAGGTACTGTGGAGAGTGAGTATCAGCACTTCTCAGGAGCAGACAGGTACTGTGGAGAGTGAGTACCAGCACTTCTAAGGAGCAGGCAGGTACTGTGGAGAGTGAGCATCTTCTCAGGAGCAGACAGGTACTGTGGAGAGGGGGTACCAGCACTTCTCAGAAGTAGACAGGTACTGTGGAGAGTGAGTACCAGCACTTCTGAGGAGTAGACAGGTACTGTGGAGAGGGAGTACCAGCACTTCTCAGGAGTATACAGGTATTGTGGAGAGTGAGTACCAGCACTTCTGAGGAGTAGACATGTACTGTGGAGATGGAGTACCAGCACTTCTCGGGAGTATACAGGTACTGTGGAGAGTGAGTACCAGCATTTCTGAGCAGACAGGTACTGTGGAGAGGGAGTACCAGCACTTCTCAGGAGTAGACAGGTACTATGGAGAGTGAGTATCAGCACTTCTCAGGAGTAGACAGGTACTGTGGAGAGGGAGTACCAGCACTTCTCAGGAGTAGACAGGTACTGTGGAAAGGGAGTATCAGCACTTCTCAGGAGTACTGTGGAGAGTGAGTACCAGCACTTCTCAGGAGTAGACAGGTACTGTGGAGAGTGAGTACCAGCACTTCTGAGGTATAGACAAGTACTGTGGAGAGTGAGTATCAGCACTTCTCAGGAGTAGACAGCTACTGTGGAGAGTGAGTACCAGCACTTCTCAGGAGTAGACAGGTACTGTGGAGAGGGAGTACCAGCACTTCTCAGGAGTAGACAGGTACTGTGGAAAGGGAGTATCAGCACTTCTCAGGAGTACTGTGGAGAGAGAGTACCAGCACTTCTCAGGAGTAGACAGGTACTGTGGAGAGTGAGTACCAGCACTTCTGAGGAATAGACAAGTACTGTGGAGAGTGAGTATCAGCACTTCTCAGGAGTAGACAGCTACTGTGGAGAGTGAGTACCAGCACTTCTCATGAGTAGACAGGTACTGTGGAGAGGGAGTACCAGAACTTCTCAGGCGCAGACAGATACTGTGGAGAGTATCAGCACTTCTCAGGAGTAGATAGATACTGTGGAGAGTGAGTACCAGCACTTCTCAGGAGTAGACAGGTACTGTGGAGAGGGAGTACCAGCACTTCTCAGGAGTAGACAGGTACTGTGGAGAGTGAGTATCAGCACTTCTCAGGAGTAGACAGGTACTGTGGAGAGTGAGTACCAGCACTTCTGAGGAGTAGACAGGTACTGTGGAGAGTGAGCACCAGCACTTCTGAGGAGTAGACAGGTACTGTGGAGAGTGAGTACCAGCACTTCTGAGGAGTAGACAGGTACTGTGGGGAGTGAGTATCAGCACTTCTGAGGAGTAGACAGGTACTGTGGAGAGTGAGTACCAGCACTTCTGAGGAGTAGACAGGTACTGTGGAGAGGGGGTACCAGCACTTCTGAGGAGTAGACAGGTACTGTGGGGAGTGAGTATCAGCACTTCTGAGGAGTAGACAGGTACTGTGGGGAGTGAGTAACAGCACTTCTGAGGAGTAGACAGGTACTGTGGAGAGGGAGTAACAGCACTTCTGAGGAGTAGACAGGTACTGTGGAGAGTGAGTACCAGCACTTCTGAGGAGTAGACAGGTACTGTGGAGAGGGGGTACCAGCACTTCTGAGGAGTAGACAGGTACTGTGGGGAGTGAGTATCAGCACTTCTGAGGAGTAGACAGGTACTGTGGGGAGTGAGTACCAGCACTTCTGAGGAGCAGACAGGTACTGTGGAGAGGGAGTACCAGCACTTCTGAGGAGTAGACAGGTACTGTGGAGAGGGAGTACCAGCACTTCTGAGGAGTAGACAGGTACTGTGGAGAGTGAGTACCAGCACTTCTGAGGAGTAGACAGGTACTGTGGGGAGGGAGTATCAGCACTTCTGAGGAGTAGACAGGTACTGTGGAGAGTGAGTACCAGCACTTCTGAGGAGTAGACAGGTACTGTGGAGAGGGGGTACCAGCACTTCTGAGGAGTAGACAGGTACTGTGGGGAGTGAGTATCAGCACTTCTGAGGAGTAGACAGGTACTGTGGAGAGGGAGTAACAGCACTTCTGCGGAGTAGACAGGTACTGTGGAGAGGGAGTACCAGCACTTCTGAGGAGTAGACAGGTACTGTGGAGAGGGAGTACCAGCACTTCTGAGGAGTAGACAGGTACTGTGGAGAGTGAGTACCAGCACTTCTGAGGAGTAGACAGGTACTGTGGGGAGTGAGTACCAGCACTTCTGAGGAGTAGACATGTACTGTGGAGAGTGAGTACCAGCACTTCTGAGGAGTAGACAGGTACTGTGGAGAGGGGGTACCAGCACTTCTGAGGAGTAGACAGGTACTGTGGGGAGTGAGTACCAGCACTTCTGAGGAGCAGACAGGTACTGTGGAGAGGGGGTACCAGCACTTCTGAGGAGTAGACAGGTACTGTGGAGAGGGAGTACCAGCACTTCTGAGGAGTAGACAGGTACTGTGGAGAGTGAGTACCAGCACTTCTGAGGAGTAGACAGGTACTGTGGGGAGGGAGTATCAGCACTTCTGAGGAGTAGACAGGTACTGTGGAGAGTGAGTACCAGCACTTCTGAGGAGTAGACAGGTACTGTGGAGAGGGAGTACCAGCACTTCTGAGGAGTAGACAGGTACTGTGGAGAGTGAGTACCAGCACTTCTGAGGAGTAGACAGGTACTGTGGAGAGGGGGTACCAGCACTTCTGAGGAGTAGACAGGTACTGTGGGGAGTGAGTATCAGCACTTCTGAGGAGTAGACAGGTACTGTGGAGAGGGAGTACCAGCACTTCTGAGGAGTAGACAGGTACTGTGGAGAGGGAGTACCAGCACTTCTGAGGAGTAGACAGGTACTGTGGAGAGGGAGTACCAGCACTTCTGAGGAGTAGACAGGTACTGTGGAGAGTGAGTACCAGCACTTCTGAGGAGTAGACAGGTACTGTGGAGAGGGAGTACCAGCACTTCTGAGGAGTAGACATGTACTGTGGAGAGTGAGTATCAGCACTTCTGAGGAGTAGACAGGTACTGTGGAGAGGGGGTACCAGCACTTCTGAGGAGTAGACAGGTACTGTGGGGAGTGAGTATCAGCACTTCTGAGGAGTAGACAGGTACTGTGGAGAGGGAGTAACAGCACTTCTGAGGAGTAGACAGGTACTGTGGAGAGGGAGTACCAGCACTTCTGAGGAGTAGACAGGTACTGTGGAGAGGGAGTAACAGCACTTCGAAGGAGTAGACAGGTACTGTGGGGAGTGAGGATCAGCACTTCTGAGGAGTAGACAGGTACTGTGGAGAGTGAGTACCAGCACTTCTCAGGAGTAGACAGGTACTGTGGAGAGTGAGTACCAGCACTTCTCAGGAGTAGACAGGTACTGTGGAGAGTGAGGATCAGCACTTCTGAGGAGTAGACAGGTACTGTGGAGAGGGGGTACCAGCACTTCTGAGGAGTAGACAGCTACTGTGGAGAGTGAGTACCAGCACTTCTCAGGAGTAGACAGGTACTGTGGAGAGGGAGTACCAGCACTTCTCAGGAGTAGACAGGTACTGTGGAAAGGGAGTATCAGCACTTCTCAGGAGTACTGTGGAGAGAGAGTACCAGCACTTCTCAGGAGTAGACAGGTACTGTGGAGAGTGAGTACCAGCACTTCTGAGGAATAGACAAGTACTGTGGAGAGTGAGTATCAGCACTTCTCAGGAGTAGACAGCTACTGTGGAGAGTGAGTACCAGCACTTCTCATGAGTAGACAGGTACTGTGGAGAGGGAGTACCAGAACTTCTCAGGCGCAGACAGATACTGTGGAGAGTATCAGCACTTCTCAGGAGTAGATAGATACTGTGGAGAGTGAGTACCAGCACTTCTCAGGAGTAGACAGGTACTGTGGAGAGTGAGGATCAGCACTTCTCAGGAGTAGACAGGTACTGTGGAGAGTGAGTACCAGCACTTCTCAGGAGTAGACAGGTACTGTGGAGAGTGAGTATCAGCACTTCTCAGGAGTAGACAGGTACTGTGGAGAGTGAGTATCAGCACTTCTGAGGAGTAGACAGGTACTGTGGGGAGTGAGTAACAGCACTTCTGAGGAGTAGACAGGTACTGTGGAGAGGGAGTAACAGCACTTCTGAGGAGTAGACAGGTACTGTGGAGAGTGAGTACCAGCACTTCTGAGGAGTAGACAGGTACTGTGGAGAGGGGGTACCAGCACTTCTGAGGAGTAGACAGGTACTGTGGGGAGTGAGTATCAGCACTTCTGAGGAGTAGACAGGTACTGTGGGGAGTGAGTACCAGCACTTCTGAGGAGTAGACAGGTACTGTGGAGAGTGAGTAGCAGCACTTCTCAGGAGTAGACAGGTACTGTGCAGAGGGAGTACCAGCACTTCTCAGGAATAGGCAGGTACTGTGGAGAGTGAGTACCAGCACTTCTCAGGAGTAGACAGGTACTGTGGAGGGTGAGTATCAGCACTTCTGAGGAGCAGGCAGATACTGTGGAGAGTGAGTATCAGCACTTCTGAGGAGCAGGCAGGTACTGTGGAGAGTGAGTATCAGCACTTCTCAGGAGCAGACGGGTACTGTGGAGAGTGAGTACCAGCACTTCTGAGGAGCAGGCAGGTACTGTGGAGAGTGAGCATCAGCACTTCTCAGGAGCAGACAGGTACTGTGGGGAGTGAGTACCAGCACTTCTCAGGAGTAGACAGGTACTGTGGAGAGTGAGTAGCAGCACTTCTGAGGAGCAGGTAGGTACTGTGGAGAGGGAGTATCAGCACTTCTCAGGAGTAGACAGGTACTGTGGAGAGTGAGTATCAGCACTTCTCAGGAGTAGACAGGTACTGTGGAGAGGGAGTACCAGCACTTCTCAGGAGTAGACAGGTACTGTGGAAAGGGAGTATCAGCACTTCTCAGGAGTACTGTGGAGAGTGAGTACCAGCACTTCTCAGGAGTAGACAGGTACTGTGGAGAGGGAGTACCAGCACTTGAGGAGTAGACAGGTACTGTGGAGAGTGAGTATCAGCACTTCTCAGGAGCAGACAGGTACTGTGGAGAGTGAGTACCAGCACTTCTGAGGAGCAGGCAGGTACTGTGGAGAGTGAGCATCTTCTCAGGAGCAGACAGGTACTGTGGAGAGGGAGTACCAGCACTTCTCAGGAGTAGACAGGTACTGTGGAGAGTGAGTATCAGCACTTCTGAGGAGCAGGCAGGTACTGTGGAGAGTGAGTATCAGCACTTCTCAGGAGCAGACAGGTACTGTGGAGAGTGAGTACCAGCACTTCTAAGGAGCAGGCAGGTACTGTGGAGAGTGAGCATCTTCTCAGGAGCAGACAGGTACTGTGGAGAGGGGGTACCAGCACTTCTCAGAAGTAGACAGGTACTGTGGAGAGTGAGTACCAGCACTTCTGAGGAGTAGACAGGTACTGTGGAGAGGGAGTACCAGCACTTCTCAGGAGTATACAGGTATTGTGGAGAGTGAGTACCAGCACTTCTGAGGAGTAGACATGTACTGTGGAGATGGAGTACCAGCACTTCTCGGGAGTATACAGGTACTGTGGAGAGTGAGTACCAGCATTTCTGAGCAGACAGGTACTGTGGAGAGGGAGTACCAGCACTTCTCAGGAGTAGACAGGTACTATGGAGAGTGAGTATCAGCACTTCTCAGGAGTAGACAGGTACTGTGGAGAGGGAGTACCAGCACTTCTCAGGAGTAGACAGGTACTGTGGAAAGGGAGTATCAGCACTTCTCAGGAGTACTGTGGAGAGTGAGTACCAGCACTTCTCAGGAGTAGACAGGTACTGTGGAGAGTGAGTACCAGCACTTCTGAGGTATAGACAAGTACTGTGGAGAGTGAGTATCAGCACTTCTCAGGAGTAGACAGCTACTGTGGAGAGTGAGTACCAGCACTTCTCAGGAGTAGACAGGTACTGTGGAGAGGGAGTACCAGCACTTCTCAGGAGTAGACAGGTACTGTGGAAAGGGAGTATCAGCACTTCTCAGGAGTACTGTGGAGAGAGAGTACCAGCACTTCTCAGGAGTAGACAGGTACTGTGGAGAGTGAGTACCAGCACTTCTGAGGAATAGACAAGTACTGTGGAGAGTGAGTATCAGCACTTCTCAGGAGTAGACAGCTACTGTGGAGAGTGAGTACCAGCACTTCTCATGAGTAGACAGGTACTGTGGAGAGGGAGTACCAGAACTTCTCAGGCGCAGACAGATACTGTGGAGAGTATCAGCACTTCTCAGGAGTAGATAGATACTGTGGAGAGTGAGTACCAGCACTTCTCAGGAGTAGACAGGTACTGTGGAGAGGGAGTACCAGCACTTCTCAGGAGTAGACAGGTACTGTGGAGAGTGAGTATCAGCACTTCTCAGGAGTAGACAGGTACTGTGGAGAGTGAGTACCAGCACTTCTGAGGAGTAGACAGGTACTGTGGAGAGTGAGCACCAGCACTTCTGAGGAGTAGACAGGTACTGTGGAGAGTGAGTACCAGCACTTCTGAGGAGTAGACAGGTACTGTGGGGAGTGAGTATCAGCACTTCTGAGGAGTAGACAGGTACTGTGGAGAGTGAGTACCAGCACTTCTGAGGAGTAGACAGGTACTGTGGAGAGGGGGTACCAGCACTTCTGAGGAGTAGACAGGTACTGTGGGGAGTGAGTATCAGCACTTCTGAGGAGTAGACAGGTACTGTGGGGAGTGAGTAACAGCACTTCTGAGGAGTAGACAGGTACTGTGGAGAGGGAGTAACAGCACTTCTGAGGAGTAGACAGGTACTGTGGAGAGTGAGTACCAGCACTTCTGAGGAGTAGACAGGTACTGTGGAGAGGGGGTACCAGCACTTCTGAGGAGTAGACAGGTACTGTGGGGAGTGAGTATCAGCACTTCTGAGGAGTAGACAGGTACTGTGGGGAGTGAGTACCAGCACTTCTGAGGAGCAGACAGGTACTGTGGAGAGGGAGTACCAGCACTTCTGAGGAGTAGACAGGTACTGTGGAGAGGGAGTACCAGCACTTCTGAGGAGTAGACAGGTACTGTGGAGAGTGAGTACCAGCACTTCTGAGGAGTAGACAGGTACTGTGGGGAGGGAGTATCAGCACTTCTGAGGAGTAGACAGGTACTGTGGAGAGTGAGTACCAGCACTTCTGAGGAGTAGACAGGTACTGTGGAGAGGGAGTACCAGCACTTCTGAGGAGTAGACAGGTACTGTGGAGAGTGAGTACCAGCACTTCTGAGGAGTAGACAGGTACTGTGGAGAGGGGGTACCAGCACTTCTGAGGAGTAGACAGGTACTGTGGGGAGTGAGTATCAGCACTTCTGAGGAGTAGACAGGTACTGTGGAGAGGGAGTAACAGCACTTCTGAGGAGTAGACAGGTACTGTGGAGAGGGAGTACCAGCACTTCTGAGGAGTAGACAGGTACTGTGGAGAGGGAGTACCAGCACTTCTGAGGAGTAGACAGGTACTGTGGAGAGTGAGTACCAGCACTTCTGAGGAGTAGACAGGTACTGTGGGGAGTGAGTACCAGCACTTCTGAGGAGTAGACATGTACTGTGGAGAGTGAGTACCAGCACTTCTGAGGAGTAGACAGGTACTGTGGAGAGGGGGTACCAGCACTTCTGAGGAGTAGACAGGTACTGTGGGGAGTGAGTACCAGCACTTCTGAGGAGCAGACAGGTACTGTGGAGAGGGGGTACCAGCACTTCTGAGGAGTAGACAGGTACTGTGGAGAGGGAGTACCAGCACTTCTGAGGAGTAGACAGGTACTGTGGAGAGTGAGTACCAGCACTTCTGAGGAGTAGACAGGTACTGTGGGGAGGGAGTATCAGCACTTCTGAGGAGTAGACAGGTACTGTGGAGAGTGAGTACCAGCACTTCTGAGGAGTAGACAGGTACTGTGGAGAGGGAGTACCAGCACTTCTGAGGAGTAGACAGGTACTGTGGAGAGTGAGTACCAGCACTTCTGAGGAGTAGACAGGTACTGTGGAGAGGGGGTACCAGCACTTCTGAGGAGTAGACAGGTACTGTGGGGAGTGAGTATCAGCACTTCTGAGGAGTAGACAGGTACTGTGGAGAGGGAGTACCAGCACTTCTGAGGAGTAGACAGGTACTGTGGAGAGGGAGTACCAGCACTTCTGAGGAGTAGACAGGTACTGTGGAGAGGGAGTACCAGCACTTCTGAGGAGTAGACAGGTACTGTGGAGAGTGAGTACCAGCACTTCTGAGGAGTAGACAGGTACTGTGGAGAGGGAGTACCAGCACTTCTGAGGAGTAGACATGTACTGTGGAGAGTGAGTATCAGCACTTCTGAGGAGTAGACAGGTACTGTGGAGAGGGGGTACCAGCACTTCTGAGGAGTAGACAGGTACTGTGGGGAGTGAGTATCAGCACTTCTGAGGAGTAGACAGGTACTGTGGAGAGGGAGTAACAGCACTTCTGAGGAGTAGACAGGTACTGTGGAGAGGGAGTACCAGCACTTCTGAGGAGTAGACAGGTACTGTGGAGAGGGAGTAACAGCACTTCGAAGGAGTAGACAGGTACTGTGGGGAGTGAGGATCAGCACTTCTGAGGAGTAGACAGGTACTGTGGAGAGTGAGTACCAGCACTTCTCAGGAGTAGACAGGTACTGTGGAGAGTGAGTACCAGCACTTCTCAGGAGTAGACAGGTACTGTGGAGAGTGAGGATCAGCACTTCTGAGGAGTAGACAGGTACTGTGGAGAGGGGGTACCAGCACTTCTGAGGAGTAGACAGCTACTGTGGAGAGTGAGTACCAGCACTTCTCAGGAGTAGACAGGTACTGTGGAGAGGGAGTACCAGCACTTCTCAGGAGTAGACAGGTACTGTGGAAAGGGAGTATCAGCACTTCTCAGGAGTACTGTGGAGAGAGAGTACCAGCACTTCTCAGGAGTAGACAGGTACTGTGGAGAGTGAGTACCAGCACTTCTGAGGAATAGACAAGTACTGTGGAGAGTGAGTATCAGCACTTCTCAGGAGTAGACAGCTACTGTGGAGAGTGAGTACCAGCACTTCTCATGAGTAGACAGGTACTGTGGAGAGGGAGTACCAGAACTTCTCAGGCGCAGACAGATACTGTGGAGAGTATCAGCACTTCTCAGGAGTAGATAGATACTGTGGAGAGTGAGTACCAGCACTTCTCAGGAGTAGACAGGTACTGTGGAGAGTGAGGATCAGCACTTCTCAGGAGTAGACAGGTACTGTGGAGAGTGAGTACCAGCACTTCTCAGGAGTAGACAGGTACTGTGGAGAGTGAGTATCAGCACTTCTCAGGAGTAGACAGGTACTGTGGAGAGTGAGTATCAGCACTTCTGAGGAGTAGACAGGTACTGTGGGGAGTGAGTAACAGCACTTCTGAGGAGTAGACAGGTACTGTGGAGAGGGAGTAACAGCACTTCTGAGGAGTAGACAGGTACTGTGGAGAGTGAGTACCAGCACTTCTGAGGAGTAGACAGGTACTGTGGAGAGGGGGTACCAGCACTTCTGAGGAGTAGACAGGTACTGTGGGGAGTGAGTATCAGCACTTCTGAGGAGTAGACAGGTACTGTGGGGAGTGAGTACCAGCACTTCTGAGGAGTAGACAGGTACTGTGGAGAGGGAGTACCAGCACTTCTGAGGAGTAGACAGGTACTGTGGAGAGGGAGTACCAGCACTTCTGAGGAGTAGACAGGTACTGTGGAGAGTGAGTACCAGCACTTCTGAGGAGTAGACAGGTACTGTGGGGAGGGAGTATCAGCACTTCTGAGGAGTAGACAGGTACTGTGGAGAGTGAGTACCAGCACTTCTGAGGAGTAGACAGGTACTGTGGAGAGGGAGTACCAGCACTTCTGAGGAGTAGACAGGTACTGTGGAGAGGGAGTACCAGCACTTGAGGAGTAGACAGGTACTGTGGAGAGTGAGTATCAGCACTTCTCAGGAGCAGACAGGTACTGTGGAGAGTGAGTACCAGCACTTCTGAGGAGCAGGCAGGTACTGTGGAGAGGGAGTAACAGCACTTCGAAGGAGTAGACAGGTACTGTGGGGAGTGAGGATCAGCACTTCTGAGGAGTAGACAGGTACTGTGGAGAGTGAGTACCAGCACTTCTGAGGAGTAGACAGGTACTGTGGAGAGTGAGTACCAGCACTTCTCAGGAGTAGACAGGTACTGTGGAGAGTGAGGATCAGCACTTCTGAGGAGTAGACAGGTACTGTGGAGAGGGGGTACCAGCACTTCTGAGGAGTAGACAGCTACTGTGGAGAGTGAGTACCAGCACTTCTCAGGAGTAGACAGGTACTGTGGAGAGGGAGTACCAGCACTTCTCAGGAGTAGACAGGTACTGTGGAAAGGGAGTATCAGCACTTCTCAGGAGTACTGTGGAGAGAGAGTACCAGCACTTCTCAGGAGTAGACAGGTACTGTGGAGAGTGAGTACCAGCACTTCTGAGGAATAGACAAGTACTGTGGAGAGTGAGTATCAGCACTTCTCAGGAGTAGACAGGAACTGTGGAGAGTGAGTACCAGCACTTCTGAGGTGTAGACAGGTACTGTGGAGAGGGAGTAACAGCACTTCTGAGGAGTAGACAGGTACTGTGGAGAGGGAGTACTAGCACTTCTTAGGAATAGACAGGTACTGTGGAGATTGAGTACCAGCACTTCTGAGGAGCAGGCAGGTACTGTGGAGAGTGAGTATCAGCACTTCTCAGGAGTAGACAGGTACTGTGGAGAGTGAGTACCAGCACTTCTCAGGAGTAGACAGGTACTGTGGAGAGGGAGTATCAGCACTTCTGAGGAGCAGGTAGGTACTGTGGAGAGTGAGTATCAGCACTTCTCAGGAGTAGACAGGTACTGTGCAGAGGGAGTACCAGCACTTCTCAGGAATAGGCAGGTACTGTGGAGAGTGAGTACCAGCACTTCTCAGGAGTAGACAGGTACTGTGGAGGGTGAGTATCAGCACTTCTGAGGAGCAGGCAGATACTGTGGAGAGTGAGTATCAGCACTTCTGAGGAGCAGGCAGGTACTGTGGAGAGTGAGTATCAGCACTTCTCAGGAGCAGACGGGTACTGTGGAGAGTGAGTACCAGCACTTCTGAGGAGCAGGCAGGTACTGTGGAGAGTGAGCATCAGCACTTCTCAGGAGCAGACAGGTACTGTGGGGAGTGAGTACCAGCACTTCTCAGGAGTAGACAGGTACTGTGGAGAGTGAGTAGCAGCACTTCTGAGGAGCAGGTAGGTACTGTGGAGAGGGAGTATCAGCACTTCTCAGGAGTAGACAGGTACTGTGGAGAGTGAGTATCAGCACTTCTCAGGAGTAGACAGGTACTGTGGAGAGGGAGTACCAGCACTTCTCAGGAGTAGACAGGTACTGTGGAAAGGGAGTATCAGCACTTCTCAGGAGTACTGTGGAGAGTGAGTACCAGCACTTCTCAGGAGTAGACAGGTACTGTGGAGAGGGAGTACCAGCACTTGAGGAGTAGACAGGTACTGTGGAGAGTGAGTATCAGCACTTCTCAGGAGCAGACAGGTACTGTGGAGAGTGAGTACCAGCACTTCTGAGGAGCAGGCAGGTACTGTGGAGAGTGAGCATCTTCTCAGGAGCAGACAGGTACTGTGGAGAGGGAGTACCAGCACTTCTCAGGAGTAGACAGGTACTGTGGAGAGTGAGTATCAGCACTTCTGAGGAGCAGGCAGGTACTGTGGAGAGTGAGTATCAGCACTTCTCAGGAGCAGACAGGTACTGTGGAGAGTGAGTACCAGCACTTCTAAGGAGCAGGCAGGTACTGTGGAGAGTGAGCATCTTCTCAGGAGCAGACAGGTACTGTGGAGAGGGGGTACCAGCACTTCTCAGAAGTAGACAGGTACTGTGGAGAGTGAGTACCAGCACTTCTGAGGAGTAGACAGGTACTGTGGAGAGGGAGTACCAGCACTTCTCAGGAGTATACAGGTATTGTGGAGAGTGAGTACCAGCACTTCTGAGGAGTAGACATGTACTGTGGAGATGGAGTACCAGCACTTCTCGGGAGTATACAGGTACTGTGGAGAGTGAGTACCAGCATTTCTGAGCAGACAGGTACTGTGGAGAGGGAGTACCAGCACTTCTCAGGAGTAGACAGGTACTATGGAGAGTGAGTATCAGCACTTCTCAGGAGTAGACAGGTACTGTGGAGAGGGAGTACCAGCACTTCTCAGGAGTAGACAGGTACTGTGGAAAGGGAGTATCAGCACTTCTCAGGAGTACTGTGGAGAGTGAGTACCAGCACTTCTCAGGAGTAGACAGGTACTGTGGGGAGGGAGTATCAGCACTTCTGAGGAGTAGACAGGTACTGTGGAGAGTGAGTACCAGCACTTCTGAGGAGTAGACAGGTACTGTGGAGAGGGAGTACCAGCACTTCTGAGGAGTAGACAGGTACTGTGGAGAGGGAGTACCAGCACTTGAGGAGTAGACAGGTACTGTGGAGAGTGAGTATCAGCACTTCTCAGGAGCAGACAGGTACTGTGGAGAGTGAGTACCAGCACTTCTGAGGAGCAGGCAGGTACTGTGGAGAGGGAGTACCAGAACTTCTCAGGCGCAGACAGATACTGTGGAGAGTATCAGCACTTCTCAGGAGTAGATAGATACTGTGGAGAGTGAGTACCAGCACTTCTCAGGAGTAGACAGGTACTGTGGAGAGTGAGGATCAGCACTTCTCAGGAGTAGACAGGTACTGTGGAGAGTGAGTACCAGCACTTCTCAGGAGTAGACAGGTACTGTGGAGAGTGAGTATCAGCACTTCTCAGGAGTAGACAGGTACTGTGGAGAGTGAGTACCAGCACTTCTGAGGAGTAGACAGGTACTGTGGAGAGTGAGCACCAGCACTTCTGAGGAGTAGACAGGTACTGTGGGGAGTGAGTACCAGCACTTCTGAGGAGTAGACAGGTACTGTGGGGAGTGAGTATCAGCACTTCTGAGGAGTAGACAGGTACTGTGGAGAGTGAGTACCAGCACTTCTGAGGAGTAGACAGGTACTGTGGAGAGGGGGTACCAGCACTTCTGAGGAGTAGACAGGTACTGTGGGGAGTGAGTATCAGCACTTCTGAGGAGTAGACAGGTACTGTGGGGAGTGAGTAACAGCACTTCTGAGGAGTAGACAGGTACTGTGGAGAGGGAGTAACAGCACTTCTGAGGAGTAGACAGGTACTGTGGAGAGTGAGTACCAGCACTTCTGAGGAGTAGACAGGTACTGTGGAGAGGGGGTACCAGCACTTCTGAGGAGTAGACAGGTACTGTGGGGAGTGAGTACCAGCACTTCTGAGGAGTAGACAGGTACTGTGGACAGTGAGCACCAGCACTTCTGAGGAGTAGACAGGTACTGTGGAGATTGAGTACCAGCACTTCTGAGGAGTAGACAGGTACTGTGGGGAGTGAGTATCAGCACTTCTGAGGAGTAGACAGGTACTGTGGAGAGTGAGTACCAGCACTTCTGAGGAGTAGACAGGTACTGTGGAGAGGGGGTACCAGCACTTCTGAGGAGTAGACAGGTACTGTGGGGAGTGAGTATCAGCACTTCTGAGGAGTAGACAGGTACTGTGGGGAGTGAGTAACAGCACTTCTGAGGAGTAGACAGGTACTGTGGAGAGGGAGTAACAGCACTTCTGAGGAGTAGACAGGTACTGTGGAGAGTGAGTACCAGCACTTCTGAGGAGTAGACAGGTACTGTGGAGAGGGGGGTACCAGCACTTCTGAGGAGTAGACAGGTACTGTGGGGAGTGAGTATCAGCACTTCTGAGGAGTAGACAGGTACTGTGGGGAGTGAGTACCAGCACTTCTGAGGAGTAGACAGGTACTGTGGAGAGGGAGTACCAGCACTTCTGAGGAGTAGACAGGTACTGTGGAGAGGGAGTACCAGCACTTCTGAGGAGTAGACAGGTACTGTGGAGAGTGAGTACCAGCACTTCTGAGGAGTAGACAGGTACTGTGGGGAGGGAGTATCAGCACTTCTGAGGAGTAGACAGGTACTGTGGAGAGTGAGTACCAGCACTTCTGAGGAGTAGACAGGTACTGTGGAGAGGGAGTACCAGCACTTCTGAGGAGTAGACAGGTACTGTGGAGAGTGAGTACCAGCACTTCTGAGGAGTAGACAGGTACTGTGGAGAGGGGGTACCAGCACTTCTGAGGAGTAGACAGGTACTGTGGGGAGTGAGTATCAGCACTTCTGAGGAGTAGACAGGTACTGTGGAGAGGGAGTACCAGCACTTCTGAGGAGTAGACAGGTACTGTGGAGAGGGAGTACCAGCACTTCTGAGGAGTAGACAGGTACTGTGGAGAGGGAGTACCAGCACTTCTGAGGAGTAGACAGGTACTGTGGAGAGGGAGTACCAGCACTTCTGAGGAGTAGACATGTACTGTGGAGAGTGAGTATCAGCACTTCTGAGGAGTAGACAGGTACTGTGGAGAGGGGGTACCAGCACTTCTGAGGAGTAGACAGGTACTGTGGGGAGTGAGTATCAGCACTTCTGAGGAGTAGACCGGTACTGTGGAGAGGGAGTAACAGCACTTCTGAGGAGTAGACAGGTACTGTGGAGAGGGAGTACCAGCACTTCTGAGGAGTAGACAGGTACTGTGGAGAGGGAGTAACAGCACTTCGAAGGAGTAGACAGGTACTGTGGGGAGTGAGGATCAGCACTTCTGAGGAGTAGACAGGTACTGTGGAGAGTGAGTACCAGCACTTCTGAGGAGTAGACAGGTACTGTGGAGAGTGAGTACCAGCACTTCTCAGGAGTAGACAGGTACTGTGGAGAGTGAGGATCAGCACTTCTGAGGAGTAGACAGGTACTGTGGAGAGGGGGTACCAGCACTTCTGAGGAGTAGACAGCTACTGTGGAGAGTGAGTACCAGCACTTCTCAGGAGTAGACAGGTACTGTGGAGAGGGAGTACCAGCACTTCTCAGGAGTAGACAGGTACTGTGGAAAGGGAGTATCAGCACTTCTCAGGAGTACTGTGGAGAGAGAGTACCAGCACTTCTCAGGAGTAGACAGGTACTGTGGAGAGTGAGTACCAGCACTTCTGAGGAATAGACAAGTACTGTGGAGAGTGAGTATCAGCACTTCTCAGGAGTAGACAGGAACTGTGGAGAGTGAGTACCAGCACTTCTGAGGTGTAGACAGGTACTGTGGAGAGGGAGTAACAGCACTTCTGAGGAGTAGACAGGTACTGTGGAGAGGGAGTACTAGCACTTCTTAGGAATAGACAGGTACTGTGGAGATTGAGTACCAGCACTTCTGAGGAGCAGGCAGGTACTGTGGAGAGTGAGTATCAGCACTTCTCAGGAGTAGACAGGTACTGTGGAGAGTGAGTACCAGCACTTCTCAGGAGTAGACAGGTACTGTGGAGAGGGAGTATCAGCACTTCTGAGGAGCAGGTAGGTACTGTGGAGAGTGAGTATCAGCACTTCTCAGGAGTAGACAGGTACTGTGCAGAGGGAGTACCAGCACTTCTCAGGAATAGGCAGGTACTGTGGAGAGTGAGTACCAGCACTTCTCAGGAGTAGACAGGTACTGTGGAGGGTGAGTATCAGCACTTCTGAGGAGCAGGCAGATACTGTGGAGAGTGAGTATCAGCACTTCTGAGGAGCAGGCAGGTACTGTGGAGAGTGAGTATCAGCACTTCTCAGGAGCAGACGGGTACTGTGGAGAGTGAGTACCAGCACTTCTGAGGAGCAGGCAGGTACTGTGGAGAGTGAGCATCAGCACTTCTCAGGAGCAGACAGGTACTGTGGGGAGTGAGTACCAGCACTTCTCAGGAGTAGACAGGTACTGTGGAGAGTGAGTAGCAGCACTTCTGAGGAGCAGGTAGGTACTGTGGAGAGGGAGTATCAGCACTTCTCAGGAGTAGACAGGTACTGTGGAGAGTGAGTATCAGCACTTCTCAGGAGTAGACAGGTACTGTGGAGAGGGAGTACCAGCACTTCTCAGGAGTAGACAGGTACTGTGGAAAGGGAGTATCAGCACTTCTCAGGAGTACTGTGGAGAGTGAGTACCAGCACTTCTCAGGAGTAGACAGGTACTGTGGAGAGGGAGTACCAGCACTTGAGGAGTAGACAGGTACTGTGGAGAGTGAGTATCAGCACTTCTCAGGAGCAGACAGGTACTGTGGAGAGTGAGTACCAGCACTTCTGAGGAGCAGGCAGGTACTGTGGAGAGTGAGCATCTTCTCAGGAGCAGACAGGTACTGTGGAGAGGGAGTACCAGCACTTCTCAGGAGTAGACAGGTACTGTGGAGAGTGAGTATCAGCACTTCTGAGGAGCAGGCAGGTACTGTGGAGAGTGAGTATCAGCACTTCTCAGGAGCAGACAGGTACTGTGGAGAGTGAGTACCAGCACTTCTAAGGAGCAGGCAGGTACTGTGGAGAGTGAGCATCTTCTCAGGAGCAGACAGGTACTGTGGAGAGGGGGTACCAGCACTTCTCAGAAGTAGACAGGTACTGTGGAGAGTGAGTACCAGCACTTCTGAGGAGTAGACAGGTACTGTGGAGAGGGAGTACCAGCACTTCTCAGGAGTATACAGGTATTGTGGAGAGTGAGTACCAGCACTTCTGAGGAGTAGACATGTACTGTGGAGATGGAGTACCAGCACTTCTCGGGAGTATACAGGTACTGTGGAGAGTGAGTACCAGCATTTCTGAGCAGACAGGTACTGTGGAGAGGGAGTACCAGCACTTCTCAGGAGTAGACAGGTACTATGGAGAGTGAGTATCAGCACTTCTCAGGAGTAGACAGGTACTGTGGAGAGGGAGTACCAGCACTTCTCAGGAGTAGACAGGTACTGTGGAAAGGGAGTATCAGCACTTCTCAGGAGTACTGTGGAGAGTGAGTACCAGCACTTCTCAGGAGTAGACAGGTACTGTGGAGAGTGAGTACCAGCACTTCTGAGGTATAGACAAGTACTGTGGAGAGTGAGTATCAGCACTTCTCAGGAGTAGACAGCTACTGTGGAGAGTGAGTACCAGCACTTCTCAGGAGTAGACAGGTACTGTGGAGAGGGAGTACCAGCACTTCTCAGGAGTAGACAGGTACTGTGGAAAGGGAGTATCAGCACTTCTCAGGAGTACTGTGGAGAGAGAGTACCAGCACTTCTCAGGAGTAGACAGGTACTGTGGAGAGTGAGTACCAGCACTTCTGAGGAATAGACAAGTACTGTGGAGAGTGAGTATCAGCACTTCTCAGGAGTAGACAGCTACTGGGGAGAGTGAGTACCAGCACTTCTCATGAGTAGACAGGTACTGTGGAGAGGGAGTACCAGAACTTCTCAGGCGCAGACAGATACTGTGGAGAGTATCAGCACTTCTCAGGAGTAGATAGATACTGTGGAGAGTGAGTACCAGCACTTCTCAGGAGTAGACAGGTACTGTGGAGAGTGAGGATCAGCACTTCTCAGGAGTAGACAGGTACTGTGGAGAGTGAGTACCAGCACTTCTCAGGAGTAGACAGGTACTGTGGAGAGTGAGTATCAGCACTTCTCAGGAGTAGACAGGCACTGTGGAGAGTGAGTACCAGCACTTCTGAGGAGTAGACAGGTACTGTGGAGAGTGAGCACCAGCACTTCTGAGGAGTAGACAGGTACTGTGGAGAGTGAGTACCAGCACTTCTGAGGAGTAGACAGGTACTGTGGGGAGTGAGTATCAGCACTTCTGAGGAGTAGACAGGTACTGTGGAGAGTGAGTACCAGCACTTCTGAGGAGTAGACAGGTACTGTGGAGAGGGGGTACCAGCACTTCTGAGGAGTAGACAGGTACTGTGGGGAGTGAGTATCAGCACTTCTGAGGAGTAGACAGGTACTGTGGGGAGTGAGTAACAGCACTTCTGAGGAGTAGACAGGTACTGTGGAGAGGGAGTAACAGCACTTCTGAGGAGTAGACAGGTACTGTGGAGAGTGAGTACCAGCACTTCTGAGGAGTAGACAGGTACTGTGGAGAGGGGGTACCAGCACTTCTGAGGAGTAGACAGGTACTGTGGGGAGTGAGTATCAGCACTTCTGAGGAGTAGACAGGTACTGTGGGGAGTGAGTACCAGCACTTCTGAGGAGCAGACAGGTACTGTGGAGAGGGAGTACCAGCACTTCTGAGGAGTAGACAGGTACTGTGGAGAGGGAGTACCAGCACTTCTGAGGAGTAGACAGGTACTGTGGAGAGTGAGTACCAGCACTTCTGAGGAGTAGACAGGTACTGTGGGGAGGGAGTATCAGCACTTCTGAGGAGTAGACAGGTACTGTGGAGAGTGAGTACCAGCACTTCTGAGGAGTAGACAGGTACTGTGGAGAGGGAGTACCAGCACTTCTGAGAAGTAGACAGGTACTGTGGAGAGTGAGTACCAGCACTTCTGAGGAGTAGACAGGTACTGTGGAGAGGGGGTACCAGCACTTCTGAGGAGTAGACAGGTACTGTGGGGAGTGAGTATCAGCACTTCTGAGGAGTAGACAGGTACTGTGGAGAGGGAGTAACAGCACTTCTGAGGAGTAGACAGGTACTGTGGAGAGGGAGTACCAGCACTTCTGAGGAGTAGACAGGTACTGTGGAGAGGGAGTACCAGCACTTCTGAGGAGTAGACAGGTACTGTGGAGAGTGAGTACCAGCACTTCTGAGGAGTAGACAGGTACTGTGGAGAGAGAGTACCAGCACTTCTGAGGAGTAGACATGTACTGTGGAGAGTGAGTATCAGCACTTCTGAGGAGTAGACAGGTACTGTGGAGAGGGGGTACCAGCACTTCTGAGGAGTAGACAGGTACTGTGGGGAGTGAGTATCAGCACTTCTGAGGAGTAGACAGGTACTGTGGAGAGGGAGTAACAGCACTTCTGAGGAGTAGACAGGTACTGTGGAGAGGGAGTACCAGCACTTCTGAGGAGTAGACAGGTACTGTGGAGAGGGAGTAACAGCACTTCGAAGGAGTAGACAGGTACTGTGGGGAGTGAGGATCAGCACTTCTGAGGAGTAGACAGGTACTGTGGAGAGTGAGTACCAGCACTTCTGAGGAGTAGACAGGTACTGTGGAGAGTGAGTACCAGCACTTCTCAGGAGTAGACAGGTACTGTGGAGAGTGAGGATCAGCACTTCTGAGGAGTAGACAGGTACTGTGGAGAGGGGGTACCAGCACTTCTGAGGAGTAGACAGCTACTGTGGAGAGTGAGTACCAGCACTTCTCAGGAGTAGACAGGTACTGTGGAGAGGGAGTACCAGCACTTCTCAGGAGTAGACAGGTACTGTGGAAAGGGAGTATCAGCACTTCTCAGGAGTACTGTGGAGAGAGAGTACCAGCACTTCTCAGGAGTAGACAGGTACTGTGGAGAGTGAGTACCAGCAGTTCTGAGGAATAGACAAGTACTGTGGAGAGTGAGTATCAGCACTTCTCAGGAGTAGACAGGAACTGTGGAGAGTGAGTACCAGCACTTCTGAGGTGTAGACAGGTACTGTGGAGAGGGAGTAACAGCACTTCTGAGGAGTAGACAGGTACTGTGGAGAGGGAGTACTAGCACTTCTTAGGAATAGACAGGTACTGTGGAGATTGAGTACCAGCACTTCTGAGGAGCAGGCAGGTACTGTGGAGAGTGAGTATCAGCACTTCTCAGGAGTAGACAGGTACTGTGGAGAGTGAGTACCAGCACTTCTCAGGAGTAGACAGGTACTGTGGAGAGGGAGTATCAGCACTTCTGAGGAGCAGGTAGGTACTGTGGAGAGTGAGTATCAGCACTTCTCAGGAGTAGACAGGTACTGTGCAGAGGGAGTACCAGCACTTCTCAGGAATAGGCAGGTACTGTGGAGAGTGAGTACCAGCACTTCTCAGGAGTAGACAGGTACTGTGGAGGGTGAGTATCAGCACTTCTGAGGAGCAGGCAGATACTGTGGAGAGTGAGTATCAGCACTTCTGAGGAGCAGGCAGGTACTGTGGAGAGTGAGTATCAGCACTTCTCAGGAGCAGACGGGTACTGTGGAGAGTGAGTACCAGCACTTCTGAGGAGCAGGCAGGTACTGTGGAGAGTGAGCATCAGCACTTCTCAGGAGCAGACAGGTACTGTGGGGAGTGAGTACCAGCACTTCTCAGGAGTAGACAGGTACTGTGGAGAGTGAGTAGCAGCACTTCTGAGGAGCAGGTAGGTACTGTGGAGAGGGAGTATCAGCACTTCTCAGGAGTAGACAGGTACTGTGGAGAGTGAGTATCAGCACTTCTCAGGAGTAGACAGGTACTGTGGAGAGGGAGTACCAGCACTTCTCAGGAGTAGACAGGTACTGTGGAAAGGGAGTATCAGCACTTCTCAGGAGTACTGTGGAGAGTGAGTACCAGCACTTCTCAGGAGTAGACAGGTACTGTGGAGAGGGAGTACCAGCACTTGAGGAGTAGACAGGTACTGTGGAGAGTGAGTATCAGCACTTCTCAGGAGCAGACAGGTACTGTGGAGAGTGAGTACCAGCACTTCTGAGGAGCAGGCAGGTACTGTGGAGAGTGAGCATCTTCTCAGGAGCAGACAGGTACTGTGGAGAGGGAGTACCAGCACTTCTCAGGAGTAGACAGGTACTGTGGAGAGTGAGTATCAGCACTTCTGAGGAGCAGGCAGGTACTGTGGAGAGTGAGTATCAGCACTTCTCAGGAGCAGACAGGTACTGTGGAGAGTGAGTACCAGCACTTCTAAGGAGCAGGCAGGTACTGTGGAGAGTGAGCATCTTCTCAGGAGCAGACAGGTACTGTGGAGAGGGGGTACCAGCACTTCTCAGAAGTAGACAGGTACTGTGGAGAGTGAGTACCAGCACTTCTGAGGAGTAGACAGGTACTGTGGAGAGGGAGTACCAGCACTTCTCAGGAGTATACAGGTATTGTGGAGAGTGAGTACCAGCACTTCTGAGGAGTAGACATGTACTGTGGAGATGGAGTACCAGCACTTCTCGGGAGTATACAGGTACTGTGGAGAGTGAGTACCAGCATTTCTGAGCAGACAGGTACTGTGGAGAGGGAGTACCAGCACTTCTCAGGAGTAGACAGGTACTATGGAGAGTGAGTATCAGCACTTCTCAGGAGTAGACAGGTACTGTGGAGAGGGAGTACCAGCACTTCTCAGGAGTAGACAGGTACTGTGGAAAGGGAGTATCAGCACTTCTCAGGAGTACTGTGGAGAGTGAGTACCAGCACTTCTCAGGAGTAGACAGGTACTGTGGAGAGTGAGTACCAGCACTTCTGAGGTATAGACAAGTACTGTGGAGAGTGAGTATCAGCACTTCTCAGGAGTAGACAGCTACTGTGGAGAGTGAGTACCAGCACTTCTCAGGAGTAGACAGGTACTGTGGAGAGGGAGTACCAGCACTTCTCAGGAGTAGACAGGTACTGTGGAAAGGGAGTATCAGCACTTCTCAGGAGTACTGTGGAGAGAGAGTACCAGCACTTCTCAGGAGTAGACAGGTACTGTGGAGAGTGAGTACCAGCACTTCTGAGGAATAGACAAGTACTGTGGAGAGTGAGTATCAGCACTTCTCAGGAGTAGACAGCTACTGTGGAGAGTGAGTACCAGCACTTCTCATGAGTAGACAGGTACTGTGGAGAGGGAGTACCAGAACTTCTCAGGCGCAGACAGATACTGTGGAGAGTATCAGCACTTCTCAGGAGTAGATAGATACTGTGGAGAGTGAGTACCAGCACTTCTCAGGAGTAGACAGGTACTGTGGAGAGGGAGTACCAGCACTTCTCAGGAGTAGACAGGTACTGTGGAGAGTGAGTATCAGCACTTCTCAGGAGTAGACAGGTACTGTGGAGAGTGAGTACCAGCACTTCTGAGGAGTAGACAGGTACTGTGGAGAGTGAGCACCAGCACTTCTGAGGAGTAGACAGGTACTGTGGAGAGTGAGTACCAGCACTTCTGAGGAGTAGACAGGTACTGTGGGGAGTGAGTATCAGCACTTCTGAGGAGTAGACAGGTACTGTGGAGAGTGAGTACCAGCACTTCTGAGGAGTAGACAGGTACTGTGGAGAGGGGGTACCAGCACTTCTGAGGAGTAGACAGGTACTGTGGGGAGTGAGTATCAGCACTTCTGAGGAGTAGACAGGTACTGTGGGGAGTGAGTAACAGCACTTCTGAGGAGTAGACAGGTACTGTGGAGAGGGAGTAACAGCACTTCTGAGGAGTAGACAGGTACTGTGGAGAGTGAGTACCAGCACTTCTGAGGAGTAGACAGGTACTGTGGAGAGGGGGTACCAGCACTTCTGAGGAGTAGACAGGTACTGTGGGGAGTGAGTATCAGCACTTCTGAGGAGTAGACAGGTACTGTGGGGAGTGAGTACCAGCACTTCTGAGGAGCAGACAGGTACTGTGGAGAGGGAGTACCAGCACTTCTGAGGAGTAGACAGGTACTGTGGAGAGGGAGTACCAGCACTTCTGAGGAGTAGACAGGTACTGTGGAGAGTGAGTACCAGCACTTCTGAGGAGTAGACAGGTACTGTGGGGAGGGAGTATCAGCACTTCTGAGGAGTAGACAGGTACTGTGGAGAGTGAGTACCAGCACTTCTGAGGAGTAGACAGGTACTGTGGAGAGGGGGTACCAGCACTTCTGAGGAGTAGACAGGTACTGTGGGGAGTGAGTATCAGCACTTCTGAGGAGTAGACAGGTACTGTGGAGAGGGAGTAACAGCACTTCTGAGGAGTAGACAGGTACTGTGGAGAGGGAGTACCAGCACTTCTGAGGAGTAGACAGGTACTGTGGAGAGGGAGTACCAGCACTTCTGAGGAGTAGACAGGTACTGTGGAGAGTGAGTACCAGCACTTCTGAGGAGTAGACAGGTACTGTGGGGAGTGAGTACCAGCACTTCTGAGGAGTAGACATGTACTGTGGAGAGTGAGTACCAGCACTTCTGAGGAGTAGACAGGTACTGTGGAGAGGGGGTACCAGCACTTCTGAGGAGTAGACAGGTACTGTGGGGAGTGAGTACCAGCACTTCTGAGGAGCAGACAGGTACTGTGGAGAGGGGGTACCAGCACTTCTGAGGAGTAGACAGGTACTGTGGAGAGGGAGTACCAGCACTTCTGAGGAGTAGACAGGTACTGTGGAGAGTGAGTACCAGCACTTCTGAGGAGTAGACAGGTACTGTGGGGAGGGAGTATCAGCACTTCTGAGGAGTAGACAGGTACTGTGGAGAGTGAGTACCAGCACTTCTGAGGAGTAGACAGGTACTGTGGAGAGGGAGTACCAGCACTTCTGAGGAGTAGACAGGTACTGTGGAGAGTGAGTACCAGCACTTCTGAGGAGTAGACAGGTACTGTGGAGAGGGGGTACCAGCACTTCTGAGGAGTAGACAGGTACTGTGGGGAGTGAGTATCAGCACTTCTGAGGAGTAGACAGGTACTGTGGAGAGGGAGTACCAGCACTTCTGAGGAGTAGACAGGTACTGTGGAGAGGGAGTACCAGCACTTCTGAGGAGTAGACAGGTACTGTGGAGAGGGAGTACCAGCACTTCTGAGGAGTAGACAGGTACTGTGGAGAGTGAGTACCAGCACTTCTGAGGAGTAGACAGGTACTGTGGAGAGGGAGTACCAGCACTTCTGAGGAGTAGACATGTACTGTGGAGAGTGAGTATCAGCACTTCTGAGGAGTAGACAGGTACTGTGGAGAGGGGGTACCAGCACTTCTGAGGAGTAGACAGGTACTGTGGGGAGTGAGTATCAGCACTTCTGAGGAGTAGACAGGTACTGTGGAGAGGGAGTAACAGCACTTCTGAGGAGTAGACAGGTACTGTGGAGAGGGAGTACCAGCACTTCTGAGGAGTAGACAGGTACTGTGGAGAGGGAGTAACAGCACTTCGAAGGAGTAGACAGGTACTGTGGGGAGTGAGGATCAGCACTTCTGAGGAGTAGACAGGTACTGTGGAGAGTGAGTACCAGCACTTCTCAGGAGTAGACAGGTACTGTGGAGAGTGAGTACCAGCACTTCTCAGGAGTAGACAGGTACTGTGGAGAGTGAGGATCAGCACTTCTGAGGAGTAGACAGGTACTGTGGAGAGGGGGTACCAGCACTTCTGAGGAGTAGACAGCTACTGTGGAGAGTGAGTACCAGCACTTCTCAGGAGTAGACAGGTACTGTGGAGAGGGAGTACCAGCACTTCTCAGGAGTAGACAGGTACTGTGGAAAGGGAGTATCAGCACTTCTCAGGAGTACTGTGGAGAGAGAGTACCAGCACTTCTCAGGAGTAGACAGGTACTGTGGAGAGTGAGTACCAGCACTTCTGAGGAATAGACAAGTACTGTGGAGAGTGAGTATCAGCACTTCTCAGGAGTAGACAGCTACTGTGGAGAGTGAGTACCAGCACTTCTCATGAGTAGACAGGTACTGTGGAGAGGGAGTACCAGAACTTCTCAGGCGCAGACAGATACTGTGGAGAGTATCAGCACTTCTCAGGAGTAGATAGATACTGTGGAGAGTGAGTACCAGCACTTCTCAGGAGTAGACAGGTACTGTGGAGAGTGAGGATCAGCACTTCTCAGGAGTAGACAGGTACTGTGGAGAGTGAGTACCAGCACTTCTCAGGAGTAGACAGGTACTGTGGAGAGTGAGTATCAGCACTTCTCAGGAGTAGACAGGTACTGTGGAGAGTGAGTATCAGCACTTCTGAGGAGTAGACAGGTACTGTGGGGAGTGAGTAACAGCACTTCTGAGGAGTAGACAGGTACTGTGGAGAGGGAGTAACAGCACTTCTGAGGAGTAGACAGGTACTGTGGAGAGTGAGTACCAGCACTTCTGAGGAGTAGACAGGTACTGTGGAGAGGGGGTACCAGCACTTCTGAGGAGTAGACAGGTACTGTGGGGAGTGAGTATCAGCACTTCTGAGGAGTAGACAGGTACTGTGGGGAGTGAGTACCAGCACTTCTGAGGAGTAGACAGGTACTGTGGAGAGTGAGTAGCAGCACTTCTCAGGAGTAGACAGGTACTGTGCAGAGGGAGTACCAGCACTTCTCAGGAATAGGCAGGTACTGTGGAGAGTGAGTACCAGCACTTCTCAGGAGTAGACAGGTACTGTGGAGGGTGAGTATCAGCACTTCTGAGGAGCAGGCAGATACTGTGGAGAGTGAGTATCAGCACTTCTGAGGAGCAGGCAGGTACTGTGGAGAGTGAGTATCAGCACTTCTCAGGAGCAGACGGGTACTGTGGAGAGTGAGTACCAGCACTTCTGAGGAGCAGGCAGGTACTGTGGAGAGTGAGCATCAGCACTTCTCAGGAGCAGACAGGTACTGTGGGGAGTGAGTACCAGCACTTCTCAGGAGTAGACAGGTACTGTGGAGAGTGAGTAGCAGCACTTCTGAGGAGCAGGTAGGTACTGTGGAGAGGGAGTATCAGCACTTCTCAGGAGTAGACAGGTACTGTGGAGAGTGAGTATCAGCACTTCTCAGGAGTAGACAGGTACTGTGGAGAGGGAGTACCAGCACTTCTCAGGAGTAGACAGGTACTGTGGAAAGGGAGTATCAGCACTTCTCAGGAGTACTGTGGAGAGTGAGTACCAGCACTTCTCAGGAGTAGACAGGTACTGTGGAGAGGGAGTACCAGCACTTGAGGAGTAGACAGGTACTGTGGAGAGTGAGTATCAGCACTTCTCAGGAGCAGACAGGTACTGTGGAGAGTGAGTACCAGCACTTCTGAGGAGCAGGCAGGTACTGTGGAGAGTGAGCATCTTCTCAGGAGCAGACAGGTACTGTGGAGAGGGAGTACCAGCACTTCTCAGGAGTAGACAGGTACTGTGGAGAGTGAGTATCAGCACTTCTGAGGAGCAGGCAGGTACTGTGGAGAGTGAGTATCAGCACTTCTCAGGAGCAGACAGGTACTGTGGAGAGTGAGTACCAGCACTTCTAAGGAGCAGGCAGGTACTGTGGAGAGTGAGCATCTTCTCAGGAGCAGACAGGTACTGTGGAGAGGGGGTACCAGCACTTCTCAGAAGTAGACAGGTACTGTGGAGAGTGAGTACCAGCACTTCTGAGGAGTAGACAGGTACTGTGGAGAGGGAGTACCAGCACTTCTCAGGAGTATACAGGTATTGTGGAGAGTGAGTACCAGCACTTCTGAGGAGTAGACATGTACTGTGGAGATGGAGTACCAGCACTTCTCGGGAGTATACAGGTACTGTGGAGAGTGAGTACCAGCATTTCTGAGCAGACAGGTACTGTGGAGAGGGAGTACCAGCACTTCTCAGGAGTAGACAGGTACTATGGAGAGTGAGTATCAGCACTTCTCAGGAGTAGACAGGTACTGTGGAGAGGGAGTACCAGCACTTCTCAGGAGTAGACAGGTACTGTGGAAAGGGAGTATCAGCACTTCTCAGGAGTACTGTGGAGAGTGAGTACCAGCACTTCTCAGGAGTAGACAGGTACTGTGGAGAGTGAGTACCAGCACTTCTGAGGTATAGACAAGTACTGTGGAGAGTGAGTATCAGCACTTCTCAGGAGTAGACAGCTACTGTGGAGAGTGAGTACCAGCACTTCTCAGGAGTAGACAGGTACTGTGGAGAGGGAGTACCAGCACTTCTCAGGAGTAGACAGGTACTGTGGAAAGGGAGTATCAGCACTTCTCAGGAGTACTGTGGAGAGAGAGTACCAGCACTTCTCAGGAGTAGACAGGTACTGTGGAGAGTGAGTACCAGCACTTCTGAGGAATAGACAAGTACTGTGGAGAGTGAGTATCAGCACTTCTCAGGAGTAGACAGCTACTGTGGAGAGTGAGTACCAGCACTTCTCATGAGTAGACAGGTACTGTGGAGAGGGAGTACCAGAACTTCTCAGGCGCAGACAGATACTGTGGAGAGTATCAGCACTTCTCAGGAGTAGATAGATACTGTGGAGAGTGAGTACCAGCACTTCTCAGGAGTAGACAGGTACTGTGGAGAGGGAGTACCAGCACTTCTCAGGAGTAGACAGGTACTGTGGAGAGTGAGTATCAGCACTTCTCAGGAGTAGACAGGTACTGTGGAGAGTGAGTACCAGCACTTCTGAGGAGTAGACAGGTACTGTGGAGAGTGAGCACCAGCACTTCTGAGGAGTAGACAGGTACTGTGGAGAGTGAGTACCAGCACTTCTGAGGAGTAGACAGGTACTGTGGGGAGTGAGTATCAGCACTTCTGAGGAGTAGACAGGTACTGTGGAGAGTGAGTACCAGCACTTCTGAGGAGTAGACAGGTACTGTGGAGAGGGGGTACCAGCACTTCTGAGGAGTAGACAGGTACTGTGGGGAGTGAGTATCAGCACTTCTGAGGAGTAGACAGGTACTGTGGGGAGTGAGTAACAGCACTTCTGAGGAGTAGACAGGTACTGTGGAGAGGGAGTAACAGCACTTCTGAGGAGTAGACAGGTACTGTGGAGAGTGAGTACCAGCACTTCTGAGGAGTAGACAGGTACTGTGGAGAGGGGGTACCAGCACTTCTGAGGAGTAGACAGGTACTGTGGGGAGTGAGTATCAGCACTTCTGAGGAGTAGACAGGTACTGTGGGGAGTGAGTACCAGCACTTCTGAGGAGCAGACAGGTACTGTGGAGAGGGAGTACCAGCACTTCTGAGGAGTAGACAGGTACTGTGGAGAGGGAGTACCAGCACTTCTGAGGAGTAGACAGGTACTGTGGAGAGTGAGTACCAGCACTTCTGAGGAGTAGACAGGTACTGTGGGGAGGGAGTATCAGCACTTCTGAGGAGTAGACAGGTACTGTGGAGAGTGAGTACCAGCACTTCTGAGGAGTAGACAGGTACTGTGGAGAGGGAGTACCAGCACTTCTGAGGAGTAGACAGGTACTGTGGAGAGTGAGTACCAGCACTTCTGAGGAGTAGACAGGTACTGTGGAGAGGGGGTACCAGCACTTCTGAGGAGTAGACAGGTACTGTGGGGAGTGAGTATCAGCACTTCTGAGGAGTAGACAGGTACTGTGGAGAGGGAGTAACAGCACTTCTGAGGAGTAGACAGGTACTGTGGAGAGGGAGTACCAGCACTTCTGAGGAGTAGACAGGTACTGTGGAGAGGGAGTACCAGCACTTCTGAGGAGTAGACAGGTACTGTGGAGAGTGAGTACCAGCACTTCTGAGGAGTAGACAGGTACTGTGGGGAGTGAGTACCAGCACTTCTGAGGAGTAGACATGTACTGTGGAGAGTGAGTACCAGCACTTCTGAGGAGTAGACAGGTACTGTGGAGAGGGGGTACCAGCACTTCTGAGGAGTAGACAGGTACTGTGGGGAGTGAGTACCAGCACTTCTGAGGAGCAGACAGGTACTGTGGAGAGGGGGTACCAGCACTTCTGAGGAGTAGACAGGTACTGTGGAGAGGGAGTACCAGCACTTCTGAGGAGTAGACAGGTACTGTGGAGAGTGAGTACCAGCACTTCTGAGGAGTAGACAGGTACTGTGGGGAGGGAGTATCAGCACTTCTGAGGAGTAGACAGGTACTGTGGAGAGTGAGTACCAGCACTTCTGAGGAGTAGACAGGTACTGTGGAGAGGGAGTACCAGCACTTCTGAGGAGTAGACAGGTACTGTGGAGAGTGAGTACCAGCACTTCTGAGGAGTAGACAGGTACTGTGGAGAGGGGGTACCAGCACTTCTGAGGAGTAGACAGGTACTGTGGGGAGTGAGTATCAGCACTTCTGAGGAGTAGACAGGTACTGTGGAGAGGGAGTACCAGCACTTCTGAGGAGTAGACAGGTACTGTGGAGAGGGAGTACCAGCACTTCTGAGGAGTAGACAGGTACTGTGGAGAGGGAGTACCAGCACTTCTGAGGAGTAGACAGGTACTGTGGAGAGTGAGTACCAGCACTTCTGAGGAGTAGACAGGTACTGTGGAGAGGGAGTACCAGCACTTCTGAGGAGTAGACATGTACTGTGGAGAGTGAGTATCAGCACTTCTGAGGAGTAGACAGGTACTGTGGAGAGGGGGTACCAGCACTTCTGAGGAGTAGACAGGTACTGTGGGGAGTGAGTATCAGCACTTCTGAGGAGTAGACAGGTACTGTGGAGAGGGAGTAACAGCACTTCTGAGGAGTAGACAGGTACTGTGGAGAGGGAGTACCAGCACTTCTGAGGAGTAGACAGGTACTGTGGAGAGGGAGTAACAGCACTTCGAAGGAGTAGACAGGTACTGTGGGGAGTGAGGATCAGCACTTCTGAGGAGTAGACAGGTACTGTGGAGAGTGAGTACCAGCACTTCTCAGGAGTAGACAGGTACTGTGGAGAGTGAGTACCAGCACTTCTCAGGAGTAGACAGGTACTGTGGAGAGTGAGGATCAGCACTTCTGAGGAGTAGACAGGTACTGTGGAGAGGGGGTACCAGCACTTCTGAGGAGTAGACAGCTACTGTGGAGAGTGAGTACCAGCACTTCTCAGGAGTAGACAGGTACTGTGGAGAGGGAGTACCAGCACTTCTCAGGAGTAGACAGGTACTGTGGAAAGGGAGTATCAGCACTTCTCAGGAGTACTGTGGAGAGAGAGTACCAGCACTTCTCAGGAGTAGACAGGTACTGTGGAGAGTGAGTACCAGCACTTCTGAGGAATAGACAAGTACTGTGGAGAGTGAGTATCAGCACTTCTCAGGAGTAGACAGCTACTGTGGAGAGTGAGTACCAGCACTTCTCATGAGTAGACAGGTACTGTGGAGAGGGAGTACCAGAACTTCTCAGGCGCAGACAGATACTGTGGAGAGTATCAGCACTTCTCAGGAGTAGATAGATACTGTGGAGAGTGAGTACCAGCACTTCTCAGGAGTAGACAGGTACTGTGGAGAGTGAGGATCAGCACTTCTCAGGAGTAGACAGGTACTGTGGAGAGTGAGTACCAGCACTTCTCAGGAGTAGACAGGTACTGTGGAGAGTGAGTATCAGCACTTCTCAGGAGTAGACAGGTACTGTGGAGAGTGAGTATCAGCACTTCTGAGGAGTAGACAGGTACTGTGGGGAGTGAGTAACAGCACTTCTGAGGAGTAGACAGGTACTGTGGAGAGGGAGTAACAGCACTTCTGAGGAGTAGACAGGTACTGTGGAGAGTGAGTACCAGCACTTCTGAGGAGTAGACAGGTACTGTGGAGAGGGGGTACCAGCACTTCTGAGGAGTAGACAGGTACTGTGGGGAGTGAGTATCAGCACTTCTGAGGAGTAGACAGGTACTGTGGGGAGTGAGTACCAGCACTTCTGAGGAGTAGACAGGTACTGTGGAGAGGGAGTACCAGCACTTCTGAGGAGTAGACAGGTACTGTGGAGAGGGAGTACCAGCACTTCTGAGGAGTAGACAGGTACTGTGGAGAGTGAGTACCAGCACTTCTGAGGAGTAGACAGGTACTGTGGGGAGGGAGTATCAGCACTTCTGAGGAGTAGACAGGTACTGTGGAGAGTGAGTACCAGCACTTCTGAGGAGTAGACAGGTACTGTGGAGAGGGAGTACCAGCACTTCTGAGGAGTAGACAGGTACTGTGGAGAGGGAGTACCAGCACTTGAGGAGTAGACAGGTACTGTGGAGAGTGAGTATCAGCACTTCTCAGGAGCAGACAGGTACTGTGGAGAGTGAGTACCAGCACTTCTGAGGAGCAGGCAGGTACTGTGGAGAGGGAGTAACAGCACTTCGAAGGAGTAGACAGGTACTGTGGGGAGTGAGGATCAGCACTTCTGAGGAGTAGACAGGTACTGTGGAGAGTGAGTACCAGCACTTCTGAGGAGTAGACAGGTACTGTGGAGAGTGAGTACCAGCACTTCTCAGGAGTAGACAGGTACTGTGGAGAGTGAGGATCAGCACTTCTGAGGAGTAGACAGGTACTGTGGAGAGGGGGTACCAGCACTTCTGAGGAGTAGACAGCTACTGTGGAGAGTGAGTACCAGCACTTCTCAGGAGTAGACAGGTACTGTGGAGAGGGAGTACCAGCACTTCTCAGGAGTAGACAGGTACTGTGGAAAGGGAGTATCAGCACTTCTCAGGAGTACTGTGGAGAGAGAGTACCAGCACTTCTCAGGAGTAGACAGGTACTGTGGAGAGTGAGTACCAGCACTTCTGAGGAATAGACAAGTACTGTGGAGAGTGAGTATCAGCACTTCTCAGGAGTAGACAGGAACTGTGGAGAGTGAGTACCAGCACTTCTGAGGTGTAGACAGGTACTGTGGAGAGGGAGTAACAGCACTTCTGAGGAGTAGACAGGTACTGTGGAGAGGGAGTACTAGCACTTCTTAGGAATAGACAGGTACTGTGGAGATTGAGTACCAGCACTTCTGAGGAGCAGGCAGGTACTGTGGAGAGTGAGTATCAGCACTTCTCAGGAGTAGACAGGTACTGTGGAGAGTGAGTACCAGCACTTCTCAGGAGTAGACAGGTACTGTGGAGAGGGAGTATCAGCACTTCTGAGGAGCAGGTAGGTACTGTGGAGAGTGAGTATCAGCACTTCTCAGGAGTAGACAGGTACTGTGCAGAGGGAGTACCAGCACTTCTCAGGAATAGGCAGGTACTGTGGAGAGTGAGTACCAGCACTTCTCAGGAGTAGACAGGTACTGTGGAGGGTGAGTATCAGCACTTCTGAGGAGCAGGCAGATACTGTGGAGAGTGAGTATCAGCACTTCTGAGGAGCAGGCAGGTACTGTGGAGAGTGAGTATCAGCACTTCTCAGGAGCAGACGGGTACTGTGGAGAGTGAGTACCAGCACTTCTGAGGAGCAGGCAGGTACTGTGGAGAGTGAGCATCAGCACTTCTCAGGAGCAGACAGGTACTGTGGGGAGTGAGTACCAGCACTTCTCAGGAGTAGACAGGTACTGTGGAGAGTGAGTAGCAGCACTTCTGAGGAGCAGGTAGGTACTGTGGAGAGGGAGTATCAGCACTTCTCAGGAGTAGACAGGTACTGTGGAGAGTGAGTATCAGCACTTCTCAGGAGTAGACAGGTACTGTGGAGAGGGAGTACCAGCACTTCTCAGGAGTAGACAGGTACTGTGGAAAGGGAGTATCAGCACTTCTCAGGAGTACTGTGGAGAGTGAGTACCAGCACTTCTCAGGAGTAGACAGGTATTGTGGAGAGGGAGTACCAGCACTTGAGGAGTAGACAGGTACTGTGGAGAGTGAGTATCAGCACTTCTCAGGAGCAGACAGGTACTGTGGAGAGTGAGTACCAGCACTTCTGAGGAGCAGGCAGGTACTGTGGAGAGTGAGCATCTTCTCAGGAGCAGACAGGTACTGTGGAGAGGGAGTACCAGCACTTCTCAGGAGTAGACAGGTACTGTGGAGAGTGAGTATCAGCACTTCTGAGGAGCAGGCAGGTACTGTGGAGAGTGAGTATCAGCACTTCTCAGGAGCAGACAGGTACTGTGGAGAGTGAGTACCAGCACTTCTAAGGAGCAGGCAGGTACTGTGGAGAGTGAGCATCTTCTCAGGAGCAGACAGGTACTGTGGAGAGGGGGTACCAGCACTTCTCAGAAGTAGACAGGTACTGTGGAGAGTGAGTACCAGCACTTCTGAGGAGTAGACAGGTACTGTGGAGAGGGAGTACCAGCACTTCTCAGGAGTATACAGGTATTGTGGAGAGTGAGTACCAGCACTTCTGAGGAGTAGACATGTACTGTGGAGATGGAGTACCAGCACTTCTCGGGAGTATACAGGTACTGTGGAGAGTGAGTACCAGCATTTCTGAGCAGACAGGTACTGTGGAGAGGGAGTACCAGCACTTCTCAGGAGTAGACAGGTACTATGGAGAGTGAGTATCAGCACTTCTCAGGAGTAGACAGGTACTGTGGAGAGGGAGTACCAGCACTTCTCAGGAGTAGACAGGTACTGTGGAAAGGGAGTATCAGCACTTCTCAGGAGTACTGTGGAGAGTGAGTACCAGCACTTCTCAGGAGTAGACAGGTACTGTGGGGAGGGAGTATCAGCACTTCTGAGGAGTAGACAGGTACTGTGGAGAGTGAGTACCAGCACTTCTGAGGAGTAGACAGGTACTGTGGAGAGGGAGTACCAGCACTTCTGAGGAGTAGACAGGTACTGTGGAGAGGGAGTACCAGCACTTGAGGAGTAGACAGGTACTGTGGAGAGTGAGTATCAGCACTTCTCAGGAGCAGACAGGTACTGTGGAGAGTGAGTACCAGCACTTCTGAGGAGCAGGCAGGTACTGTGGAGAGGGAGTACCAGAACTTCTCAGGCGCAGACAGATACTGTGGAGAGTATCAGCACTTCTCAGGAGTAGATAGATACTGTGGAGAGTGAGTACCAGCACTTCTCAGGAGTAGACAGGTACTGTGGAGAGTGAGGATCAGCACTTCTCAGGAGTAGACAGGTACTGTGGAGAGTGAGTACCAGCACTTCTCAGGAGTAGACAGGTACTGTGGAGAGTGAGTATCAGCACTTCTCAGGAGTAGACAGGTACTGTGGAGAGTGAGTACCAGCACTTCTGAGGAGTAGACAGGTACTGTGGAGAGTGAGCACCAGCACTTCTGAGGAGTAGACAGGTACTGTGGGGAGTGAGTACCAGCACTTCTGAGGAGTAGACAGGTACTGTGGGGAGTGAGTATCAGCACTTCTGAGGAGTAGACAGGTACTGTGGGGAGTGAGTAACAGCACTTCTGAGGAGTAGACAGGTACTGTGGAGAGGGAGTAACAGCACTTCTGAGGAGTAGACAGGTACTGTGGAGAGTGAGTACCAGCACTTCTGAGGAGTAGACAGGTACTGTGGAGAGGGGGTACCAGCACTTCTGAGGAGTAGACAGGTACTGTGGGGAGTGAGTACCAGCACTTCTGAGGAGTAGACAGGTACTGTGGACAGTGAGCACCAGCACTTCTGAGGAGTAGACAGGTACTGTGGAGATTGAGTACCAGCACTTCTGAGGAGTAGACAGGTACTGTGGGGAGTGAGTATCAGCACTTCTGAGGAGTAGACAGGTACTGTGGAGAGTGAGTACCAGCACTTCTGAGGAGTAGACAGGTACTGTGGAGAGGGGGTACCAGCACTTCTGAGGAGTAGACAGGTACTGTGGGGAGTGAGTATCAGCACTTCTGAGGAGTAGACAGGTACTGTGGGGAGTGAGTAACAGCACTTCTGAGGAGTAGACAGGTACTGTGGAGAGGGAGTAACAGCACTTCTGAGGAGTAGACAGGTACTGTGGAGAGTGAGTACCAGCACTTCTGAGGAGTAGACAGGTACTGTGGAGAGGGGGTACCAGCACTTCTGAGGAGTAGACAGGTACTGTGGGGAGTGAGTATCAGCACTTCTGAGGAGTAGACAGGTACTGTGGGGAGTGAGTACCAGCACTTCTGAGGAGTAGACAGGTACTGTGGAGAGGGAGTACCAGCACTTCTGAGGAGTAGACAGGTACTGTGGAGAGGGAGTACCAGCACTTCTGAGGAGTAGACAGGTACTGTGGAGAGTGAGTACCAGCACTTCTGAGGAGTAGACAGGTACTGTGGGGAGGGAGTATCAGCACTTCTGAGGAGTAGACAGGTACTGTGGAGAGTGAGTACCAGCACTTCTGAGGAGTAGACAGGTACTGTGGAGAGGGAGTATCAGCACTTCTGAGGAGTAGACAGGTACTGTGGAGAGTGAGTACCAGCACTTCTGAGGAGTAGACAGGTACTGTGGAGAGGGGGTACCAGCACTTCTGAGGAGTAGACAGGTACTGTGGGGAGTGAGTATCAGCACTTCTGAGGAGTAGACAGGTACTGTGGAGAGGGAGTACCAGCACTTCTGAGGAGTAGACAGGTACTGTGGAGAGGGAGTACCAGCACTTCTGAGGAGTAGACAGGTACTGTGGAGAGGGAGTACCAGCACTTCTGAGGAGTAGACAGGTACTGTGGAGAGGGAGTACCAGCACTTCTGAGGAGTAGACATGTACTGTGGAGAGTGAGTATCAGCACTTCTGAGGAGTAGACAGGTACTGTGGAGAGGGGGTACCAGCACTTCTGAGGAGTAGACAGGTACTGTGGGGAGTGAGTATCAGCACTTCTGAGGAGTAGACCGGTACTGTGGAGAGGGAGTAACAGCACTTCTGAGGAGTAGACAGGTACTGTGGAGAGGGAGTACCAGCACTTCTGAGGAGTAGACAGGTACTGTGGAGAGGGAGTAACAGCACTTCGAAGGAGTAGACAGGTACTGTGGGGAGTGAGGATCAGCACTTCTGAGGAGTAGACAGGTACTGTGGAGAGTGAGTACCAGCACTTCTGAGGAGTAGACAGGTACTGTGGAGAGTGAGTACCAGCACTTCTCAGGAGTAGACAGGTACTGTGGAGAGTGAGGATCAGCACTTCTGAGGAGTAGACAGGTACTGTGGAGAGGGGGTACCAGCACTTCTGAGTAGACAGCTACTGTGGAGAGTGAGTACCAGCACTTCTCAGGAGTAGACAGGTACTGTGGAGAGGGAGTACCAGCACTTCTCAGGAGTAGACAGGTACTGTGGAAAGGGAGTATCAGCACTTCTCAGGAGTACTGTGGAGAGAGAGTACCAGCACTTCTCAGGAGTAGACAGGTACTGTGGAGAGTGAGTACCAGCACTTCTGAGGAATAGACAAGTACTGTGGAGAGTGAGTATCAGCACTTCTCAGGAGTAGACAGGAACTGTGGAGAGTGAGTACCAGCACTTCTGAGGTGTAGACAGGTACTGTGGAGAGGGAGTAACAGCACTTCTGAGGAGTAGACAGGTACTGTGGAGAGGGAGTACTAGCACTTCTTAGGAATAGACAGGTACTGTGGAGATTGAGTACCAGCACTTCTGAGGAGCAGGCAGGTACTGTGGAGAGTGAGTATCAGCACTTCTCAGGAGTAGACAGGTACTGTGGAGAGTGAGTACCAGCACTTCTCAGGAGTAGACAGGTACTGTGGAGAGGGAGTATCAGCACTTCTGAGGAGCAGGTAGGTACTGTGGAGAGTGAGTATCAGCACTTCTCAGGAGTAGACAGGTACTGTGCAGAGGGAGTACCAGCACTTCTCAGGAATAGGCAGGTACTGTGGAGAGTGAGTACCAGCACTTCTCAGGAGTAGACAGGTACTGTGGAGGGTGAGTATCAGCACTTCTGAGGAGCAGGCAGATACTGTGGAGAGTGAGTATCAGCACTTCTGAGGAGCAGGCAGGTACTGTGGAGAGTGAGTATCAGCACTTCTCAGGAGCAGACGGGTACTGTGGAGAGTGAGTACCAGCACTTCTGAGGAGCAGGCAGGTACTGTGGAGAGTGAGCATCAGCACTTCTCAGGAGCAGACAGGTACTGTGGGGAGTGAGTACCAGCACTTCTCAGGAGTAGACAGGTACTGTGGAGAGTGAGTAGCAGCACTTCTGAGGAGCAGGTAGGTACTGTGGAGAGGGAGTATCAGCACTTCTCAGGAGTAGACAGGTACTGTGGAGAGTGAGTATCAGCACTTCTCAGGAGTAGACAGGTACTGTGGAGAGGGAGTACCAGCACTTCTCAGGAGTAGACAGGTACTGTGGAAAGGGAGTATCAGCACTTCTCAGGAGTACTGTGGAGAGTGAGTACCAGCACTTCTCAGGAGTAGACAGGTACTGTGGAGAGGGAGTACCAGCACTTGAGGAGTAGACAGGTACTGTGGAGAGTGAGTATCAGCACTTCTCAGGAGCAGACAGGTACTGTGGAGAGTGAGTACCAGCACTTCTGAGGAGCAGGCAGGTACTGTGGAGAGTGAGCATCTTCTCAGGAGCAGACAGGTACTGTGGAGAGGGAGTACCAGCACTTCTCAGGAGTAGACAGGTACTGTGGAGAGTGAGTATCAGCACTTCTGAGGAGCAGGCAGGTACTGTGGAGAGTGAGTATCAGCACTTCTCAGGAGCAGACAGGTACTGTGGAGAGTGAGTACCAGCACTTCTAAGGAGCAGGCAGGTACTGTGGAGAGTGAGCATCTTCTCAGGAGCAGACAGGTACTGTGGAGAGGGGGTACCAGCACTTCTCAGAAGTAGACAGGTACTGTGGAGAGTGAGTACCAGCACTTCTGAGGAGTAGACAGGTACTGTGGAGAGGGAGTACCAGCACTTCTCAGGAGTATACAGGTATTGTGGAGAGTGAGTACCAGCACTTCTGAGGAGTAGACATGTACTGTGGAGATGGAGTACCAGCACTTCTCGGGAGTATACAGGTACTGTGGAGAGTGAGTACCAGCATTTCTGAGCAGACAGGTACTGTGGAGAGGGAGTACCAGCACTTCTCAGGAGTAGACAGGTACTATGGAGAGTGAGTATCAGCACTTCTCAGGAGTAGACAGGTACTGTGGAGAGGGAGTACCAGCACTTCTCAGGAGTAGACAGGTACTGTGGAAAGGGAGTATCAGCACTTCTCAGGAGTACTGTGGAGAGTGAGTACCAGCACTTCTCAGGAGTAGACAGGTACTGTGGAGAGTGAGTACCAGCACTTCTCAGGAGTAGACAGGTACTGTGGAGAGGGAGTATCAGCACTTCTGAGGAGCAGGTAGGTACTGTGGAGAGTGAGTATCAGCACTTCTCAGGAGTAGACAGGTACTGTGCAGAGGGAGTACCAGCACTTCTCAGGAATAGGCAGGTACTGTGGAGAGTGAGTACCAGCACTTCTCAGGAGTAGACAGGTACTGTGGAGGGTGAGTATCAGCACTTCTGAGGAGCAGGCAGATACTGTGGAGAGTGAGTATCAGCACTTCTGAGGAGCAGGCAGGTACTGTGGAGAGTGAGTATCAGCACTTCTCAGGAGCAGACGGGTACTGTGGAGAGTGAGTACCAGCACTTCTGAGGAGCAGGCAGGTACTGTGGAGAGTGAGCATCAGCACTTCTCAGGAGCAGACAGGTACTGTGGGGAGTGAGTACCAGCACTTCTCAGGAGTAGACAGGTACTGTGGAGAGTGAGTAGCAGCACTTCTGAGGAGCAGGTAGGTACTGTGGAGAGGGAGTATCAGCACTTCTCAGGAGTAGACAGGTACTGTGGAGAGTGAGTATCAGCACTTCTCAGGAGTAGACAGGTACTGTGGAGAGGGAGTACCAGCACTTCTCAGGAGTAGACAGGTACTGTGGAAAGGGAGTATCAGCACTTCTCAGGAGTACTGTGGAGAGTGAGTACCAGCACTTCTCAGGAGTAGACAGGTATTGTGGAGAGGGAGTACCAGCACTTGAGGAGTAGACAGGTACTGTGGAGAGTGAGTATCAGCACTTCTCAGGAGCAGACAGGTACTGTGGAGAGTGAGTACCAGCACTTCTGAGGAGCAGGCAGGTACTGTGGAGAGTGAGCATCTTCTCAGGAGCAGACAGGTACTGTGGAGAGGGAGTACCAGCACTTCTCAGGAGTAGACAGGTACTGTGGAGAGTGAGTATCAGCACTTCTGAGGAGCAGGCAGGTACTGTGGAGAGTGAGTATCAGCACTTCTCAGGAGCAGACAGGTACTGTGGAGAGTGAGTACCAGCACTTCTAAGGAGCAGGCAGGTACTGTGGAGAGTGAGCATCTTCTCAGGAGCAGACAGGTACTGTGGAGAGGGGGTACCAGCACTTCTCAGAAGTAGACAGGTACTGTGGAGAGTGAGTACCAGCACTTCTGAGGAGTAGACAGGTACTGTGGAGAGGGAGTACCAGCACTTCTCAGGAGTATACAGGTATTGTGGAGAGTGAGTACCAGCACTTCTGAGGAGTAGACATGTACTGTGGAGATGGAGTACCAGCACTTCTCGGGAGTATACAGGTACTGTGGAGAGTGAGTACCAGCATTTCTGAGCAGACAGGTACTGTGGAGAGGGAGTACCAGCACTTCTCAGGAGTAGACAGGTACTATGGAGAGTGAGTATCAGCACTTCTCAGGAGTAGACAGGTACTGTGGAGAGGGAGTACCAGCACTTCTCAGGAGTAGACAGGTACTGTGGAAAGGGAGTATCAGCACTTCTCAGGAGTACTGTGGAGAGTGAGTACCAGCACTTCTCAGGAGTAGACAGGTACTGTGGGGAGGGAGTATCAGCACTTCTGAGGAGTAGACAGGTACTGTGGAGAGTGAGTACCAGCACTTCTGAGGAGTAGACAGGTACTGTGGAGAGGGAGTACCAGCACTTCTGAGGAGTAGACAGGTACTGTGGAGAGGGAGTACCAGCACTTGAGGAGTAGACAGGTACTGTGGAGAGTGAGTATCAGCACTTCTCAGGAGCAGACAGGTACTGTGGAGAGTGAGTACCAGCACTTCTGAGGAGCAGGCAGGTACTGTGGAGAGGGAGTACCAGAACTTCTCAGGCGCAGACAGATACTGTGGAGAGTATCAGCACTTCTCAGGAGTAGATAGATACTGTGGAGAGTGAGTACCAGCACTTCTCAGGAGTAGACAGGTACTGTGGAGAGTGAGGATCAGCACTTCTCAGGAGTAGACAGGTACTGTGGAGAGTGAGTACCAGCACTTCTCAGGAGTAGACAGGTACTGTGGAGAGTGAGTATCAGCACTTCTCAGGAGTAGACAGGTACTGTGGAGAGTGAGTACCAGCACTTCTGAGGAGTAGACAGGTACTGTGGAGAGTGAGCACCAGCACTTCTGAGGAGTAGACAGGTACTGTGGGGAGTGAGTACCAGCACTTCTGAGGAGTAGACAGGTACTGTGGGGAGTGAGTATCAGCACTTCTGAGGAGTAGACAGGTACTGTGGAGAGTGAGTACCAGCACTTCTGAGGAGTAGACAGGTACTGTGGAGAGGGGGTACCAGCACTTCTGAGGAGTAGACAGGTACTGTGGGGAGTGAGTATCAGCACTTCTGAGGAGTAGACAGGTACTGTGGGGAGTGAGTAACAGCACTTCTGAGGAGTAGACAGGTACTGTGGAGAGGGAGTAACAGCACTTCTGAGGAGTAGACAGGTACTGTGGAGAGTGAGTACCAGCACTTCTGAGGAGTAGACAGGTACTGTGGAGAGGGGGTACCAGCACTTCTGAGGAGTAGACAGGTACTGTGGGGAGTGAGTACCAGCACTTCTGAGGAGTAGACAGGTACTGTGGACAGTGAGCACCAGCACTTCTGAGGAGTAGACAGGTACTGTGGAGATTGAGTACCAGCACTTCTGAGGAGTAGACAGGTACTGTGGGGAGTGAGTATCAGCACTTCTGAGGAGTAGACAGGTACTGTGGAGAGTGAGTACCAGCACTTCTGAGGAGTAGACAGGTACTGTGGAGAGGGGGTACCAGCACTTCTGAGGAGTAGACAGGTACTGTGGGGAGTGAGTATCAGCACTTCTGAGGAGTAGACAGGTACTGTGGGGAGTGAGTAACAGCACTTCTGAGGAGTAGACAGGTACTGTGGAGAGGGAGTAACAGCACTTCTGAGGAGTAGACAGGTACTGTGGAGAGTGAGTACCAGCACTTCTGAGGAGTAGACAGGTACTGTGGAGAGGGGGTACCAGCACTTCTGAGGAGTAGACAGGTACTGTGGGGAGTGAGTATCAGCACTTCTGAGGAGTAGACAGGTACTGTGGGGAGTGAGTACCAGCACTTCTGAGGAGTAGACAGGTACTGTGGAGAGGGAGTACCAGCACTTCTGAGGAGTAGACAGGTACTGTGGAGAGGGAGTACCAGCACTTCTGAGGAGTAGACAGGTACTGTGGAGAGTGAGTACCAGCACTTCTGAGGAGTAGACAGGTACTGTGGGGAGGGAGTATCAGCACTTCTGAGGAGTAGACAGGTACTGTGGAGAGTGAGTACCAGCACTTCTGAGGAGTAGACAGGTACTGTGGAGAGGGAGTACCAGCACTTCTGAGGAGTAGACAGGTACTGTGGAGAGTGAGTACCAGCACTTCTGAGGAGTAGACAGGTACTGTGGAGAGGGGGTACCAGCACTTCTGAGGAGTAGACAGGTACTGTGGGGAGTGAGTATCAGCACTTCTGAGGAGTAGACAGGTACTGTGGAGAGGGAGTACCAGCACTTCTGAGGAGTAGACAGGTACTGTGGAGAGGGAGTACCAGCACTTCTGAGGAGTAGACAGGTACTGTGGAGAGGGAGTACCAGCACTTCTGAGGAGTAGACAGGTACTGTGGAGAGGGAGTACCAGCACTTCTGAGGAGTAGACATGTACTGTGGAGAGTGAGTATCAGCACTTCTGAGGAGTAGACAGGTACTGTGGAGAGGGGGTACCAGCACTTCTGAGGAGTAGACAGGTACTGTGGGGAGTGAGTATCAGCACTTCTGAGGAGTAGACCGGTACTGTGGAGAGGGAGTAACAGCACTTCTGAGGAGTAGACAGGTACTGTGGAGAGGGAGTACCAGCACTTCTGAGGAGTAGACAGGTACTGTGGAGAGGGAGTAACAGCACTTCGAAGGAGTAGACAGGTACTGTGGGGAGTGAGGATCAGCACTTCTGAGGAGTAGACAGGTACTGTGGAGAGTGAGTACCAGCACTTCTGAGGAGTAGACAGGTACTGTGGAGAGTGAGTACCAGCACTTCTCAGGAGTAGACAGGTACTGTGGAGAGTGAGGATCAGCACTTCTGAGGAGTAGACAGGTACTGTGGAGAGGGGGTACCAGCACTTCTGAGGAGTAGACAGCTACTGTGGAGAGTGAGTACCAGCACTTCTCAGGAGTAGACAGGTACTGTGGAGAGGGAGTACCAGCACTTCTCAGGAGTAGACAGGTACTGTGGAAAGGGAGTATCAGCACTTCTCAGGAGTACTGTGGAGAGAGAGTACCAGCACTTCTCAGGAGTAGACAGGTACTGTGGAGAGTGAGTACCAGCACTTCTGAGGAATAGACAAGTACTGTGGAGAGTGAGTATCAGCACTTCTCAGGAGTAGACAGGAACTGTGGAGAGTGAGTACCAGCACTTCTGAGGTGTAGACAGGTACTGTGGAGAGGGAGTAACAGCACTTCTGAGGAGTAGACAGGTACTGTGGAGAGGGAGTACTAGCACTTCTTAGGAATAGACAGGTACTGTGGAGATTGAGTACCAGCACTTCTGAGGAGCAGGCAGGTACTGTGGAGAGTGAGTATCAGCACTTCTCAGGAGTAGACAGGTACTGTGGAGAGTGAGTACCAGCACTTCTCAGGAGTAGACAGGTACTGTGGAGAGGGAGTATCAGCACTTCTGAGGAGCAGGTAGGTACTGTGGAGAGTGAGTATCAGCACTTCTCAGGAGTAGACAGGTACTGTGCAGAGGGAGTACCAGCACTTCTCAGGAATAGGCAGGTACTGTGGAGAGTGAGTACCAGCACTTCTCAGGAGTAGACAGGTACTGTGGAGGGTGAGTATCAGCACTTCTGAGGAGCAGGCAGATACTGTGGAGAGTGAGTATCAGCACTTCTGAGGAGCAGGCAGGTACTGTGGAGAGTGAGTATCAGCACTTCTCAGGAGCAGACGGGTACTGTGGAGAGTGAGTACCAGCACTTCTGAGGAGCAGGCAGGTACTGTGGAGAGTGAGCATCAGCACTTCTCAGGAGCAGACAGGTACTGTGGGGAGTGAGTACCAGCACTTCTCAGGAGTAGACAGGTACTGTGGAGAGTGAGTAGCAGCACTTCTGAGGAGCAGGTAGGTACTGTGGAGAGGGAGTATCAGCACTTCTCAGGAGTAGACAGGTACTGTGGAGAGTGAGTATCAGCACTTCTCAGGAGTAGACAGGTACTGTGGAGAGGGAGTACCAGCACTTCTCAGGAGTAGACAGGTACTGTGGAAAGGGAGTATCAGCACTTCTCAGGAGTACTGTGGAGAGTGAGTACCAGCACTTCTCAGGAGTAGACAGGTACTGTGGAGAGGGAGTACCAGCACTTGAGGAGTAGACAGGTACTGTGGAGAGTGAGTATCAGCACTTCTCAGGAGCAGACAGGTACTGTGGAGAGTGAGTACCAGCACTTCTGAGGAGCAGGCAGGTACTGTGGAGAGTGAGCATCTTCTCAGGAGCAGACAGGTACTGTGGAGAGGGAGTACCAGCACTTCTCAGGAGTAGACAGGTACTGTGGAGAGTGAGTATCAGCACTTCTGAGGAGCAGGCAGGTACTGTGGAGAGTGAGTATCAGCACTTCTCAGGAGCAGACAGGTACTGTGGAGAGTGAGTACCAGCACTTCTAAGGAGCAGGCAGGTACTGTGGAGAGTGAGCATCTTCTCAGGAGCAGACAGGTACTGTGGAGAGGGGGTACCAGCACTTCTCAGAAGTAGACAGGTACTGTGGAGAGTGAGTACCAGCACTTCTGAGGAGTAGACAGGTACTGTGGAGAGGGAGTACCAGCACTTCTCAGGAGTATACAGGTATTGTGGAGAGTGAGTACCAGCACTTCTGAGGAGTAGACATGTACTGTGGAGATGGAGTACCAGCACTTCTCGGGAGTATACAGGTACTGTGGAGAGTGAGTACCAGCATTTCTGAGCAGACAGGTACTGTGGAGAGGGAGTACCAGCACTTCTCAGGAGTAGACAGGTACTATGGAGAGTGAGTATCAGCACTTCTCAGGAGTAGACAGGTACTGTGGAGAGGGAGTACCAGCACTTCTCAGGAGTAGACAGGTACTGTGGAAAGGGAGTATCAGCACTTCTCAGGAGTACTGTGGAGAGTGAGTACCAGCACTTCTCAGGAGTAGACAGGTACTGTGGAGAGTGAGTACCAGCACTTCTCAGGAGTAGACAGGTACTGTGGAGAGGGAGTATCAGCACTTCTGAGGAGCAGGTAGGTACTGTGGAGAGTGAGTATCAGCACTTCTCAGGAGTAGACAGGTACTGTGCAGAGGGAGTACCAGCACTTCTCAGGAATAGGCAGGTACTGTGGAGAGTGAGTACCAGCACTTCTCAGGAGTAGACAGGTACTGTGGAGGGTGAGTATCAGCACTTCTGAGGAGCAGGCAGATACTGTGGAGAGTGAGTATCAGCACTTCTGAGGAGCAGGCAGGTACTGTGGAGAGTGAGTATCAGCACTTCTCAGGAGCAGACGGGTACTGTGGAGAGTGAGTACCAGCACTTCTGAGGAGCAGGCAGGTACTGTGGAGAGTGAGCATCAGCACTTCTCAGGAGCAGACAGGTACTGTGGGGAGTGAGTACCAGCACTTCTCAGGAGTAGACAGGTACTGTGGAGAGTGAGTAGCAGCACTTCTGAGGAGCAGGTAGGTACTGTGGAGAGGGAGTATCAGCACTTCTCAGGAGTAGACAGGTACTGTGGAGAGTGAGTATCAGCACTTCTCAGGAGTAGACAGGTACTGTGGAGAGGGAGTACCAGCACTTCTCAGGAGTAGACAGGTACTGTGGAAAGGGAGTATCAGCACTTCTCAGGAGTACTGTGGAGAGTGAGTACCAGCACTTCTCAGGAGTAGACAGGTACTGTGGAGAGGGAGTACCAGCACTTGAGGAGTAGACAGGTACTGTGGAGAGTGAGTATCAGCACTTCTCAGGAGCAGACAGGTACTGTGGAGAGTGAGTACCAGCACTTCTGAGGAGCAGGCAGGTACTGTGGAGAGTGAGCATCTTCTCAGGAGCAGACAGGTACTGTGGAGAGGGAGTACCAGCACTTCTCAGGAGTAGACAGGTACTGTGGAGAGTGAGTATCAGCACTTCTGAGGAGCAGGCAGGTACTGTGGAGAGTGAGTATCAGCACTTCTCAGGAGCAGACAGGTACTGTGGAGAGTGAGTACCAGCACTTCTAAGGAGCAGGCAGGTACTGTGGAGAGTGAGCATCTTCTCAGGAGCAGACAGGTACTGTGGAGAGGGGGTACCAGCACTTCTCAGAAGTAGACAGGTACTGTGGAGAGTGAGTACCAGCACTTCTGAGGAGTAGACAGGTACTGTGGAGAGGGAGTACCAGCACTTCTCAGGAGTATACAGGTATTGTGGAGAGTGAGTACCAGCACTTCTGAGGAGTAGACATGTACTGTGGAGATGGAGTACCAGCACTTCTCGGGAGTATACAGGTACTGTGGAGAGTGAGTACCAGCATTTCTGAGCAGACAGGTACTGTGGAGAGGGAGTACCAGCACTTCTCAGGAGTAGACAGGTACTATGGAGAGTGAGTATCAGCACTTCTCAGGAGTAGACAGGTACTGTGGAGAGGGAGTACCAGCACTTCTCAGGAGTAGACAGGTACTGTGGAAAGGGAGTATCAGCACTTCTCAGGAGTACTGTGGAGAGTGAGTACCAGCACTTCTCAGGAGTAGACAGGTACTGTGGAGAGTGAGTACCAGCACTTCTGAGGTATAGACAAGTACTGTGGAGAGTGAGTATCAGCACTTCTCAGGAGTAGACAGCTACTGTGGAGAGTGAGTACCAGCACTTCTCAGGAGTAGACAGGTACTGTGGAGAGGGAGTACCAGCACTTCTCAGGAGTAGACAGGTACTGTGGAAAGGGAGTATCAGCACTTCTCAGGAGTACTGTGGAGAGAGAGTACCAGCACTTCTCAGGAGTAGACAGGTACTGTGGAGAGTGAGTACCAGCACTTCTGAGGAATAGACAAGTACTGTGGAGAGTGAGTATCAGCACTTCTCAGGAGTAGACAGCTACTGGGGAGAGTGAGTACCAGCACTTCTCATGAGTAGACAGGTACTGTGGAGAGGGAGTACCAGAACTTCTCAGGCGCAGACAGATACTGTGGAGAGTATCAGCACTTCTCAGGAGTAGATAGATACTGTGGAGAGTGAGTACCAGCACTTCTCAGGAGTAGACAGGTACTGTGGAGAGTGAGGATCAGCACTTCTCAGGAGTAGACAGGTACTGTGGAGAGTGAGTACCAGCACTTCTCAGGAGTAGACAGGTACTGTGGAGAGTGAGTATCAGCACTTCTCAGGAGTAGACAGGCACTGTGGAGAGTGAGTACCAGCACTTCTGAGGAGTAGACAGGTACTGTGGAGAGTGAGCACCAGCACTTCTGAGGAGTAGACAGGTACTGTGGAGAGTGAGTACCAGCACTTCTGAGGAGTAGACAGGTACTGTGGGGAGTGAGTATCAGCACTTCTGAGGAGTAGACAGGTACTGTGGAGAGTGAGTACCAGCACTTCTGAGGAGTAGACAGGTACTGTGGAGAGGGGGTACCAGCACTTCTGAGGAGTAGACAGGTACTGTGGGGAGTGAGTATCAGCACTTCTGAGGAGTAGACAGGTACTGTGGGGAGTGAGTAACAGCACTTCTGAGGAGTAGACAGGTACTGTGGAGAGGGAGTAACAGCACTTCTGAGGAGTAGACAGGTACTGTGGAGAGTGAGTACCAGCACTTCTGAGGAGTAGACAGGTACTGTGGAGAGGGGGTACCAGCACTTCTGAGGAGTAGACAGGTACTGTGGGGAGTGAGTATCAGCACTTCTGAGGAGTAGACAGGTACTGTGGGGAGTGAGTACCAGCACTTCTGAGGAGCAGACAGGTACTGTGGAGAGGGAGTACCAGCACTTCTGAGGAGTAGACAGGTACTGTGGAGAGGGAGTACCAGCACTTCTGAGGAGTAGACAGGTACTGTGGAGAGTGAGTACCAGCACTTCTGAGGAGTAGACAGGTACTGTGGGGAGGGAGTATCAGCACTTCTGAGGAGTAGACAGGTACTGTGGAGAGTGAGTACCAGCACTTCTGAGGAGTAGACAGGTACTGTGGAGAGGGAGTACCAGCACTTCTGAGAAGTAGACAGGTACTGTGGAGAGTGAGTACCAGCACTTCTGAGGAGTAGACAGGTACTGTGGAGAGGGGGTACCAGCACTTCTGAGGAGTAGACAGGTACTGTGGGGAGTGAGTATCAGCACTTCTGAGGAGTAGACAGGTACTGTGGAGAGGGAGTAACAGCACTTCTGAGGAGTAGACAGGTACTGTGGAGAGGGAGTACCAGCACTTCTGAGGAGTAGACAGGTACTGTGGAGAGGGAGTACCAGCACTTCTGAGGAGTAGACAGGTACTGTGGAGAGTGAGTACCAGCACTTCTGAGGAGTAGACAGGTACTGTGGAGAGAGAGTACCAGCACTTCTGAGGAGTAGACATGTACTGTGGAGAGTGAGTATCAGCACTTCTGAGGAGTAGACAGGTACTGTGGAGAGGGGGTACCAGCACTTCTGAGGAGTAGACAGGTACTGTGGGGAGTGAGTATCAGCACTTCTGAGGAGTAGACAGGTACTGTGGAGAGGGAGTAACAGCACTTCTGAGGAGTAGACAGGTACTGTGGAGAGGGAGTACCAGCACTTCTGAGGAGTAGACAGGTACTGTGGAGAGGGAGTAACAGCACTTCGAAGGAGTAGACAGGTACTGTGGGGAGTGAGGATCAGCACTTCTGAGGAGTAGACAGGTACTGTGGAGAGTGAGTACCAGCACTTCTGAGGAGTAGACAGGTACTGTGGAGAGTGAGTACCAGCACTTCTCAGGAGTAGACAGGTACTGTGGAGAGTGAGGATCAGCACTTCTGAGGAGTAGACAGGTACTGTGGAGAGGGGGTACCAGCACTTCTGAGGAGTAGACAGCTACTGTGGAGAGTGAGTACCAGCACTTCTCAGGAGTAGACAGGTACTGTGGAGAGGGAGTACCAGCACTTCTCAGGAGTAGACAGGTACTGTGGAAAGGGAGTATCAGCACTTCTCAGGAGTACTGTGGAGAGAGAGTACCAGCACTTCTCAGGAGTAGACAGGTACTGTGGAGAGTGAGTACCAGCACTTCTGAGGAATAGACAAGTACTGTGGAGAGTGAGTATCAGCACTTCTCAGGAGTAGACAGCTACTGTGGAGAGTGAGTACCAGCACTTCTCATGAGTAGACAGGTACTGTGGAGAGGGAGTACCAGAACTTCTCAGGCGCAGACAGATACTGTGGAGAGTATCAGCACTTCTCAGGAGTAGATAGATACTGTGGAGAGTGAGTACCAGCACTTCTCAGGAGTAGACAGGTACTGTGGAGAGTGAGGATCAGCACTTCTCAGGAGTAGACAGGTACTGTGGAGAGTGAGTACCAGCACTTCTCAGGAGTAGACAGGTACTGTGGAGAGTGAGTATCAGCACTTCTCAGGAGTAGACAGGTACTGTGGAGAGTGAGTACCAGCACTTCTGAGGAGTAGACAGGTACTGTGGAGAGTGAGCACCAGCACTTCTGAGGAGTAGACAGGTACTGTGGAGAGTGAGTACCAGCACTTCTGAGGAGTAGACAGGTACTGTGGGGAGTGAGTATCAGCACTTCTGAGGAGTAGACAGGTACTGTGGAGAGTGAGTACCAGCACTTCTGAGGAGTAGACAGGTACTGTGGAGAGGGGGTACCAGCACTTCTGAGGAGTAGACAGGTACTGTGGGGAGTGAGTATCAGCACTTCTGAGGAGTAGACAGGTACTGTGGGGAGTGAGTAACAGCACTTCTGAGGAGTAGACAGGTACTGTGGAGAGGGAGTAACAGCACTTCTGAGGAGTAGACAGGTACTGTGGAGAGTGAGTACCAGCACTTCTGAGGAGTAGACAGGTACTGTGGAGAGGGGGTACCAGCACTTCTGAGGAGTAGACAGGTACTGTGGGGAGTGAGTATCAGCACTTCTGAGGAGTAGACAGGTACTGTGGGGAGTGAGTACCAGCACTTCTGAGGAGTAGACAGGTACTGTGGAGAGGGAGTACCAGCACTTCTGAGGAGTAGACAGGTACTGTGGAGAGGGAGTACCAGCACTTCTGAGGAGTAGACAGGTACTGTGGAGAGTGAGTACCAGCACTTCTGAGGAGTAGACAGGTACTGTGGGGAGGGAGTATCAGCACTTCTGAGGAGTAGACAGGTACTGTGGAGAGTGAGTACCAGCACTTCTGAGGAGTAGACAGGTACTGTGGAGAGGGAGTACCAGCACTTCTGAGGAGTAGACAGGTACTGTGGGGAGTGAGTACCAGCACTTCTGAGGAGTAGACAGGTACTGTGGAGAGGGGGTACCAGCACTTCTGAGGAGTAGACAGGTACTGTGGAGAGGGAGTATCAGCACTTCTGAGGAGTAGACAGGTACTGTGGAGAGGGAGTACCAGCACTTCTGAGGAGTAGACAGGTACTGTGGAGAGTGAGTACCAGCACTTCTGAGGAGTAGACAGGTACTGTGGAGAGGGAGTACCAGCACTTCTGAGGAGTAGACATGTACTGTGGAGAGTGAGTATCAGCACTTCTGAGGAGTAGACAGGTACTGTGGAGAGGGGGTACCAGCACTTCTGAGGAGTAGACAGGTACTGTGGGGAGTGAGTATCAGCACTTCTGAGGAGTAGACAGGTACTGTGGAGAGGGAGGATCAGCACTTCTGAGGAGTAGACAGGTACTGTGGAGAGGGAGTACCAGCACTTCTGAGGAGTAGACAGGTACTGTGGAGAGGGAGTAACAGCACTTCGAAGGAGTAGACAGGTACTGTGGGGAGTGAGGATCAGCACTTCTGAGGAGTAGACAGGTACTGTGGAGAGTGAGTACCAGCACTTCTGAGGAGTAGACAGGTACTGTGGAGAGTGAGTACCAGCACTTCTCAGGAGTAGACAGGTACTGTGGAGAGTGAGGATCAGCACTTCTGAGGAGTAGACAGGTACTGTGGAGAGGGGGTACCAGCACTTCTGAGGAGTAGACAGGTACTGTGGGGAGTGAGTACCAGCACTTCTGAGGAGTAGACAGGTACTGTGGGGAGTGAGTACCAGCACTTCTGAGGAGTAGAGAGGTACTGTGGAGAGGGAGTAACAGCACTTCTGAGGAGTAGACAGGTACTGTGGAGAGTGAGTACCAGCACTTCTGAGGAGTAGACAGGTACTGTGGAGAGGGAGTAACAGCACTTCTGAGGAGTAGACAGGTACTGTGGGGAGTGAGGATCAGCACTTCTGAGGAGTAGACAGGTACTGTGGAGAGTGAGTACCAGCACTTCTGAGGAGTAGACAGGTACTGTGGAGAGTGAGTACCAGCACTTCTCAGGAGTAGACAGGTACTGTGGAGAGTGAGGATCAGCACTTCTGAGGAGTAGACAGGTACTGTGGAGAGTGAGTACCAGCACTTCTGAGGAGTAGACAGGTACTGTGGAGAGTGAGTACCAGCACTTCTCAGGAGTAGACAGGTACTGTGGAGAGGGAGTATCAGCACTTCTGAGGAGTAGACAGGTACTGTGGAGAGGGAGTACCAGCACTTCTGAGGAGTAGACAGGTACTGTGGAGAGGGAGTACCAGCACTTCTGAGGAGTAGACAGGTACTGTGGAGAGGGAGTACCAGCACTTCTGAGGAGCAGACAGGTACTGTGGAGAGGGGGTACCAGCACTTCTGAGGAGCAGACAGGTACTGTGGAGAGGGAGTACCAGCACTTCTGAGGAGCAGACAGGTACTGTGGGGAGTGAGTACCAGCACTTCTGAGGAGTAGACAGGTACTGTGGGGAGTGAGTATCAGCACTTCTGAGGAGTAGACAGGTACTGTGGGGAGTGAGTATCAGCACTTCTGAGGAGTAGACAGGTACTGTGGAGAGGGAGTAACAGCACTTCTGAGGAGTAGACAGGTACTGTGGAGAGGGAGTAACAGCACTTCTGAGGAGTAGACAGGTACTGTGGGGAGTGAGTATCAGCACTTCTGAGGAGTAGACAGGTACTGTGGGGAGTGAGTACCAGCACTTCTGAGGAGTAGACAGGTACTGTGGAGAGGGAGTAACAGCACTTCTGAGGAGTAGACAGGTACTGTGGAGAGGGAGTAACAGCACTTCTGAGGAGTAGACAGGTACTGTGGGGAGTGAGTATCAGCACTTCTGAGGAGTAGACAGGTACTGTGGAGAGGGAGTAACAGCACTTCTGAGGAGTAGACAGGTACTGTGGAGAGTGAGTACCAGCACTTCTCAGGAGTAGACAGGTACTGTGGAGAGTGAGGATCAGCACTTCTGAGGAGTAGACAGGTACTGTGGAGAGTGAGTACCAGCACTTCTGAGGAGTAGACAGGTACTGTGGAGAGTGAGTACCAGCACTTCTCAGGAGTAGACAGGTACTGTGGAGAGTGAGTATCAGCACTTCTGAGGAGTAGACAGGTACTGTGGAGAGTGAGTACCAGCACTTCTGAGGAGTAGACAGGTACTGTGGAGAGGGAGTACCAGCACTTCTGAGGAGTAGACAGGTACTGTGGAGAGGGAGTACCAGCACTTCTGAGGAGCAGACAGGTACTGTGGAGAGGGGGTACCAGCACTTCTGAGGAGTAGACAGGTACTGTGGAGAGGGAGTACCAGCACTTCTGAGGAGTAGACAGGTACTGTGGGGAGTGAGTACCAGCACTTCTGAGGAGTAGACAGGTACTGTGGGGAGTGAGTACCAGCACTTCTCAGGAGTAGACAGGTACTGTGGAGAGGGAGTACCAGCACTTCTCAGGAGTAGACAGGTACTGTGGAAAGGGAGTATCAGCACTTCTCAGGAGTACTGTGGAGAGAGAGTACCAGCACTTCTCAGGAGTAGACAGGTACTGTGGAGAGTGAGTACCAGCACTTCTGAGGAATAGACAAGTACTGTGGAGAGTGAGTATCAGCACTTCTCAGGAGTAGACAGGAACTGTGGAGAGTGAGTACCAGCACTTCTGAGGTGTAGACAGGTACTGTGGAGAGGGAGTAACAGCACTTCTGAGGAGTAGACAGGTACTGTGGAGAGGGAGTACTAGCACTTCTTAGGAATAGACAGGTACTGTGGAGATTGAGTACCAGCACTTCTGAGGAGCAGGCAGGTACTGTGGAGAGTGAGTATCAGCACTTCTCAGGAGTAGACAGGTACTGTGGAGAGTGAGTACCAGCACTTCTCAGGAGTAGACAGGTACTGTGGAGAGGGAGTATCAGCACTTCTGAGGAGCAGGTAGGTACTGTGGAGAGTGAGTATCAGCACTTCTCAGGAGTAGACAGGTACTGTGCAGAGGGAGTACCAGCACTTCTCAGGAATAGGCAGGTACTGTGGAGAGTGAGTACCAGCACTTCTCAGGAGTAGACAGGTACTGTGGAGGGTGAGTATCAGCACTTCTGAGGAGCAGGCAGATACTGTGGAGAGTGAGTATCAGCACTTCTGAGGAGCAGGCAGGTACTGTGGAGAGTGAGTATCAGCACTTCTCAGGAGCAGACGGGTACTGTGGAGAGTGAGTACCAGCACTTCTGAGGAGCAGGCAGGTACTGTGGAGAGTGAGCATCAGCACTTCTCAGGAGCAGACAGGTACTGTGGGGAGTGAGTACCAGCACTTCTCAGGAGTAGACAGGTACTGTGGAGAGTGAGTAGCAGCACTTCTGAGGAGCAGGTAGGTACTGTGGAGAGGGAGTATCAGCACTTCTCAGGAGTAGACAGGTACTGTGGAGAGTGAGTATCAGCACTTCTCAGGAGTAGACAGGTACTGTGGAGAGGGAGTACCAGCACTTCTCAGGAGTAGACAGGTACTGTGGAAAGGGAGTATCAGCACTTCTCAGGAGTACTGTGGAGAGTGAGTACCAGCACTTCTCAGGAGTAGACAGGTACTGTGGAGAGGGAGTACCAGCACTTGAGGAGTAGACAGGTACTGTGGAGAGTGAGTATCAGCACTTCTCAGGAGCAGACAGGTACTGTGGAGAGTGAGTACCAGCACTTCTGAGGAGCAGGCAGGTACTGTGGAGAGTGAGCATCTTCTCAGGAGCAGACAGGTACTGTGGAGAGGGAGTACCAGCACTTCTCAGGAGTAGACAGGTACTGTGGAGAGTGAGTATCAGCACTTCTCAGGAGCAGACAGGTACTGTGGAGAGTGAGTACCAGCACTTCTAAGGAGCAGGCAGGTACTGTGGAGAGTGAGCATCTTCTCAGGAGCAGACAGGTACTGTGGAGAGGGGGTACCAGCACTTCTCAGAAGTAGACAGGTACTGTGGAGAGTGAGTACCAGCACTTCTGAGGAGTAGACAGGTACTGTGGAGAGGGAGTACCAGCACTTCTCAGGAGTATACAGGTATTGTGGAGAGTGAGTACCAGCACTTCTGAGGAGTAGACATGTACTGTGGAGATGGAGTACCAGCACTTCTCGGGAGTATACAGGTACTGTGGAGAGTGAGTACCAGCATTTCTGAGCAGACAGGTACTGTGGAGAGGGAGTACCAGCACTTCTCAGGAGTAGACAGGTACTATGGAGAGTGAGTATCAGCACTTCTCAGGAGTAGACAGGTACTGTGAGAGGGGAGTACCAGCACTTCTCAGGAGTAGACAGGTACTGTGGAAAGGGAGTATCAGCACTTCTCAGGAGTACTGTGGAGAGTGAGTACCAGCACATCTCAGGAGTAGACAGGTACTGTGGAGAGTGAGTACCAGCACTTCTGAGGTATAGGACAAGTACTGTGGAGAGTGAGTATCAGCACTTCTCAGGAGTAGACAGCTACTGTGGAGAGTGAGTACCAGCACTTCTCAGGAGTAGACAGGTACTGTGGAGAGGGAGTACCAGCACTTCTCAGGAGTAGACAGGTACTGTGGAAAGGGAGTATCAGCACTTCTCAGGAGTACTGTGGAGAGAGAGTACCAGCACTTCTCAGGAGTAGACAGGTACTGTGGAGAGTGAGTACCAGCACTTCTTAGGAATAGACAAGTACTGTGGAGAGTGAGTATCAGCACTTCTCAGGAGTAGACAGCTACTGGGGAGAGTGAGTACCAGCACTTCTCATGAGTAGACAGGTACTGTGGAGAGGGGAGTACCAGAACTTCTCAGGCGCAGACAGATACTGTGGAGAGTATCAGCACTTCTCAGGAGTAGATAGATACTGTGGAGAGTGAGTACCAGCACTTCTCAGGAGTAGACAGGTACTGTGGAGAGTGAGGATCAGCACTTCTCAGGAGTAGACAGGTACTGTGGAGAGTGAGTACCAGCACTTCTCAGGAGTAGACAGGTACTGTGGAGAGTGAGTATCAGCACTTCTCAGGAGTAGACAGGCACTGTGGAGAGTGAGTACCAGCACTTCTGAGGAGTAGACAGGTACTGTGGAGAGTGAGCACCAGCACTTCTGAGGAGTAGACAGGTACTGTGGAGAGTGAGTACCAGCACTTCTGAGGAGTAGACAGGTACTGTGGGGAGTGAGTATCAGCACTTCTGAGGAGTAGACAGGTACTGTGGAGAGTGAGTACCAGCACTTCTGAGGAGTAGACAGGTACTGTGGAGAGGGGGTACCAGCACTTCTGAGGAGTAGACAGGTACTGTGGGGAGTGAGTATCAGCACTTCTGAGGAGTAGACAGGTACTGTGGGGAGTGAGTAACAGCACTTCTGAGGAGTAGACAGGTACTGTGGAGAGGGAGTAACAGCACTTCTGAGGAGTAGACAGGTACTGTGGAGAGTGAGTACCAGCACTTCTGAGGAGTAGACAGGTACTGTGGAGAGGGGGTACCAGCACTTCTGAGGAGTAGACAGGTACTGTGGGGAGTGAGTATCAGCACTTCTGAGGAGTAGACAGGTACTGTGGGGAGTGAGTACCAGCACTTCTGAGGAGCAGACAGGTACTGTGGAGAGGGTGGAGTACCAGCACTTCTGAGGAGTAGACAGGTACTGTGGAGAGGGAGTACCAGCACTTCTGAGGAGTAGACAGGTACTGTGGAGAGTGAGTACCAGCACTTCTGAGGAGTAGACAGGTACTGTGGGGAGGGAGTATCAGCACTTCTGAGGAGTAGACAGGTACTGTGGAGAGTGAGTACCAGCACTTCTGAGGAGTAGACAGGTACTGTGGAGAGGGAGTACCAGCACTTCTGAGAAGTAGACAGGTACTGTGGAGAGTGAGTACCAGCACTTCTGAGGAGTAGACAGGTACTGTGGAGAGGGGGTACCAGCACTTCTGAGGAGTAGACAGGTACTGTGGGGAGTGAGTATCAGCACTTCTGAGGAGTAGACAGGTACTGTGGAGAGGGAGTAACAGCACTTCTGAGGAGTAGACAGGTACTGTGGAGAGGGAGTACCAGCACTTCTGAGGAGTAGACAGGTACTGTGGAGAGGGAGTACCAGCACTTCTGAGGAGTAGACAGGTACTGTGGAGAGTGAGTACCAGCACTTCTGAGGAGTAGACAGGTACTGTGGAGAGAGAGTACCAGCACTTCTGAGGAGTAGACATGTACTGTGGAGAGTGAGTATCAGCACTTCTGAGGAGTAGACAGGTACTGTGGAGAGGGGGGTACCAGCACTTCTGAGGAGTAGACAGGTACTGTGGGGAGTGAGTATCAGCACTTCTGAGGAGTAGACAGGTACTGTGGAGAGGGAGTAACAGCACTTCTGAGGAGTAGACAGGTACTGTGGAGAGGGAGTACCAGCACTTCTGAGGAGTAGACAGGTACTGTGGAGAGGGAGTAACAGCACTTCGAAGGAGTAGACAGGTACTGTGGGGAGTGAGGATCAGCACTTCTGAGGAGTAGACAGGTACTGTGGAGAGTGAGTACCAGCACTTCTGAGGAGTAGACAGGTACTGTGGAGAGTGAGTACCAGCACTTCTCAGGAGTAGACAGGTACTGTGGAGAGTGAGGATCAGCACTTCTGAGGAGTAGACAGGTACTGTGGAGAGGGGGTACCAGCACTTCTGAGGAGTAGACAGCTACTGTGGAGAGTGAGTACCAGCACTTCTCAGGAGTAGACAGGTACTGTGGAGAGGGAGTACCAGCACTTCTCAGGAGTAGACAGGTACTGTGGAAAGGGAGTATCAGCACTTCTCAGGAGTACTGTGGAGAGAGAGTACCAGCACTTCTCAGGAGTAGACAGGTACTGTGGAGAGTGAGTACCAGCACTTCTGAGGAATAGACAAGTACTGTGGAGAGTGAGTATCAGCACTTCTCAGGAGTAGACAGCTACTGTGGAGAGTGAGTACCAGCACTTCTCATGAGTAGACAGGTACTGTGGAGAGGGAGTACCAGAACTTCTCAGGCGCAGACAGATACTGTGGAGAGTATCAGCACTTCTCAGGAGTAGATAGATACTGTGGAGAGTGAGTACCAGCACTTCTCAGGAGTAGACAGGTACTGTGGAGAGTGAGGATCAGCACTTCTCAGGAGTAGACAGGTACTGTGGAGAGTGAGTACCAGCACTTCTCAGGAGTAGACAGGTACTGTGGAGAGTGAGTATCAGCACTTCTCAGGAGTAGACAGGTACTGTGGAGAGTGAGTACCAGCACTTCTGAGGAGTAGACAGGTACTGTGGAGAGTGAGCACCAGCACTTCTGAGGAGTAGACAGGTACTGTGGAGAGTGAGTACCAGCACTTCTGAGGAGTAGACAGGTACTGTGGGGAGTGAGTATCAGCACTTCTGAGGAGTAGACAGGTACTGTGGAGAGTGAGTACCAGCACTTCTGAGGAGTAGACAGGTACTGTGGAGAGGGGGTACCAGCACTTCTGAGGAGTAGACAGGTACTGTGGGGAGTGAGTATCAGCACTTCTGAGGAGTAGACAGGTACTGTGGGGAGTGAGTAACAGCACTTCTGAGGAGTAGACAGGTACTGTGGAGAGGGAGTAACAGCACTTCTGAGGAGTAGACAGGTACTGTGGAGAGTGAGTACCAGCACTTCTGAGGAGTAGACAGGTACTGTGGAGAGGGGGTACCAGCACTTCTGAGGAGTAGACAGGTACTGTGGGGAGTGAGTATCAGCACTTCTGAGGAGTAGACAGGTACTGTGGGGAGTGAGTACCAGCACTTCTGAGGAGTAGACAGGTACTGTGGAGAGGGAGTACCAGCACTTCTGAGGAGTAGACAGGTACTGTGGAGAGGGAGTACCAGCACTTCTGAGGAGTAGACAGGTACTGTGGAGAGTGAGTACCAGCACTTCTGAGGAGTAGACAGGTACTGTGGGGAGGGAGTATCAGCACTTCTGAGGAGTAGACAGGTACTGTGGAGAGTGAGTACCAGCACTTCTGAGGAGTAGACAGGTACTGTGGAGAGGGAGTACCAGCACTTCTGAGGAGTAGACAGGTACTGTGGGGAGTGAGTACCAGCACTTCTGAGGAGTAGACAGGTACTGTGGAGAGGGGGTACCAGCACTTCTGAGGAGTAGACAGGTACTGTGGAGAGGGAGTATCAGCACTTCTGAGGAGTAGACAGGTACTGTGGAGAGGGAGTACCAGCACTTCTGAGGAGTAGACAGGTACTGTGGAGAGTGAGTACCAGCACTTCTGAGGAGTAGACAGGTACTGTGGAGAGGGAGTACCAGCACTTCTGAGGAGTAGACATGTACTGTGGAGAGTGAGTATCAGCACTTCTGAGGAGTAGACAGGTACTGTGGAGAGGGGGTACCAGCACTTCTGAGGAGTAGACAGGTACTGTGGGGAGTGAGTATCAGCACTTCTGAGGAGTAGACAGGTACTGTGGAGAGGGAGGATCAGCACTTCTGAGGAGTAGACAGGTACTGTGGAGAGGGAGTACCAGCACTTCTGAGGAGTAGACAGGTACTGTGGAGAGGGAGTAACAGCACTTCGAAGGAGTAGACAGGTACTGTGGGGAGTGAGGATCAGCACTTCTGAGGAGTAGACAGGTACTGTGGAGAGTGAGTACCAGCACTTCTGAGGAGTAGACAGGTACTGTGGAGAGTGAGTACCAGCACTTCTCAGGAGTAGACAGGTACTGTGGAGAGTGAGGATCAGCACTTCTGAGGAGTAGACAGGTACTGTGGAGAGGGGGTACCAGCACTTCTGAGGAGTAGACAGGTACTGTGGGGAGTGAGTACCAGCACTTCTGAGGAGTAGACAGGTACTGTGGGGAGTGAGTACCAGCACTTCTGAGGAGTAGAGAGGTACTGTGGAGAGGGAGTAACAGCACTTCTGAGGAGTAGACAGGTACTGTGGAGAGTGAGTACCAGCACTTCTGAGGAGTAGACAGGTACTGTGGAGAGGGAGTAACAGCACTTCTGAGGAGTAGACAGGTACTGTGGGGAGTGAGGATCAGCACTTCTGAGGAGTAGACAGGTACTGTGGAGAGTGAGTACCAGCACTTCTGAGGAGTAGACAGGTACTGTGGAGAGTGAGTACCAGCACTTCTCAGGAGTAGACAGGTACTGTGGAGAGTGAGGATCAGCACTTCTGAGGAGTAGACAGGTACTGTGGAGAGTGAGTACCAGCACTTCTGAGGAGTAGACAGGTACTGTGGAGAGTGAGTACCAGCACTTCTCAGGAGTAGACAGGTACTGTGGAGAGGGAGTATCAGCACTTCTGAGGAGTAGACAGGTACTGTGGAGAGGGAGTACCAGCACTTCTGAGGAGTAGACAGGTACTGTGGAGAGGGAGTACCAGCACTTCTGAGGAGTAGACAGGTACTGTGGAGAGGGAGTACCAGCACTTCTGAGGAGCAGACAGGTACTGTGGAGAGGGGGTACCAGCACTTCTGAGGAGCAGACAGGTACTGTGGAGAGGGAGTACCAGCACTTCTGAGGAGCAGACAGGTACTGTGGGGAGTGAGTACCAGCACTTCTGAGGAGTAGACAGGTACTGTGGGGAGTGAGTATCAGCACTTCTGAGGAGTAGACAGGTACTGTGGGGAGTGAGTATCAGCACTTCTGAGGAGTAGACAGGTACTGTGGAGAGGGAGTAACAGCACTTCTGAGGAGTAGACAGGTACTGTGGAGAGGGAGTAACAGCACTTCTGAGGAGTAGACAGGTACTGTGGGGAGTGAGTATCAGCACTTCTGAGGAGTAGACAGGTACTGTGGGGAGTGAGTACCAGCACTTCTGAGGAGTAGACAGGTACTGTGGAGAGGGAGTAACAGCACTTCTGAGGAGTAGACAGGTACTGTGGAGAGGGAGTAACAGCACTTCTGAGGAGTAGACAGGTACTGTGGGGAGTGAGTATCAGCACTTCTGAGGAGTAGACAGGTACTGTGGAGAGGGAGTAACAGCACTTCTGAGGAGTAGACAGGTACTGTGGAGAGTGAGTACCAGCACTTCTCAGGAGTAGACAGGTACTGTGGAGAGTGAGGATCAGCACTTCTGAGGAGTAGACAGGTACTGTGGAGAGTGAGTACCAGCACTTCTGAGGAGTAGACAGGTACTGTGGAGAGTGAGTACCAGCACTTCTCAGGAGTAGACAGGTACTGTGGAGAGTGAGTATCAGCACTTCTGAGGAGTAGACAGGTACTGTGGAGAGTGAGTACCAGCACTTCTGAGGAGTAGACAGGTACTGTGGAGAGGGAGTACCAGCACTTCTGAGGAGTAGACAGGTACTGTGGAGAGGGAGTACCAGCACTTCTGAGGAGCAGACAGGTACTGTGGAGAGGGGGTACCAGCACTTCTGAGGAGTAGACAGGTACTGTGGAGAGGGAGTACCAGCACTTCTGAGGAGTAGACAGGTACTGTGGGGAGTGAGTACCAGCACTTCTGAGGAGTAGACAGGTACTGTGGGGAGTGAGTATCAGCACTTCTGAGGAGTAGACAGGTACTGTGGGGAGTGAGTATCAGCACTTCTGAGGAGTAGACAGGTACTGTGGAGAGGGAGTAACAGCACTTCTGAGGAGTAGACAGGTACTGTGGAGAGGGAGTAACAGCACTTCTGAGGAGTAGACAGGTACTGTGGGGAGTGAGTATCAGCACTTCTGAGGAGTAGACAGGTACTGTGGAGAGGGAGTACCAGCACTTCTGAGGAGTAGACAGGTACTGTGGAGAGGGAGTAACAGCACTTCTGAGGAGTAGACAGGTACTGTGGGGAGTGAGTATCAGCACTTCTGAGGAGTAGACAGGTACTGTGGGGAGTGAGTATCAGCACTTCTGAGGAGTAGACAGGTACTGTGGAGAGTGAGTACCAGCACTTCTCAGAAGTAGACAGGTACTGTGGAGAGGGGGTACCAGCACTTCTGAGGAGTAGACAGGTACTGTGGAGAGTGAGTATCAGCACTTCTGAGAAGTAGACAGCTACTGTGGAGAGTGAGTACCAGCACTTCTGAGGAGTAGACAGGTACTGTGGAGAGGGGGTACCAGCACTTCTGAGGAGTAGACAGGTACTGTGGGGAGTGAGTATCAGCACTTCTGAGGAGTAGACAGGTACTGTGGAGAGTGAGTACCAGCACTTCTGAGGAGTAGACAGGTACTGTGGAGAGGGAGTACCAGCACTTCTGAGGAGTAGACAGGTACTGTGGAGAGTGAGGATCAGCACTTCTGAGGAGTAGACAGGTACTGTGGGGAGTGAGTACCAGCACTTCTGAGGAGTAGACAGGTACTGTGGAGAGGGAGTACCAGCACTTCTGAGGAGTAGACAGGTACTGTGGGGAGTGAGTATCAGCACTTCTGAGGAGTAGACAGGTACTGTGGGGAGTGAGTATCAGCACTTCTGAGGAGTAGACAGGTACTGTGGAGAGTGAGTACCAGCACTTCTCAGAAGTAGACAGGTACTGTGGAGAGGGAGTAACAGCACTTCTGAGGAGTAGACAGGTACTGTGGGGAGTGAGTATCAGCACTTCTGAGGAGTAGACAGGTACTGTGGAGAGGGAGTAACAGCACTTCTGAGGAGTAGACAGGTACTGTGGAGAGTGAGTACCAGCACTTCTCAGAAGTAGACAGGTACTGTGGAGAGGGAGAAACAGCACTTCTGAGGAGTAGACAGGTACTGTGGAGAGGGGGTACCAGCACTTCTGAGGAGCAGACAGGTACTGTGGAGAGTGAGTACCAGCACTTCTGAGGAGTAGACAGGTACTGTGGAGAGGGAGTACCAGCACTTCTGAGGAGTAGACAGGTACTGTGGGGAGTGAGTATCAGCACTTCTGAGGAGTAGACAGGTACTGTGGGGAGTGAGTATCAGCACTTCTGAGGAGTAGACAGGTACTGTGGAGAGGGAGTAACAGCACTTCTGAGGAGTAGACAGGTACTGTGGAGAGGGGAGTAACAGCACTTCTGAGGAGTAGACAGGTACTGTGGGGAGTGAGTATCAGCACTTCTGAGGAGTAGACAGGTACTGTGGGGAGTGAGTACCAGCACTTCTGAGGAGTAGACAGGTACTGTGGAGAGGGAGTAACAGCACTTCTGAGGAGTAGACAGGTACTGTGGAGAGGGAGTAACAGCACTTCTGAGGAGTAGACAGGTACTGTGGGGAGTGAGTATCAGCACTTCTGAGGAGTAGACAGGTACTGTGGAGAGGGAGTAACAGCACTTCTGAGGAGTAGACAGGTACTGTGGAGAGTGAGTACCAGCACTTCTCAGGAGTAGACAGGTACTGTGGAGAGTGAGGATCAGCACTTCTGAGGAGTAGACAGGTACTGTGGAGAGTGAGTACCAGCACTTCTGAGGAGTAGACAGGTACTGTGGAGAGTGAGTACCAGCACTTCTCAGGAGTAGACAGGTACTGTGGAGAGTGAGTATCAGCACTTCTGAGGAGTAGACAGGTACTGTGGAGAGTGAGTACCAGCACTTCTGAGGAGTAGACAGGTACTGTGGAGAGGGAGTACCAGCACTTCTGAGGAGTAGACAGGTACTGTGGAGAGGGAGTACCAGCACTTCTGAGGAGCAGACAGGTACTGTGGAGAGGGGGTACCAGCACTTCTGAGGAGTAGACAGGTACTGTGGAGAGGGAGTACCAGCACTTCTGAGGAGTAGACAGGTACTGTGGGGAGTGAGTACCAGCACTTCTGAGGAGTAGACAGGTACTGTGGGGAGTGAGTACCAGCACTTCTCAGGAGTAGACAGGTACTGTGGAGAGGGAGTACCAGCACTTCTCAGGAGTAGACAGGTACTGTGGAAAGGGAGTATCAGCACTTCTCAGGAGTACTGTGGAGAGAGTACCAGCACTTCTCAGGAGTAGACAGGTACTGTGGAGAGTGAGTACCAGCACTTCTGAGGAATAGACAAGTACTGTGGAGAGTGAGTATCAGCACTTCTCAGGAGTAGACAGGAACTGTGGAGAGTGAGTACCAGCACTTCTGAGGTGTAGACAGGTACTGTGGAGAGGGAGTAACAGCACTTCTGAGGAGTAGACAGGTACTGTGGAGAGGGAGTACTAGCACTTCTTAGGAATAGACAGGTACTGTGGAGATTGAGTACCAGCACTTCTGAGGAGCAGGCAGGTACTGTGGAGAGTGAGTATCAGCACTTCTCAGGAGTAGACAGGTACTGTGGAGAGTGAGTACCAGCACTTCTCAGGAGTAGACAGGTACTGTGGAGAGGGAGTATCAGCACTTCTGAGGAGCAGGTAGGTACTGTGGAGAGTGAGTATCAGCACTTCTCAGGAGTAGACAGGTACTGTGCAGAGGGAGTACCAGCACTTCTCAGGAATAGGCAGGTACTGTGGAGAGTGAGTACCAGCACTTCTCAGGAGTAGACAGGTACTGTGGAGGGTGAGTATCAGCACTTCTGAGGAGCAGGCAGATACTGTGGAGAGTGAGTATCAGCACTTCTGAGGAGCAGGCAGGTACTGTGGAGAGTGAGTATCAGCACTTCTCAGGAGCAGACGGGTACTGTGGAGAGTGAGTACCAGCACTTCTGAGGAGCAGGCAGGTACTGTGGAGAGTGAGCATCAGCACTTCTCAGGAGCAGACAGGTACTGTGGGGAGTGAGTACCAGCACTTCTCAGGAGTAGACAGGTACTGTGGAGAGTGAGTAGCAGCACTTCTGAGGAGCAGGTAGGTACTGTGGAGAGGGAGTATCAGCACTTCTCAGGAGTAGACAGGTACTGTGGAGAGTGAGTATCAGCACTTCTCAGGAGTAGACAGGTACTGTGGAGAGGGAGTACCAGCACTTCTCAGGAGTAGACAGGTACTGTGGAAAGGGAGTATCAGCACTTCTCAGGAGTACTGTGGAGAGTGAGTACCAGCACTTCTCAGGAGTAGACAGGTACTGTGGAGAGGGAGTACCAGCACTTGAGGAGTAGACAGGTACTGTGGAGAGTGAGTATCAGCACTTCTCAGGAGCAGACAGGTACTGTGGAGAGTGAGTACCAGCACTTCTGAGGAGCAGGCAGGTACTGTGGAGAGTGAGCATCTTCTCAGGAGCAGACAGGTACTGTGGAGAGGGAGTACCAGCACTTCTCAGGAGTAGACAGGTACTGTGGAGAGTGAGTATCAGCACTTCTGAGGAGCAGGCAGGTACTGTGGAGAGTGAGTATCAGCACTTCTCAGGAGCAGACAGGTACTGTGGAGAGTGAGTACCAGCACTTCTAAGGAGCAGGCAGGTACTGTGGAGAGTGAGCATCTTCTCAGGAGCAGACAGGTACTGTGGAGAGGGGGTACCAGCACTTCTCAGAAGTAGACAGGTACTGTGGAGAGTGAGTACCAGCACTTCTGAGGAGTAGACAGGTACTGTGGAGAGGGAGTACCAGCACTTCTCAGGAGTATACAGGTATTGTGGAGAGTGAGTACCAGCACTTCTGAGGAGTAGACATGTACTGTGGAGATGGAGTACCAGCACTTCTCGGGAGTATACAGGTACTGTGGAGAGTGAGTACCAGCATTTCTGAGCAGACAGGTACTGTGGAGAGGGAGTACCAGCACTTCTCAGGAGTAGACAGGTACTATGGAGAGTGAGTATCAGCACTTCTCAGGAGTAGACAGGTACTGTGGAGAGGGAGTACCAGCACTTCTCAGGAGTAGACAGGTACTGTGGAAAGGGAGTATCAGCACTTCTCAGGAGTACTGTGGAGAGTGAGTACCAGCACTTCTCAGGAGTAGACAGGTACTGTGGAGAGTGAGTACCAGCACTTCTGAGGTATAGACAAGTACTGTGGAGAGTGAGTATCAGCACTTCTCAGGAGTAGACAGCTACTGTGGAGAGTGAGTACCAGCACTTCTCAGGAGTAGACAGGTACTGTGGAGAGGGAGTACCAGCACTTCTCAGGAGTAGACAGGTACTGTGGAAAGGGAGTATCAGCACTTCTCAGGAGTACTGTGGAGAGAGAGTACCAGCACTTCTCAGGAGTAGACAGGTACTGTGGAGAGTGAGTACCAGCACTTCTGAGGAATAGACAAGTACTGTGGAGAGTGAGTATCAGCACTTCTCAGGAGTAGACAGCTACTGGGGAGAGTGAGTACCAGCACTTCTCATGAGTAGACAGGTACTGTGGAGAGGGAGTACCAGAACTTCTCAGGCGCAGACAGATACTGTGGAGAGTATCAGCACTTCTCAGGAGTAGATAGATACTGTGGAGAGTGAGTACCAGCACTTCTCAGGAGTAGACAGGTACTGTGGAGAGTGAGGATCAGCACTTCTCAGGAGTAGACAGGTACTGTGGAGAGTGAGTACCAGCACTTCTCAGGAGTAGACAGGTACTGTGGAGAGTGAGTATCAGCACTTCTCAGGAGTAGACAGGCACTGTGGAGAGTGAGTACCAGCACTTCTGAGGAGTAGACAGGTACTGTGGAGAGTGAGCACCAGCACTTCTGAGGAGTAGACAGGTACTGTGGAGAGTGAGTACCAGCACTTCTGAGGAGTAGACAGGTACTGTGGGGAGTGAGTATCAGCACTTCTGAGGAGTAGACAGGTACTGTGGAGAGTGAGTACCAGCACTTCTGAGGAGTAGACAGGTACTGTGGAGAGGGGGTACCAGCACTTCTGAGGAGTAGACAGGTACTGTGGGGAGTGAGTATCAGCACTTCTGAGGAGTAGACAGGTACTGTGGGGAGTGAGTAACAGCACTTCTGAGGAGTAGACAGGTACTGTGGAGAGGGAGTAACAGCACTTCTGAGGAGTAGACAGGTACTGTGGAGAGTGAGTACCAGCACTTCTGAGGAGTAGACAGGTACTGTGGAGAGGGGGGTACCAGCACTTCTGAGGAGTAGACAGGTACTGTGGGGAGTGAGTATCAGCACTTCTGAGGAGTAGACAGGTACTGTGGGGAGTGAGTACCAGCACTTCTGAGGAGCAGACAGGTACTGTGGAGAGGGAGTACCAGCACTTCTGAGGAGTAGACAGGTACTGTGGAGAGGGAGTACCAGCACTTCTGAGGAGTAGACAGGTACTGTGGAGAGTGAGTACCAGCACTTCTGAGGAGTAGACAGGTACTGTGGGGAGGGAGTATCAGCACTTCTGAGGAGTAGACAGGTACTGTGGAGAGTGAGTACCAGCACTTCTGAGGAGTAGACAGGTACTGTGGAGAGGGAGTACCAGCACTTCTGAGAAGTAGACAGGTACTGTGGAGAGTGAGTACCAGCACTTCTGAGGAGTAGACAGGTACTGTGGAGAGGGGGTACCAGCACTTCTGAGGAGTAGACAGGTACTGTGGGGAGTGAGTATCAGCACTTCTGAGGAGTAGACAGGTACTGTGGAGAGGGAGTAACAGCACTTCTGAGGAGTAGACAGGTACTGTGGAGAGGGAGTACCAGCACTTCTGAGGAGTAGACAGGTACTGTGGAGAGGGAGTACCAGCACTTCTGAGGAGTAGACAGGTACTGTGGAGAGTGAGTACCAGCACTTCTGAGGAGTAGACAGGTACTGTGGAGAGAGAGTACCAGCACTTCTGAGGAGTAGACATGTACTGTGGAGAGTGAGTATCAGCACTTCTGAGGAGTAGACAGGTACTGTGGAGAGGGGGGTACCAGCACTTCTGAGGAGTAGACAGGTACTGTGGGGAGTGAGTATCAGCACTTCTGAGGAGTAGACAGGTACTGTGGAGAGGGAGTAACAGCACTTCTGAGGAGTAGACAGGTACTGTGGAGAGGGAGTACCAGCACTTCTGAGGAGTAGACAGGTACTGTGGAGAGGGAGTAACAGCACTTCGAAGGAGTAGACAGGTACTGTGGGGAGTGAGGATCAGCACTTCTGAGGAGTAGACAGGTACTGTGGAGAGTGAGTACCAGCACTTCTGAGGAGTAGACAGGTACTGTGGAGAGTGAGTACCAGCACTTCTCAGGAGTAGACAGGTACTGTGGAGAGTGAGGATCAGCACTTCTGAGGAGTAGACAGGTACTGTGGAGAGGGGGTACCAGCACTTCTGAGGAGTAGACAGCTACTGTGGAGAGTGAGTACCAGCACTTCTCAGGAGTAGACAGGTACTGTGGAGAGGGAGTACCAGCACTTCTCAGGAGTAGACAGGTACTGTGGAAAGGGAGTATCAGCACTTCTCAGGAGTACTGTGGAGAGAGAGTACCAGCACTTCTCAGGAGTAGACAGGTACTGTGGAGAGTGAGTACCAGCACTTCTGAGGAATAGACAAGTACTGTGGAGAGTGAGTATCAGCACTTCTCAGGAGTAGACAGCTACTGTGGAGAGTGAGTACCAGCACTTCTCATGAGTAGACAGGTACTGTGGAGAGGGAGTACCAGAACTTCTCAGGCGCAGACAGATACTGTGGAGAGTATCAGCACTTCTCAGGAGTAGATAGATACTGTGGAGAGTGAGTACCAGCACTTCTCAGGAGTAGACAGGTACTGTGGAGAGTGAGGATCAGCACTTCTCAGGAGTAGACAGGTACTGTGGAGAGTGAGTACCAGCACTTCTCAGGAGTAGACAGGTACTGTGGAGAGTGAGTATCAGCACTTCTCAGGAGTAGACAGGTACTGTGGAGAGTGAGTACCAGCACTTCTGAGGAGTAGACAGGTACTGTGGAGAGTGAGCACCAGCACTTCTGAGGAGTAGACAGGTACTGTGGAGAGTGAGTACCAGCACTTCTGAGGAGTAGACAGGTACTGTGGGGAGTGAGTATCAGCACTTCTGAGGAGTAGACAGGTACTGTGGAGAGTGAGTACCAGCACTTCTGAGGAGTAGACAGGTACTGTGGAGAGGGGGTACCAGCACTTCTGAGGAGTAGACAGGTACTGTGGGGAGTGAGTATCAGCACTTCTGAGGAGTAGACAGGTACTGTGGGGAGTGAGTAACAGCACTTCTGAGGAGTAGACAGGTACTGTGGAGAGGGAGTAACAGCACTTCTGAGGAGTAGACAGGTACTGTGGAGAGTGAGTACCAGCACTTCTGAGGAGTAGACAGGTACTGTGGAGAGGGGGTACCAGCACTTCTGAGGAGTAGACAGGTACTGTGGGGAGTGAGTATCAGCACTTCTGAGGAGTAGACAGGTACTGTGGGGAGTGAGTACCAGCACTTCTGAGGAGTAGACAGGTACTGTGGAGAGGGAGTACCAGCACTTCTGAGGAGTAGACAGGTACTGTGGAGAGGGAGTACCAGCACTTCTGAGGAGTAGACAGGTACTGTGGAGAGTGAGTACCAGCACTTCTGAGGAGTAGACAGGTACTGTGGGGAGGGAGTATCAGCACTTCTGAGGAGTAGACAGGTACTGTGGAGAGTGAGTACCAGCACTTCTGAGGAGTAGACAGGTACTGTGGAGAGGGAGTACCAGCACTTCTGAGGAGTAGACAGGTACTGTGGGGAGTGAGTACCAGCACTTCTGAGGAGTAGACAGGTACTGTGGAGAGGGGGTACCAGCACTTCTGAGGAGTAGACAGGTACTGTGGAGAGGGAGTATCAGCACTTCTGAGGAGTAGACAGGTACTGTGGAGAGGGAGTACCAGCACTTCTGAGGAGTAGACAGGTACTGTGGAGAGTGAGTACCAGCACTTCTGAGGAGTAGACAGGTACTGTGGAGAGGGAGTACCAGCACTTCTGAGGAGTAGACATGTACTGTGGAGAGTGAGTATCAGCACTTCTGAGGAGTAGACAGGTACTGTGGAGAGGGGGTACCAGCACTTCTGAGGAGTAGACAGGTACTGTGGGGAGTGAGTATCAGCACTTCTGAGGAGTAGACAGGTACTGTGGAGAGGGAGGATCAGCACTTCTGAGGAGTAGACAGGTACTGTGGAGAGGGAGTACCAGCACTTCTGAGGAGTAGACAGGTACTGTGGAGAGGGAGTAACAGCACTTCGAAGGAGTAGACAGGTACTGTGGGGAGTGAGGATCAGCACTTCTGAGGAGTAGACAGGTACTGTGGAGAGTGAGTACCAGCACTTCTGAGGAGTAGACAGGTACTGTGGAGAGTGAGTACCAGCACTTCTCAGGAGTAGACAGGTACTGTGGAGAGTGAGGATCAGCACTTCTGAGGAGTAGACAGGTACTGTGGAGAGGGGGTACCAGCACTTCTGAGGAGTAGACAGGTACTGTGGGGAGTGAGTACCAGCACTTCTGAGGAGTAGACAGGTACTGTGGGGAGTGAGTACCAGCACTTCTGAGGAGTAGAGAGGTACTGTGGAGAGGGAGTAACAGCACTTCTGAGGAGTAGACAGGTACTGTGGAGAGTGAGTACCAGCACTTCTGAGGAGTAGACAGGTACTGTGGAGAGGGAGTAACAGCACTTCTGAGGAGTAGACAGGTACTGTGGGGAGTGAGGATCAGCACTTCTGAGGAGTAGACAGGTACTGTGGAGAGTGAGTACCAGCACTTCTGAGGAGTAGACAGGTACTGTGGAGAGTGAGTACCAGCACTTCTCAGGAGTAGACAGGTACTGTGGAGAGTGAGGATCAGCACTTCTGAGGAGTAGACAGGTACTGTGGAGAGTGAGTACCAGCACTTCTGAGGAGTAGACAGGTACTGTGGAGAGTGAGTACCAGCACTTCTCAGGAGTAGACAGGTACTGTGGAGAGGGAGTATCAGCACTTCTGAGGAGTAGACAGGTACTGTGGAGAGGGAGTACCAGCACTTCTGAGGAGTAGACAGGTACTGTGGAGAGGGAGTACCAGCACTTCTGAGGAGTAGACAGGTACTGTGGAGAGGGAGTACCAGCACTTCTGAGGAGCAGACAGGTACTGTGGAGAGGGGGTACCAGCACTTCTGAGGAGCAGACAGGTACTGTGGAGAGGGAGTACCAGCACTTCTGAGGAGCAGACAGGTACTGTGGGGAGTGAGTACCAGCACTTCTGAGGAGTAGACAGGTACTGTGGGGAGTGAGTATCAGCACTTCTGAGGAGTAGACAGGTACTGTGGGGAGTGAGTATCAGCACTTCTGAGGAGTAGACAGGTACTGTGGAGAGGGAGTAACAGCACTTCTGAGGAGTAGACAGGTACTGTGGAGAGGGAGTAACAGCACTTCTGAGGAGTAGACAGGTACTGTGGGGAGTGAGTATCAGCACTTCTGAGGAGTAGACAGGTACTGTGGGGAGTGAGTACCAGCACTTCTGAGGAGTAGACAGGTACTGTGGAGAGGGAGTAACAGCACTTCTGAGGAGTAGACAGGTACTGTGGAGAGGGAGTAACAGCACTTCTGAGGAGTAGACAGGTACTGTGGGGAGTGAGTATCAGCACTTCTGAGGAGTAGACAGGTACTGTGGAGAGGGAGTAACAGCACTTCTGAGGAGTAGACAGGTACTGTGGAGAGTGAGTACCAGCACTTCTCAGGAGTAGACAGGTACTGTGGAGAGTGAGGATCAGCACTTCTGAGGAGTAGACAGGTACTGTGGAGAGTGAGTACCAGCACTTCTGAGGAGTAGACAGGTACTGTGGAGAGTGAGTACCAGCACTTCTCAGGAGTAGACAGGTACTGTGGAGAGTGAGTATCAGCACTTCTGAGGAGTAGACAGGTACTGTGGAGAGTGAGTACCAGCACTTCTGAGGAGTAGACAGGTACTGTGGAGAGGGAGTACCAGCACTTCTGAGGAGTAGACAGGTACTGTGGAGAGGGAGTACCAGCACTTCTGAGGAGCAGACAGGTACTGTGGAGAGGGGGTACCAGCACTTCTGAGGAGTAGACAGGTACTGTGGAGAGGGAGTACCAGCACTTCTGAGGAGTAGACAGGTACTGTGGGGAGTGAGTACCAGCACTTCTGAGGAGTAGACAGGTACTGTGGGGAGTGAGTATCAGCACTTCTGAGGAGTAGACAGGTACTGTGGGGAGTGAGTATCAGCACTTCTGAGGAGTAGACAGGTACTGTGGAGAGGGAGTAACAGCACTTCTGAGGAGTAGACAGGTACTGTGGAGAGGGAGTAACAGCACTTCTGAGGAGTAGACAGGTACTGTGGGGAGTGAGTATCAGCACTTCTGAGGAGTAGACAGGTACTGTGGAGAGGGAGTACCAGCACTTCTGAGGAGTAGACAGGTACTGTGGAGAGGGAGTAACAGCACTTCTGAGGAGTAGACAGGTACTGTGGGGAGTGAGTATCAGCACTTCTGAGGAGTAGACAGGTACTGTGGGGAGTGAGTATCAGCACTTCTGAGGAGTAGACAGGTACTGTGGAGAGTGAGTACCAGCACTTCTCAGAAGTAGACAGGTACTGTGGAGAGGGGGTACCAGCACTTCTGAGGAGTAGACAGGTACTGTGGAGAGTGAGTATCAGCACTTCTGAGAAGTAGACAGCTACTGTGGAGAGTGAGTACCAGCACTTCTGAGGAGTAGACAGGTACTGTGGAGAGGGGGTACCAGCACTTCTGAGGAGTAGACAGGTACTGTGGGGAGTGAGTATCAGCACTTCTGAGGAGTAGACAGGTACTGTGGAGAGTGAGTACCAGCACTTCTGAGGAGTAGACAGGTACTGTGGAGAGGGAGTACCAGCACTTCTGAGGAGTAGACAGGTACTGTGGAGAGTGAGGATCAGCACTTCTGAGGAGTAGACAGGTACTGTGGGGAGTGAGTACCAGCACTTCTGAGGAGTAGACAGGTACTGTGGAGAGGGAGTACCAGCACTTCTGAGGAGTAGACAGGTACTGTGGGGAGTGAGTATCAGCACTTCTGAGGAGTAGACAGGTACTGTGGGGAGTGAGTATCAGCACTTCTGAGGAGTAGACAGGTACTGTGGAGAGTGAGTACCAGCACTTCTCAGAAGTAGACAGGTACTGTGGAGAGGGAGTAACAGCACTTCTGAGGAGTAGACAGGTACTGTGGGGAGTGAGTATCAGCACTTCTGAGGAGTAGACAGGTACTGTGGAGAGGGAGTAACAGCACTTCTGAGGAGTAGACAGGTACTGTGGAGAGTGAGTACCAGCACTTCTCAGAAGTAGACAGGTACTGTGGAGAGGGAGTAACAGCACTTCTGAGGAGTAGACAGGTACTGTGGGGAGTGAGTATCAGCACTTCTGAGGAGTAGACAGGTACTGTGGAGAGTGAGTACCAGCACTTCTGAGGAGTAGACAGGTACTGTGGAGAGGGAGTACCAGCACTTCTGAGGAGTAGACAGGTACTGCGGAGAGTGAGTATCAGCACTTCTGAGGAGTAGACAGGTACTGTGGAGAGGGGGTACCAGCACTTCTGAGGAGTAGACAGGTACTGTGGAGAGGGAGTACCAGCACTTCTGAGGAGTAGACAGGTACTGTGGGGAGTGAGTATCAGCACTTCTGAGGAGTAGACAGGTACTGTGGAGAGTGAGTACCAGCACTTCTGAGGAGTAGACAGGTACTGTGGAGAGGGAGTAACAGCACTTCTGAGGAGTAGACAGGTACTGTGGAGAGTGAGTACCAGCACTTCTCAGAAGTAGACAGGTACTGTGGAGAGTGAGTACCAGCACTTCTCAGGAGTAGACAGGTACTGTGGGGAGTGAGTATCAGCACTTCTGAGGAGTAGACAGGTACTGTGGGGAGGGAGTACCAGCACTTCTCAGGAGTAGACAGGTACTGTGGAGAGGGAGTAACAGCACTTCTGAGGAGTAGACAGGTACTGTGGGGAGTGAGTATCAGCACTTCTGAGGAGTAGACAGGTACTGTGGAGAGGGAGTACCAGCACTTCTGAGGAGTAGACAGGTACTGTGGGGAGTGAGTATCAGCACTTCTGAGGAGTAGACAGGTACTGTGGAGAGGGAGTACCAGCACTTCTGAGGAGTAGACAGGTACTGTGGAGAGGAGTAGACAGGTACTGTGGAGAGGGAGTAACAGCACTTCTGAGGAGTAGACAGGTACTGTGGGGAGTGAGTATCAGCACTTCTGAGGAGTAGACAGGTACTGTGGAGAGGGAGTACCAGCACTTCTGAGGAGTAGACAGGTACTGTGGAAAGGGAGTATCAGCACTTCTCAGGAGTACTGTGGAGAGTGAGTACCAGCACTTCTCAGGAGTAGACAGGTACTGTGGAGAGTGAGTACCAGCACTTCTGAGGTATAGACAAGTACTGTGGAGAGTGAGTACCAGCACTTCTCAGGAGTAGACAGGTACTGTGGAGAGTGAGTACCAGCACTTCTGAGGAGTAGACAGGTACTGTGGAGAGTGAGTACCAGCACTTCTGAGGTATAGACAAGTACTGTGGAGAGTGAGTACCAGCACTTCTCAGGAGTAGACAGGTACTGTGGAGAGTGAGTATCAGCACTTCTGAGGAGTAGACAGGTACTGTGGAGAGTGAGTACCAGCACTTCTGAGGAGTAGACAGGTACTGTGGAGAGTGAGGATCAGCACTTCTGAGGAGTAGACAGGTACTGTGGAGAGGGAGTACCAGCACTTCTGAGGAGTAGACAGGTACTGTGGAGAGGGAGTACCAGCACTTCTGAGGAGTAGAGAGGTACTGTGGAGAGGGAGTATCAGCACTTCTCAGGAGTAGACAGGTACTGTGGGGAGTGAGTATCAGCACTTCTGAGGAGTAGACAGGTACTGTGGAGAGGGGGTACCAGCACTTCTGAGGAGTAGACAGGTACTGTGGAGAGTGAGGATCAGCACTTCTGAGGAGTAGACAGGTACTGTGGAGAGGGAGTACCAGCACTTCTCAGGAGTAGACAGGTACTGTGGAGAGGGGGTACCAGCACTTCTGAGGAGTAGACAGGTACTGTGGAGAGTGAGTACCAGCACTTCTGAGGAGTAGACAGGTACTGTGGAGAGTGAGTACCAGCACTTCTGAGGAGTAGACAGGTACTGTGGGGAGTGAGTATCAGCACTTCTCAGGAGTAGACAGGTACTGTGGAGAGGGAGTACCAGCACTTCTGAGGAGTAGACAGGTACTGTGGAGAGTGAGTACCAGCACTTCTGAGGAGTAGACAGGTACTGTGGGGAGGGAGTATCAGCACTTCTGAGGAGCAGGCAGGTACTGTGGAGAGTGAGTATCAGCACTTCTCAGGAGTAGACAGGTACTGTGGAGAGGGAGTACCAGCACTTCTGAGGAGTAGACAGGTACTGTGGAGAGTGAGTACCAGCACTTCTGAGGAGTAGACAGGTACTGTGGGGAGGGAGTATCAGCACTTCTGAGGAGTAGACAGGTACTGTGGAGAGGGAGTACCAGCACTTCTCAGGAGTAGACAGGTACTGTGGGGAGTGAGGATCAGCACTTCTGAGGAGTAGACATGTACTGTGGGGAGTGAGTATCAGCACTTCTGAGGAGTAGACAGGTACTGTGGGGAGTGAGGATCAGCACTTCTCAGGAGTAGACAGGTACTGTGGGGAGTGAGTATCAGCACTTCTGAGGAGTAGACAGGTACTGTGGAGAGTGAGTATCAGCACTTCTCAGGAGTAGACAGGTACTGTGGGGAGTGAGGATCAGCACTTGTCAGGAGTAGACAGGTACTGTGGGGAGTGAGTATCAGCACTTCTGAGGAGTAGACAGGTACAAGTGCTGTTACTCCCTCTCCACAGTACCTGTCTACTCCTCAGAAGTGCTGATACTCACTCCCCACAGTACCTGTCTACTCCTCAGAAGTGCTGTTACTCCCTCTCCACAGTACCTGTCTACTCCTCAGAAGTGCTGTTACTCCCTCTCCACAGTACCTGTCTACTCCTCAGAAGTGCTGGTACTCACTCCCCACAGTACCTGTCTACTCCTCAGAAGTGCTGATACTCACTCCCCACAGTACCTGTCGTGTAGACAGGTACTGTGGGGAGTGAGTATCAGCACTTCTGAGGAGTAGACAGGTACTATGGAGAGTGAGTATCAGCACTTCTCAGGAGTAGACAGGTACTGTGGGGAGTGAGGATCAGCACTTCTCAGGAGTACTGTGGAGAGTGAGTACCAGCACTTCTGAGAAGTAGACAGCTACTGTGGAGAGTGAGTACCAGCATTTCTGAGGAGTAGACAGGTACTGTGGAGAGTGAGTACCAGCACTTCTCAGGAGTAGACAGGTACTGTGGAGAGGGAGTAACAGCACTTCTGAGGAGCAGACAGGTACTGTGGAGAGTGAGTACCAGCACTTCTGAGGAGTAGACAGGTACTGTGGAGAGTGAGTATCAGCACTTCTGAGGAGTAGACAGGTACTGTGGAGAGGGAGTAACAGCACTTCTGAGGAGCAGACAGGTACTGTGGAGAGTGAGTACCAGCACTTCTGAGGAGTAGACAGGTACTGTGGAGAGGAGTACCAGCACTTGTCAGGAGTAGACAGGTACTGTGGGGAGTGAGGATCAGCACTTGTCAGGAGTAGACAGGTACTGTGGGGAGTGAGTATCAGCACTTCTGAGGAGTAGACAGGTACTGTGGAGAGGGAGTACCAGTTCTCAGAACACTGAACCTGGAAGGAAACAGCCGAAGGCGGAGCTTCCCCGTGGCCGAAGAGAATGACTGCAGAGGGCGCTGGATCACTGAGAGCCTGTGGGGGTTCGTCCCCAGGGACACAGACAATGTGGGGGGGAGGAGGGGGGGCGGTGTAGAGCGCCTCGGGATTGACTGAAGAGGAGTGTCCAAGATGGCTTCGCTCTGCGTGTGACGCACGCACGCACGCCGAGAGGGGGCTCAGTGGGCGACTGGATTGGCAGAGAAGGTCTAAGGTTGCAACTGCCGCAGGCCTCGAGCTCCCCGAAAGAGGAGGGAGGGGGACGCGCTGCAGAGCGCCTCGGGATTGGCTAAAAAGGACTGTCCAATATGGCTCCTGCCCTACGCGTGACGCAAGCACGCCGGGAGGAATGGGGTAAGGGGATTGGCCGAGCGCAGCGGAAGAAGGTCCCGCGCGGCAAGAGCGGACCTCGTGCTCGCCGGAAGAGGGCGCCCGCGGGGAGCACGGAAGGGGAAGGGCGGCCGGTGTTGTAAAACAGACACAGGATTGAGGAGAGAACCGCTGATGGGATGATGGGATGATGGGATGATGGGATGATGGGATGATGGGATGATGGGGGGGGGGGGGGGGGGATCAATTAATGTTACAACAACGGCAGCCAGAAGGGATGAGAGGCCGCGCCCGAAGCAGCCGCCCGCGGGACCAGCAGGGCCTCAGGCAGTGACGGGCGGCCGGCGGCGCCACAGAGCCACTGGCGAGGCCTTGCTTCGGCCACTGCAGGAAGCAGCACCTTAAAGAGACAGCCCCGGGCTGCGCGAGGTGCAGACGTGATACACACGTCTGTAGCGCCCTGGGGAGTGCACCTCCAGCTGTGAGACCTCTTGTTCACTAGGGGGCCGCCTGGGGTTCCCTGGTGACCGTCAGCAGCCAATAATACAACAACTGGCACTTCAAGGCCTAGTGGGAAGTACCAGGGCACGCCCGAGGTGAGGCTCCCCTCCATGCCGTCAGTGGTGAAAACAAGAGTAAAACATTGTCAACAGAAACAAGGGGGGCAGCCCTGCCAAGTTTCCCGGGTCCATGTGTGACAAGTAGCTCCAGTCCAGGTTGTCTTCTTGTAATTCTGTGACTTCTAGTCTTGTCTATTGCATTATAAACCACTACTACAACTCCTAAATTCAAAGAAAAAGTAACTTAACTGGAGGAGCACATCATGCCTAGACATGGGAAACTTGGCAGCTATAGAGGTATAGGTAGAGCACCAGTTATAACACGAGGCGTACACTGCACCCTGGACCACAGCCAGACTTTTTGACTTCAACGGGGTGTCCTTCACAGTGGCACAGACCCTCTTTCACAGATCGGAATTTGAAATATAGCCATGAAGATTTTAGGGAGCGAATCCCACAAAATAACTCGATGGCATGAGGTCAACAGCGAAGTTGAAAGGTTTGTACAGTCACTAGATAAAGTTCTCAGAATGGAGTGGAGCAGGACGAAAGGATTATCCACAATCTATTCCAAGTGAATTGTATCCCATAGTACTCACCTGTGTCTGTACCGTTTGACCACAAATTAGTGACTTTAATCCAACAGCAGCTCATTGGCATGCCTCAAAGTCAGACTCCGCGACAAAGAAATTATTAAATGGCCATTTAAAAGCAAACATACATACATACATGTGTGAAAAGAGACAAGGTCTCTGAAGGACAGACATCCCGGAGAATATACAGCACAAAATCTGATCTTGGAGTTACCACTCGCGTTCTCGAACCACCTCTGGACAGTCACAGCCGTCAAAGGAGCGCTTGTAGCAGCAATGAGAAATCACAAGCAAGTAACAACATTTGTCACCATTCAAGAAGATATAGGTCACTCTGCAGAGTCAAAAGTAGCAGAATTAGAAGATGTCTTACAACGAACACCGGGAAAACAGCCAGAGCGGGAGCAGTAGAACTCTCCACCAACGATCCGATTATCTCAGCAAGAACTTCTGAGAAAGTCACAAACAGAGTGGACGTACCCGAGGTCTCCAGGTGCTACACAGAGAACAGTCTAGGGAAATCAGAGCCAGATACACACGAAGGCCTCGCATTCCTAGCGACTGAAGGACTCTGTTTTTAATTTGGAAACCCAAGGTAGTGCAGTAGGGTAAATCTGGTGAACTTTTTTGTTCCGATTTATATGCTGCCATCGAGTAAACTGATGAGACGTGTGGTCTGTCTCTCATGCTCGCACAGTTGTAATCTCATCGAGTTAACAGAGGGGCAGCTGAGGCACCCGAGCCTATGCTCGATACCCACCCAGGGCCTGCAGAGGCTTTGTCTTGCATGGTGCACAGAGGAGCCTCGTGGAAGAGCGCACCTACTCTCTGATAGGTAGGTTGCAGGAGAAAGGGGAGCCGTCATCTCCAAGGAGACTCAACGTCTCACTGCTCATCCAGTCGAATGGGTGAATGATTGACAATTGTGAAAGGACCCAGCGCACGAAACACCGTTCGTGATTGGTTCCACAGTGAGTTAGTCACCCCCTGTGCTTAGGTCCAGGTTACTAGGCACAGCGTGCGTCTGATTCTAGAATGCAGTTAGTGACCTTGAAATGTGGCTGGAGCCGGTACACAAGGCTGTGTTATTGGTCCTAGAGTGCAGTTAGTGTCCTTGAACTGTGGTTGGATCTACTGCATGAGGCACAGTGTGTGACAGTTTTGAGAGTGATCTGGTGCACCGTGCCAAACTGGTCTGTTATTTCCCTGGGCATGTCCCTGGTGGGGTGCAACCCTTGGAGGCTGGTTTTGAAAGATGAGGGCTGCTCCTGGTGCCTTGGCCACTTTCACAAGCTCCAGGGGTTAACTGAAGTAGGCAACGGGGTTTTTAGGAGAGAAAGTGAGGGAGGTGATGAGGACAAGATCAGAGAGAGAGGAGAGCTAGAGAAGAACCAATCACTTATTTTTGGTAACGCTGTGTCTGGTGGATACTTTATGTAATCACAGATTCCTCACTTTGAAATATTTTCCCAGGTGTCAGGCTGAATCTGTAAAATCAAAAGTAGTACTGCTGCATACTGGCAGGTGATGTGGTGCCACACCCTTGTTTTTCCACTTCAGGTGCCACCCAGGCACGTCGACATTAGTTGTTTTCTAAGGTTTGTAGGAGCTCTCAGACACAGAACCCATTTGCTAATTGGCGGGTATACAAATCTTTAGTTTGGGTTCTTTTTAGATGGATTCCATTCCACAGAACACGGAGGTAAGAGGGCGATGAGGACTCTGTGGATAGAGTACCCACAGAAAGAGAGATACTAAAGGTAAGTAACTTGTTTTTCTGATGGATACTTTTAACCACAGATTCCTCATCTGGTGAATAGATACCAAAGAAGTACCTCCCGAGGAGGTGGGTCTGTGGAATGGCTCAGGTGAAAAAGTCCTGGAGAGAACGACAAAATGGACATCCCAACGATCCTGTCAAGGAATAGTGCTCCAGGAATCTATGTACTGATGCCCACATAGCAGTCTCACATATATGCAGGTCAGGTGCTCTAAATGTCAGCAAAGTGGCAGATTTTAATACCAAGACCTGGCCACCTAGAAATGGTTCTGTTCTCACTGCCTTTCTTTTCTTTCCTCCCTAGAGGGCAAACAAGAGTTGATTGTCCATCGGATGGTCCCTGGTAGGATCAATGTAGAAACAGAGGTCTTTTGGAATCCAAACGATAGTTTCGTCTTTCAAAGGGTGAGGGTGGGCAAAGAAAGTCAGGAGGGTGACAGGATGCCCTACGATTTAACTGGGTAGAAAGAAGGGGCTGATGCCCGCTTTACTTTGTATGCTCCTGTGGCTTTTCCGAACACTTCATTAGCAAGGAAGATCTGCAGGAGGACGGGGATCAGAGCCACCTTTCGACTGTTGACAGTGAGGTCTTCTGATGTTTGCAACAGAGTTTCGCCCTGCGGTCCCACGTGGCCTTTGCTTTACCACATTAAAGCGTGCCCCGTCAACTTTGCCAGTAGCACGAGGTGGTAAGTTGCAGACCCCCGGGGACGTTTCACAGCCCTCTGTGTATTTTAAGGAAATGGTATGGCACAGACAACCAGCTGTTGAGCCAGACCTAAAGAACGGAGTGACTCCTACTGAAGGAAGGAGTGCGCACAAGAAGGCAGACACTCGGTGGAAGGAATGAGAGGCACATGCAGGCAGGAAGCCATGAAGACACTGAGTGCAGCAAGACAAGGGGCAGGAGTAGAAAGAGTGAGCGTGAAGGCAGCGGGGAGGGGGGGGGACGGAATAAGATGATGCGGGGTCCGCCGATGGTCGAGGTCCGCAGGGACTACTGTCCAGATGTAACAACTGATCTGCTGAATACCAGGCTAGCTCAGTCTGTTGATGCACACACCGCAGAAATCTATCGTGTTTAGTGATGTCAGGAGACGGGGTAACTTACCTCACGCGCCTTGTCGAGTACAGTTGGCTGGGTTTAGCGCCTGCTGCTGAGGCCAGCTGGTACCCTAAAAGTCCGTTTTGAATTCCAGAGAGGGAGACTTTGCCTGTGAGAATACGGAGTCCGGATTGTCTGCGCAGACCAAGGAATGTGGGGTAATTAAAGGTGGAGATTAGTAGAGGGTCTCACCTGCTCTGACCCCCTTAAAACCTTAACACGTGGACCCGGTAAAATGGGGCGACATTTAAGATTCAGGGCCTGTTCTTAACCTTACCCTATCCCAGCAGCAGATCTGGCAACTTGCACAGCCCTCAATTCTAGCGCTTCGCCGTTCTTAAGCGCTACACGTGAAGATAAGAGAATGCACCTGCCCAGGATAAGAGAGGTATCTAGGAAGAGCCGGATTGGCCGACAGAGTAACGCTGCATCAGGTGAGCTCAGCCTCGCCTCTCACCTGAGCGCAGGAATGTCTGGCCTCCGGGCCCACATACCAGAGCCCCCGTGGCCCCCACAGGTAGCAGGGCTGCCAGGTGTGCTGGCTGGGGAGGGAGGTGGCCTCTAACACGGGTACGTCACCCGAGAACAATGAGCCATTAAGGCACCTCGGCGGGAGGGGGCTGCGTGAACCCCCACCTTCCTGGCTGGCCTCCAACCTCACCCCCTACACAGATCTTAGCTCAAGGGGGTTAATGCACCTACTGTAGAGAGATCAGAGCTCCCCACCACTGGTGACAGCTCCACTTCGGTGAATTCTAGGAATTGGGGGGGGGGGGGGGGGGGGCGGGGGGGGGGGGGTAGTCCCCAGACAGCCAGGGATCGGAATGTTCTCCCGCTGAAAGGAACTTCAGGATGGCCTCTACATCTAGGGATGGGACTCCTTTGAAAACATCCCATTTTACCCACACCTGCACAGCGCACAGGGGGCATTCGTATGGTGGCTTCGGGGCGCTACACGCAGATTTAGGCAGACGGTGGTTAACCCACTTAGCTTTCTCACTATCCTTAAAAAAAAGTGCATTGGGGAGCAGAAAACGAGCTCCTCTCGATAGACATTCACGGTGAATTGGGGAGCCCCTGCCAGTCGTATGGGAACATCCTAGTGGGCATTTGATCTTAGATTCCATCCTGGGGCAATTTAACAACCAATCACGTCTCCTGGCCGGACTCTGGACTTGGAAGATATTTCCATTGTGGTTAAAACCGCAAAATGCGCAGACACTCCCCAGAGACCAACCGGGAGACCACAGACCCCGGGGAGGGTGTGTGCTTACCCGGGAGAGAGCACCCACGCCACCACCTGGCACAGCCCCCCTGCTCCAGAGGCTGGCATTCTGTCTTCTGGGCGCTTTCCACTCCAGGTGGGCGAGCCACTGAAAGCCTCAAGCCGGGCTCGAGCCTGAATCCTGGCCCAGCTCGAGGTTCTGTTGGAGCCTCGAGCCCATAGCGAGCCGAGCTTTCATGTGTTTCTGGCCTGCGCCCCTACAATGCCCCCCCCCCCCCCCCCCCCCCCCCCCCCCCCAAGGATGTGGCATCTCTGTCAGAGCGCCTGACTCCCAACCAGGTTCGGTCTGGGCGTCGGTTCAACATCCTGTGATTCTGGGCAAATGACTTTATTCCCCGGCGCCTGCAAACATCCAATGTGTCCTTGTGTAATGTCACTGGTTCTTGTGCGAAGCGCCGGGCGGAGATCGCCCGGTCTAAAAATGCTCCTTCTTAATATGACGAAAGATAAATGCAGTTTACTGGCTGATTTTTCAAAAAGGTAACTAGAAAACCTGGCTAAGTCGCGGCGGCCCCACTTACATTGCGTGATCTTAAGCAAATATTTTATTTCGCCAGGTGGGGGATCACTGGCAGGGCCTCTCTTGAAGCACGTTTCACTGAGGGGTCACTGGCAGGGTTCCCCGGAAGCACGTGCCTCTAGGGGTGTCTCTGGCAGGGCCTCCCTTGAAGCACGAACCTCTGGGGGTGTCCCTGGCAGGGCCTCCCTGGAAGCACGGGCCTCTAGGGGTGTCCCTGGCAGGGCCTCCCTGGAAGCACGAACCTCTGGGGGTGTCCCTGGCAGGGCCTCCCTGGAAGCACGTGCCTCTAGGGGTGTCCCTGGCAGGGCCTCCCTGGAAGCACGAACCTCTGGGGGTGTCCCTGGCAGGGCCTCCCTGGAAGCACGTGCCTCTAGGGGTGTCCCTGGCAGGGCCTCCCTGGAAGCACGAACCTCTGGGGGTGTCCCTGGCAGGGCCCTCCCTGAAAGCACGAACCTCTGGGGGTGTCCCTGGCAGGGCCTCCCTGGAAGCACGTGCCTCTAGGGGTGTCTCTGGCAGGGCTTATCTTGAAGCATGTGCCTCTGCGGGTCTCACTGGGAGGGCATCTCTGGGATCAGGGCGTCTGAAGATGTCTCTAGCAGGGCCTCCCTTGAGGCACTTACATCTGGGTGTTTGGGGTGGATAGCTGCTCTCGGTGGGGGAGCTCTCGGGTGGGAGGGATAGCTGCTCTCGGTGGGAGGGATAGCTGCTCTCGGGTGGGAGGGATAGCTGCTCTCGGGTGGGAGGGATAGCTGCTCTCGGTGGGGGAGCTCTCGGGTGGGAGGGATAGCTGCTCTCGGTGGGAGGGATAGCTGCTCTCGGTGGGAGGGATAGCTGCTCTCGGGTGGGAGGGATAGCTGCTCTCGGGTGGGAGGGATAGCTGCTCTCGGTGGGAGGGATAGCTGCTCTCGGTGGGGGAGCTCTCGGGTGGGAGGGATAGCTGCTCTCGGTGGGAGGGATAGCTGCTCTCGGGTGGGAGGGATAGCTGCTCTCGGGTGGGAGGGATAGCTGCTCTCGGGTGGGAGGGATAGCTGCTCTCGGTGGGAGGGATAGCAGCTCTCGGTGGGAGGGATAGCTGCTCTCGGTGGGAGGGATAGCTGCTCTCGGTGGGAGGGATAGCTGCTCTCGGGTGGGAGGGATAGCTGCTCTCGGGTGGGAGGGATAGCTGCTCTCGGTGGGAGGGATAGCTGCTCTCGGTGGGGGTGCTATGAGGTGGGCGGTGGGTAGCTGCTCTCGGGTGGGGGTGGATAGCTGCTCTCGGTGGGAGGGATAGCTGCTCTCGGGTGGGAGGGATAGCTGCTCTCGGGTGGGAGGGATAGCTGCTCTCGGGTGGGAGGGATAGCTGCTCTCGGGTGGGAGGGATAGCTGCTCTCGGTGGGAGGGATAGCTGCTCTCGGTGGGGGTGCTATGAGGTGGGCGGTGGGTAGCTGCTCTCGGGTGGGGGTGGATAGCTGCTCTCGGTGGGAGGGATAGCTGCTCTCGGGTGGGAGGGATAGCTGCTCTCGGGTGGGAGGGATAGCTGCTCTCGGTGGGAGGGATAGCTGCTCTCGGTGGGAGGGATAGCTGCTCTCGGGTGGGAGGGATAGCTGCTCTCGGTGGGAGGGATAGCTGCTCTCGGTGGGGGTGCTATGAGGTGGGCGGTGGGTAGCTGCTCTCGGGTGGGAGGGATAGCTGCTCTCGGTGGGAGGGATAGCTGCTCTCGGGTGGGAGGGATAGCTGCTCTCGGGTGGGAGGGATAGCTGCTCTCGGTGGGAGGGATAGCTGCTCTCGGTGGGAGGGATAGCTGCTCTCGGTGGGGGTGCTATGAGGTGGGCGGTGGGTAGCTGCTCTCGGGTGGGGGTGGATAGCTGCTCTCGGGTGGGAGGGATAGCTGCTCTCGGTGGGAGGGATAGCTGCTCTCGGTGGGGGTGCTATGAGGTGGGCGGTGGGTAGCTGCTCTCGGGTGGGAGGGATAGCTGCTCTCGGTGGGAGGGATAGCTGCTCTCGGTGGGAGGGATAGCTGCTCTCGGTGGGGGTGCTATGAGGTGGGCGGTGGGTAGCTGCTCTCGGGTGGGGGTGGATAGCTGCTCTCGGGTGGGAGGGATAGCTGCTCTCGGGTGGGAGGGATAGCTGCTCTCGGTGGGAGGGATAGCTGCTCTCGGTGGGGGTGCTATGAGGTGGGCGGTGGGTAGCTGCTCTCGGGTGGGAGGGATAGCTGCTCTCGGTGGGAGGGATAGCTGCTCTCGGGTGGGAGGGATAGCTGCTCTCGGGTGGGAGGGATAGCTGCTCTCGGGTGGGAGGGATAGCTGCTCTCGGGTGGGAGGGATAGCTGCTCTCGGTGGGAGGGATAGCTGCTCTCGGTGGGAGGGATAGCTGCTCTCGGTGGGGGTGCTATGAGGTGGGCGGTGGGTAGCTGCTCTCGGGTGGGGGTGGATAGTTGCTCTCGGGTGGGAGGGATAGCTGCTCTCGGGTGGGAGGGATAGCTGCTCTCGGTGGGGGTGCTATGAGGTGGGCGGTGGGTAGCTGCTCTCGGGTGGGAGGGATAGCTCCTCTCGGGTGGGAGGGATAGCTGCTCTCGGTGGGAGGGATAGCTGCTCTCGGTGGGGGTGCTATGAGGTGGGCGGTGGGTAGCTGCTCTCGGGTGGGGGTGGATAGCTGCTCTCGGGTGGGAGGGATAGCTGCTCTCGGTGGGAGGGATAGCTGCTCTCGGTGGGAGGGATAGCTGCTCTCGGGTGGGAGGGATAGCTCCTCTCGGGTGGGAGGGATAGCTGCTCTCGGTGGGGGTGCTATGAGGTGGGCGGTGGGTAGCTGCTCTCGGGTGGGGGTGGATAGCTGCTCTCGGGTGGGAGGGATAGCTGCTCTCGGTGGGGGTGCTATGAGGTGGGCGGTGGGTAGCTGCTCTCGGGTGGGAGGGATAGCTGCTCTCGGTGGGAGGGATAGCTGCTCTCGGTGGGGGTGCTATGAGGTGGGTAGCTGCTCTCGGGTGGGGGTGGATAGGTGCTCTCGGGTGGGAGGGATAGCTGCTCTCGGTGGGAGGGATAGCTGCTCTCGGGTGGGAGGGATAGCTGCTCTCGGGTGGGAGGGATAGCTGCTCTCGGTGGGAGGGATAGCTGCTCTCGGGTGGGAGGGATAGCTGCTCTCGGTGGGAGGGATAGCTGCTCTCGGTGGGAGGGATAGCTGCTCTCGGTGGGGGTGCTATGAGGTGGGCGGTGGGTAGCTGCTCTCGGGTGGGGGTGGATAGCTGCTCTCGGGTGGGAGGGATAGCTGCTTTTGGGTAGGTGTGTGGGGAGGATAGCGGTTCCCGGGTGGGGGTAGACAGCTGATCTTGGGTGGGGAGGGGGAAGTGCAGTGATTTAGTTAACATGGACATGTCTGGTTCTTTAGGACAACGTTTGTAGGAAGCTCAAGTAAGTGAACTGCTTGCTCGTTTAAAAAAAGGGAATATATATAATTAATTTTAATTAGGGGGGCGGCAGCACAACTCCTCGGCCCCGCAGGTGCCTCTGGGCGCCGAGAAGCTGCTGGTCCCACAATGTCCACAAGAGGGCAGCGGCGCCCCACGGTGCCTCATCCCCTCCCAGCAGATGTAAACAACGGGGTACCTGGCAGCCTCCCGGCTGGTGTGTGGTGGACCCATCGCATCCTCCTGGTCTCACAAGCACCCGGGGCCCTTCAACAACCCCAAGTCTGCCGCTGCAGTATACTGAGGCACCTTTAGACTGAGTGGACCTTGAAACATTTCTCCTGTCCAGAGCCAGTGAAGCCAGGGTGGGCCCCCCAGTACAACTGGGGCTCTGGACTGAAAGGGGTAAAACCCAAACGTCAAAATGTAATTTTCCTTGGAGCCCTGAAAATCCCTGCAGAGGATCAGTGTGTTCACTCCTTCCGCTGACATGTCCAAGGCCCTCGCCCTTCTAGAGACCATCTTGGCGAGAGCCCTGGTGTACTCCCATCCCTCAATCTGTACCTCCTCTGCTGACACACACACTGAAGCTGTGCTGCCCCTAGACAAGGAGCTGAGATGCACACCCATGAGGCAACTCTCACACACTGTTCTCACTCCTGCCACACCCAGGTACCTCAAGATACAGGTTGGGACACAGCACGAGGGCTCAGAAAGATCACCCAGGCCCTCCTCAGTCGCCGACTATGACAATGGCCTGTACACCAGCCTCTCCACCCAGCTCCTCAGAAGACTCCAGACCTCACAGAAAGCTGCAGCCAGGCTCATCGTGCACCTCCCCAGGTGGGTCCACGTCACGCCCGCACCTCGGAGACCTACATCAACAAGCATCTGAACTTCCATCTACCCACAAAAAATCTTCCTTCCGCCTCTCTTGCCATTGCTCACAAACCCTCCATCTCCTATGTCGACACCAAACAAAGCCTGGAAGTACCTGCCACCACCAACCTCCGAACTGCACCCTCCCTGAGGAACTTCAGAAAGAAAGTTAAGACCTAGCTGCTCGATGTTGTAGACCGATCACCTTAGCGCCCAGACATTCCTAGGGGTGACCGTGCTGCACTTTATAAATGACTGGTTGATTCAGACCCAAGAACCGCCACAGAGACAGCTACACATACACAGAGGCGTCCAGGCCTCAACATATGCTTATGTGTCCTCCCCTCACGCCCTCAAACACAGATACCACTACACCCCAATACTCCCCACAGAGACTCCTGACACATGAAGCCTCACACAGACACCACCATACACAGGCCACCACATCCACACCACTTTACATGCCCCCTCACATGCCCTCAGTTACCGCTACACCCAACACCTCCGCACACAGACTCCTGACACATGAACCCACACATGCACACACACACACACCACCATACACTGTGGTCACCACATCCACACCGCCTTACAAACCCTTCCTCCCACCCATACCCAGATACGCTGACACACCAATGGCATGTTTAAAGGGCTTGGGTGGCACACTGCGCAAGAGATAAAACTAGTGGGGCCGATGCAGAAAAATATAGCTGCACTGAATTATGTCAAAGTTGGTAAAAAGTTTGAACTTTACCCGCAAAGTGTTTTTTTGTGATTTGATATAAATTTGTTCAGCTGTTTTTGAGAAATTAGCATTTAAATAGGGAATTTGGTTGAGCATAAAGGGGTTAAAACGTTAGGTATATTTGGAAGGTCTGTCCTGCGGTACCAAAAAGGAAAAAAAAGAAAAATAGGGCCTCTTGATCTCTTGTTGGCCATTTTTAATATTGTTGGGTCAACAGTGCAATCTGATTGGCTGGCTACAGCCCTGAAGAATATTTTGCGGACGCCATTACAGGACTTTATTTTTCTTTAAATGATATAAGGGGACAGGATAGGGAAACCTGACCCCCGTCCCCAGGCACTTGGGGTGGGAGAAGGGAGCCACCTCAAAGAGTAAATTACAAAGAAAACAATTTCAGGTGAGGGGTACCGTGGGGTGAACACTTGTGTAATGGGTACCCCAAGACGACTGCATAGTATAGAAATAGAACTTTAAAAAACACGAGGATGTGGCTTAGCTGTGTGTGGGGGTGTCTGGGGGGACATTGGCAGTGGGGGGGGTTGGTCACAGGTGGGGCCTATGAATACGATTAAAAACATAGAAATTTACTGGGAAACAACCTCAAGAATTAAACTGAGGATCTAGTTGGAAGTGATCCGACGTCATGAGTAATTTACTAAGCGAGTCATAAACAGTGCGTGGGGGACAAGCTATAGTTAGCTCAGTAAACCAGAAACGTGTGAATTTCATTTTATTTTGGCTTTTAAACAGCGTTTATTTCAACACCTACTTATAAAATGTAAGGTCACCTTTGGTTTTGCGCGGGGAATGGCGGGACGGGGTGTGTGTAGACTTATTTTTCCTTAAATCTTGAGCTTTATACACGTGTCTGTATATATTTTTAAAAGATATATACACCTGCAAAGTGAGAATAAAACATTTAAGCGAAAACAGTGCTCCGCAGTCACAGGCAGTTGGACAAGATGTGTGGGCGAAGGTTCATCGTCTGTTTTTCTGTGAAACCTTCTGGCACGTGCAAGAGCTGTGTTGGAGGTGGGGCCGGGACAAATTAAGATGGGCACGGGCACCAGCTGGGGCCCCTCTAGAGGGCCAGGGAGCGCACACTCCACCTGCATGCCACCGCCCCAAGGTGACCTCCACCCAGTCACCAGTCCACACTCTCTCAACCTCTTCTCCCACCCAGACACTGCAGCTGGACTGCACTCTCTACATACCCCTGTCAGACTCCGCCCCCTGCGCATCCTCACAGAGCCCACCCGCAGACTACCCCCAGGACACCCTCCACAGACTTCATGCAGCAAACAGCCACCATTTCAGACCCTGCCCTAATACTCACCCTCGGGGACTTCAGTGGCAGGGCCTCGGCGATCCCCAGCACCGCACTCGCACAGACTCCACTTCCACATACCACTTCTGACAGACTGACAACCCCCACAGACCTCGCCCTCCACAGACCCCCGTTCAAAGATCCCTCACAGACCTGGCTCTGAGGCGCCACCTCCACGGACCCACCCACTCCTGACAGATCACCTACAACCCCCACAGACCTCGCCCTCCACAGACCCCCGTTCAAAGATCCCTCACAGACCTGGCTCTGAGGCGCTACCTCCACGGACCCACCCACTCCTGACAGATCACCTACAACCCCCACAGACCTCGCCCTCCACAGACTCACCTCTCGCAGACCCGGGTCTCAGGCGCCTTCTCCACAGACCCACCCACTCCTGACAGATCACCTACAACCCCCACAGACCTCGCCCCCCACAGACCCCCGTTCAAAGATCCCTCACAGAACTGGCTCTGAGGCGCCACCTCCACGGACCCACCCACTCCTGACAGATCACCTACAACCCCCACAGACCTCGCCCTCCACAGACCCCCGTTCAAAGATCCCTCACAGACCTGGTTCTGAGGCGCTACCTCCACGGACCCACCCACTCCTGACAGATCACCTACAACCCCCACAGACCTCGCCCTCCCCAGACCCCCTTTCTCACAGACCTGGCTTTGAGGCGCCACCTCCACGGACCCACCCACTCCTGACAGATCACCTACAACCCCCACAGACCTCGCCCTCCACAGACCCCCTTTCTCACAGACCTGGCTCTGAGGCGCTACCTCCACGGACCCACCCACTCCTGACAGATCACCTACAACCCCCACAGACCTCGCCCTCCACAGACCCCCTTTCTCACAGACCTGGCTCTGAGGCGCCACCTCCACGGACCCACCCACTCCTGACAGATCACCTACAACCCCCACAGACCTCGCCCTCCACAGACCCCCGTTCAAAGATCCCTCACAGACCTGGCTCTGAGGCGCCACCTCCACGGACCCACCCACTCCTGACAGATCACCTACAACCCCCACAGACCTCGCCCTCCCCAGACCCCCTTTCTCACAGACCTGGCTCTGAGGCGCTACCTCCACGGACCCACCCACTCCTGACAGATCACCTACAACCCCCACAGACCTCGCCCTCCACAGACCCCCGTTCAAAGATCCCTCACAGACCTGGCTCTGAGGCGCCACCTCCACGGACCCACCCACTCCTGACAGATCACCTACAACCCCCACAGACCTCGCCCTCCCCAGACCCCCTTTCTCACAGACCTGGCTCTGAGGCGCCACCTCCACGGACCCACCCACTCCTGACAGATCACCTACAACCCCCACAGACCTCGCCCTCCACAGACCCCCGTTCAAAGATCCCTCACAGACCTGGCTCTGAGGCGCTACCTCCACGGACCCACCCACTCCTGACAGATCACCTACAACCCCCACAGACCTCGCCCTCCACAGACCCCCGTTCAAAGATCCCTCACAGACCTGGCTCTGAGGCGCTACCTCCACGGACCCACCCACTCCTGACAGATCACCTACAACCCCCACAGACCTCGCCCTCCCCAGACCCCCTTTCTCACAGACCTGGCTCTGAGGCGCCACCTCCACGGACCCACCCACTCCTGACAGATCACCTACAACCCCCACAGACCTCGCCCTCCACAGACCCCCGTTCAAAGATCCCTCACAGACCTGGCTCTGAGGCGCCACCTCCACGGACCCACCCACTCCTGACAGATCACCTACAACCCCCACAGACCTCGCCCTCCCCAGACCCCCTTTCTCACAGACCTGGCTCTGAGGCGCTACCTCCACGGACCCACCCACTCCTGACAGATCACCTACAACCCACACAGACCTCGCCCTCCACAGACCCCCTTTCTCACAGACCTGGCTCTGAGGCGCCACCTCCACGGACCCACCCACTCCTGACAGATCACCTACAACCCCCACAGACCTCGCCCTCCACAGACCCCCTTTCTCACAGACCTGGCTCTGAGGCGCTACCTCCACGGACCCACCCACTCCTGACAGATCACCTACAACCCCCACAGACCTCGCCCTCCACAGACCCCCTTTCTCACAGACCTGGCTCTGAGGCGCCACCTCCACGGACCCACCCACTCCTGACAGATCACCTACAACCCCCACAGACCTCGCCCTCCACAGACCCCCGTTCAAAGATCCCTCACAGACCTGGCTCTGAGGCGCCACCTCCACGGACCCACCCACTCCTGACAGATCACCTACAACCCCCACAGACCTCGCCCTCCCCAGACCCCCTTTCTCACAGACCTGGCTCTGAGGCGCTACCTCCACGGACCCACCCACTCCTGACAGATCACCTACAACCCCCACAGACCTCGCCCTCCACAGACCCCCTTTCTCACAGACCTGGCTCTGAGGCGCTACCTCCACGGACCCACCCACTCCTGACAGATCACCTACAACCCCCACAGACCTCGCCCTCCACAGACCCCCTTTCTCACAGACCTGGCTCTGAGGCGCCACCTCCACGGACCCACCCACTCCTGACAGATCACCTACAACCCCCACAGACCTCGCCCTCCACAGACCCCCGTTCAAAGATCCCTCACAGACCTGGCTCTGAGGCGCCACCTCCACGGACCCACCCACTCCTGACAGATCACCTACAACCCCCACAGACCTCGCCCTCCCCAGACCCCCTTTCTCACAGACCTGGCTCTGAGGCGCTACCTCCACGGACCCACCCACTCCTGACAGATCACCTACAACCCCCACAGACCTCGCCCTCCACAGACCCCCGTTCAAAGATCCCTCACAGACCTGGCTCTGAGGCGCCACCTCCACGGACCCACCCACTCCTGACAGATCACCTACAACCCCCACAGACCTCGCCCTCCCCAGACCCCCTTTCTCACAGACCTGGCTCTGAGGCGCCACCTCCACGGACCCACCCACTCCTGACAGATCACCTACAACCCCCACAGACCTCGCCCTCCACAGACCCCCGTTCAAAGATCCCTCACAGACCTGGCTCTGAGGCGCTACCTCCACGGACCCACCCACTCCTGACAGATCACCTACAACCCCCACAGACCTCGCCCTCCACAGACCCCCGTTCAAAGATCCCTCACAGACCTGGCTCTGAGGCGCTACCTCCACGGACCCACCCACTCCTGACAGATCACCTACAACCCCCACAGACCTCGCCCTCCCCAGACCCCCTTTCTCACAGACCTGGCTCTGAGGCGCCACCTCCACGGACCCACCCACTCCTGACAGATCACCTACAACCCCCACAGACCTCGCCCTCCACAGACCCCCGTTCAAAGATCCCTCACAGACCTGGCTCTGAGGCGCCACCTCCACGGACCCACCCACTCCTGACAGATCACCTACAACCCCCACAGACCTCGCCCTCCCCAGACCCCCTTTCTCACAGACCTGGCTCTGAGGCGCTACCTCCACGGACCCACCCACTCCTGACAGATCACCTACAACCCACACAGACCTCGCCCTCCACAGACCCCCTTTCTCACAGACCTGGCTCTGAGGCGCCACCTCCACGGACCCACCCACTCCTGACAGATCACCTACAACCCCCACAGACCTCGCCCTCCACAGACCCCCTTTCTCACAGACCTGGCTCTGAGGCGCTACCTCCACGGACCCACCCACTCCTGACAGATCACCTACAACCCCCACAGACCTCGCCCTCCACAGACCCCCTTTCTCACAGACCTGGCTCTGAGGCGCCACCTCCACGGACCCACCCACTCCTGACAGATCACCTACAACCCCCACAGACCTCGCCCTCCACAGACCCCCGTTCAAAGATCCCTCACAGACCTGGCTCTGAGGCGCCACCTCCACGGACCCACCCACTCCTGACAGATCACCTACAACCCCCACAGACCTCGCCCTCCCCAGACCCCCTTTCTCACAGACCTGGCTCTGAGGCGCTACCTCCACGGACCCACCCACTCCTGACAGATCACCTACAACCCCCACAGACCTCGCCCTCCACAGACCCCCTTTCTTACAGACCTGGCTCTGAGGCGCCACCTCCACGGACCCACCCACTCCTGACAGATCACCTACAACCCCCACAGACCTCGCCCTCCCCAGACCCCCTTTCTCACAGACCTGGCTCTGAGGCGCCACCTCCACGGACCCACCCACTCCTGACAGATCACCTACAACCCCCACAGACCTCGCCCTCCACAGACCCCCTTTCTCACAGACCTGGCTCTGAGGCGCTACCTCCACGGACCCACCCACTCCTGACAGATCACCTACAACCCCCACAGACCTCGCCCTCCACAGACCCCCTTTCTCACAGACCTGGCTCTGAGGCGCCACCTCCACGGACCCACCCACTCCTGACAGATCACCTACAACCCCCACAGACCTCGCCCTCCACAGACCCCCGTTCAAAGATCCCTCACAGACCTGGCTCTGAGGCGCCACCTCCACGGACCCACCCACTCCTGACAGATCACCTACAACCCCCACAGACCTCGCCCTCCCCAGACCCCCTTTCTCACAGACCTGGCTCTGAGGCGCTACCTCCACGGACCCACCCACTCCTGACAGATCACCTACAACCCCCACAGACCTCGCCCTCCACAGACCCCCTTTCTCACAGACCTGGCTCTGAGGCGCCACCTCCACGGACCCACCCACTCCTGACAGATCACCTACAACCCCCACAGACCTCGCCCTCCACAGACCCCCTTTCTCACAGACCTGGCTCTGAGGCGCTACCTCCACGGACCCACCCACTCCTGACAGATCACCTACAACCCCCACAGACCTCGCCCTCCACAGACCCCCTTTCTCACAGACCTGGCTCTGAGGCGCCACCTCCACGGACCCACCCACTCCTGACAGATCACCTACAACCCCCACAGACCTCGCCCTCCACAGACCCCCGTTCAAAGATCCCTCACAGACCTGGCTCTGAGGCGCCACCTCCACGGACCCACCCACTCCTGACAGATCACCTACAACCCCCACAGACCTCGCCCTCCCCAGACCCCCTTTCTCACAGACCTGGCTCTGAGGCGCTACCTCCACGGACCCACCCACTCCTGACAGATCACCTACAACCCCCACAGACCTCGCCCTCCACAGACCCCCTTTCTCACAGACCTGGCTCTGAGGCGCCACCTCCACGGACCCACCCACTCCTGACAGATCACCTACAACCCCCACAGACCTCGCCCTCCCCAGACCCCCTTTCTCACAGACCTGGCTCTGAGGCGCCACCTCCACGGACCCACCCACTCCTGACAGATCACCTACAACCCCCACAGACCTCGCCCTCCACAGACCCCCTTTCTCACAGACCTGGCTCTGAGGCGCTACCTCCACGGACCCACCCACTCCTGACAGATCACCTACAACCCCCACAGACCTCGCCCTCCACAGACCCCCTTTCTCACAGACCTGGCTCTGAGGCGCCACCTCCACGGACCCACCCACTCCTGACAGATCACCTACAACCCCCACAGACCTCGCCCTCCACAGACCCCCGTTCAAAGATCCCTCACAGACCTGGCTCTGAGGCGCCACCTCCACGGACCCACCCACTCCTGACAGATCACCTACAACCCCCACAGACCTCGCCCTCCCCAGACCCCCTTTCTCACAGACCTGGCTCTGAGGCGCTACCTCCACGGACCCACCCACTCCTGACAGATCACCTACAACCCCCACAGACCTCGCCCTCCACAGACCCCCTTTCTCACAGACCTGGCTCTGAGGCGCCACCTCCACGGACCCACCCACTCCTGACAGATCACCTACAACCCCCACAGACCTCGCCCTCCACAGACCCCCTTTCTCACAGACCTGGCTCTGAGGCGCTACCTCCACGGACCCACCCACTCCTGACAGATCACCTACAACCCCCACAGACCTCGCCCTCCACAGACCCCCTTTCTCACAGACCTGGCTCTGAGGCGCCACCTCCACGGACCCACCCACTCCTGACAGATCACCTACAACCCCCACAGACCTCGCCCTCCACAGACCCGCCTTTACAGACTCACCTCACACACCTGGCTCGCAGGTGTCGCTTCCACAGACCTACCTTCTCTTGACAGATCCCTTACAACCCATACACTCTCCACCGCTACACGCCTACTCCTCTCAGGCTCCTGTCCACAACCTCCCACTCGCAGTTCACTAACAACCCCCGTCAAAGACACCTCCAGACCACTTCTCAAATGCCCCACCTCCACAGACCCATCTCTCGTAGTTCACTAGCAACCCCCTCCTAAAGACCAAGCTCCACAGACCCACTTCCACCTCTCAGGCTCCGTCTCCAGCCACCCCACGTCTCACAGGCTCTACCTCCAGACAGCAACCTCACAGACCCATCTCTTAATCTCTATCTCCACAAACCTACTGTTACACACTTACCTCAGAGAGCCACCTCTGAGACTCTATCTCTACAGACTTACCTCACAGACCCACCTCTCAGGCTCCATCTCCAGCCACCCCACTTCTCACAGACTCTACTGACATACGACCATTTCACAGACCCTGCTCTCAGACTCAGACTTACCTCACAGACCCAGGTCTCAGACTCAGATTTACCTCACAGACCTTGCTCTCAGACTCACTTACCTCACAGACCCAGGTCTCAGACTTACCTCACAGACCTTGCTCTCAGACTCAGACTTACCTCACAGACCCAGCTCTCAGACTTACCTCACAGACCTTGCTCTCAGACTTACCTCACAGACCTTGCTCTCAGGCACAGACTTACTACACAGACCTGCTCTCAGACTTAGACTTACCTCACAGACCCAGCTCTCAGACTTACCTCACAGATCCAGCTCTCAGACTTACCTCTCAGACCCAGCTCTCAGACTTACCTCTCAGACCCAGCTCTCAGACTTACCTCTCAGACCCAGCTCTCAGACTCAGACTTACCTCACAGACCTTGCTCTCAGACTTACCTCACAGACCTTGCTCTCAGGCACAGACTTATGACACAGACCCTGCTCTCAGACTTACCTCAAATACCCAGTTCTCAGATTCACCCTTTACAGACTTACCTCATAGACCCACGTCTTAGATTCACCCTTTGCAGACTTACCTCACAAACCCAGCTCTCAGACTGCACCTCCACTGCCTACCTTTACAGACTGACGTCTCACAGACCCCGCTCTCAGGCTACACCTCCCCAGACCCACCTTTACAGACTCACATCTCACAGACCCTGCTCTCAAACTTTACAGAGTTACCTGACATACCCTCCTCTGATACTCACTTACCTCACAGACCCTGCTCTCAGACTCACCTCCACAGACCCTGCTCTCAGGCCGCACCTCCACAGACCTCCCATCACAGACTCACATCTCACAGGCCCTCCTCAGAGGCTGCACCTCCACAGACCCTGCTCTCAGGCCGCACCTCCACAGACCTCCCACCACAGCCCCGCCTGTCACAGCCCCACAGGCCGCACCTCCACAGACCTCCCACCACAGCCCCACAGGCCGCACCTCCACACACCTCCCACCACAGCCCCGCCTGTCACAGTCCCACAGGTCGCACCTCCACACACCTCCCACCACAGCCCCGCCTGTCACAGCCCCACAGGTCGCACCTCCACAGACCTCCCACCACAGCCCCGCCTGTCACAGTCCCACAGGTCGCACCTCCACAGACCTCCCACCACAGCCCCGCCTGTCACAGTCCCACAGGTCGCACCTCCACAGACCTCCCACCACAGCCCCGCCTGTCACAGTCCCACAGGTCGCACCTCCACAGACCTCCCACCACAGCCCCGCCTGTGACAGCCCCACAGGTCGCACCTCCACAGACCTCCCACCACAGCCCCGCCTGTCACAGTCCCACAGGTCGCACCTCCACAGACCTCCCACCACAGCCCCGCCTGTCACAGTCCTACAGGCCGCACCTCCACACACCTCCCACCACAGCCCCACCTGTCACAGTCCTACAGGCCGCACCTCCACAGACCTCCCACCACAGCCACGCCTGTGACAGCCCCACAGGTCGCACCTCCACAGACCTCCCACCACAGCCCCGCCTGTCACAGTCCCACAGGTCGCACCTCCACAGACCTCCCACCACAGCCCCACCTGTCACAGTCCTACAGGTCGCACCTCCACACACCTCCCACCACAGCCCCACCTGTCACAGCCCCACAGGCCGCACCTCCACACACCTCCCACAACAGCCCCACAGGCCGCACCTCCACACACCTCCCACCACAGCCCCACCTGTCACAGTCCCACAGGCCGCACCTCCACACACCTCCCACCACAGCCCCACCTGTCACAGTCCCACAGGTCGCACCTCCACACACCTCCCACCACAGCCCCACCTGTCACAGCCCCACAGGTCGCACCTCCACACACCTCCCACCACAGCCCCGCCTGTGACAGCCCCACAGGTTGCACCTCCACAGACCTCTCACCACAGCCCCACCTGTGACAGCCCCACAGCCCCACAGGCCGCACCTCCACACACCTCCCACCACAGCCCCGCCTGTGACAGCCCCACAGCCCCAGCACCCCAGCCCATCCTTACTGCAGCCGTCCTCGTCGCTGTGGTCGCCGCAGTCGTTGTCGCCGTCGCACTGCCACTGCGCCGGGATGCAGGTGCACTCGCCGAAGGCGCTGACGGCGCAGGTGAAGTGGCTGCGTCCACAGGTGCACTCGGTGCTGCCGCTCACACCTGTGGAGAGAGGCAGGGCGAGTCAGTGGATGCTCTCGCACAGGCTTCTAAGCGCTTCACGAGACAGAATACAGAAAGTGCGCTCTGGCCTGCTGATGTCTCTGCTGTGGGGGCTGGGTCTACCCTGTACCCCAGTGCGTCTACCCTGTACCCCAGTGCGTCTACCCTGTACCCCAGTGCGTCTACCATGTACCCCAGTGCGTCTACCATGTAACTCAGTGCGTCTACCCTGTACCCCAGTGCGTCCACCCTGTACCCCAGTGCGTCTACCATGTACCTCAGTGCGTCTACCCTGTACCCCAGTGCGTCTACCCTGTACCCCAGTGCGTCCACCCTGTACCCCAGTGCGTCTACCATGTACCCCAGTGCGTCTACCCTGTACCCCAGTGCGTCTACCCTGTACCCCAGTGCGTCTACCATGTACCCCAGTGCGTCTACCATGTACCCCAGTGCGTCTACCCTGTACCCCAGTGCGTCTACCCTATACCCCAGTGCGTCTACCCTGTACCCCAGTGCGTCTACCCTGTACCCCAGTGCGTCCACCCTGTACCCCAGTGCGTCTACCATGTACCCCAGTGCGTCTACCATGTACCTCAGTGCGTCTACCCTGTACCCCAGTGCGTCCACCCTGTACCCCAGTGCGTCTACCATGTACCTCAGTGCATCTACCCTGTACCCCAGTGCGTCTACCCTGTACCCCAGTGCGTCTACCCTATACCCCAGTGCGTCTACCATGTACCTAGTGCGTCTACCCTGTACCCCAGTGCGTCTACCCTGTACCTCAGTGCGTCTACCATGTACCTCAGTGCGTCCACCCTGTACCCCAGTGCGTCTACCATGAACCTCAGTGCGTCTACCATGTACCCCAGTGCGTCTACCCTGTACCCCAGTGCGTCTACCATGTACCCCAGTGCGTCTACCCTGTACCCCAGTGCGTCTACCCTGTACCCCAGTGCGTCTACCATGTACCTAGTGCGTCTACCCTGTACCCCAGTGCGTCTACCATGTACCTCAGTGCGTCCACCCTGTACCCCAGTGCGTCTACCCTGTACCCCAGTGCGTCTACCCTGTACCCCAGTGCGTCTACCCTGTACCCCAGTGCGTCTACCCTGTACCTCAGTGCGTCTACCCTGTACCCCAGTGCGTCTACCATGTACCTCAGTGCGTCCACCCTGTACCCCAGTGCGTCTACCATGTACCTCAGTGCGTCTACCCTGTACCCCAGTGCGTCTACCCTGTACCCCAGTGCGTCTACCCTGTACCTCAGTGCGTCTACCCTGTACCCCAGTGCGTCTACCCTGTACCCCAGTGCGTCTACACTGTACCTCAGTGCGTCTACCCTGTACCCCAGTGCGTCTACCCTGTACCCCAGTGCGTCTACCATGTACCTCAGTGCGTCTACCCTGTACCCCAGTGCGTCTACCCTGTACCCCAGTGCGTCTACCATGTACCTCAGTGCGTCTACCCTGTACCCCAGTGCGTCTACCCTGTACCCCAGTGCGTCCACCATGTACCTCAGTGCGTCCACCCTGTACCCCAGTGCGTCCACCATGTACCTCAGTGCGTCTACCCTGTACCCCAGTGCGTCTACCCTGTACCCCAGTGCGTCCACCATGTACCTCAGTGCGTCCACCCTGTACCCCAGTGCGTCCACCATGTACCCCAGTGCGTCTACCCTGTACCCCAGTGCGTCTACCCTGTACCCCAGTGCGCCTACCATGTACCTCAGTGCGTCTACCCTGTACCCCAGTGCGTCTACCCTGTACCCCAGTGCGTCCACCATGTACCTCAGTGCGTCCACCCTGTACCCCAGTGCGTCTACCATGTACCCCAGTGCGTCCACCCTGTACCCCAGTGCGTCTACCCTGTACCCCAGTGCGTCTACCCTGTACCCCAGTGCGTCTACCCTGTACCTCAGTGCGTCCACCCTGTACCCCAGTGCGTCTACCCTGTACCCCAGTGTGTATATCCTGTACCCCAGTGCGTCTACCCTGTACCCCAGTGCGTCTACCCTGTACCCCAGTGCGTCTACCATGTACCTCAGTGCGTCTACCATGTACCTCAGTGCGTCCACCCTGTACCCCAGTGCGTCTACCCTATACCCCAGTGCGTCTACCATGTACCCCAGTGCGTCTACCCTGTACCCCAGTGCGTGCGTCTACCCTGTACCCCAGTGCGTCTACCATGTACCTCAGTGCGTCTACCCTGTACCCCAGTGTGTATATCCTGTACCTCAGTGCGTCTACCATGTACCCCAGTGCGTCCACCCTGTACCCCAGTGCGTCCACCCTGTACCCCAGTGCGTCTACCCTGTACCCCAGTGCGTCTACCATGTACCTCAGTGCGTCTACCCTGTACCCCAGTGTGTATATCCTGTACCTCAGTGCGTCTACCATGTACCTCAGTGCGTCTACCCTGTACCCCAGTGTGTATATCCTGTACCTCAGTGCGTCTACCCTGTACCCCAGTGCGTCCACCCTGTACCCCAGTGCGTCTACCCTGTACCCCAGTGTGTATATCCTGTACCTCAGTGCGTCTACCATGTACCCCAGTGCATCTACCCAGTACCCCAGTGCGTCTACCATGTACCTCAGTGCGTCTACCCTGTACCCCAGTGCGTCTACCCTGTACCCCAGTGCGTCTACCATGTACCTCAGTGCGTCTACCCTGTACCCCAGTGCGTCTACCCTGTACCCCAGTGCGTCTACCATGTACCTCAGTGCCTCTACCCTGTACCCCAGTGTGTATATCCTGTACCTCAGTGCGTCTACCATGTACCCCAGTGCGTCCACCCTGTACCCCAGTGCGTCCACCCTGTACCCCAGTGCGTCTACCCTGTACCCCAGTGCGTCCACCCTGTACCCCAGTGCGTCCACCCTGTACCCCAGTGAGTCTACCCTGTACCCCAGTGTGTATATCCTGTACCTCAGTGCGTCTACCATGTACCTCAGTGCGTCTACCCTGTACCCCAGTGTGTATATCCTGTACCTCAGTGCGTCCACCCTGTACCCCAGTGCGTCCACCCTGTACCCCAGTGCGTCTACCCTGTACCCCAGTGTGTATATCCTGTACCTCAGTGCGTCTACCATGTACCCCAGTGCGTCCACCCTGTACCCCAGTGCGTCTACCATGTACCTCAGTGGGTCTATCCTGTACCTCAGTGCGTCTACCCTGTACCCCAGTGTGTATATCCTGTACCTCAGTGCGTCTACCCTGTACCCCAGTGCATCTACCATGTACCTCAGTGCGTCTACCCTGTACCCCAGTGTGTATATCCTGTACCTCAGTGCGTCTACCATGTACCTCAGTGCGTCCACCCTGTACCCCAGTGCGTCTACCCTGTACCCCAGTGTGTATATCCTGTACCTCAGTGCGTCTACCATGTACCCCAGTGCGTCCACCCTGTACCCCAGTGCGTCTACCATGTACCTCAGTGGGTCTATCCTGTACCTCAGTGCGTCTACCCTGTACCCCAGTGTGTATATCCTGTACCTCAGTGCGTCTACCATGTACCCCAGTGCGTCCACCCTGTACCCCAGTGCGTCTACCATGTACCTCAGTGGGTCTATCCTGTACCTCAGTGCGTCTACCCTGTACCCCAGTGTGTATATCCTGTACCTCAGTGCGTCTACCCTGTACCCCAGTGCATCTACCATGTACCTCAGTGCGTCTACCCTGTACCCCAGTGTGTATATCCTGTACTTCAGTGCGTCTACCATGTACCTCAGTGCGTCCACCCTGTACCCCAGTGCGTCTACCCTGTACCCCAGTGTGTATATCCTGTACCTCAGTGCGTCTACCATGTACCCCAGTGCGTCCACCCTGTACCCCAGTGCGTCTACCATGTACCCCAGTGCGTCCACCCTGTACCCCAGTACGTCTATCCTGTACCCCAGTGTGTATATCCTGTACCTCAGTGCGCCTACCCTGTACCCCAGTGCGTCTACCCTGTACCCCAGTGCGTCTACCATGTACCCCAGTGCGTCTACCCTGTACCCCAGTGCGTCCACCCTGTACCCCAGTGCGTCTATCCTGTACCCCAGTGTGTATATCCTGTACCTCAGTGCGTCTACCCTGTACCCCAGTGCGTCTACCATGTACCCCAGTGCGTCCACCCTGTACCCCAGTGCGTCTATCCTGTACCCCAGTGCGTCTATCCGGTCATTGTCAATGGCGATTAGATAGCATCAAGTTAACATAGGAGTTTGTTGGATTTTTGATGATTGCTTCTAAATTTAGTTTAGTGTTTTTTTAAAAGAAAGGATTATGCTTAGGGAAAGAAGTGGTGTACATTATGTACAGCTTTTCATAATGTACTACGTTTGTAAAAAAAAAAAAATACATTTCGCGATCAAAATATTTTATTGCGATTTTGTAATTAAACAGTAAAATAAACATGCAAAAAAAATCACATCAGTGTACATATTATATCAAAATACAATAAGATAGTTATAAAAATTACAGTATTAGTAATACAAAGTATAATTTAGATAAAAACAAGGTTAATACCTATGGAATATTATACATTTTGAAAAACATAGTTCAGCAGTCTCCACAAAATTTCATATTTATGGAATGTAAGAGTAGGATGAGAAGATATTCTATCACCCTGCCTTGTAAATATAATACATGATCACCAGGTATGTGTATACAATAAATTAGCATCTTTACAATTAGACATAATAGAGTTAATCGCCAAATAAATTAAATAATGTCCGATTAGTGACAGATATAGAGGAAGAAAGGGCAAGTGATTTCCATAGAATATGACAATTTATTAGCAATATTGATATTTTAAAAGTAATACCCCATACACCAGACCAAAAAGCAGACATAAAACAGCAGTCAAATAATAAATACTTTAAAGAACCATTAGCAACATGACAATGATAGCAAATGGGACTCTCCAGTGGTTTAGCTTTGAACAGACTAACATAAGTCCATACACAGTACAATGAGGAGATTTTTCTTGTTATAAGCAAACTGGGATAGTATTTTATTGTATACATTTAATGTAACATGACCATAGCAATACAAAATATTTAAAGACAATTCTATTTTAGATAACATAGCAACTGGAATAGCGTTATGAAACAAAGGATGGCGATGCCTAGATTACTAAATTTAGGGAATTCAGAGGTAGGTAGAAAAAACTTAAGTAAAGAAGTGAATGATTAAAACCTCATTACCGTGATGTATAGCAGGCAAGTAAAAAAATCTAGGATCTATATATTTTTTTGCACTAATTTATGTTATGGTGAAGTTTAACAGAGATTTAACCATAAAGAGGTCTATTTTGAATGTTTAATAATTCATCATACAATAAGAAACTAGTTTTGTGGCTCTAATAATTGGAGATTGTTGTTAAAAGATTTTCTATTGGAGACAGTTAAAACTGAACGTAGGGAAAAATGATTAGTTAGATCTTCAAGATTAATTGCGGTAGATGTTAAAGCAGTATTTTGAAACCAAAGAGGAACTCTGTCATTCAATAAAGGTGGTGTGGTAATACTAACATTTAGATACTCTCAAATCAGCATTGTTAGTGTCATGTTGGAGTTTCAAATAACTTTCTTACTGAGGAGTCCAAATAAGTTGGATAGATTTTACTTCAACCTTTTATAAAAGGTTAACAGGACATAAAGAGGCAACATAGGTAGTACATATAATATCTGGGGTACACCCTCACATTTTAATTGACTAAATGTCCCCCACTAAGATAGATTAAGAAAGATCAGTTTCCTATTTTAACTTCTGAATAACACTTTCATGTTTAAGTTCCTAAGTATGCTGTAAATTATTTGCCAAAGGGATACCGAGATATTTCAGTTTATGTGTACATCAGACTCTATTATATTGTTAAATCACATTTGATGTGCAGCATTCAGTTATAGAAACGATGCTATCCTATTTACATTAAGGGTATAACCTGAAACTACTAAGTAATTTTAAATTCTGTCCTGTATTATCAGGATTAATATACCTGGATCAGAAATAAATAACAGATCATCATCCACACATGCTGAGGTCTTAACAGTAGTGTTGCCAAGTCTAATACCTTTATTATGCAAACAGTTCCAAATAAGGCTAAATAGAAGTTCAATAGCCAATAGGAGGTAGAAATATGACCATTAAATAAGAATTTAGCTGTAGGAGAAATATAATGCGCTCTGATCATGTTATTAAAAGGCTGACAAAATGACACAGCACTATACCATGAAATAAAAATATCGATGTTATCAACTGTTTTTTACCTGCATCTACTGCAAGTAGGCCTGATGGTGGGTCCGTACTAGATACAGATGAACTGTTATGAAAAACCAGTCTGATGTTATGCACAGATAATTTGTTTTTTTTCATAAAACCAACGTGACCAGTGTGAATTAGCTGACCAGGTATGTTAGATATTCAAGCAACAAGAAATTTGGCATGGGTTTTACAATCCTGATTAACCATATTAGTCTGTAATTGGAAACAATTGTGGGATCTTTATTTGTCTTATGAAAAACTACAATCAAGGCTTCAGAAAAGCCGCACATTGTGGAAAATCTGCGAAACGTGTAAGAATATAGGATTCTAATTATGCAGTGAAGGTTTTATAGAACTCAGCAGGATCTGGGCCAGGACATTTTTCAGAATTAAGTGAAGCAATGGAAGCTAGCATTTTGAAGTGGGAAATGAGGACATCTAAAGAACCTTTTTTTGTCTTGAGTAATGACATGACAACAAAAATTCCACAATTATTTTAGAGTCAAACACATCAGGTTTGTAATATTATTTAGAATATTATTTTGGAAATTCAGCTAAAATATTCTCGAAAGATATCAACCCCTGCCCGAAATCGGAGTAAATAGCAGGTGTTGGAAGTTTATCATGTTCATTATGCAAACAATGAGCAAGAAGTTTCCCAGATCTATTGGCTTGAAAAAGTTTGCTTTATTGTTTGATATTTGTATACCCGTACGTTTGCCAAGCACTGAGTTATATTTGTATCTTAATTTTTGTAGTAGTGTTTAATATGTATACTATTTGAGGAGATAAATAATCTTTCTTATTTAGGAGACTCCTTTCATAAATTACTTATTTATGAGCGGAAAAGCTTGTTATCATTAACCACAACAGAGATAGTTAAACCTCTATTATAAGGCTTGAACATATCCAACCTAGGTACATTAGAGGTAATATGGTCTGCATCAATGGTAAAAAAAAAGTGTTTAAAATAATGTATTAATTTGTGTTTGCATTCATCTTTGAGAGGAATTTGAACATTCATTTTCAGCTGGGTTTATTGAGCTAGAGTCGGTCTATTTTAATTAAAATATATCATGGCATGGTCTTAAATATCAATGGCATGTATCTTGGGACAGAAGATTGATTGGCCTAAACTTCAAAATGCCATTAGAGAAACACACAACTTAAAAAGATAAAGCAACAAATCAGAAAGTTGCAGCGGACCTGGCTCAAAACAAACAACAGTCAAGACAAACTGCAGCTACAGAAACTTAACAGAATATACGAATCATCAATCAAAAAAAAGCTTTAAATTTTTTTTTAAAAACGTACTACTCAGACAGAATTCAAAATGCTAAATCTACAACCAAGGAATTTTATAAATTTCTCAATGAATTTCGAAAACCTACATGCATGGAAGGAAGTCATCCCACTACTCAAGATCTCACAAACAAACTGGCAACTCATTACACAACCAAGGCAGACACATTGGCCTCCTGTTTAAAACAGAAGAAAACAATCAAGCACCAACCCCTTTCCTAAAATACCCTCTAAGAATAAACCAACCCAGCCTCTACAGTCCTTCCAACAAATATCACAAGGTGAATTTATGGATTTGGTCAAAGCAAGCAGGCCTTCTGGTTGCCCTTCTGACCCTTGTCTACCACAAATCGTCAAGAACATTCTTTTATCTACTTCTGCTGCCACACCTGTAAGAAGAATTATCAACAACTCTTTAACTACAGGAACTTTTCCTGTAGACCTGTAAAAGGCATACATACGACCGTTATTAAAGAAAACAAATCTAGACCCCCAGGACCCCAACAACTACAGACCAATCACAACTGGACCTTTCCTGGGCAAACTGATAGAAAGAGCAGCATTTGCCCAGATGTCACAATTCATTGAAAACAATTCAATACTCTCAGACTTCCAAACTGGACTCCGCCCAGGAAGAGGCACTGAATCGGCACTCACAGCAATCTGGGACGATCTTAAAAACACAGTTGACCGCAATGGAGTTGCTGCACTACTTCTCTTGGACTTCTCGGCTGCCTTTGTTACGGTTGACTATGACACCCTAATTCAAAGACTCCACGAAGCCGGCATACAAGGGACTGCTCTTGACAGGATTACATCCTATCTTCAAAAAAGATCGAATATCATCTATTCGCCCCCCTTCTCATCCAAACCCTACCTCACAAAAGCAGGGGTCCCCCAATGATCAATCATCTCACCTTTGCTTTTTAACATCTACATGATATCTTTACCAGAACTGATTAATGATTTCCATCTCACATGCTACAACTATGCAGATGACACACAAATGCTACTTAAATTAGAATGACCCAAAAATATTGAAAACTCAGAAATCTTCAGTTGCCTCAGAGCCGTTGATCAGTGGATGACCTGGAGCCATCTCAAACTAAATATCTCCAAAACAGAAATATACATATGTGGTGACTGGAAAAGTTATGACCCAGTGTGCGCCTGGCCTGACGATCTCGGATGACCTCCTCAATTATCCAAGGAAGTTAAAAACCTTGGAATTACCATGGACTCCAAGTTAACTATGAATGCCCAAGACGACAAATTAGCACGAACAAGCTTCATCACCTTGAAGACTGTACAACGCATCTTCCCACACCTCGGATTCCCACACAAAGTGCAAGCTACCATCTCGCTTGTACTATCCAAACTGGATTATGCCAATGGCTTCTACCATGGATCATCTCTATCTATTATGAAAAAACTACAACGTATTCAGAACTCTGCAGCCAAGCTACTATTACATGTAGAGCCACAAGCCAACATCTCCCCTGCCTTGAGAGCACTACACTGGTTACCCGTTGCCAGAAGATGCACTTTCAAGCTGCTTTGTATCACCCACAAAGCTATACATGAACCAGGACTGCTTTTTATCAGAAGCAAAATAACCAAATACATTCAACAAAGAAACCTCCGCTCAAGATTGGTACCCCACCTTAGAACACCACCATACAAGAAAAAGACTACAGGTGGTACATCCTTCTCCGTTCAAGCAGCCAAACTATGGAATTCATTACCCCCAACTATAAGAGCCACAAATAACTTTCTTGTCTTCAGAAAAATACTCAAGAGTTGGCTCTTTCCTTCATAACCACCATATTCAAACAACTATGGACTGCATATGCCTATGTTGACAAATATTTTTTTCTGATTATGTGTATATTCTAGCTATGCATAGTTCTTTAGAAAATATGTATCGCTACTATGTCATAACAATAAACTACACACACACTCTTTATACCTGTTTAAGTATATTTACTCATGGTTTTAAATATGTATATGTATGTGCATATATATGTGTGTGTATATATATATATGTATGTATATGTGTTGTTCTGTGCTTGGCATGTTTGTGGGTCATTGCATGGCTCCTGGGTGGGTTGTTATACTAGATATCTATGAATCCCTGCTCTCATCTTATATCAAACTTATCTACCCATCACCATATGGCATGTCTATCAATCTGTCCTCCATTCCCACTCTGACTCAATCCCAAATCCATTCTACTACTTTCATCTCCTAAATAACTCTGCCTAAGCTCTTCCCACCGCTTCCATATCTAACTCACCAAACCTCACTTTACTACCATGACCTCCCAAACAACCCTACTAAATTTGCCCTCATTTATCTCACCCTGCTATTATGATCTTCCTAACCCCTTCCACAGACTCTTCCCTCCTCCATCCTCCTTTACTCATCCCAAGCCTAAATTCTATTACCACATACTCCCAATTAACACTTCTGGATTCCTCCATTCTCCATCCCTCCATCCCTCCATGACTCCAGTCAATCTAACTAACAAACTCTCATATCCGCGGCTCAAATTAACTCATAATAATACTAAAACTGTACTCATATTTCCCTATACTAATCCATCACTAATTCTTGTTGGGTTCCAGAGTAGCGTGCTACTCGACGAAAAGCGCTTCGATGCCTCGTCAGGGGTAGTAAGCGCTATATAAATACTATTACAGTACAGTACCCCAATGCGTCTACCCTGTACCCCAGTGCGTCTACCATGTACCCCAGTGCGTCTACCCTGTACCCCAGTGCGTCTACCATGTACCTAGTGCGTCTACCATGTACCTAGTGCGTCTACCCTGTACCCCAGTGCGTCTACCCTGTACCCCAGTGCGTCTACCCTGTACCCCAGTGCGTCTACCCTATACCCCAGTGCGTCTACCCTGTACCCCAGTGCGTCTACCCTATACCCCAGTGCGTCTACCCTGTACCCCAGTGCGTCAACCCTGTACCCCAGTGCGTCTACCATGTACCTCAGTGCGTCCACCCTGTACCCCAGTGCGTCTACCATGTACCCCAGTGCGTCTACCATGTACCTAGTGCGTCTACCCTGTACCCCAGTGCGTCTACCCTGTACCCCAGTGCGTCTACCCTGTACCCCAGTGTGTATATCCTGTACCCCAGTGCGTCTACCCTGTACCCCAGTGCGTCTACCCAGTACCCCAGTGCGTCTACCATGTACCTCAGTGCGTCTACCATGTACCTAGTGCGTCTACCCTGTACCCCAGTGCGTCTACCCTGTACCCCAGTGCGTCTACCATGTACCTCAGTGCGTCTACCATGTACCTAGTGCGTCTACCCTGTACCCCAGTGCGTCTACCATGTACCTCAGTGCGTCTACCATGTACCCCAGTGCGTCTACCCTGTACCCCAGTGCGTCTACCATGTACCCCAGTGCGTCTACCATGTACCTAGTGCGTCTACCCTATACCCCAGTGCGTCTACCCTGTACCCCAGTGCGTCTACCCTGTACCCCAGTGCGTCTACCCTGTACCCCAGTGCGTCCACCATGTACCCCAGTGCGTCTACCCTGTACCCCAGTGCGTCTACCCTGTACCCCAGTGCGTCTACCATGTACCCCAGTGCGTCTACCATGTACCTAGTGCGTCTACCATGTACCCCAGTGCGTCTACCCTGTACCCCAGTGCGTCTACCCTGTACCCCAGTGTGTATATCCTGTACCCCAGTGCGTCTACCCTGTACCCCAGTGCGTCTACCATGTACCTCAGTGCGTCTACCATGTACCTAGTGCGTCTACCCTGTACCCCAGTGCGTCTACCCTGTACCCCAGTGCGTCTACCATGTACCTCAGTGCGTCTACCATGTACCCAGTGCGTCTACCATGTACCCCAGTGCGTCTACCCTGTACCCCAGTGCGTCTACCATGTACCTCAGTGCGTCTACCATGTACCTCAGTGCGTCCACCCTGTACCCCAGTGCGTCTACCATGTACCCCAGTGCGTCTACCCTGTACCCCAGTGCGTCTACCATGTACCTCAGTGCGTCTACCCTGTACCCCAGTGCGTCTACCCTGTACCCCAGTGCGTCTACCATGTACCTCAGTGCGTCTACCCTGTACCCCAGTGCGTCTACCCTATACCCCAGTGCGTCTACCCTGTACCCCAGTGTGTCTACCATGTACGTCAGTGCGTCTACCCTGTACCCCAGTGGGTCTATCCTGTCCCTCAGTGCGTCTACCATGTACCTCAGTGCGTCTACCCTGTACCCCAGTGTGTATATCCTGTACCTCAGTGCGTCTACCATGTACCTCAGTGCATCTACCCTGTACCCCAGTGTGTATATCCTGTACCTCAGTGCGTCTACCATGTACCTCAGTGCGTCTACCCTGTACCCCAGTGCGTCTACCATGTACCTCAGTGCGTCCACCCTGTACCCCAGTGCGTCTACCCTGTACCCCAGTGTGTATATCCTGTACCTCAGTGCGTCTACCATGTACCTCAGTGCGTCTACCCTGTACCCCAGTGCGTCTACCATGTACCTCAGTGCGTCTACCCTGTACCCCAGTGCGTCTACCCTGTACCCCAGTGCGTCTACCATGTACCTCAGTGCGTCTACCCTGTACCCCAGTGCGTCTACCATGTACCTCAGTGCGTCTACCCTGTACCCCAGTGGGTCTATCCTGTCCCTCAGTGCGTCCACCCTGTACCCCAGTGCGTCTACCCTGTACCCCAGTGCGTCTACCATGTACCTCAGTGCGTCTACCATGTACCCCAGTGTGTATATCCTGTACCTCAGTGCGTCTACCATGTACCTCAGTGCGTCTACCCTGTACCCCAGTGCGTCTACCCTGTACCCCAGTGCGTCTACCCTGTACCCCAGTGCGTCTACCATGTACCTCAGTGCGTCTACCCTGTACCCCAGTGTGTATATCCTGTACCTCAGTGCGTCTACCCTGTACCTCAGTGCGTCTACCCTGTACCCCAGTGCGTCTATCCTGTACCTCAGTGCGTCTACCCTGTACCCCAGTGCGTCTACCCTGTACCCCAGTGTGTATATCCTGTACCCCAGTGCGTCTACCCTGTACCCCAGTGCGTCTACCATGTACCTCAGTGCGTCTACCCTGTACCCCAGTGTGTATATCCTGTACCTCAGTGCGTCTACCATGTACCTCAGTGCGTCTACCCTGTACCCCAGTGTGTCTACCCTGTACCCCAGTGCGTCTACCCTGTACCCCAGTGTGTATATCCTGTACCTCAGTGCGTCTACCATGTACCTCAGTGCGTCTACCCTGTACCCCAGTGTGTATATCCTGTACCTCAGTGCGTCTACCCTGTACCCCAGTGCGTCTACCATGTACCTCAGTGCGTCTACCCTGTACCCCAGTGTGTATATCCTGTACCTCAGTGCGTCTACCATGTACCTCAGTACGTCTACCCTGTACCCCAGTGCGTCTACTATGTACCTCAGTGCGTCTACCCTGTACCCCAGTGTGTATATCCTGTACCTCAGTGCGTCTACCATGTACCTCAGTGCGTCTACCCTGTACCCCAGTGCGTCTACCCTGTACCCCAGTGTGTATATCCTGTACCTCAGTGCGTCTACCATGTACCTCAGTGCGTCTACCCTGTACCCCAGTGCGTCTACCCTGTACCCCAGTGTGTATATCCTGTACCTCAGTGCGTCTACCCTGTACCCCAGTGCGTCTACCCTGTACCCCAGTGCGTCTACCATGTACCTCAGTGCGTCTACCCTGTACCCCAGTGTGTATATCCTGTACCTCAGTGCGTCTACCCTGTACCCCAGTGCGTCTACCATGTACCTCAGTGCGTCTACCATGTACCCCAGTGCGTCTACCCTGTACCCCAGTGCGTCTACCATGTACCTCAGTGCGTCTACCCTGTACCTCAGTGGGTCTATCCTGTCCCTCAGTGCGTCCACCCTGTACCCCAGTGCGTCTACCCTGTACCCCAGTGCGTCTACCATGTACCTCAGTGGGTCTATCCTGTACCTCAGTGCGTCTACCCTGTACCCCAGTGTGTATATCCTGTACCTCAGTGCGTCTACCCTGTACCCCAGTGCATCTACCATGTACCTCAGTGCGTCTACCCTGTACCCCAGTGTGTATATCCTGTACCTCAGTGCGTCTACCCTGTACCCCAGTGCGTCTACCATGTACCTCAGTGCGTCTACCATGTACCCCAGTGCGTCTACCCTGTACCTCAGTGGGTCTATTCTATACCCCAGTGCGTCTACCCTGTACCCCAGTGCGTCTACCCTGTACCTCAGTGTGTCTATCCTGTACCCCAGTGTGTCTACCCTGTACCCCAGTGCGTCTACCCTGTACCCCAGTGCGTCTACCATGTACCTCAGTGGGTCTATCCTGTACCTCAGTGCGTCTACCCTGTACCCCAGTGTGTATATCCTGTACCTCAGTGCGTCTACCCTGTACCCCAGTGCGTCTACCATGTACCTCAGTGCGTCTACCCTGTACCCCAGTGTGTATATCCTGTACCTCAGTGCGTCTACCATGTACCTCAGTGCGTCTACCATGTACCCCAGTGCGTCTACCCTGTACCCCAGTGTGTATATCCTGTACCTCAGTGCGTCTACCCTGTACCCCAGTGCGTCTACCCTGTACCCCAGTGTGTCTACCATGTACCTCAGTGCGTCTACCCTGTACCCCAGTGTGTCTACCCTGTACCCCAGTGCGTCTATCCTGTACCCCAGTGCGTCCACTCTGTACCTCAGTGGGTCTATTCTATACCCCAGTGCGTCTACCCTGTACCCCAGTGCGTCTACCCTGTACCTCAGTGTGTCTATCCTGTACCCCAGTGTGTATATCCTGTACCCCAGTGGGTCTATCCTGTACCCTACTTGGTCTATCCTGTACCCCAGTGGATCTATCCTATACCCCAGTGGGTCTATCCTGTACCTCAGTGTGTCTATCCTGTACCTCAGTGTGTCTATCCTGTACCCCAGTGTGTATATCCTGTACCCCAGTGGGTATATCCTGTACCCCAGTGGGTCTATCCTGCCCCTCAGTGGGTCTATCCTGTACCCTACTGGGTCTATCCTGTACCCCAGTGGATCTATCCTATACCCCAGTGGGTATATCCTGTACCCTACTGGGTCTATGCTGCACCTCAGTGGATCTATGCTGCACCTCAGTGGGTCTACCATACACCTCAGTGTGTCTATCCTGCACTATCCTGTACCCTACTGGGTCTATGCTGCACCTCAGTGGGTCTATCCTGTACCCCAGTGGGTGCATCCTGTAGCGAGTGGGTCTATCATGTACCCCAGTGGGTGCATCCTCTACCCCAATGGGTTGGTAATGTACCCCAGTGGGTCTATCCTGTACCCCATTGGTGCATCCTGTCCCCCAGTGGGTCTATCCTGTCCGCGAGCGGGTCCATCCTGTCCCCTAGTGGGTGTGTCCTGTACCCCAGTGGGTGTGTCCAGTGCCCCAGTGCGTCTATCCTGCACCCCAGTGTGTCTATCCTGTCCCTCAGTGAGTCTATCCTATACCTCATTGGGTCTATCCTGCACCTCAGTGCGTCTATCCGGCACGTCAGTGGGTCTATCCTGTACCCTACTGGGTCTATCCTGTACCCCAGTGCGTCTATCCTGCACGTCAGTGGGTCTGTCCTGCACCTCAGTGCGTCAATCCTGTACCCCAGTAGGTCTACCCTGTACATCTAGGTCTATCCTGTTCCTCACTGCGTCTATCCTGTACCCCAGTGTGTCTATCCTGTACCCCAGTAAGTCTATCCTGTCCCCCAGTGGGTCTATCCTGTACCCCAGTGGGTGTTATCTGTACCTCAGTGGGTCTATCCTGTACCCCAGTGGGTGTTATCTATACCTCAGTGAGTCTCTCCTGTACCCCAGTGAGTCTCTCCTGTACCTCTGGGTCTATGCTGTACCCCAGCGAGTCTATCCTGTATCCCAGCGGGTCCATCCTGTACCCCAGTGGGTGCGTCCAGTGCCCCAGTACGTCTGTCCTGCACCCCAGTGTGTCGATCCTGTCCCTCAGTGGGTCTATCCTGTCCCTCCGTGGGTCTATCCTATACCTCATTGGGTCTATCCTATACCTCATTGGGTCTATCCTGTACCCTAGTGGGTGTGTCCTGTCCCTCAGTGGGTCTATCCTGTCCCTCAGTGGGTCTATCCTGTCCCTCCGTGGGTCTATCCTATACCTCATTGGGTCTATCCTATACCTCATTGGGTCTATCCTGTACCCTAGTGGGTGTGTCCTGTACCCCAGTGGGTCTGTCCTGCACCTCAGTGTGTCAATCCTGTACCCCAGTGTGTCTATCCTGTACCCCAGTAAGTCTATCCTGTACCTCAGTGGGTCTGTCCTGCACCTCAGTGGGTCTGTCCTGCACCTCAGTGGGTCTGTCCTGTACCCCATTGGGTCTGTCCTGTACCCCATTGGGTCTGTCCTGCACCTCAGTGGGTCTGTCCTGCACCTCAGTGGGTCTGTCCTGCACCTCAGTGGGTCTATCCGTACCCCAGTGAGTCTCTCCTGCACCCCAGTGGGTCTATGCTGTACCCCAGCGAGTCTATCCTGTATCCCAGCGAGTCTATCCTGTACCTCAGTGGGTCTGTCCTGCACCTCAGTGGGTCTGTCCTGTACCTCAGTGGGTCTGTCCTGCACCTCAGTGGGTCTGTCCTGCACCCCAGTGGGTCTATCCTGTACCCCAGTGGGTCTATCCTGTACCCCAGTAAGACTATCCTGTACCCCAGTAAGACTATCCTGTACCACAGTAAGACTATCCTGTACCCCAGTGAGTCTCTCCTGTACCTCAGTGAGTCTCTCCTGTACCTCTGGGTCTATGCTGTACCCCAGTGAGTCTATCCTGTACCCCAGCGAGTCTATTGTGCACCTCAGTGGGTCTGTCCTGTACCCCAGTAGGTCTATCCTGTCCCTCAGTGCGTCTATCCTGTACCTCAGTGGGTCTATCCTGTACCCCAGTGCGTCTATCCTGTACCCCAGTGCGTCTATCCTGTCCCTCAGTGGGTCTGTCCTGTCCCTCAGTGCATCTATCATGTACCCCAATAGGTCTATTCTGTCACTCAGTGAGTCTATCCTGTACCTCTAGGTTTATCCTGTACCCCAGTGCGCCTATCCTGTACCCCAGTAGGTCTATTCTGTACCCCAGGGCATCTATCCTGCACCTCAGTGGACCTATCCGGTACCACAGTAGGCCTATCCTGTACCCCAGTGGGTCTCTCCTGTACCGCCAGTGTGTTTATCCTGTACCCCAGTGCGTCTATCATGCACCTCAGTGGGTCTGTCCTGTACCTCAGTGCGTCTATCCTGTATCTCATTGGGTCTATCCTGTACCCCAGTGAGTCTCTCCTGTACCTCAGCGAGTCTATCCTGTACCCCAGTGAGTCTCTCCTGTACCTCTGGGTCTATGCTGTACCCCAGCGAGTCTATCCTGTATCCCAGCGGGTCCATCCTGTACCCCAGTGGGTGCGTCCAGTGCCCCAGTGCGTCTGTCCTGCACCCCAGTGTGTCGATCCTGTCCCTCAGTGGGTCTATCCTGTCCCTCCGTGAGTCTATCCTATACCTCATTGGGTCTATCCTGCACGTCAGTGGGTCTATCCTGTACCCTAGTGGGTGTGTCCTGTACCCCAGTGGGTCTGTCCTGCACCTCAGTGTGTCAATCCTGTACCCCAGTGTGTCTATCCTGTACCCCAGTGTGTCTATCCTGTACCTCAGTGGGTCTGTCCTGTACCTCAGTGGGTCTGTCCTGTACCTCAGTGGGTCTGTCCTGCACCTCAGTGGGTCTGTCCTGCACCTCAGTGGGTCTGTCCTGTACCCCATTGGGTCTGTCCTGCACCTCAGTGGGTCTGTCCTGCACCTCAGTGGGTCTGTCCTGCACCTCAGTGGGTCTATCCGTACCCCAGTGAGTCTCTCCTGCACCCCAGCGGGTCTATGCTGTACCCCAGCGAGTCTATCCTGTATCCCAGCGAGTCTATCCTGCACCTCAGTGGGTCTGTCCTGCACCTCAGTGGGTCTGTCCTGCACCCCAGTGGGTCTATCCTGTACCCCAGTGGGTCTATCCTGTACCCCAGTAAGACTATCCTGTACCACAGTGGGTCTATCCGTACCCCAGTGAGTCTCTCCTGTACCTCAGTGAGTCTCTCCTGTACCTCTGGGTCTATGCTGTACCCCAGTGAGTCTATCCTGTACCCCAGCGAGTCTATCGTGCACCTCAGTGGGTCTGTCCTGTACCCCAGTAGGTCTATCCTGTCCCTCAGTGCGTCTATCCTGTACCTCAGTGGGTCTATCCTGTACCCCAGTGCGTCTATCCTGTACCCCAGTGCGTCTATCCTGTCCCTCAGTGGGTCTGTCCTGTACCCCAGTGCATCTATCATGTACCCCAATAGGTCTATTCTGTCACTCAGTGAGTCTATCCTGTACCTCTAGGTTTATCCTGTACCCCAGTGCGCCTATCCTGTACCCCAGTAGGTCTATTCTGTACCCCAGGGCATCTATCCTGCACCTCAGTGGACCTATCCGGTACCACAGTAGGCCTATCCTGTACCCCAGTGGGTCTCTCCTGTACCGCCAGTGTGTTTATCCTGTACCCCAGTGCGTCTATCATGCACCTCAGTGGGTCTGTCCTGTACCTCAGTGCGTCTATCCTGTATCTCATTGGGTCTATCCTGTACCCCAGTGAGTCTCTCCTGTACCTCAGTGGGTCTGTCCTGTACCTCAGTGGGTCTGTCCTGTACCTCAGTGGGTCTGTCCTGTACCTCAGTGCGTCTATCCTGTACCTCAGTGCGTCTATCCTGTATCTCATTGGGTCTATCCTGTACCCCAGTGAGTCTCTCCTGTACCTCAGTGGGTCTGTCCTGTACCTCAGTGGGTCTGTCCTGTACCCCAGTGCGTCTATCATGCACCTCAGTGGGTCTGTCCTGTACCTCAGTGCGTCTATCCTGTATCTCATTGGGTCTATCCTGTACCCCAGTGAGTCTCTCCTGTACCTCAGTGGGTCTGTCCTGTACCCCAGTGGGTCTCTCCTGTACCGCCAGTGTGTTTATCCTGTACCCCAGTGCGTCTATCATGCACCTCAGTGGGTCTGTCCTGTACCTCAGTGCGTCTATCCTGTATCTCATTGGGTCTATCCTGTACCCCAGTGAGTCTCTCCTGTACCTCAGTGGGTCTGTCCTGTACCTCAGTGGGTCTGTCCTGTACCTCAGTGGGTCTGTCCTGTACCCCAGCGAGTCTATCCTGTACCTCAGTGAGTCTCTCCTGTACCTCAGTGAGTCTCTCCTGTACCTCTGGGTCTATGCTGTACCCCAGTGAGTCTATCCTGCACCTCAGTGGGTCTATCCTGTACCCCAGTGGGTCTATCCTGTCCCTCAGTGTGTCTATCCTCTCAGTGAGTCTATCCTGCACCTCAGTGGGTCTATCCTGTACCTCAGTGGGTCTGTCCTGTCCCTCAGTGTGTCTATCCTCTCAGTGGGTCTATCCTGTACCCCAGTGGGTCTATCCTGTACCCCAGTGGGTCTATCCTGTACCGCCAGTGTGTTTATCCTGTACCCCAGTGTGTCTATCATGCACCTCAGTGGGTCTGTCCTGTACCTCAGTGCGTCTATCCTGTATCTCATTGGGTCTATCCTGTACCCCAGTGAGTCTCTCCTGTACCTCAGTGGGTCTGTCCTGTACCTCAGTGGGTCTGTCCTGTACCCCAGTGCGTCTATCATGCACCTCAGTGGGTCTGTCCTGTACCTCAGTGCGTCTATCCTGTATCTCATTGGGTCTATCCTGTACCCCAGTGAGTCTCTCCTGTACCTCAGTGGGTCTATCCTGTACCCCAGTGGGTCTCTCCTGTACCGCCAGTGTGTTTATCCTGTACCCCAGTGCGTCTATCATGCACCTCAGTGGGTCTGTCCTGTACCTCAGTGCGTCTATCCTGTATCTCATTGGGTCTATCCTGTACCCCAGTGGGTCTGTCCTGTACCTCAGTGGGTCTGTCCTGTACCTCAGTGGGTCTGTCCTGTACCTCAGTGCGTCTATCCTGTACCCCAGCGAGTCTATCCTGTACCCCAGCGAGTCTATCCTGTACCTCAGTGAGTCTCTCCTGTACCTCTGGGTCTATGCTGTACCCCAGTGAGTCTATCCTGCACCTCAGTGGGTCTATCCTGTACCCCAGTGGGTCTATCCTGTCCCTCAGTGTGTCTATCCTCTCAGTGAGTCTATCCTGCACCTCAGTGGGTCTATCCTGTACCTCAGTGGGTCTGTCCTGTCCCTCAGTGTGTCTATCCTCTCAGTGGGTCTATCCTGTACCCCAGTGGGTCTATCCTGTACCCCAGTGGGTCTATCCTGTCCCTCAGTGTGTCTATCCTCTCAGTGGGTCTATCCTGTACCCCAGTGGGTCTATCCTGTACCCCAGTAAGTCTCTCCTGTACCTCTGGGTCTATGCTGTACCCCAGCGAGTCTATCCTGTATCTCAGCGAGTCTATCCTGTCCCCTAGTGGATGTGTCCTGTACCCCAGTGGGTGTTATCTGTACCTCAGTGGGTCTATCCTGTACCCCAGTGGGTCTATCCTGTCCCCCAGTGGGTGTTATCTGTACCTCAGTGGGTCTATCCTGTACCCCAGTGGGTCTATCCTGTACCCCAGTGTGTTTATCCTGTACCCCAGTGCGTCTATCATGTACCTCAGTGGGTCTGTCCTGCACCCCAGTGGGTCTATCCTGTCCCCCAGTAGGTCTATCCTGTATCTCAATGGGCCTATCCTGTACCCCAGTGGGTGTTACCTGTACCCCAGTGGGTCTCTCCTGTACCCCAGTGGGTGTGTCCTGTACTCCAGTGAGTGCGTACTGTGGTCCAGTGGTTCTATCTTCTATCCCAGTGGGTCTATCCTGTCCCCTAGTTCTGTGTGTGTTGGTTGTGGTGTCAGTTTTGTGTATGGTGGTGTTGGTTGTGGTGTGGGTTCTGTATGTGTTGGTAGTGGTGTTGGTTCTGTATGTGTTGGTTGTGGTGTGGGTTCTGTATGTGTTGGTTGTGGTGTGGGTTCTGTATGTGTTGGTTGTGGTGTGGGTTCTGTATGTGGTTGTGGTGTGGGTTCTGTATGTGTTGGTTGTGGTGTGGGTTCTGTATGTGTTGGTTGTGGTGTGGGTTCTGTATGTGTTGGTAGTGGTGTTGGTTCTGTATGTGTTGGTTGTGGTGTCGGTTCTGTATGTGTTGGTTGTGGTGTCGGTTCTGTATGTGTTGGTTGTGGTGTGGGTTCTGTATGTGTTGGTTGTGGTGTGGGTTCTGTATGTGTTGGTTGTGGTGTGGGTTCTGTATGTGTTGGTAGTGGTGTCGGTTCTGTATGTGTTGGTTGTGGTGTCGGTTCTGTATGTGTTGGTTGTGGTGTGGGTTCTGTATGTGTTGGTTGTGGTGTCGGTTCTGTATGTGTTGGTAGTGGTGTCGGTTCTGTATGTGCTGGTTGTGGTGTGGGTTCTGTATGTGTTGGTATTGCTGTCGGTTCTGTATGTGTTGATGTTGATTCTGGTGTCAGTTTTGTATGTGGTATGTTTTGGTGTCAGCTCTGTGTGTGTTGGTGTCACCTGACCCGGCTGTTACCCTGACCTGGAGGTACCCAAGGACACCCCCCTCTCCCTGAAGCCAGAGAATGTGAGGGGGGGCAGCTGTAGACACCCCCCCCCCCAGTCCAGTCCATAAATAGAGCAGCAGAAATAAATAGCCCCACACGCGCCAGCCAAGAATGCAAGGGGGGGGGAGGGGCAGCACAGCACTGTCACCCCCATCGACCCGCTCCCACCCCACTACACTCCTACCCCTCTAACCCCTGACCCCCAGCCCTCACTCGCATCCTCGACTCCACCGCACCCCACCATCACCACACCCCACCAACCCCCACCTCTCACCATCACCGCACCCCCACCAACCCCCACCATCACCCCACCCCACCCCTCACCATACCCCACCACTCACCATCACCAACCCCCTCACCATCACCACACCCCACCAACCCCCACGCCTCACCATCACCGCACCCCTCACCATACCCCACCCCTCACCATACCCCACCCTTCACCGTACCCCACCCCTCACCATACCCCACCCCTCACCATCACCACACCCCACCAACCCCCACGCCTCACCATCACCCCACCCCTCACCCCACCCTTCACCGTACCCCACCCCTCACCAACCCCCACCCCTCACCATCACCGCACCCCACCAACCCCCACCCCTCACCATCACCGCACCCCACCAACCCCCACCCCTCACCATCACCACACCCCACCAACCCCCACGCCTCACCATCACCGCACCCCTCACCATACCCCACCCCTCACCGTACCCCACCCCTCACCATACCCCACCCCTCACCATCACCACACCCCACCAACCCCCACGCCTCACCATCACCCCACCCCTCACCCCACCCCACCCTTCACCGTACCCCACCCCTCACCAACCCCCACCATCACCACACCCCACCAACCCCCACACCTCACCATCACCGCACCCCACCAACACCCCACCAACCCCCACCCCTCACCATCACCGCACCCCACCAACACCCACCCCTCACCATCACCACACCCCACCAACCCCCACCCCTCACCATCACCGCACCCCACGAACACCCACCCCTCACCATCACCGCACCCCACCAACACCCACCCCTCACCATCACCGCACCCCACCAACACCCACCCCTCACCATCACCACACCCCACCAACCCCCACCCCTCACCATCACCGCACCCCCACCATCACCCCACCCCACCCCTCACCGTACCCCACCATCACCAACGCCCACCCCCTCACCCCCCCTCAGCACCCGCCCGCCCCACAGGAACCATCTCAGAAGCAGCAGCGGGTAGAGCCCCCACCCTCCGAGGCGGACAGGAGACGACTCAGAAGGTGGAAAGGAGCTCAGAACAGGCACCGACCTCAAGTGTGGTGGCAACACCTCCTGGAAATCAGGACACACCACCAGCCACAGGCGGGGGTCCTAGTTGGGGCAGAGGGGGTGCTGCGGTGCTCCCCTGGGAACTCTGGGGGACCTTACTGAGTAATGAATACACTGGTACCGGCTACTCACAGCTGTCAGGACACACACACACCTTACAAGTCATGCACCGGCACTGGCTGCTCACAGCTGTCAGGTCACACACACACACCTTACAACAAGTAATACACCGGTTCTAGCTCTATAGAGCTGTCAGGTCACACGCACACCTTACAACAAGTCATGCACCAGCACTGGCTGCTCACAGCTGTCAGGTCACACACACACACACCTTACAACAAGTCATACACCGGTTCTAGCTCTCTAGAGCTGTCAGGTCACCCACACACACCTTACAAGTAATACACCGGTCCTAGATCTCCACAGCTGTCGGGTCACACACACACCTTACAAGTCATGCACCGGTTCTAGCTCTCTAGAGCTGTCGGGTCCCACGTACACCTTACAAGTCATGCACCGGTTCTAGCTCTCTAAAGCTGTCGGGTCCCACGTACACCTTACAAGTCATGCACCGGTTCTAGCTCTCTAGAGCTTTCGGGTCCCACGTACACCTTACAAGTCATGCACCGTTTCTGGCTGGTCACAGCTGTCAGGTCCCACGTACACCTTACAAGTCATGCACCGGTTCTAGGTCTCTAGAGCTGTCGGGTCCCACGTACACCTTACAAGTCATGCACCGGTTCTGGCTGCTCACAGCTGTCAGGTCACACACACACCTTACAACAAGTCATACACCGGTCCTAGCTCTCCACAGCTGTCAGGTCCCACGTACACCTTACAAGTCATGCACCGGTCCTAGCTCTCCACAGCTGTCAGGTCCCACGTACACCTTACAAGTCATGCACCGGTCCTGGCTCTCCACAGCTGTCAGGTCCCACGTACACCTTACAAGTCATGCACCGGTCCTAGCTCTCCACAGCTGTCAGGTCCCACGTACACCTTACAAGTCATGCACCGGTCCTAGCTCTCCACAGCTGTCAGGTCCCACGTACACCTTACAAGTCATGCACCGGTCCTGGCTCTCCACAGCTGTCAGGTCCCACGTACACCTTACAAGTCATGCACCGGTCCTGGCTCTCCACAGCTGTCAGGTCCCACGTACACCTTACAAGTCATGCACCGATTCTAGCTCTCTAGAGCTGTCGGGTCCCACGTACACCTTACAAGTCATGCACCGGTTCTGGCTGCTCACAGCTGTCAGGTCACACACACACCTTACAACAAGTCATACACCGGTCCTAGCTCTCCAAAGCTGTCAGGTCCCACGTACACCTTACAAGTCATGCACCGGTCCTAGCTCTCCACAGCTGTCGGGTCCCACGTACACCTTACAAGTCATGCACCGGTCCTGGCTCTCCACAGCTGTCGGGTCCCACGTACACCTTACAAGTCATGCACCGGTCCTGGCTCTCCACAGCTGTCGGGTCCCACGTACACCTTACAAGTCATGCACCGGTCCTGGCTCTCCACAGCTGTCAGGTCCCACGTACACCTTACAAGTCATGCACCGGTCCTGGCTCTCCACAGCTGTCGGGTCCCACGTACACCTTACAACAAGTCATGCACCGGTTCTGGCTCTCTAGAGCTTTCGGGTCCCACGTACACCTTACAAGTCATGCACCGGTCCTGGCTCTCCACAGCTGTCGGGTCCCACGTACACCTTACAAGTCATGCACCGGTCCTGGCTCTCCACAGCTGTCGGGTCCCACGTACACCTTACAAGTCATGCACCGGTCCTGGCTCTCCACAGCTGTCAGGTCCCACGTACACCTTACAAGTCATGCACCGGTCCTGGCTCTCCACAGCTGTCGGGTCCCACGTACACCTTACAACAAGTCATGCACCGGTTCTGGCTCTCTAGAGCTTTCGGGTCCCACGTACACCTTACAAGTCATGTAAACGATAATCCGCCGGGATGAAATGTCTCCTTGGAGGAGAAGATGCGGCCGCCCCTTCTGTACCCCAGTGCCAGGCCATGCTCTAGGGGTGCAGGCCGCCGGGGCCTTGACCCCCGAGGGAACCTGTGTGGAAGCCCCGGGGCCGGGATCCTGCAGCCAGCGCATGTCACAGTCAGTACTTGAGCTCTGGTCTGACTTTACTACATGTGCGTCCCCCCCCGACCCGGATCACCCCCATCAAGTAACACGGCGCGTCCTTCTAAACACTTCTAGCTGGTTACAGAAACACACGAGGCCTCAACCCGCTGTGAGGTGGAAATGAACACCGGGCAGCCCAGGGCACCAGATGGAACCAGGCAGTCAAGTGGTGGAGCTACCTCAAGGCCACTGAAGGGAGCTGCCTTGGAGCGCCACAGCACACGGCCGCAAGGGGGCACCAGCCTTCGGTAGTGGGAGCCCCCAAACGGCAAAACTCGCCTCCCAGTGATGCAAACCCATGCACCGGGGCTGCGGACGGCGGTGGGACCAGCCTTTGTATCCAAGACTTGGAAACTGTCCTGACAGTCTCCGGAAAGCTGGTGCTAAGCTGTTCTACGCCGCTTCTAGGCAGCTCTAAACTGGTTCTAAGCTGGTGCTAGGCTAAGTCTAGGCTGGTTCTAAACTAGCCTGAAGCTGGTTCTAGGCAGCTCTAAACTGGCTCTAAGCCGGCTCTAAACAGGTTCTACGCTGGTTCCGAACTGGGCCCAGGCTGGTTCTAAGCAGGTTCTAAACTGGCCCTAAACTGGTTCTAGGCTGGTTCTATGCCAGTTCTAGGCAGCTCTAAGCTGCCTATAAACTGGTTCTAAGCTGGCTGCAAGATAGTTCTAAGCCGGCTCTAAACCGGTTCTAAGCTGGTTCTGAACTGAATCTACGCTGGTTCTATTCAGGTTTGAAGCAGGCTCTAAGCTGGTTTGAGGCTGGTTCTAAGCAGGGCCTAAGTCGGTTCTAGACCCCTCTAAACTGCATAAAAACTGGTTCTACAAAGGTTCTAAAATAGTTCTGAGCTGCCTCCGAACTGGGTCTAGGCTAGTTCTATGCAGGTTTGAAGCAGGCTTTAATCTGGGTTTAAGCTGGTTCTAGGTCAGGTCTGGGATGGTGCTAAGCAGGTTCTAGGCTGGCTCTAAGCTGGCCATCTGGTGACCCAAGCATGGGCTGGAAAGGGTCCCAGAACAGACTGTCCCTCCCAGACTACTGCTGCAAGCCACCGGGCCTGGGCGGAGCCTGTAAAAGACCACCGAGGCCGCTTCCCACAAACAACGAAATAACAAAAACAAGTTTAAAGTCTTTCCGACTTGCATAAAAGGGACACACCACAGGCCAGCATGGGCATCTGGGCACCAGAAGCCCGCCTGGAACTCTTCATGAGACAACAAAAATGCAAGAAAGAGCCCTGGCGGGGACCGCACCGCGGAGGAACAGACCAGGTTCACAATCCCTGTAAAGCATACACTGAGTCTCAGATGTAGGAGGCGGAGGAAGGAGGCCTGAGCCGGACCTAAGCATGGGGAGGAAGCAGAGGACAGCATGTGCACAACCCTCCTCGCCAGGCTGTAAACAGGCACTGCACAGGCACACAACCCTCCTCTCCAGGGCTGTAAACAGGCACACAACTCTCCTCGCCAGGGCTCTAAACAGGCACTACACAGGCACACAACCCTCCTCGCCAGGGCTGTGAACAGGCACTGCACAGGCACACAACCATCCTCGCCAGGGCTGTGAACAGGCACTACACAGGCACACAACCCTCCTCTCCAGGCTGTAAACAGGCACTACACAGGCACACAACCCTCCTCTCCAGGCTGTAAACAGGCACTACACAGGCACACAACCCTCTGCACAGGCACAAAACCCTCCTCGCCAGGGCTGTAAACAGGCACTGCACAGGCACACAACCCTCCCCGCCAGGGCTGTAACCAGGCACACAACCCTCCTCGCCAGGGCTGTAAACAGGCACTGCACAGGCACACAACCCTCCTCGCCAGGGCTGTAAACAGGCACTACACAGGCACACAACCCTCCTCTCCAGGGCTGTAAACAGGCACTACACAGACACACAACCCTCCTCTCCAGGCTAAACAGGCACTACACAGGCACACAACCCTCTGCACAGGCAGACAACCCTCCTCGCCAGGGCTGCAAACAGGCACTACACAGGCACACAACCCTCCCCGCCAGGTATGTGAACGGGCACTACACAGGCACACAACCCTCCTCTCCAGGGCTGTAAACAGGCACTACACAGGCACACAACCCTCCTCGCCAGGGCTGTAAACAGGCACTACACAGGCACACAACCCTCCCCGCCAGGTATGTGAACGGGCACAGAACCTTCACCAGGTATGTGAACAGGCACTACATGGGCACACAACCCTCTCCCGCCAGGGCTGTAAACAGGCACTGCACAGAACATTCACCGCCAGGTATGTGAACAGGCACTGCACAGGCACAGAACCTTCACCGCCAGGGCTGTAAACAGGCACTACACAGGCACACAACCCTCCCCGCCAGGGCTGTAAACAGGCACTGCACAGGCACACAACCCTCCCCGCCAGGTATGTGAACAGGCACTACATTGACACACAACTCTCCCCGCCAGGGCTGTAAACAGGCACTGCACAGAACCTTCTCCGCCAGGTATGTGACCGGGCACTGCACAGGCACAAAACCTTCTCCACCAGGTATGTGAACAGGCACTACATGGGCACACAACCCTCCACGCCAGGTCTCTAAACAGGCACTGAACAGGCACAGAACCTTCTCCGCCAGATATGTGAACAGGCACTACACGGGCACAGAACCTTCCCCGACAGAAACCAGTCACCTCCAGCTCTACAAACAGAGACAGAAACCAGTCACCTCCAGCTCTACAAACAGAGACAGAAACCAGTCACCAACAGCTCTACAGACACAGAAACCAGTCACCTCCAGCTCTGCAAACAGAGAAAGAAACCAGTCACCTCCAGCTCTACAAACAGAGAAAGAAACCAGTCGCCAACAGTTCTACAAACAGAGGAAGAAACCAGTCACCTCCAGCTCTACAAACAGAGGAAGAAACCAGTCACCAACAGTTCTACAAACATAGGAAGAAACCAGTCACTTCCAGCTCTACAGACACAGAAACCAGTCACCTCCAGCTCTACAGAAACAGAAACCAGTCACCTCCAGCTCTGCAAACAGAAAGAAACCAGTCACCTCCAGCTCTACAAACAGAGAAAGAAACCAGTCACCTCCAGCTCTACAAACAGAGAAAGAAACCAGTCACCAACAGTTCTACAAACAGAGGAAGAAACCAGTCACTTCCAGCTCTACAGACACAGAAACCAGTCACCTCCAGCTCTACAAACACAGAAACCAGTCACCTCCAGCTCTACAAACAGAAAGAAACCAGTCACCTCCAGTTCTACAAACAGAGAAAGCAACCAGTCACTTCCAGCTCTGCAAACGGAGAAAGAAACCAGTCACCCCCAGCTCTACAAACAGAGAAGGAAACCAGTCACCTCCAGCTCTGCAAACAGAGAAAGAAACCAGTCACCTCCAGCTCTGCAAACAGAAATAAACCAGTCACCTCCAGCTCTACTAACAGAGAAAGAAAACAGTCACCTCCAGCTCTGCAAACAGAGAAAGAAACCAGTCACCTCCAGCTCTACAAACAGAGAAACAAACCAGTCACCAACAGTTCTACAAACAGAGGAAGAAACCAGTCACTTCCAACTCTACAGACACAGAAACCAGTCACCTCCAGCTCTACAGACACAGAAACCAGTCACTTCCAGCTCTGCAAACAGGGTCAGAAACCAGTCACCAACAGCTCTACAAACAGAGGAAGAAACCAGTCACCTCCAGCTCTGCAAACAGGGTCAGAAACCAGTCACTTCCAGCTCTGCAAACAGAGACAGAAACCAGTCACTTCCAGCTCTACAAACAGGGTCAGAAACCAGTCACCAACAGCTCTACAAACAGAGGAAGAAACCAGTCACCTCCAGCTCTACAAACAGAGGAAGAAACCAGTCACTTCCAGCTCTACAAACAGAGGAAGAAACCAGTCCCTTCCAGCTCTACAAATAGGCACAGAAACCAGTCACCTCCAGCTCTATAAACAGACACAGAAACCAGTCATGTCCAGCTTTATAAACAGAGACAGAAACCAATCACCCCCAGCTCTACAAACAGACACAGAAACCAGTCACCTCCAGCTCTACAAAGAGGGTCAGAAACCAGTCAATCCAGCTCTACAAACAGGCACAGAAACCAGTCCCTTCCACCTCTACAAATAGGCACAGAAACCACTCACCTCCATATCTACAAACGAGCAGAGAAACCAGTCACCTCCAGCTCTACAGACAGAAACCAGTCCCTTCCAGCTCTACAAACAGGCACAGAAACCAGTCACCTCCAGCTCTATAAACAGACACAGAAACCAGTCACGTCCAGCTTTATAAACAGAGACAGAAACCAATCACCCCCAGCTCTACAAACAGACACAGAAACCAGTCACCTCCAGCTCTACAAACAGGGTCAGAAACCAGTCAATCCAGCTCTACAAACAGGCACAGAAACCAGTCCCTTCCACCTCTACAAATAGGCACAGAAACCACTCACCTCCATATCTACAAACGAGCAGAGAAACCAGTCACCTCCAGCTCTACAGACAGAAACCAGTCCCTTCCAGCTCTACAAACAGGCACAGAAACCAGTCACCTCCAGCTCTATAAACAGACACAGAAACCAGTCACGTCCAGCTTTATAAACAGAGACAGAAACCAATCACCCCCAGCTCTACAAACAGACACAGAAACCAGTCACCTCCAGCTCTACAAAGAGGGTCAGAAACCAGTCAATCCAGCTCTACAAACAGGCACAGAAACCAGTCCCTTCCACCTCTACAAATAGGCACAGAAACCACTCACCTCCATATCTACAAACGAGCAGAGAAACCAGTCACCTCCAGCTCTACAGACAGAAACCAGTCCCTTCCAGCTCTACAAACAGGCACAGAAACCAGTCACCTCCAGCTCTATAAACAGACACAGAAACCAGTCACGTCCAGCTTTATAAACAGAGACAGAAACCAATCACCCCCAGCTCTACAAACAGACACAGAAACCAGTCACCTCCAGCTCTACAAACAGGGTCAGAAACCAGTCAATCCAGCTCTACAAACAGGCACAGAAACCAGTCCCTTCCACCTCTACAAATAGGCACAGAAACCACTCACCTCCATATCTACAAACGGGCAGAGAAACCAGTCACCTCCAGCTCTACAGAGACAGAAACCAGTCACTTCCAGCTCTACAAACAGAGACAGAGACCTGTCACCTCCAGCTCTACAAACAGAGGAAGAAACCAGTCACCTCCAGCTCTACAAACAGGCAGAGAAACCAGTCACCTCCAGCTCTACAAACAGACACAGCAAGCAACCAGTCACCTCCAGCTATGCAGAGACAGGAGCCAGTCACTTCCAGCTCCACGAACAGGGTCAGAAACCTGTCACCTCCAGCTCTACAAACAGACACAGAAACCAGTCACCTCCAGCTCTGCAAACAGAGACAGAAACCATTCACCTCCAGCTCTGCAAACAGAGACAGAAACCAGTCACCTCCCGCTCTACAAACAGGGTCAGAAACCAGTCACCAACAGCTCTACAAACAGAGGAAGAAACCAGTCACTTCCAGCTCTACAAACAGAGGAAGAAACCAGTCACCTCCAGCTCTACCGAGACAGAAACCAGCCACCAACAGCTCTACAAACAGGGAAATAAACCAGTCACCTCCAGCTCTGCAAACAGAGTGAGAAACCAGCCACCTCCAGCTCTACAAAGACAGAAAACAGTCACCTACAGCTCTACAAACAGACACAGCAACCAGTCCCTTCCACCTCTACAAACAGGGTCAGAAACTAGTCCCCTCCAGCTCTACAAACAGGCAGAGAAACTAGTCACCATCTCAGCTCTACAAACAGACACAGCAAGCAACCAGTCACCTCCAGCTAAACGGAGACAGAAACCACTCACCTCCATCTCTACACATAGGCAGAGAACCCAGTCCCCTCCAGCTCTACAGACACAGAAACCAGTCACTTCTAGCTCTACAGAGACAGAAACCAGTCCCTTCCACCTCTACAAACAGGCACAAAAACCAGTCACCTCCATCTCTACAAACAGGCAGAAACCAGTCATGTCCAGCTCTACAAACAGGCACAGAAACCAGCCACCTCCAGCTCTACAAACAGGCACAGAAACCACTCACCTCCAGCTCTACAAACAGAGACAGAAACCAGTCATCTCCAGATCTACAAACAGAGACAGAAACCAGTCACCTCCAGTTCTACAAACAGAGACAGAAACCAATCACTTCCAGCTCTACAAACATGCACAGAAACCAGTCCCTTCCAGCTTTACAAACAGGCACAGAAACCAGTCCCTTCCAGCTCTACAAACAGGCACAGAAACCAGTCACCTCCAGCTCTATAAACAGACACAGAAACCAGTCACGTCCAGCTTTATAAACAGAGACAGAAACCAATCACCCCGAGCTCTACAGACACAGAAACCAGTCACCTCCAGCTCTACAAACAGGGTCAGAAACCAGTCACCTCCAGCCCTACAAACAGGCACATAAACCAGTCCCTTCCACCTCTACAAATAGGCACAGAAACCACTCACCTCCATATCTACAAACGGGCAGAGAAACCAGTCACCTCCAGCTCTACAAACAAAGACAGAAACCAGTCACTTCTAGCTCTACAAACAGAGACAGAGACCAGCCACCTCCAGCTCTACAAACAGAGGAAGAAACCAGTCACCTCCAGCTCTACAAACAGGCAGAGAAACCAGTCACCTCCAGTTCTACAAACAGACACAGCAAACAACCAGTCACCTCCAGCTATGCAGAGACAGAAGCCAGTCACTTCCAGCTCCACGAACAGGGTCAGAAACCAGTCCCCTCCAGCTCTACAAACAGGCAGAGAAACCTGTCACCTCCAGCTCTACAAACAGACACAGAAACTAGCCACCTCCAGCTTTGCAAACAGAGACAGAAACCATTCACCTCCAGCTCTACAAACAGAGACAGAAACCAGTCACCTCTAGCTCTAAAGAGACAGAAACCAATCATTTCCAGCTCTACAAACAGGCACAGAAACCAGTCCCTTCCAGCTCTACAAACAGAGACAGAAACCAGTCACTTCTACCTCTACAAACAGAGACAGAAACCACTCACCTACAGCTCTACAAACAGAGAAAGAAACCAGTCACCTCCAGCTCTACAAACAGAGGAAGAAACCAGTCACCTCCAGCTCTACAAACAGAGACAGAAACCAGTCACCAACAGCTCTACAAACAGAGGAAGAAACCAGTCACGTCCAGCTCTACAAACAGAGACGGAAATTAGTCACTTCTAGCTCTATAAACAGGCACAGAAACCAGTCACCTCCAGCCTACAAACAGACACAGAAACCAGTCACGTTCAGCTTTATAAACAGAGACAGAAACCAATCACCTCCAGCTCTACAAACAGAGACAGAAACCAGTCTCTTCCAGCTCTACAAACAGGCACAGAAACCAGTCACCTCCAGCTCTACAAACAGAGACAGAAACCAGTCACCTCCAGCTCTACAGAGACAGAAACCAATCACTTCCAGCTCTACAAACAGGCACAGAAACCAGTCCCTTCCAGCTTTACAAACAGGCACAGAAACCAGTCCCTTCCAGCTTTACAAACAGGCACAGAAACCAGTCCCTTCCAGCTCTACAAACAGAGACAGAAACCAGTCACCTCCAGCTCTACAAACAGAGACAGAAGCCAGTCACCTACAGCTCTACAAACAGAGAAAGAAACCAGTCGCCTCCAGCTCTACAAACAGGGTCAGAAACCAGCCCCTTCCAGCTCTAACAGAGAAAGAAACAAGTCACTTCCAGCTCTACAAATAGCCACAGAAACCAGTCACCTCCGTCTCTGCAAACGGGCAGAGAAACCAATCACCTTCAGCTCTACAAACAGAGACAGAAACCAGTCACTTCCAGCTCTACAAACAGACACAGCAAGCAACCAGTCACCTCCAGCTATACGGAGACAGAAACCAGTCCCTTCCACCTCTACAAACAGGCACAGAAACCACTCACCTCCATATCTACAAAACAGGCAGAGAAACCAGTCACCTCCAGCTCTACAAAACAGGCAGATAAACCAGTAACCTCCAGCTCTACAAACAGACAGAAACCAGCCACGTCCAGCTCTACAAACAGGCACAGAAACCAGTCACCTCCAGCTCTACAAACAGACACAGAAACCAGTCACATCCAGCTTTATAAACAGGCACAGAAACCAGTCACCTCCAGCTCTACAAACAGGCACAGAAACCAGTCACCTCCAGCTCTACAAACAGGCACAGAAACCAGTCCCTTCCACCTCTACAAATAGGCACAGAAACCACTCACCTCCATATCTACAAACGGGCAGAGAAACCAGTCACCTCCAGCTCTACAAACAAAGACAGAAACCAGTCACTTCTAGCTCTACAAACAGAGACAGAGACCAGCCACCTCCAGCTCTACAAACAGAGGAAGAAACCAGTCACCCCCAGCTCTACAAACAGGCAGAGAAACCAGTCACCTCCAGTTCTACAAACAGACACAGCAAACAACCAGTCACCTCCAGCTATGCAGAGACAGAAGCCAGTCACTTCCAGCTCCACGAACAGGGTCAGAAACCAGTCCCCTCCAGCTCTACAAACAGGCAGAGAAACCTGTCACCTCCAGCTCTACAAACAGACACAGAAACTAGCCACCTCCAGCTTTGCAAACAGAGACAGAAACCATTCACCTCCAGCTCTACAAACAGAGACAGAAACCAGTCACCTCTAGCTCTAAAGAGACAGAAACCAATCATTTCCAGCTCTACAAACAGGCACAGAAACCAGTCCCTTCCAGCTCTACAAACAGAGACAGAAACCAGTCACTTCTACCTCTACAAACAGAGACAGAAACCACTCACCTACAGCTCTACAAACAGAGGAAGAAACCAGTCACTTCCAGCTCTACAAACAGGCAGAGAAACCAGTCACCTCCAGTTCTACAAACAGACACAGCAAACAACCAGTCACCTCCAGCTATGCAGACAGAAGCCAGTCACTTCCAGCTCCACGAACAGGGTCAGAAACCAGTCCCCTCCAGCTCTACAAACAGGCAGAGAAACCTGTCACCTCCAGCTCTACATACAGACACAGAAACTAGCCACCTCCAGCTTTGCAAACAGAGACAGAAACCATTCACCTCCAGCTCTACAAACAGAGACAGAAACCAGTCACCTCTAGCTCTAAAGAGACAGAAACCAATCACTTCCAGCTCTACAAACAGGCACAGAAACCAGTCCCTTCCAGCTCTACAAACAGAGACAGAAACCAGTCACTTCTACCTCTACAAACAGGCACAGAAACCAGTCCCTTCCACCTCTACAAACAGAGACAGAAACCACTCACCTACAGCTCTACAAACAGAGAAAGAAACCAGTCACCTCCAGCTCTACAAACAGAGAAAGAAACCAGTCACCTCCAGGTCTACAAATAGAGACAGAAACCAGTCACCAACAGCTCTACAAACAGAGGAAGAAACCAGTCACGTCCAGCTCTACAAACAGAGACGGAAATTAGTCACTTCTAGCTCTACAAACAGGCACAGAAACCAGTCACCTCCAGCCTACAAACAGACACAGAAACCTGTCACGTTCAGCTTTATAAACAGAGACAGAAACCAATCACCTCCAGCTCTACAAACAGAGACAGAAACCAGTCTCTTCCAGCTCTACAAACAGGCACAGAAACCAGTCACCTCCAGCTCTACAAACAGAGACAGAAACCAGTCACCTCCAGCTCTACAGAGACAGAAACCAATCACTTCCAGCTCTACAAACAGGCACAGAAACCAGTCCCTTCCAGCTTTACAAACAGGCACAGAAACCAGTCCCTTCCAGCTCTACAAACAGAGACAGAAACCAGTCACCTCCAGCTCTACAAACAGAGACAGAAGCCAGTCACCTACAGCTCTACAAACAGAGAAAGAAACCAGTCGCCTCCAGCTCTACAAACAGGGTCATAAACCAGCCCCTTCCAGCTCTAACAGAGAAAGAAACAAGTCACTTCCAGCTCTACAAATAGCCACAGAAACCAGTCACTTCCGTCTCTACAAACGGGCAGAGAAACCAATCACCTCCAGCTCTACAAACAGAGACAGAAACCAGTCACTTCCAGCTCTACAAACAGGCAGAGAAACCAGTCACCTCCAGCTCTACAAACAGGCACAGAAACCAGTCACCTCCAGCTCTACAAACAGGCACAGAAACCAGTCACCTCCAGCTCTACAAACAGGCACAGAAACCAGTCACCTCCAGCTCTACAAACAGAGACAGAAACCAGTCACCTCCAGCTCTACAGAGACAGAAACCAATCACTTCCACCTCTACAAACAGGCACAGAAACCAGTCCCTTCCAGCTTTACAAACAGGCACAGAAACCAGTCCCTTCCAGCTTTACAAACAGGCACAGAAACCATTCCCTTCCAGCTCTACAAACAGAGACAGAAACCAATCACCTCCAGCTCTGCAAACAGGGTCAGAAACCAGTCACCTCCAGCTCTACAAACAGAGACAGAAACCAGTCACTTCCAGCTCTACAAACAGGCACAGAAACCAGTCACCTCCAGCTCTACAAACAGACAGAAACCAGTCACTCCCAGCTCTACAAACAGGCACAGAAACCAGTCACCTCCAGCTCTACAAACAGGCGCAGAAACCAGTCACCTCCTGCTCTGCAAACAGGCACAGAACTAGTCACCTCCAGCTCTACAAACAGAGGAAGAAACCAGTCACTTCCAGCTCTACAAACAGAGGAGGAACCCAGTCACTTCCAGCTCTACAAACAGAGAAAGAAACCAGTCACTTCCAGCTCTACAAACAGGCACAGAAAGTAGTCACCTCCAGCTCTACAAACAGGGTCAGAAACCAGTTACCTCCAGCTCTACAAACAGAGGAAGAAACCAGTCACGTCCAGCTCTACAAACAGGCACAGAAATCAGTCACCTCCAGCTCTACAAACAGACACAGAAACCAGTCACGTCCAGCTTTATAAACAGAGACAGAAACCAGTCACCTCCAGCTCTACAAACAGAGACAGAAACCAGTCACCTACAGCTCTACAAACAGAGAAAGAAACCAGTCACTTCCAGCTCTACAAACAGAGACAGAAACCAGTTACCTCCAGCTCTACAAACAGGGTCAGAAACCAGTCACCTCCAGCTCTAGAAACAGGCACAGAAACCAGTCCCTTCCACCTCTACAAATCGCCACAGAAACCACTCATCTTCATATCTACAAACGGACAGAGAAACCAGTCACCTCCAGCTCAACAAACAGAGAGAGAAACCAGTCACCTCCAGCTCTACAAACAGACACAGCAAGCAACCAGTCACCTCCAGCTATACGGAGACAGAAACCACTCACCTCCATCTCTACAAACAGTCACAGAAACCACTCACCTCCATCTCTACAAACAGGCACAGAAACCAGTCACCTCCAGCTCTACAGAGACAGAAATCAGTCACTTCCAGCTCTACAAAAAGGCACAGAAACCAGTCACCTCCAGCTCTACAAACAGAGACAGAAACCAGTTGCCTCCAGCATTACAAACAGAGACAGAAACCAGTCACTTCCAGCTCTACAAACAGAGACAGAAACCAGTCACCTCTAGCTCTACAAACAGGCATAGAAACCAATCACTGCCAGCTCTACACACAGGCAGACCAACCAATCATTTCCAGTTCTACAAAAAGGCACAGACACCAGTCACTGCCAGCTCTACAAACAGCCACAGAAACCAATCACGACCATGCCTGTAAAAAGGCACTACATGACTACAGAATCCAATAACTGCCATCCCTTTAAGCAGGCACCGTATGATCACAGAAACCAATCACTCTCACCTCTACAGACAAAGAAACCAATCAGTACCATGCCTGTAAACAGACACTGCATTACCCTAGCAACAAATTAGTGCCATGCCTGTAAATAGGTACTGCATGACCAAATAAAACAATCACTGCCATGCCTGTAAACAGGCCCTACATGACTACAGAAACCAATCATCACAATGGCTTTAAACAGGCACTTCACGACCACAGAAACCAATCACTGCCATGCCTGTAAACAGGGACTGCATGACCACAGAAACCAATCACTGCCATGCCTGTAAAGAGGGACTGCATGACCACAGAAACCAATCACCACCTGCTCTAGAAACAAGCAAAGAAACCAATCACTGCCATGCCTGTAAAGAGGGACTGCATGACCACAGAAACCAATCACCACCTGCTCTAGAAACAAGCAAAGAAACCAATCACTGCCATGCCTGTAAAGAGGGACTGCATGACCACAGAAACCAATCACTGCCATGCCTGTAAACAGGCACTGCATGACCACAGAAACCAATCACTGCCATGCCTGTAAAGAGGGACTGCATGACCACAGAAACCAATCACCACCTGCTCTAGAAACAAGCAAAGAAATCAATCACTGCCATGCCTGTAAAGAGGGACTGCATGACCACAGAAACCAATCACTGCCATGCCTGTAAACAGGCACTGCATGACCACAGAAACCAATCACTGCCATGCCTGTAAAGAGGGACTGCATGACCACAGAAACCAATCACCACCTGCTCTAGAAACAAGCAAAGAAACCAATCACTGCCATGCCTGTAAACAGGCCCTACATGACCACCGAAACCAATCACTGCCATGCCTGTAAACAGGCACTGCATGACCACAGAAACCAATCACTGCCATGCCTGTAAAAAGACACTATATGACTACAGAAACCAACCACAACCATGCCAGTAAAAAGGCACTATATGACTACAGAAACCAATAACTGTCATGCCTGGAAACAGACACTACATGACCAGAGAAACCAATCACTACCATCTCTACAAGCAGACAGAGAAACCAATGACTGCCATGCCTGGAAACAGGCAGTGCATGACCCTAGAAACCAATAACTGCAATGCCTGGAAACAGGCACAGCATGACCACAGAAACCAATCAATATCGCCTCTACAAACAAGCAGAGACACTATACTATGAGGAACGCATCAGGACACTATACTTTGAGGTACACACCTGGGAAACCATAATATGAGGTACACACCTGGGACACTATACTAGGGAGGACACAACTGGGACACTATACTATGAGGCACACATCTGGGACGTATTACTATGAGGTACATATCTAGGACATTATACTAGGAGGTACACATATGGGACATTATACTATGAGGTACACATCTAGGACATGTAATGAAGCAGACATCTGGGACGTTATACTATGAGGTACACATCTGGGATGTATTACTATGAGGTACACATCTAGGAAATCATGTAATGCGGTACACATCTGGGACATACTATGAGGTACACGTCTAGGACATGTAATGAAGTACACATCTGGGGCATCACATTATGTACTGATTGATGTGGCTGGGCCAGTGAACTGGGAGGTTTGCCTGGGATATTAATTCAAGCGTTGCGAGACACCGTGAGGAATGGCACCTGTACCGGCCCAGACACCTGGGGCAAAGCACCATGTACCCAGCGAGACACCTGGGCAAAGCACCATGTACCCAGCGAGACACCCGGGACAAAGCAACATGTACCCAGCGAGACACGTGGGACAAAGCACCATGTACCCAGCGAGACACCTGGGCAAAGCACCATGTACCCAGCGAGACACCTGGGGCAAAGCAACATGTACCCAGCGAGACACCTGGGCAAAGCACCATGTACCCAGCGAGACACCCGGGACAAAGCAACATGTACCCAGCGAGAAACACAGGGCAATGCACCATGTACCCAGCGAGACACCCGGGACAAAGCAACATGTACCCAGCGAGACACCCGGGGCAATGCACCATGTACCCAGCGAGACACCCGGGGCAATGCACCATGTACCCAGCGAGACACCTGGGACAATGCGCGAAACACCTGGGGCTATGCGCGAAACACCTGGGGCTATGCACCATGTACCCAGCTAGACATCTAGGGCAATGCACCTTGTACCCAGTGAAACACCTGGGGCAATGTACCATCTTCCAGGTGAAAGTAGGGGCAATGCACCATGTATCTAGCGAGACACCTGGGGCAATGTACCATCTTCCAGGTGAAAGTAGGGGCAATGCACCACGTACCCAGCGAGACACCTGGGGCAATGTACCATCTTCCAGGTGAAAGTAGGGGCAATGCACCATGTACCCAGCGAGACACTTCGGGCAATGCACCATGTACCCAGCGAGACACCTGGGGCGATGCACCATGTACCCAGCGAGACACCTAGGGTGATGCACCATGTACCCAGCGAGACACCTAGGGTGATGCACCATGTACCCAGCGAGGCACCTGGGGCGATGCACCATGCACCCAGCGAGGCACCTGGGGCAATGCACCATGTACCCTGCAGGAAACCTGGGGCAATGCACCATGTACCCAGCAAGATACCTGAGGCAATGCACCACGTACCCAGCAGAAAACCTGGGGCAATGCACCATGTACCCAGCAAGATACCTGTGGCAATGCACCACGTACCCGGCAGAAAACCTGGGGCAATGCACCATGTACCCAGCGAGACAACTGGAGTGATGCACAATGTACCCAGTGAGACACCTGGGGCAATGCACCATGCACCCAGCGAGGCACCTGGGGCAATGCACCATGTACCCAGCGAGGCACCTGGGGCAATGCACCATGTACCCAGAGAGACATCTAGAGGAATGCACCATGTACCCAGCAAGACACCTGGGGCAATGTACCATCTTCCAGGTGAAAGTAGGGGCAATGCACCATGCACCCAGCGAGGCACCTGGGGCGATGCATCATGTACTTGGCAGGAAACATGCAGCAATGCACCATGTACTTGGCAGGAAACATGCAGCAATACACCATGTACTTGGCAGGAAACATGCAGCAATACACCATGTACTTGGCAGGAAACATGCAGCAATGCACCATGTACCAGAAGGAAACGTGGCAGTGCACCATGTACCTAGCAAGACACCCAGGGCAGTGCACTGTGCACCCCACTAGGCACCTGTGGCAATGCAAATGTACCTGATAAAACACTTGGATTAATCCACCATGTATCTAGTGAATCACTTAGGGCAATGGCCCATGTACTCGCCAAGACTCCTACAGCAAAACAAAATGTAACTGCAAGAGGCAGGGCAATTCAATATACATTGGGAATGCCACCTCACTCAATGCACCATGCCCTGGGCCAGATATCTGAGGCAATGCACCATGCAAGACCCCTGGGGAAATGCACCTTCCACTGGGCAGGACACCTGGAACAATGCACCACGTATTTATTGTGAAACCTGTGGCAATGCACCCAGTGAGACACTGGGGCGATGCCCCATCCACCTGTGTGAAACCTGTGGCAATGCCCCATGCACCCGATGAGACATCTGGGAAATGCACCATCTAGCCGGTAAAACCTCTTGGACAGCTGCATCATGCACTCAGAGAGGCACCAGTGGCAATGCACCATATAAAACACCTGGAGTAATGCACCTGGTGACACATCGGGGTAATGCACCATCTAGCCGGTAAAACACCCTGGATAGGTGCATCATGCCTCCAGAGAGGCACCTGTGGCAACGCACCTGATAAAACACCTGGAGTAATGCACCTGGTGCGACATCAGGGCAATGCACCATCAAGCCAGGAAAACACCCAGGATAGGTGCATCATGCACCCAGAGAGGCACCTGTGGCAATGCACCATGCACCTGATAAAACACCTAGAGAAATGCACCCGGTGAGACATCAGGGCAATGCACCATCTAGCCGGTAAAACACCCTGGATAGGTGCATCATGCACCCAGAGAGGCACCTGTGGCAACGCACCATGCACCTGATAAAACACCTGGAGTAATGCACCTGGTGAGACGTCAGGGCAATGCACCATCTAGCCGGTAAAACACTCTGGATAGGTGCATCATGCACCCAGAGGCACCTGTGGCAACGCACCATGCACCTGATAAAACACCTGGAGTAATGCACCCGGTGAGACATCAGGGCAATGCACCATCTAGCCAGGAAAACACCCTGGATAGGTGCATCATGCACCCTGAGGCACCTGTGGCAATGCACCATGCACCTGATAAAACACCTGGAGTAATGCACCCAGTGAGACATCAGGGCAATGCACCATCTAACCAGGAAAACACCCTGGATAGGTGCATCATGCACCCAGAGAGGCACCTGTGGCAATGCACCATGCACCTGATAAAACACCTGGAGTAATGCACCCGGTGAGACATCAGGGCAATGCACCATCTAGCCGGTAAAACACCCTGAATACGTGCATCATGCATCCAGAGGCACCTGCGGCAATGCACCATGCACCTGATAAAACACCTGGAGTAATGCACCTGGTGAGATATCAGGGCAATGCACCATCTAGCCAGGAAAACACCTTGGATAGGTGCATCATGCGCCCAGAGGCACCTGTGGCAATGCACTGTGCACCTGATAAAACACCTGGAGTAATGCACCTAGTGAAACATCAGGGCAATGCACCATCTAGCCAGGAAAACACCCTGGATAGGTGCATCATGCACCCAGAGAGGCACCTGTGGCAATGCACCATGCACCTGATAAAACACCTAGAGAAATGCACCCGGTGAGACATCAGGGCAATGCACCATCTAGCCAGGAAAACACCCTGGATAGGGGCATCATGCACCCAGAGAGGCACATGTGGCAATGCACTGTGCACCTGATAAAACACCTGGAGTAATGCACCTAGTGAGACATCAGGGCAATGCACCATCTAGCCAGGAAAACACCCTGGATAGGTGCACCATGCACCCAGAGAGGCACCTGTGGCAATGCACCATGCACCTGATAAAACACCTGGAGTAATGCACCCGGTGAGACATCAGGGCAATGCACAATCTAGCCGGTAAAACACCTTGGATAGGTGCATCATGCACCGGGAGAGGCCCCTGTGGCAATGCACCATGCACCCGATAAAACACCTGGAGTGATGCACCTGGTGAGACATCAGGGCAATGCACCATCTAGCCAGGAAAACACCCTGGATAGGTGCATCATGCACCCAGAGAGGCACCTGTGGCAATGCACCATGCACCTGATAAAACACCTAGAGAAATGCACCCGGTGAGACATCAGGGCAATGCACCATCTAGCCAGGAAAACACCCTGGATAGGTGCATCATGCACCCAGAGAGGCACCTGTGGCAATGCACCATGCACCTGATAAAACACCTGGAGTGATGCACCCGGTGAGACATCGGGGTAATGCACCATCTAGCCGGTAAAACACCCTGAATACGTGCATCATGCATCCAGAGGCACCTGCGGCAATGCACCATGCACCTGATAAAACACCTGGAGTAATGCACCCGGTGAGACATCAGGGCAATGCACAATCTAGCTGGTAAAACACCCTGGATAGGTGCATCATGCACCGGGAGAGGCACCTGTGGCAATGCACCATGCACCCGATAAAACACCTGGAGTGATGCACCCGGTGAGACATCGGGGTAATGCACCATCTAGCCTGTAAAACACCCTGAATACGTGCATCATGCATCCAGAGGCACCTGCGGCAATGCACCATGCACCTGATAAAACACCTGGAGTAATGCACCCGGTGAGACATCAGGGCAATGCACAATCTAGCCGGTAAAACACCCTGGATAGGTGCATCATGCACTGGGAGAGGCACCTGTGGCAATGCACCATGCACCCGATAAAACACCTGGAGTGATGCACCCGGTGAGACATCGGGGTAATGCCCTGTTCGAACTTCTAACCATCTCCTTTGAGGCACACACTTTTGGTCAGGTTGGTTTCAAGACTGGGCAGGATAATTGAATCTGGGGAAAGGTCTGCCCTTCTGAAATCGCCCCAGTGTCTCCTCCATTATTTTCAGAAAGTCTCATCTGTCCGAATATACTGGGTGGGCACTGAGGCGGCCCCTTGCTCGTGATTGGATGCCTTTACTGTCTATCTCAGTAGACTGCCCTTGATTGATGGTTTATCTATTATGGAGTGTCCCACTCACAAGTTCTGAATGGATCAGTTGTATCCTGCCACCTGGTATTTCACTGGACTCTTTTTCCTTATGTTTTTCTAAAGCTCTCCCTCGGAGGACATGTACTTCTTGGCTTTATTTCAAAGGTTTTCTTCGACCTTGTATTTACAGTACCCACGTGCTCTCTGCCAGTGCTTTCCTCTCTAGAGCCTGGCAGATGCCAAATGCCTTCTGGGTGCTGATGTCTCTTTCACAACTTTTTGCATTTTTTTCGGTTTGGATTTATGATTCTAACACGTTGTCTGCCGTGCTCGAATAGTAAATTAAAAACGCCCTGGATTTATCATGCTGCACGTGCCACAACGCAGGCGTGTGTCTATGGGTGTGCGTGCACGTGCATCACGACAAATGGGCGCCATCATCACCCATGGGTTTCCTATAATAGGGAACCCGTTCTAAAATGCATTGGCAAAGCCAGTAGGTCAGCCATTCAAAGACGAGAATGCCTTATGGGACTCTTTTTGTTGTAATCGCAAAGACCCAGTTAGCACACTTTCAGATCATATGAAGACAGGTGCGTGGAGTTTTTTTTGTTTAGAAATCACGCCCTTTACGTATTTCTCCAAAAAATGCAAAAAAAAATTAAAAAAAATTGTACGATCATTAAGGTCTGCACGAGTTGGGATTTCACGTGCAAACTGGATTCTGCATGCCTTTATGAGGAAATGTAATTTAATGCACCTTTTGATTGTGGGTGTGGGCCTGGCCTTGGACAAAGAGTGGTAGAGAGACACCCCACCTCCTCTCCCCCCTCCCAGGGGTTGTATATCTACCACTTTCTGGCCAAGGCCAGGCCCAGCTACGTCACCCGAAAAAACAACAGGTTGGTATCACTGGAGGACCAGCTCAGCCTTTAATCCTTGCAGTGTCGGTAAAAGAAGCGCTGTGGACTTGGACTACCACATTTATAACTTCAGCGCCGAGAGGTAAAGTAGTGCTGTTAATGAGTATTTCCTCTCCCATCACCAGCTCTCCCTCCCTGCTCCATCCCTCTCTCTCTCATGCCCCTGGCTCTCCATCCCTCTCATGCCCGTGGCTCTCCATCCCTCTCTCTCATGCCCGTGGCTCTCCATCCCTCTCTCTCATGCCCGTGTCTCTCCATCCCTCTCTCTCTCATGCCCGTGTCTCTCCATCCCTCTCATGCCCGTGGCTCTCCATCCCTATCTCTCTCATGCCCGTGGCTCTCCATCCCTCTGTCTCATGCCCGTGGCTCTCCATCCCTCTGTCTCATGCCCGTGGCTCTCCATCCCTCTCTCTCTCATGCCCGTGGCTCTCCATCCCTCTCTCTCTCATGCCCCTGGCTCTCTATCCCTATCTCTCTCATGCCCGTGGCTCTCCATCCCTCTCTCTCTCATGCCCGTGGCTCTCCATCCCTCTCTCTCTCATGCCCCTGGCTCTCCATCCCTCTCTCTCTCATGCCCGTGGCTCTCCATCCCTCTCTCTCTCATGCCCGTGGCTCTCCATCCCTCTCTCTCTCATGCCCCTGGCTCTCCATCCCTCTCATGCCCGTGGCTCTCCATCCCTATCTCTCTCATGCCCGTGGCTCTCCATCCCTCTGTCTCATGCCCGTGGCTCTCCATCCCTCTGTCTCATGCCCGTGGCTCTCCATCCCTCTCTCTCTCATGCCCGTGGCTCTCCATCCCTCTCTCTCTCATGCCCCTGGCTCTCTATCCCTATCTCTCTCATGCCCGTGGCTCTCCATCCCTCTCTCTCTCATGCCCGTGGCTCTCCATCCCTCTCTCTCTCATGCCCCTGGCTCTCCATCCCTCTCTCTCTCATGCCCGTGGCTCTCCATCCCTCTCTCTCTCATGCCCGTGGCTCTCCATCCCTCTCTCTCTCATGCCCCTGGCTCTCCATCCCTCTCATGCCCGTGGCTCTCCATCCCTCTCATGCCCGTGGCTCTCCATCCCTCTCTCTCTCACGCCCATGGCTCATCATACCTCTCATGCCCGTGGCTCTCCATCCCTCTCATGCCCGTGGCTCTCCATCCCTCTCTCTCTCATGCCCGTGGCTCTCCATCCCTCTCATGCCCGTGGCTCTCCATCCCTCTCTCTCTCATGCCCGTGGCTCTCCATCCCTCTCATGCCCGTGGCTCTCCATCCCTCTCTCTCTCATGCCCGTGTCTCTCCATCCCTCTCATGCCCGTGGCTCTCCATCCCTCTCTCTCTCATGCCCGTGGCTCTCCATCCCTCTCATGCCCGTGGCTCTCCATCCCTCTCTCTCTCATGCCCGTGTCTCTCCATCCCTCTCATGCCCGTGGCTCTCCATCCCTCTCTCTCTCATGCCCCTGGCTCTCCATCCCTCTCTCTCTCATGCCCGTGTCTCTCCATCCCTCTCATGCCCGTGGCTCTCCATCCCTCTCTCTCTCATGCCCCTGGCTCTCCATCCCTATCTCTCTTATGCCCGTGTCTCTCCATCCCTCTCATGCCCGTGGCTCTCCATCCCTATCTCTCTCATGCCCGTGGCTCTCCATCCCTCTCATGCCCGTGGCTCTCCATCCCTCTCACGCCCCTGGCTCTCCATCACTCTCTCTCAGGCCCATAGCTCTCCATCCCTCTCACGCCCCTGGCTCTCCATCACTCTCTCTCAGGCCCATAGCTCTCCATCCCTCTCATGCCCGTGGCTCTCCATCCCTCTCTCTCTCATGCCCGTGGCTCTCCATCCCTCTCACGCCCCTGGCTCTCCATCCCTCTCATGCCCGTGGCTCTCCATCCCTCTCATGCCCGTGGCTCTCCATCCCTCTCATGCCCGTGGCTCTCCATCCCTCTCTCTCTCATGCCCCTGGCTCTCCATCCCTCTCATGCCCGTGGCTCTCCATCCCTCTCATGCCCGTGGCTCTCCATCCCTCTCATGCCCGTGGCTCTCCATCCCTCTCTCTCTCATGCCCGTGTCTCTCCATCCCTCTCATGCCCGTGGCTCTCCATCCCTCTCTCTCATGCCCGTGGCTCTCCATCCCTCTCTCTATCATGCCCCTGGCTCTCCATCCCTATCTCTCTCATGCCCGTGTCTCTCCATCCCTCTCATGCCCGTGGCTCTCCATCCCTATCTCTCTCATGCCCGTGGCTCTCCATCCCTCTCATGCCCGTGGCTCTCCATCCCTCTCACGCCCCTGGCTCTCCATCACTCTCTCTCAGGCCCATAGCTCTCCATCCCTCTCACGCCCCTGGCTCTCCATCACTCTCTCTCAGGCCCATAGCTCTCCATCCCTCTCATGCCCGTGGCTCTCCATCCCTCTCACGCCCCTGGCTCTCCATCCCTCTCTCTCTCACGCCCCTGGCTCTCCATCCCTCTCATGCCCGTGGCTCTCCATCCCTCTCTCTCTCATGCCCGTGGCTCTCCATCCCTCTCATGCCCGTGGCTCTCCATCCCTCTCATGCCCGTGGCTCTCCATCCCTCTCTCTCTCATGCCCCTGGCTCTCCATCCCTCTCATGCCCGTGGCTCTCCATCCCTCTCATGCCCGTGGCTCTCCATCCCTCTCATACCCGTGGCTCTCCATCCCTCTCGCACACGGCCCTGCCTCCCTCCGCCCCCTCCACCACGACGGAGGCGGCTGTGGAAAGATTTGCGGGGCGGCCCGCATTGTCGGGGGGAAGTGAAGCTTTAAACAGGGCCTGAGAGGATCGGCGGGGAGCCCCCCGAGATGGACGGGCCTGCGGCGGCCTTTGTGCGCCGGCGCAGCGGGCGCCTCGAAGCCTTTGTGCGCCCTCCAGCCGCCTCAATGGGCCAGGCTCGGGAAGTGGACCCCAGAGGGCTCCGTCCCACCCCCTCGGCGCCGGAGCCCTGGGGTCTCTTTCTGTGGGCCCCTGTGAGGACCGAGGGCCGGGCCCGTTCCCACAATCCCCTGCAGAGGAAGATTCTCCCACAATGCCCAGCGGGGGTGATGGGGCCGAAGAAAGAGGCCATTCATGGTGGGGAGCAGGCCTGGGGGGGGAGGAAGAAAGGCCTGGTGGGGTGGGGAGGGCCTATTCAAAAGCTGTTGTGGAAGCAAGGCCCGGTGCACAGCGCACTGAAAACAGGATACATGGGGGTCCCCCGTGCTCCTGCACCCCGAGAATAGCCTCCTAGCAGCTGTGTGGGCAAACACGGGCAGTGCAACAAAACCACCCCATGAAATGAGACACACAAATACACCAGGCGCACAACCACACCACCGGGACCCCACAGAAGTGAAGATACTTGGGGGCACAGAGGGCGAGGGGGTACAGGGCAGAGAGTTCCCAGCCCGCTGCACCCCTAGAATGTCCACATCACAGCTCTGTGTGCAAACAACGTACAATACCAATGTACAAGAATACACCACACACCCTGGGGACCGCACAAAAGTGAAGATACTAGGGGCGGGGGGCAGAGGGGCGATGGGGTACAGGGCAGAGAGTTCCCAGCTCGCTGTACCCCTACAATATCCACATCACAGCTCTGTGCAAACAACGTCCAGCAATAGCAATGTACAAGAATACACCACACCATGGGGACCCCACAGAAGTGAAGACACTTGGTGGGGTGGCGATGGGGTACAGGGCAGAGAGTTCCCAGCCCGCTGCACCCCTAGAATGTCCACAGCACAGCTCTCTGTGCAAACGACGTCCAGCAATACCAATGTACAAGAGTACACCACACACCCTGGGGACCCCACAAAAGTGAAGACACTTGAGGGGGCGATGGGGTACAAGGCAGAGTTTCCAGCCCGCTGCACCCCTAGAATATCCATATCACAGCTATGTGTGCAAACAACGTACAACAATACCAATGAACCAGAATACACCACACACCCTGGGGACCACACAGAAGTGAAGACACTTTGGGGGGCAGAGGGGTGATGGGGTCAAATTCCGGCCTACTGCACCCCTAGACTGCCGGCCTTGCATCTGTGTGGGCAAACAGTGCAGAACAGTAGTAGGGGTACACACCCACAGGCGGGGGAGGGGGGGTTTGTGAGGTGGGGCAGATACAGGACATCTCCACCTTGCAGGTGAGTGATCAAAAACGTGAAACACTATCAGTGTGTAAGGAATCAAAACCTCTCTCTGTCTGTCTCTCGTGAGCAGATTTCATCCTCCTTTTTTCGTGAACCCCAAAAGCATTTCAGTTTCATCTGGCTATGGAAGTTTACCAACAATCTGCTGGACAAATGCGACAACACGAAATATTGTCTTTCTGGTGCCACAGAGCTGCTCCGGGTCTGAGGCCTGAAGGTGGTCCCTTGGAAGAAGGGGTACATTAGAATTCTTTGGGTGCAGCACCCCACAAGCATCTTACTTGGGCAGATCACCAGCTAACAAGTGGATAGAATCTCAGCTAATTACACAGTCGCTGAAAAAATATTTTCAAACTTAAATGATTACTTGGCCTCTGCACTTCAACTCCTCATTGAAAGATGAGGTTTTACTTTGTTTTAACCTCATTATCCCTAAACAAGGCCACTGGAATGATGCGTCAGGAAAAGGCCGGATTATGTGGTAGGGTTCAGTAAATTATGCGGGAAGAACAGGCAAATTATGTGACATAAAGCGGCACATTCTGTAGTAGTATTACTTTATTATTTCGGCATTTTAAAAGTTGGTAATCCCAACTGGGCGTTGGCTGCACCTTATTAGCAGCAGGTTAATACCCAAATATGGCATTTAGCAGCAGTCCGGGTCTGCAAGGGGCCTTTCACTGTGCAGCAACACGTGGTACTGCATTATTAGCAAGTTTTGAACCGTTTGAGGTAGACATTTTTTTGTCAAAATCTGCACATTATGCGGCAGACGATGAATTATGTGCAAAGGAGGCAGAGCTATAGTTATGCGGGAATCGTTGCGGCTCCACAATCTCATAATTCCAGTGGGCTGGCCTTAAAACGTATCAGCGTCGCTATAAACTATGTGTGCGCCGGTGTTCACGCCTCGGAAGATGTGCTGAAAGCATTTATATAACGAGTTCCAAGAGTAGGTCTCAGTAAGGCTCGAAGTCCCCTCATCTCCCTCCCCTAGCTGAGCTCTCAAGAATGTCAGGGACGCGCATCACAGCCTCATGAGATGCTAATATAGCAAACGGGATATCCCTCATGTTTGTGATGGAGTACCCTTCCGCCGGACTCACTCTTACAGGTTCACAAACAGCTCAGGGGTCTCGGACTGCACTTTAACTCCAGGTTGGAAAGGTATCAGTTCGAGGTCTACCCTTCTCATGTACGAGGCCCCGGCGACAAGTGGCGGCCACTTAGATGTGTCGCCTCCTGGCTACAAGGATGAAGACTTTCTGTGTCGTGGCCACGTCCACGGTAAAGCAAACTGTAGAAGGACTCGTGAAGCAGTTGGACACTGTTTTTCTACTAATCTCAAGCAATTTATTGTGAAGCTTGTAGAATGTTTGCTTCTTGCCTATCATTGCCTTGAATAGTTCCGATTTTTAAACTTACGATTTTAAGCTCTTTTTTTAGTTTTCATGCTGATTTTGTTCTTTTATGATTGTAATTGTTATTTTATTATATCTATGCAGTAAAAATTGACTATTGCCACACACACAGACACCACACACAAGCACACACACACATACCACACACAAGCACACACACACAAACACCACACACACACCACACGCAGACACATACCAGACACACATACCCCACACGCACACCACACACATACCACACACACCACACACACACAACACACACATACCACACACGCACACAACACACACATACCACACACACACACCCCCAACACAGTCACAACACACACACATACCAAATACACCACACAGACATGCACCAGATGCATACCACACAAACACGCCACACACACCACACATAGACACCACACACACAGACACCACACACACACACATACCACACACATACCCCACACGCACACCACACACACCACACACATACCACACACACAGAAACCACACACATACCCCACACGCACACCACACAAACACCACATATACCACACACACACCACACATAGACATCTCAGAGACACCACACATAGACATCACAGAGACACCCCAACACAGTCACAACACACACTAAATACACCACACAGACATGCACCCGATGCATACCACACAAACACGCCACACACACCACACATAGACACCACACACACAGACACCACACACACACACATACCACACACAGACACCACACACATACCCCACACGCACACCACACACACCACACACATACCCCACACGCACACCACACACATACCACACAAACACGCCACACACACCTCTACTGCTCCTTAGGATCTCACAGAAGTAAAGACACTTGGGGGAGGTAGAGGGGTGGTGGTGTAAAGCGGCCTACGCTTCCAAGCCTGCTGCACCCTAAAATGTCCACCTCGCAGATGTGTGCAAAGAATGTGTAATAAAACCACCCGAGAAATGAAGCACATAAATGCATCACACAAAAGAGACATCAGAGAGGTGAAGACAGCCCCCCCTTAACCAAGGTGTCTTTACGAGAGAGGGAGAGGGACGGTCTCTCTCGTGGTTCACTTCGTGGGTAGCCTTGTGGCAGCATGTCTCCACACATGTCCAAGACGCCATCTCTAGAGGACGGGAGGCTGGAAGTTTGTGACCCCCTCAGCCACAGTGTCCAGCATCCTGCACCAAGAGCAGCTGCCTCGCTCCTGTGTGTGAAAATACACAGCAACACAACTACCCCAAGCATGAGTGTGTGTAGCATCTGTATAGCAAGAACCGAGCCGAAAAGCAGCAGAGTACCGGGTCAAAGACAAGAGGCGAGGTAGCTGGGTGTGGAGCGTCAATGCGCAGTGATGTTCAGCGTTGGGGGGTCCTGATGGGTACAGGGAGATGTTTCATCAGGCCTGCTGCCTTGTTTTTCTTTTTTACACTTCTTAGTCTGAGGGTTGATGGTGTCCTGGCTGTGGGTGCAGTGTGCTGGTCCTGACGGCTCTGAGGCTTTGTAAATGATACAAACAAAAGGATGATGGACGGAGTGCTGAACAATGCAAACACTCACCACCAGTCACAGATCTGGGTTTAATCCATCGTTCTTTTGCTCACCACGCCACCCCAGTTTGGACCCAGCCATATGCAAATCAGTCTTGACCCTGTTCCTCATGGGAACAGTCCAGCCCAAACTGCCAGTCCAGGTCCTCCCTGGACCGGAAACAAGCATGCTAGGACTGGTTTCAGGGTATCACCCTTCATCAGCCAGGCTAGCTTGAATTCAATGACACAGTGAGCACGGGACCTGGCTTTGTAAATTGATCAGATGGCTTTGAAGATGGTGCGGGCTGGCAAAGGGACCAATGGAGTCGCATCAGAATGGAATGATGAACTCAGCCACACGGATACACGCCCACATAGAGCGCAAGGATCTCTCAGAGACAGACATGTGCGGGCAGACCGGTGATGGGGGAAAGGGGTACAGACTTCCCAACCTACTGTCACCCAAGAGTGGCTACCTTGGTTTGGGTATAGAGTGGTGGTGTGTGTGTGTCTGTGTGCATGTGTGTACAATGTTAAAAACAAAACATCCCATGAAATGATCTGCAAGAACATACCGGGGGGGCAAAAGGGTGACAGGGTACAGGATCACAGTGTTCCTAACCAAACCTCCTGCATTCCGCAGCACACACAGGAAGAGGAAAGGCCTCCATTGATTGTTTTTGTGCAGGAAGCAATCGTGCTTGTGTTGGTGCTAGGCACCAATTTGTGTGCTGGTGCCCGCAGAAGGCACAGGAATGTGCTATATGTCATTAATACGGTGCATTCCTGCCCTTCCCTTCTGACACAGCACAGCAAAGTGACTTGCTGTTGCCCTTTGTCAAAAAAAACCTTTGTGTGAGGAGGTGTATGAGGCCCACTCTGAGTGCACTGAACCAAAGCACCAGGAGGGAGAACTCCTGATGGGAGAGTGGAGCCCCCCCGCCCTGTTCTGATGGGAGAGTGGGGCCACCCTGTCCTGTTCTGATGGGAGAGTGGGGCCACCCTGTCCTGTTCTGATGGGAGAGTGGAGGGCCCTCCCTGTCCTGATGGGAGAGCCGCAGGGCCCTCCCTATGCTGTGCCATTCACCTGTCCTCAGCTGCACGGCTTGTCCTGCGTGCGCACTGGGTTTTCACAGCTACGCCCAAGAAATAATTATACATCAAAGTCAAAGGCGCTGGTGTCCTCAAAGCGCTGCAGTGGGGTGGGGTGTCCTCGGCAAGGCCATGGCTTAAGAGACACACCAGAGCTGGATACAGGGCCCTGGGACCACAGCGTGGCCCTAGAAGAAGCCTCAGCACAAGGCTTGTAAAAACAAGCACTGGCAACGCCAACAGGCTGCACTTACGAGATAGCTATAGGCTTTGTCAATGTTTCTAGTCATCTTGTGGAACGGCAGGGAAGCTGTGCAGCAAGGCTAAAAGTGCTGTGATGCAGCAAGGGGCCACGGCGTAGCGCTATTCTGGGTCTTGCCTCCAGCTGCAAATGCTACATGCGCTCTCACTTGTGAAAGATATTCTATTTAACAAGGGGAATGCAGCCCGCCCATAGCTTAACATTCGTTGACTTCATTGTCACTCTTATTTGTGGCCTTCTAATTGTCCGGCGTGTGCTGGTTTCACTTCCCCTGCTTTCGGCTGGAGCATGGACCAAGTACTGATTGCTTGAGCTTGACTGCTGTCCTTCTGCTTATCGATCTGTGATTGAGGCACTACTTTTATGCATTTCTTCTTCCCTGCCGTCCTGTGCACTTCAGTTAAGCCCTTTTCTCTTTTTAAATGGATGTTTATTGTGAAAACAGATGCTATGTGCTTCCAAATGATTCATGGACATGGGTGCAATTGATTTGTTTATGTGCCTGGATTTTTTGCCAAATGATATGTTTTTTCTATTTTGCACGCTTGGGGCGATTCACTGATTTGCTGAACTCACAGGGGTGTTGCACCAAGACCTAACAAGCATAGGCAATGCCAATAAGTCTTGCATTTGAGCCTATTGGCTCGGCCATTGCCTTTTGTTCATGGGTGCACCACGGACGTTGCCCACTTGTGTAGGCATGCTGTACAGCCGCGTGGCAAAAAATAATAATATAATAAAAATGATTATGATGCATCCAGCGCTAACGTATCTGGCAGCATCATAGCACTTTTTAAAATTAGATTTAGCTACACGGTGAAACACCTACGCTGCTGTACTGCATGGCACAACACATTGCTTAAGTCAATAGCTCTCATAGGTGAGACTCACTGGCTTTGCCAATGCTTGTCTTTTTTGTACTTTCAGCCATGAGAGGCCAGGACTGGCTCAGGGGTAGCCCCCTAAGATGCTTTTACAAGCCTTTAATTCAGTGATAGGGGGGGTAAGTAAGGGGGGCGGATTCAAGAGAGATTTTACTACTCTGTAAATGAGTAAGATTTTCATTCAGTGAATCTTTTGTAGGTCTCACTGCTCCCAACCTGCCTTCACCAGACCCTGACAGCATCACCACAGACAGCAGGGAAGGAAGTGAAGAGAGAAACGTCTCCTGCTGGTCACTGGCTGAACTGCAACGACGCGGCCACCTTACCACAGGGAGTGACCATCTCACAACTACACCTTGACTATCCTAAGCGCCAAGATACCCCTTCGGTGTGAGTCGCTGCGCTGTGCTAAATGCCATTAACATAACGTAACACATCCTGGCCTGGGCTTGGATGGGAAAGGACCATGTTAATGCTTCTAGGTGTAACCCTCGATACTGCAAGGTTACACCTCAGAGCTTCATGGCGGGTGAGCAGGAACCTGCATGAATTGTGTAAAACAAAGGCCTTCCAATGTGTGCATCACCTGTGAGTGCCTGTCAGCAAGGGGTTAAGATGGGGTGGCGTGGCCCTATGGCCCTTGCACCTAGCACCCTATTATTCTGCACCTCTGTACCAAGCCCCCCCATCGCCCTGTCCCCCCTGTACCTGGCCCCCTGCCCTGTATCCTGCGTCTTGTTTTTTTGCAGGCCAGCCCCCTCCTCCCTTGTCCCGCTCTACATTGTTGCTTGCCCCTTCCCTCCCGTTGTTGCCCTGTTGGTGTCGCTTGTCCGTCCACCTCCAGCGCTGTAGAATGACCAATTCCCATCTCCTTTCATAGTTGTTTCCCCCTTCACTCCAAGTCGCTGGAGCGATGCGGCGTTCCTGGGGTGCAAGGGAAGGTCACTCCAAGCTTTGGCCGCCAGGTGAGAGAAGGAGCGTCCTCCGCAGTTGGATCGGCGGATCCGGGGGTGTCTGCGAGGTAGAGCGAGACAGATCGGAGGTGTCTGGTCGGTTGGTGGACGGTCATCGTTTGTTGATGTATACTGGTCCTTCGCTGTGCAGGGCCTTGTAGACCTAGGTCAGCATCCTGAACTGACATCTCTTCTAGATTGGGAGTCAGTGGAGCTGCTTTGGGTGAGGGTGATTTGGGTTCTGTCTGGGGAGGTCGGGGTGAATGTAAATGACCCAGGGCGGCTGAGAAGCTCTCCACAGTCCTGATCCCTCATGCTGGGTGCATCTCAAGCAAACCTTCTTAGAAACTGTCTAACTTTCCAAGCTGCTGGTAAATCGCCTCTTGCCGGGCCTCAGACATAACTCCCTGAAAACAGAGTTACATACCCTAAACATAACATAGATTTGTAAAGCGCTACTTTCGCCATGAAGGGTATCTTGGCACTGAAATAACAGATGTTTATTGTTACCCTGTCCAATGGTATTCATTTTATGGACCTCGGAAGAATGAAAAGCTGAATGACCTCATGGTCGCAGGTTCAAATCCTGGCGGGTCCAGTCAAACACATGAACTGCTTCTGAGTGAACCTCACAGTGAAGGAATCTGTACCTTTGTTTTGTCTTAGTCCTTGGGGTGCACACTGCGGTGGACCCCAAATCCCCTATTCTTAGGAGTCCAGCCTCCTTCTAGGTTCCTGGTTAGCTGCTTCTCAGAGGTCACTACTTTCACTGCTACAAATGTGCTATCTTTCAGACAGCATCTCAGTGTAATTTACTAATACTTCATGTCAAGGGAATTATAGGTGTGTGAGAATTACACTGTTGTGTAATTCTGTGAAAGTTCACAAAAATTACAGGAAATTCATGGAGCGCTACAAGCACGATATTTTAAGCTCTAAATTCGTCCCCAGGTCCATTTTGGTTGCAAGCATGCATTTCATAAACACACAGCTTTCTGGGATCAACCAATGTGGCTGCAATAAGTGCCACATCCAAAATGGGTTAAGCAAGTCTTAAAACTTTGTGGCAGTGGTGAGATGGATTTTAAGAGTACAGAAAGCTGACCAGAACTGCTTCATGGAGGGGGGGGGAGGTGTGTGTGTGTGTGTGAGTGTGTATATATATATATATATAAAATGGGTCACATATATTCTAGAACATGAGTACTTGCAAACACTTTCCCAGAGAGCACCAAGGGGGGAAACAAAGCATAAACATCGACTGTCAGACCAGGAAACTAAAAACATGGGATTCAGCCCGGCTTCTGCACTTAAATAAACTGTGTGATCCTAGGCAATTCTATGACAGGACCGGAGACTTCGGATTATGCTTCTCCTTTTTTTGCTGTTAATTATTTCACAAAACACAGCAGCCAATAAAATTAACATTTTTATAAAACTACAAATCCCATAAGCATGACGTCAAAGCATCACCACCAATAGACGCCCATACTGTCACACATCTTTGGTAACCTCCAGTTAAGTACCACAAGTCCTTCTCTTAATCCTATTGTAACCGTTTTCTTTCGACAGAATAATCTCGCCGCCGCCGGAGTTACACGCGCAGTGTAAGACCGCCCAAGGCCCTCGTGTGGCGCCCATCGGGCGAGTATTGATTGTTTCTCGCACACGGTGGGGTGCCAGGAGGCAAAAGGGGGACGAGCGCCTCCTTTTTCATTGAGACATACGAGGATCTCGAAATCCACGACTTCATACAAAACCTCCTGTGTTTGATTTAATGAACCATGTTATTGTTCTTGTAGAATATAAACACAGGCCACCAAATGCTGCAGATAACTGACCTGCCTCTTAGTTCACTATTGGCTTTGTTGTCATGGTGGAGCGAATTAAAGTTTCTAAATTTATGTTTAAAAAGTACCACTTTTTAAAAAAATACTTCTCAATGCACTGATATAATCTGGTGTACTAAGGAGAAAGGGCTCTGTATGGTGATGATATGCACTTCTGAACAGACTCCTTCATATTTTTATACTGTTGCTGCCAGATGTGCAGAACACCCTGGTTACATCCTTGCTTTACAATAAATGTTACCTTTAGAGAAGTGATTGACTATTTATTTAAGGTCTTTTGACTGTGTGTTGCTGGGGACCAGGGGGTCCATGGAAAGGTGAGGAGGCCGCATGTGGCCCGCGGGCACTCCGAGTATCACTGGCCTAGAAACTTCCCTGTGTTCCCAGGAGGTCGACCCTCACCAGGGCCTTTTCTGTTCACCCTCTGCAAGAAAGTCTGAAAACTGTTGGACAGGGCCCCCACGAATATAAATCTAATTTTAAACCTCCAATTTCAAATTCTTTCACATTCACAGGACATTTTAAAATGTTCAGACAATCTACCTGGAAGGGACAGCAGAAGTCACAATCTCATATTCTTAACCTGTGGTCCAGGGACCCCTGGGGGTCCACGAAGCTTTATGAGGGGGTCCGTAACTGCTTAAAAAATTAATATTAACAGATGAATAAGAGTAGATAAATAAAAAACAGGAATTGTACACATGAACATTTTAAAATGTCCTGTAAATGTGAAAGAACTTGAAACTGGAGGCCTAAAATTAGATGAGAACCCTTGGATGGGTTTGTGGGAGCCCTGCAGGTGCATCAAACACAATATTGCATGGATGATCCCAGGCTCCAATTCAATTTAGGAAAGCTTCAGCCTTCCTATTAAAATTAGATTTTTTTAAATATTTGTGAATTAAATATTTATGTGTTTGATGAAAGCTTCTTTCCATTGTTTGTGTTTTGTTTTATGATTTAAATCATTGAAAATGCTTAGCCCGGGACCCCCGCCTTCCAATCATGACTCACTGGGGGTCCCTGCATTCCAGTAATGATTTAAGGGGCCCCCCGGATTACAGGAATGAATAAATGGGGGTCCTCGGAAGTCAAAAGGTTGGGAACCACTGCTCTAGATTCATTAATTATAATCATTTTGTCAATAAAGGTCACCTTCTGAAAATATAAACACTTAACTATGAGCTACAGGTTTTAACTGAAATAAATAAACGAATTCGTCCCAAAACCAAGCATCCCATTCTCACGAAAAACACACTGTGGTGTCCTGGAATACTGTTTTTTTTTTTGTAAATACAAGTTTCAGCCCCAAACGCTGGTGTCTCCCACGTGGACAGATTGTGCCCGGGGGACCGGGAGGTTTGCCAGGGATGGAGACCCTGACCGGTGGGGAGAAGGCAGCCAGACGCCCGGCTCCAGCTCGGCTCGAGGTGTGCCTTGGCCCTCGAGCCCAACACAAGCCAAGCTCAGCGTGGCTTCTGCCAACCCCAGGCACCGAGAACTCAAGACGAAGCAGCAACTGTTGATGTCAAAGGAAACACAAAAATACACCAATATACTGGAAGAACCGCGCACGAACCAATCCCAGCTGCCCAGCTCGCACACTGTGTGATCCTGGGCAACTCTTCGTTTCCAGAGCCCCCTTTCCCGTCATTATCACACGAGCACCTCCAGGTGAGGGAGTTCCGGACGCGAGAGGCACTACAACCTCTTTGTATGTCTTCATGGCGCACAATGTTGCTGCATGCATGAACCTGGGCACATACATGGCACACATGACGACGGAGTTGCCTCTATGTTCACTAATGCAATAGTCATCAGGGCAGGGGCAGAGATCACGTTTAAAAGCCTGTAATAAACACCTCTCAGTGTGGTGACATCATCCGATGTATGGAGTTGAGACGCTCTGGTCTGTTTAATAAATGCACTTTTTTAAAGGAGTCTGGTTACATTTCACATGAAGATTGTTGCATGATTTACAGACTGAATATCTTCATGGCTCGGCCCGGGCTCGGCTCGGCTCGGCTCGGCTCTGCCACCCAAGCCTGGGCAAGGACAGAAAGAATCGCAATAGAGACGATCACAAGGACACACAACTTCTTCTTGAGTGAATTGTCACCTGCACTTTGGCCCGGCTCACTCCAGGGCCACTGCGGAATGCAACCCAAAGAACCCCAACCGGAAGTCCGGCAGAGTGTGTCCCTGACAGCAACAGCTGCGAAACCCCTCAGACACGCCAGGAATGTGGGCGCCACCCTGGCTGCCATGGAGCCACTTTTAGGAGGCAGGCCGAGCTATCCTGGGCGCTGACAGAAGCCCACAGACACCTCAAGGCGCTTTGTACGGGAAGTAGGCATGTTGTACAGAGTATGGGGGCCGCATTCCACCCACCAGCTCTGAGTGTCTGTGCAATAACAAGGGCCCCTCAACCTTCAAGGTTACAGATCTGAGTGTCCGTGAAATGACAAGGACCCCTCAACTTTCAAGGTTACAGCTCTGGGTGTCCGTGCAATAATAACAAGGACCCTTCATCTTTCAACGCTACAGCTCTGAGTGTCCGTGCAATAATAACAAGGGCCCGTAAACTTTCACTGCTACAGCTCTGAGTGTCCGTGCAATAACAACAAGGACCCCTCAGCTTTCAACGCTACAGCGCTGAGTGTCGGTGCAATAACAAGGACCCCTCAGCTTTCAATGCTACAGCTCTGAGTGTCCGTGCAATAACAACAAGGACCCCTCAGCTTTCAACGCTACAGCTCTGAGTGTCCGTGCACTAACAACAAGGACCCCTGTGTCCGTGCAATAATAACAAGGGCCCCTCAACTTTCAATGCTACAGCTCTCAGTGTCCGTGTAATAACAAGGACCCCTCAGCTTTTAACACTACAGTTCTCAGTGTCTGTACATTAACAGCAAGGAGCCCTCAAATTTCAACGCTACACCTGTTGACTGGTACAGGTACTGTAACCTTGTGTGTCCATGTAATAACTGCAGGGACCTTTGTTAACTGGTACAGATACTGTAGCCTTGTATGTCCATATAATAACTGCAAGGACCCTTGTTAACTGGTTCAGGTACCGTAACCTTCAGGTGTGTGTCCATATAATAACTGCAGTGTCTTCTGTTAACTGGTACTGGTACTGTAACCATATGTGTCCATATAATAACTGCAAGGACCCTTGTTAACTGGTACAGGTACTGTAACATTGTGTGTCCATGTAATAACTGCAGGGACCTTTGTTAACTGGTACAGATACTGTAGCCTTGTGTGTCCATATAATAACTGCAAGGACCCTTGTTAATTGGTTCAGGTACTGTAACCTTCAGGTGTGTGTCCATATAATAACTGCAGTGTCTTCTGTTAACTGGTACTGTAACCATATGTGTCCATATAATAACTGCAAGGACCCTTGTTTACGGGTACTGTAACCATATGTGTCCATATAACTGCAAGGACCCTTGTTAACTGGTACTGGTACTGTAACCATATGTGTCCATGTAATAACTGCAAGGACCCTTGTTAACTGGCACAGGTAATTTAACCTTTTGTGTCAATGTAATAACTGCAGGGACCCTTGTTAACTGGTACAGGTACTGTAACCTTGTGTGTCAATGTAATAACTGCAAGGACCCTTCTTAACTGGAACAGGTACTGTAACCCTGTGTTGCATGTCTGTATAATACCTGCAGGGACCCTTGTTAACTGGTACAGATACTGTAACCTTGTGTGTCAATGTAATAACTGCAAGGACCCTTCTTAACTGGAACAGGTATTGTAACCCTGTGTTGCATGTCTGTATAATAACTGCAGGGACCCTTGTTAACTGGTACAGGTAGAATAACCTTGTGTGTCAATATAATAACTGCAAGGACCCTTGTTAACTGGTACAGGTACTGTAACCATATGTGTCAATGTAATAACTGCAAGGACCCTTGTTAACTCGTACAGGTACTGTAACCCTGTGTTGTGTGTCTGTATAATAACTGCAGGGACCTTTGTTAACTGGTACAGGTGCTGTAACCATGTGTCCATATATTAACTGCAAGGACCCTTGTTAACTGGTACTGGTACTGTAACCTTGTGTGTACATACTATAACAGCAAGGACCCTAGTTAGCTGGTACAGGTACTGTGACCTTATGTGTCCATTTAATAACTGCAGGTACCCCTTTTAACTGGTACCGGTACCGTAACTTGGTGTGTCGATGTAATAACTGTAAGGACTCTTGTTAACTGGTACATGTACTATAACCTTGTGTGTCCATATAATAAATGCAAGGACCCCTGTTAGCTGGTACAGGTACTATGACCTTGTGTGTCCGTGTAATAACTGCAAGGATCCTTGTTAACTGGTACAGATACTGTAGCCTTGTGTGTCAATGTAATAACTGCAAGGACCCCTGTTAACTGGTACAGGTACTGTAACCATATGTGTCCATATAATAACTGCAAGAACCCTTGTTAACTGGTACTGTAACCTTGTGTGTACATATTATAACAGAAAGGACCCTTGTTAGCTGGTACAGGTACTATGACCTTGTGTGTCCGTGTAATAACTGCAAGGACCCTTGTTAACTGGTACAGGTACTGAAACCCTGTGTTGTCAATATATTAACTGCAAAGCCCCCGTTAACCGATACAGGTCCTGTGACCTTGTGTGTTCCTATAATAACTAAAAGGACCCCTGTTAACTGGTACAAGTACTGTAACCGTATGTGTCCCTGTAACAACTGCGAGGACCCTTGTTAACTGGTACAGGTACTGTAACCCTGTGTTATGTGTCCATATAATAACTGCAAGGACCCCTGTTAACTGGGACAGGTACTGTGACCTTGTGTGTCCATATAATAACTGCAAGGACCCTTGTTACTGGTACAGGTACTGTGACCATGTGTGTCCATATAATAACTGCAAGGACCCTTGTTACTGGTACAGGTACTGTGCCTTTGTGTGTCCATATAATAACTGCAAGGACCCTTGTTAACTGGTACAGGTACTGTGACCTTGTGTGTCCATATAATAACTGCAAGGACCCTTGTTAACTGGTACAGGTCCTGTAACCATATGTGTCCTGAAATAACTGCGAGGACCCCTGTTAACTGGAACTGTACTGTAACCCTGTGTTGTGTGTCTGTATAATAATTGCAAGGTCCCTTGTTAACTGGTACAGGTACGGTAACCATGTGTGTCCATATAATAACTGCAAGGACCCTTGTTAACTGGTACAGGTACTATAACCCTGTGTGTCCATATAATAACTGCGAGGACCCTTGTTAACGAGTACAGGTACTGTAAACTTGTGTGCCCATAAAATAACTGGAAGGACCCTTTTTAAGTAATACTGTCACCTTGTATTTCTCTACACACTGTGCCATGTATTAACTGGCAGATATTTGCTTCCACATAATAACTGCAAGGGATCTTGTTAATTGGGTCAAGTACTGTAACCCTGTGTGTCCATATAATAACTGCAGGCACCCTTGTTAACTGGCATTGTCCCCTTGTAACTGGCAGGTATTTGCTTCCATATAATACCTGCAGGGACCTTTGTTAACTGGTACTGTCCCCTTGTACGTCTCTACACACAGTACCACATACTAACTGGCAGGTATTTACTGCTATGTAATAACTGCAGGGACCCGTGTTAACTGGTACTGTCCCCTTGTATGTCTCTACGCACAGTGCCACGGATTAACTGGCAGGTATCTGCTTCCATATAATAACTGCAGGGACCTTTGTTCACTGGTACTGTCCCCTTGTATGTCTCTACACACAGTGCTATGTATTAACTAGCAGGTATTTGCTGCTATGTAATAACTGCAGGGACCCTTGTTAACTGGTACTGTCCCCTTGTATGTGTCTACACGCAGTGTCATGTATTAACTGGCAGGTGCTTGCTTCCATATAAGAACTACAGGGACCTTTGTTAACTAGTACTATCCCCTTGTATGTCACTACACACAGTGCTATGTATTAACTGGGAGGTGTCTGCTGCTATGTAATAACTGCAGGGACCCTTGTTAACCGGTACTGTCCCCTTGTATGTGTCTACACGCAGTGCCACGTATTAACTGGCAGGTATCTGCTTTCATGTAATAACAGCAGGGACCTGTCTACACAGAGTGCCACGTATTAACTGGGAGGTATCTGCTGCTATGTAATAACTGCAGGGACCTTTGTTAACCGGTACTGTCCCCTTGTATGTGTCTACACACAGTGCCACATATTAACTGGGAGGTATCTGCTGCTATGTAATAACTGCAGGGACCTTTGTTAACTGGTACTGTCCCCTTGCATGTGTCTACTCACATGTATTAACTGGCAGGTATCTGCTGCTATGTAATAACTGCAGGGACCTTTGTTAACCGGTACTGTCCCCTTGTATGTGTCTACACAGAGTGCCATGTATTAACTGGCAGGTATCTGTTTCCATGTAATAACTGCAGGGACCTCTGTTAACCAGTACTGTCCCCTTGTATGTGTCTACACAGAGTGCCACGTATTAACTGGGAGGTATCTGCTGGTATGTAATAACTGCAGGGACCTTTGTTAACCAGTACTGTCCCCTTGTATGTGTCTACACACAGTGCCATGTATTAACTGGGAGGTATCTGCTGCTATGTAATAACTGCAAGGACCTTTGTTAACGGTACTGTCCCCTTGTATGTGTCTACACACACATATTAACTGGCAGGTATCTGCTGCTATGTAATAACTGCAGGGACCTTTGTTAATCGGTACTTTCCCCTTGTATGTGTCTACACAGAGTGCCACGTATTAACTGGGAGGTATCTGGTGCTATGTAATAACTGCAGGGACCTTTGTTAACCGGTACTGTCCCCTTGTATGTGTCTACACAGAGTGTCATGTATTAACTGGCAGGTATCTGGTGCTATGTAACAACTGCAGGGACCTTTGTTAACCAGTACTGTCCCCTTGTATGTGTCTACACAGAGTGTCATGTATTAACTGGCAGGTATCTGGTGCTATGTAATAACTGCAGGGACTTTTGTTAACCGGTACTGTCCCCTTGTATGTGTCTACACACACGTATTAACTGGCAGGTATCTGCTTCCATTTATTAACTGCAGGGACCTTTGTTAACCGGTACTGTCCCCTTGTATGCGTCTACAGAGTGCCACGTATTAACTGGGAGGTATCTGCTTACATGTAATAACTGCAGGGACCTTTGTTAACCGGTACTGTCCCCTTGTATGTGTCTACACACAGTGCCACGTATTAACTGGGAGGTATCTGCTTCCATATAATGACCGCGGGCCGCTGTCAGTGGGGAGCGGTGCACGAACCTTGTGTGTTTATAATGTAACCACGTAGGCAGTGACGTCATATGAACGATAAGGCAGCCTTATAACTCGGGAGGTTATACAGCCCCTTTCTGCATACAGTCGCTGTGAGGCATCACCGGTCAGTGGCCCTGCAGTCTTCAGGGCATGTACTGGGTAGACACGTCACCTGTGACGTCACGTATGTAACATGCTTAGTGCTTGGCCTTTCCATCACATCCTTCGGACGAGCCTGTTCTCGGACCCTGCAAGTCCAGGCCCAAGTTACACTCTATTAAAGATGCTGTCCAGGGAAGCTGCACGAACGGTACCGGGGGCGGGGCACGGCACAGGTAGGGGTCCCTCAGGCCTGGGGGTGCAGGGTAAACAGTAAGCCACCCCGAGCGTGGCAGCAACCAGGGTCTTGAGAGCCAAACTCTGGACTGACCACCTTTGTAACCAATGAGAAGAGTCCACTGTCCGGCTGCCCCGCCCATCGCCTACTCTAGTGCTTTGGTCTTACACTAAGGCTTCTAAGAGCTGTGACAGCCACACAATTTACCACCCGCTGCCACAGCTGTACGAAGCCCCCCCCCCCCAGCTACGTGCTGAGAACTGAAATAACCCTTTACTCTCTGTTGAAAGAGGCGTCTGACTCACTCATTCATCCTCCCATGGGCAGGAGGCGGCAAGAGGCGTCTGACTCACTCATCCATCCTCTATTGGGCAGGAGGAGGAGCAGCACACCCATGAGGCATCTTCTTCCCATAAACCTAAACTAAAGGGGGCACTCCTGGCAGTGCCATGTGAAATGGCAGGAGTATGTGCACCATACTGCGGCCTGGTCGCCTCTAGGCGCTCTCCTATTACACCACACCACGAGAGAGGGGAGAGACAGCTGCAGATTTAAGGGTCAGGCGTGGCAGAGGGCATGAGCGCGGGGTGCCCCACAGGTGGGCACCAGCAGAGCGTGGCAGGTGTGCGTGTGGTTACCTTTAAACCACATGACCCCCCGAGGGGGTCTCCCCAGGATTAGAACCAGTGACCTTCTGGGGATCACCCCACAAACGCCTCACATATTAACTGGACCCAGTGCCCTGCAAATGTCACACGGAACTCACCAGTGGGTCACTGGGACTGAGAGCTGGCATGTGCCCAGCTTGTCACCCTCGCCTGAAAACTGAGTGTTCACAGCTCCACCAAACAAACACTCAAAGATACCGGTTTTATCAAACTGTACCCCGTTCATCGTGACCAGCAACAAAACAAAGGTCAAACCAGCCTTTTAAATAAACAGAATATGTAACAAAGAGCTCGGTAAACCCCGGCTCCGACAAAGGACCCCTGGAGCCGCTCTCTACACCTGGGGTTCAGGGATGGTTTTCAGTCCCGTTCCTGTTTCTGCTTCCCTGGAGGGGGAGTTTCTGAGCAGTTTTTATCCTAAGGGGGTTCAGATCTCTTTTTTTTGCTTCTTCATCCACTGGTCTGTTAACGTGTCACTCATGGCTTTTACCCACCCACCGTGGCGTACAGCGTGGAACCATTGGCTAAGGCATTGTGAGTGACAGCATTCAGCTCTTTCACAACCAACACATCCTCTCACAAAGTAGTTCCTTCAGTGCCAGGGATTAAAACAGCAATGTCTGTTTTTTTAGACCAAAAACATATGTTTGCTTTAAAAAAAAAAATATTGTACTGGTGAGGGCCAGGCAGCTCCCTCAACAAAGTTTTACAAAAACCATAGCAAGCAAAACAAGCATTGATAAAGTAAAAAAAGGGTGAGCAATGTTAGACCTGCTAGCTATGCCAACACTCTTAACGGGCAGACATTTGAGTTGGAACCGTGCCAGGTCCAACCCACACTCTCTAGAGTACCCACCAGGCCCCAGGCAGCCAGACCCCCTTACTTTAAAACAAATGGATGTGATGAGCTGCCTCCACCCTCTAGGCACCCAGCAAGCCGCGACTGCACTGAGGCGTACCCTCACAGAGTCCTTCAGAAGATGCCCACCTGTCTGAGCCCGCCTACCCAAACTACCCTTTCCTCCCTCCTTCCCTTCAGGCAGACCCCGACAGGCCCTGCACCTCGCGTGCCCTCCAGCCAGAGCCCAAATCCTGTCCTCACATGCCCTCTATGCAACCCCCAACCAGGCCCTCCACCTCGCGTGCCCTCCAGCCAGAGCCCAAATCCTGTCCTCACATGCCCTCTATACAACCCCCAACCAGGCCCTCCACCTCTAGTGCCCTCCAGCCAGAGCCCAAATCCTGTCCTCACATGCCCTCTATGCAACCCCCAACCTGGCCCTCCACCTCTAGTGCCCTCCAGCCAGAACCCTAAGTCCTTCGACTCACATGCCTTCTATGCAACCCCCAACCAGGCCCTCCACCTCTAGTGCCCTCCAGCCAGAGCCCAAATCCTGTCCTCACATGCCCTCTATGCAACCCCCAACCTGGCCCTCCACCTCTAGTGCCCTCCAGCCAGAACCCTAAGTCCTTCGACTCACATGCCTTCTATGCAACCCCCAACCAGGCCCTCCACCTCTAGTGCCCTCCAGCCAGAGCCCAAATCCTGTCCTCACATGCCCTCTATGCAACCCCCAACCAGGCCCTCCACCTCTAGTGCCCTCCAGCCAGAGCCCAAATCCTGTCCTTACATGCCCTCTATGCAACCCCCAACCTGGCCCTCCACCTCTAGTGCCCTCCAGCCAGAACCCTAAGTCCTTCGACTCACATGCCCTCTATGCAACCCCCAACCAGGCCCTCCACCTCTAGTGCCCTCCAGCCAGAGCCCAAATCCTGTCCTCACATGCCCTCTATACAACCCCCAACCAGGCCCTCCACCTCTAGTGCCCTCCAGCCAGAGCCCAAATCCTGTCCTCACATGCCCTCTATGCAACCCCCAACCAGGCCCTCCACCTCTAGTGCCCTCCAGCCAGAGCCCAAATCCTGTCCTCACATTCCCTCTATGCAACCCCCAAACAGGCCCTCCACCTCTAGTGCCCTCCAGCCAGAACCCTAAGTCCTTCACCCCACATTCTTTCTATGCAACCCCCAACCAGGCCCTCCACCTCTAGTGCCCTCCACCCAGAACCCTGAGTCCTTCGCCTCACATGCCTTCTATGCAACCCCCAACCAGGCCCTCCACCTCTAGTGCCCTCCAGCCAGACCCCAAATCCTGTCCTCACATTCCCTCTATGCAACCCCCAACCAGGCCCTCCACCTCTAGTGCCCTCCAGCCAGAGCCCAAATCCTGTCCTCACATGCCCTCTATGCAACCCCCAACCAGGCCCTCCACCTCTAGTGCCCTCCAGCCAGAACCCTGAGTCCTTCGCCTCACATGCCTTCTATGCAACCCCCAACCAGGCCCTCCACCTCTAGTGCCCTCCAGCCAGACCCCAAATCCTGTCCTCACATGCCCTCTATGCAACCCCCAACCAGGCCCTCCACCTCTAGTGCCCTCCAGCCAGAGCCCAAATCCTGTCCTCACATGCCCTCTATGCAACCCCCAACCAGGCCCTCCACCTCTAGTGCCCTCCAGCCAGAGCCCAAATCCTGTCCTCACATGCCCTCTATGCAACCCCCAACCAGCCCCTCCACCTCTAGTGCCCTCCAGCCAGACCCCAAATCCTGTCCTCACATGCCCTCTATGCAACCCCCAACCAGGCCCTCCACCTCTAGTGCCCTCCAGCCAGAGCCCAAATCCTGTCCTCACATGCCCTCTATGCAACCCCCAACCAGGCCCTCCACCTCTAGTGCCCTCCAGCCAGAGCCCAAATCCTGTCCTCACATGCCCTCTATGCAACCCCCAACCAGGCCCTCCACCTCTAGTGCCCTCCAGCCAGAGCCCAAATCCTGTCCTCACATTCCCTCTATGCAACCCCCAAACAGGCCCTCCACCTCTAGTGCCCTCCAGCCAGAACCCTAAGTCCTTCACCCCACATTCTTTCTATGCAACCCCCAACCAGGCCCTCCACCTCTAGTGCCCTCCAGCCAGAACCCTGAGTCCTTCGCCTCACATGCCTTCTATGCAACCCCCAACCAGGCCCTCCACCTCTAGTGCCCTCCAGCCAGACCCCAAATCCTGTCCTCACATTCCCTCTATGCAACCCCCAACCAGGCCCTCCACCTCTAGTGCCCTCCAGCCAGAGCCCAAATCCTGTCCTCACATGCCCTCTATGCAACCCCCAACCAGGCCCTCCACCTCTAGTGCCCTCCAGCCAGAACCCTGAGTCCTTCGCCTCACATGCCTTCTATGCAACCCCCAACCAGGCCCTCCACCTCTAGTGCCCTCCAGCCAGACCCCAAATCCTGTCCTCACATGCCCTCTATGCAACCCCCAACCAGGCCCTCCACCTCTAGTGCCCTCCAGCCAGAGCCCAAATCCTGTCCTCACATGCCCTCTATGCAACCCCCAACCAGGCCCTCCACCTCTAGTGCCCTCCAGCCAGAGCCCAAATCCTGTCCTCACATGCCCTCTATACAACCCCCAACCAGGCCCTCCACCTCTAGTGCCCTCCAGCCAGACCCCAAATCCTGTCCTCACATGCCCTCTATGCAACCCCCAACCAGGCCCTCCACCTCTAGTGCCCTCCAGCCAGAGCCCAAATCCTGTCCTCACATGCCCTCTATGCAACCCCCAACCAGGCCCTCCACCTCTAGTGCCCTCCAGCCAGACCCCAAATCCTGTCCTCACATGCCCTCTATACAACCCCCAACCAGGCCCTCCACCTCTAGTGCCCTCCAGCCAGAACCCAAATCCTGTCCTCACATGCCCTCTATGCAACCCCCAACCAGGCCCTCCACCTCTAGTGCCCTCCAGCCAGACCCCAAATCCTGTCCTCACATGCCCTCTATGCAACCCCCAACCAGGCCCTCCACCTCTAGTGCCCTCCAGCCAGACCCCAAATCCTGTCCTCACATGCCCTCTATGCAACCCCCAACCAGGCCCTCCACCTCTAGTGCCCTCCATCCAGAGCCCAAATCCTGTCCTCACATGCCCTCTATACAACCCCCAACCAGGCCCTCCACCTCTAGTGCCCTCCAGCCAGACCCCAAATCCTGTCCTCACATGCCCTCTATGCAACCCCCAACCAGGCCCTCCACCTCTAGTGCCCTCCAGCCAGAATCCTAAGTCTCTCGACTCACATGCCCCTATGCAACCCCCAACCAGGCCCTCCACCTCTAGTGCCCTCCAGCCAGACCCCAAATCCTGTCCTCACATGCCCTCTATGCAACCCCCAACCAGGCTCTCCACCTCTAGTGCCCTCCAGCCAGAACCCTAAGTCCCTCGACTCGCATGCCCTCTATGCAACCCCCAACCAGGCCCTCCACCTCTAGTGCCCTCCAGCCAGACCCCTGAGTCCTTCACCCCACATTCTCTCTATGCAACCCCTAACCAGGCCCTCCACCTCTAGTGCCCTCCAGCCAGACCCCTGAGTCCTTCGCCTCACATGCCCTCTATGCAACCCCCAACCAGGCCCTCCACCTCTAGTGCCCTCCAGCCAGAACCCAAATCCTGTCCTTACATGCCCTCTATGCAACCCCCAACCTGGCCCTCCACCTCTAGTGCCCTCCAGCCAGAACCCTAAGTCCTTCGACTCACATGCCCTCTATGCAAACCCCAACCAGGCCCTCCACCTCTAGTGCCCTCCAGCCAGAACCCTGAGTCCTTCGCATCACATGCCCTCTAAGCAACCCCCAACCAGGCCCTCCACCTCTAGTGCCCTCCAGCCAGACCCCTAAGTCCTTCGCCTCACATGCCCTCTATGCAACCCCCAACCAGGCCATACTGTGAGCCTTCTAAGCAACTCTCGACCAGCCCTCCACCTTACATGCCCTCCAGCGTGTCTACTAGCGACGGTGCCCTCCACCTGATGCCAGCCCACCAGGTTTACACCCAGGGAATGTTGATGGCAAAGAGTCGAGAGGCGGGACCTGAGAGTCCCAGGGCCCCGACTATGCCTGGAGGCTTGGTCCAAAAGTAAATCTCTAAACTTTCGAAAATTGAGGCAAAATGAGCGATTTGCAGATTACGAAGGCCTGGCCTCAAGGTGTCCACAGACCCTGGAGCACCACCGCCACGGGATCACTGTAAACAAACACTAGGGTTCACTAACCCTAGAGCGCTCCCACCACCTGACACCAGGGACCACCATGAGTCAGTCCTGGGGCACACCCGCACTGGAGCACCACCGCCACAGGACCACAGGGATCACTGTGAACAAACACTAGGGTTCACTAACCCTAGAGCGCTCCCACCACCTGACACCAGGGACCACCATGAGTCAGTCCTAGGGCACACCCGCACTGGAGCACCACCGCCACGTGACCACAGGGATCACTGTGAACAAACACTAGGGTTCACTCACCCTAGAGCGCTCCCACCACCTGACACCAGGGACCACCATGAGTCAGTCCTAGGGCACACCAGCACTGGAGCACCACCGCCACGTGACCACAGGGATCACTGTGAACAAACACTAGGGTCCACTAACCCGAGAGCGCTCCCACCACCTGACACCAGGGACCACCATGAGTTAGTCCTAGGGTACACCAGCGCTGGAGCACCACCGCCACGTGACCACAGGGAGGGATCACTGTGAACAAACACTAGGGTTCACTAACCCGAGAGCGCTCCCACCACCTGACACCAGGGACCACCATGAGTCAGTCCTAGGGCACTCCAGTGCTGGAGCACCAGTGCCACGTGACCACAGGGATCACTGTGAACAAACACTAGGGTCCACTAACCCTAGAGCGCTCCAACCACCTGACGATAGGGACCACCATGAGTCACTCCTAGGGCACACCCGCACTGGAGCACCACTGCCACGTGACCACAGGGATCAGTGTGAACAAACACTAGGGTTCACTCACCCTAGAGCGCTCCCACCACCCGACACCAGGGACCACCATGAGTCAGTGCTAGGGCACAACCGCACTGGAGCACCACCGCCACAGGACCACAGGGATCACTGTGAAGAAACACTAGGATTCACTGACCCTAGAGCGCTCCCACCATCCGACACCAGGATCCACCACGAGTCAGTCCTAGGGCACACCACCGCTGGAGCACCACCGCCACAGGACCACAGGGATCAGTGTGAACAAACACTAGGGTTCACTAACCCTAGAGCGCTCCCAACCCCTGACACCAGAGACGACCATGAGACAGTCCTAGGGCACACCCACACTGGAGCACTACTGCCACGTGACCACAGGGATCACTGTGAACAAACACTAGGGTCCACTAACCCGAGAGCGCTCCCACCACCTGACACCAGGGACCACCATGAGTCAGTCCTAGGGTACACCAGCACTGGAGCACCACCGCCACGTGACCACAGGGATCACTGTGAACAAACACTAGGGTTCACTCACCCTAGAGCGCTCCCTCCACCTGACACCAGGGACCACCATGAGTCAGTCCTGGGGCACACCCGCACTGGAGCACCACCGCCACAGGACCACAGAGATCACTGTGAAAAAACACTAGGGTTCACTAACCCTAGAGCGCTCCCACCACCTGACACCAGGGCCCACCATGAGTCAGTCCTAGGGCACACCAGCACTGGAGCACCACCGCCACGTGACCACAGGGATCACTGTGAACAAACACTAGGGTTCACTCACCCTAGAGCGCTCCCACCACCTGACACCAGGGACCACCATGAGTCAGTCCTAGGGCACACCAGCACTGGAGCACCACTGCCACAGGACCACAGGGGATCACTGTGAACAAACACTAGGATTCACTGACCCTAGAGCGCTCCCACCACCCGACACCAGGGACCACCATGCATCAGTCCTAGGGCACACCACCACTGGAGCACCACTGCCACAGGACCACAGGGGATCACTGTGAACAAACACTAGGGTTCACTAACGCTAGAGCGCTCCCAACCCTGACACCAGGGACCACCATGAGTCACTCCTAGGGCACACCACCACTGGAGCACCAGTGCCACAGTACCACAGGGATCACTGTGAACAAACACTAGGTCCACTAACCCTAGAGCGCTCCCACCACCCGGCACCAGGGACCACCATGAGTCAGTGCTAGAGCACACCCGCACTGGAGCACCACTGCCACGTGACCACAGGGATCACTGTGAACAAACACTAGGGTTCACTAACCCTAGAGCGCTCCCACCACCTGACACCAGGGTCCACCATGAGTCAGTCCTAGGGTACACCAGCACTGGAGCACCAGTGCCACAGGACCACAGGGATCAGTGTGAACAAACACTGGGGTCCACTAACCCTAGAGCGCTCCCACCACCCGGCACCAGGGACCACCATGAGTCAGTCCTAGGGCACACCAGCACTGGAGCACCACCGCCACGTGACCACAGGGATCACTGTGAACAAACACTAGGGTTCACTAACCCTAGAGCGCTCCCACCACCCAGCACCAGGGCCCACCACGAGTCAGTCCTAGGGCACACCCGCACTGGAGCACCAGTGCCACGTGACCACAGGGGATCACTGTGAACAAACACTAGGGTTCACTAACCCTAGAGCGCTCCCACCACCCGACACCAGGGACCACCATGAGTCAGTCCTAGGGCACACCACCACTGGAGCACCACCGCCACGTGACCACAGGGATCACTGTGAACAAACACTAGGGTTCACTCACCCTAGAGCGCTCCCACCACCCGACACCCGGGACCACCATGCGTCAGTCCTAGGGCACACCACCGCTGGAGCACCACTGCCACATGACCACAGGGGATCACTGTGAACAAACACTAGGATTCACTGACCCTAGAGCGCTCCCACCACCCGACACCAGGGACCACCATGCATCAGTCCTAGGGCACACCACCACTGGAGCACCACTGCCACAGGACCACAGGGGATCACTGTGAACAAACACTAGGGTTCACTAACGCTAGAGCGCTCCCAACCCTGACACCAGGGACCACCATGAGTCACTCCTAGGGCACACCACCACTGGAGCACCAGTGCCACAGTACCACAGGGATCACTGTGAACAAACACTAGGTCCACTAACCCTAGAGCGCTCCCACCACCCGGCACCAGGGACCACCATGAGTCAGTGCTAGAGCACACCCGCACTGGAGCACCACTGCCACGTGACCACAGGGATCACTGTGAACAAACACTAGGGTTCACTAACCCTAGAGCGCTCCCACCACCTGACACCAGGGTCCACCATGAGTCAGTCCTAGGGTACACCAGCACTGGAGCACCAGTGCCACAGGACCCAGTGTGAACAAACACTGGGGTCCACTAACCCTAGAGCGCTCCAAACACCCGGCACCAGGGACCACCATGAGTCAGTCCTAGGGCACACCAGCACTGGAGCACCACCGCCACGTGACCACAGGGATCACTGTGAACAAACACTAGGGTTCACTAACCCTAGAGCGCTCCCACCACCCGGCACCAGGGCCCACCACGAGTCAGTCCTAGGGCACACCCGCACTGGAGCACCAGTGCCACGTGACCACAGGGGATCACTGTGAACAAACACTAGGGTTCACTAACCCTAGAGCGCTCCCACCATCCGACACCAGGGACCACCATGAGTCAGTCCTAGGGCACACCACCACTGGAGCACCAGTGCCACAGTACCACAGGGATCACTGTGAACAAACACTAGGTCCACTAACCCTAGAGCGCTCCCACCACCCGGCACCAGGGACCACCATGAGTCAGTGCTAGAGCACACCCGCACTGGAGCACCAGTGCCACGTGACCACAGGGATCACTGTGAACAAACACTAGGGTTCACTAACCCTAGAGCGCTCCCACCACCTGACACCAGGGTCCACCATGAGTCAGTCCTAGGGTACACCAGCACTGGAGCACCAGTGCCACAGGACCACAGGGATCAGTGTGAACAAACACTGGGGTCCACTAACCCTAGAGCGCTCCCACCACCCGGCACCAGGGACCACCATGAGTCAGTCCTAGGGCACACCAGCACTGGAGCACCACCGCCACGTGACCACAGGGATCACTGTGAACAAACACTAGGGTTTACTAACCCTAGAGCGCTCCCACCACCCGGCACCAGGGCCCACCACGAGTCAGTCCTAGGGCACACACGCACTGGAGCACCAGTGCCACGTGACCACAGGGGATCACTGTGAACAAACACTAGGGTTCACTAACCCTAGAGCGCTCCCACCACCCGACACCAGGGACCACCACGAGTCAGTCCTAGGGTACACCAGCACTGGAGCACCACTGCCACAGGACCACAGGGGATCACTGTGAACAAACACTAGGATTCACTGACCCTAGAGCGCTCCCACCACCCGACACCAGGGACCACCATGAGTCAGTCCTAGGGCACACCCGCACTGGAGCACCACCGCCACAGGACCACCGGGATCACTGTGAACAAACACTAGGGTTCACTAACCCTAGAGCGCTCCCACCACCTGACACCAGGGACCACCACGAGTCAGTCCTAGGGCACACCAGCACTGGAGCACCAGTGCCACGTGACCACAGGGATCACTGTGAACAAACACTAGGGTTCACTAACCCTAGAGCGCTCCCACCACCCGGCACCAGGGACCACCATGAGTCAGTCCTAGGGCACACCCGCACTGGAGCACCACCGCCACAGGACCACAGGGATCACTGTGAACAAACACTAGGGTTCACTAACCCTAGAGCGCTCCCACCACCTGACACCAGGGACCACCACGAGTCAGTCCTAGGGCACACCAGCACTGGAGCACCACCGCCACGTGACCACAGGGATCACTGTGAACAAACACTAGGGTTCACTAACCCTAGAGCGCTCCCACCACCCGGCACCAGGGACCACCATGAGTCAGTCCTAGGGCACACCCGCACTGGAGCACCACCGCCACAGGACCACAGGGATCACTGTGAACAAACACTAGGGTTCACTAACCCTAGAGCGCTCCCACCACCTGACACCAGGGACCACCACGAGTCAGTCCTAGGGCACACCAGCACTGGAGCACCACCGCCACAGGACCACAGGGATCACTGTGAACAAACACTAGGGTCCACTAACCCTAGAGCGCTCCCACCACCCGGCACCAGGGACCACCATGAGTCAGTCCTAGGGCACACCAGCACTGGAGCACCACCGCCACAGGACCACAGGGATCACTGTGAACAAACACTAGGGTTCACTAACCCTAGAGCGCTCCCACCACCTGACACCAGGGACCACCACGAGTCAGTCCTAGGGCACACCAGCACTGGAGCACCACCGCCACAGGACCACAGGGATCACTGTGAACAAACACTAGGGTTCACTAACCCTAGAGCGCTCCCACCACCTGACACCAGGGACCACCACGAGTCAGTCCTAGGGCACACCAGCACTGGAGCACCACCGCCACAGGACCACAGGGATCACTGTGAACAAACACTAGGGTTCACTAACCCTAGAGCGCTCCCACCACCTGACACCAGGGTCCACCATGAGTCAGTCCTAGGGCACACCAGCACTGGAGCACCAGTGCCACGTGACCACAGGGATCAGTGCGAGCGAACATTGACGTCATGCACACAAGGGCACTATTCAGTCATCTGAAGTGATCGCGAGTCACCCCTCGGACACACAGACACTGCAGCACCAACACATGACAGTGGGGATCAGTGCGAGCGAATGCTGGAGTTCAGTGAATCTACAGCACTACTGCCAGCAAGACTACAGATGATTGTGAGTCGGTCTACGGTACAAGGGCCTTGCGTGACGACGTGGATCACCACAAGCACTAGGATTTACAAACCCTAGAGCGCTACCACCCCCTGACAGCAGGAATGACCATGAGCTCGTCCTATTGCCACGAGTGCGAGCATGACTGAGAGTGACCATCGAGGTTCATGCACACGGGGCAGGACGTCACCTGCAATGATCGTGAGTCAGCCCTCGGACATTGCAGCATTGCGGCACATGATAGTAGGAATCAGTGCGAGTGAATACTGGAGTTCAGTGAATCTACAGCACTACTGCAGAAACACCATAGATGACTGTCAGTCAGTCTTAGGGTACAGTTGCACTGCAACACTACTGTTTTGTGGCCTCCAAAGGCTCACTGCCCATCACCACAGCACTTTCAATGTGCTAACACACCCCTGGCTACCACACATGCGTGGAATTGTATAATAAATCTACTTGTCCCATTGGCCGGGTGCTTCAAATAGCTAAAAAAAAATCACTTGTGGCTTTTGCTGCCATAGAGGGGTGAGATATTATGGCAGTGTTCTCATTATATAAAAGCTTTTCTGATTATACCAGATTTCACGTTTTATCACAGGGTTTGGGTGTCAGCGAGGTTCTGACTGTGTGTCCATTTTCTAAATCTATATAGGCTCCAATTATGAGTTGTACAGAATAAAATTCCAGTATTGTACTTTGCTCCCCTCAGTCATGAGTGGGTTGTTCAGTTGCAATTTTATTGACCTGGAAATTCCACCAGTTAAATTGCTTTGAGAAAGGTAGGATTGCAGCCTGGACCAACCCTTGGCCAACATTCACCCACTGCACATGGGGACGTGTCATTCCCTCCCCTGCCAGTCTCACCTGCCTAAACTAGCATTCTGTCACCTCCCACCCTCCCTGCACCAGTCCCCTGCTGACATTTATCACCTAATAAATAAATAAATAAATAAATCCAGGATTTGTAAAGCGCGGCAAATCACCCGTGAGGGTGTCAAGGCGCTGTAATGTCGGCACAGGGAGATTAAGCTGACTGCCCAGAATCACAGGATGTTGAGCAGACGCCGGGACTCGAACCTGGCTCCCCCCGCTCTGAGGTCGGCAGCTCAGGATGTTAGGCCACACCCCCTCGCTTACGTCACACCCACTGATCAAAGCAGGTGATGAATGAGTGATAATCCCCACAGAAAAGGAAATACCACATGGGTTCTGCCGGATAAACCCAGGGCTGCACGGTTATTACCCATTCCAAGCTCCTAGTATCGAGGGGCGTTACTGGACTATACCATTTTTTACAGGTGTAGATTCATCATCCATAAGTACCATGCAACTTGTAATCAGGCCACACAGGGGCTAGAAGGCGGGGGTGGTATTTTCACAGGTGCTGTGCCCTTTGAGCCAGTGCGCACCCACGTGCCCACATATTTAAGGTACTGCCCAACTCATTTCCAATCTCTTTATGTATTGGAAAAGGTTGGAAACTCATCCCTCTCAAAGGCAGTAATAAAACGCTTTTTTGTGGTGGGACAAACGGGGTTTAGGGAAGGTGAACTTGCAATTGCTCAGCACACGGTAAATCACAAAGGTTTGCAGGGGTACAGGTTGCAGGTCTACTTTCTTAAACTTTCGTGAATTACAGAAAGTCGTAAATCTGCATTAATGCAAGGAAATATATCCCTGGTGAGGTGCATTTGACTGATTATATATATATATTTCTACCGTGGCGTGCATCAAATACATTTTACTAAACTCTGCCTCAAGTTGCACAATAGTATTGCAAAACGCTTTTTTTTTTCAAGTTGCACGTGTTTTGTGTACATTTTGTTTTGAAAGCAATCACCAATCTTGCATGTACCTGCATGTAATCCCAGGGAGCAGTCTGGGAGCGGTATACACAGCTCCAAACAGTTGTTACATTCTCTGAACACGTGCACGTTTTCACACTGGAACCACTGAGCTGGAGTTCACTGCAGTCCCTTAGAACACTCAGTCTAACCCTAAGGGCTTTGCATTAATGAACCATATATACAGGTTTGAACAGCTCATGCCCATGGATACACAACTTGGCTTAGTGGCGGACAATCCTGTTTCACAGGTGCCAGCCCAGGGGCTTGTACTGCACTGAGCTGGGTCCCCAAACAATATGTCCTGGTTGTTGGGGGGCACACCACCAGGTACCAGAAGTGGGGGTCAGTTGCTTCCAGGACAGTGACCCTCCACCTGCTGCCCCCTGGGCCACTGCACTCCGGGCTGCTGTTTACTGCACTCAGCCCTAACTTTAAAAATGGGTTAAATAAACAGGCAAGCATTTATTTAAAGATTGACTGAAGTTCAAGGAATGAAGTACCCAGGGTGTCCTGCAGCTCTAAACTTTAGAAACATGTTCATTGTTCGAGAAATCTTTGCAGCAAGAGTGTAAAAGTATGATAGTTTCTTCAAAAGTCAAAAAGTGTATTTCATTTACATGCAGGACCGTTTCATCTTAGTAAATAAGAATTTATCACTGCACTGAGAAGTATTATTTCAAAAGTGATCGTTTAAAAAAATGAATTTAGAAACATTCATTTCCCCCCACCAGCTCCCCCTTCCTGCCAACTATGCCGATAGTGAACTAAGAGGCCACTCGGTTATGTGCACTGTTGGGGTGACCTGGGTTTCTATTATACACGAACAACATAATAGTTTAATATTTCAAACACAGGAGAAGGATTTTAACTTTCTACACCCTGAAGTCATTTTCGAGGTCCTCTTATGTAAAAATGAAACAAGGCGGGAAAGTGAAATAAAACAATTGCCCAGGATCACACAATTTGGTTAAGTGGAGAACCTGGGATTAATTTCAAGTTTGTGTTTCACATTGTGCAATTCTGTCACTAGATATATATGCTTTGGTTCCCCTAAACCCACCTTACCACCAATTACCCCTTCCCCTGACCGCCACCCGGCTGGCATCAATGTGGCCCTCGGTCACATCATAGACCAAAGTTTGTGGCCCCTGGGAAAATGTGGAGTCCCCATATTCTAGGAGTTCAGGACTAACTTTCCTGGGGGTGTGAGGAGGGCCGGGGACGGGTGCGCAGCACTAGCTGAGACACAAACCCAGTGGATCCGCTGTAATCAAAGTGGTGGGCAGCTGTTTTGTTTCGAAAGCTTTTTCAAATCTATTTTAATTGTTGTTTTCACCGATGTGTAAATAAGTTCTATCCTTTTAATGAAAGCAATAACTGAACACTGAAGTTACTGCATGTTATCTAATGTGTTACGTTGAACTCACCAGGCCTGGTTCACAAAGGTAACTTTTTGTCTAAGTTTAGACTAAAAGTGTAACTTTACTACTTTTCGGTATTCACAAAGGTAAGTTGTGAGTGGCATCTTTACATCCGCTCTCGGGGCAGAATCTCCGCACTCGGGGCATAGATCCGCCTAGAGTGCGCAGATTCCATTCCAGGTGCAGAGATCCCACCACAAGTGCGGACGTAAAGATACTACTTGTAACTTACCTTTGTGTACCTGGAAAGCCGTGAACGTAGGCTTTTGGTCTAAGTTTACCTTTGTGAATCAGGCCACGAGTTTCTAAGAAGATTCGCCTCATGCAGTAAGTCCCGACTCCTCGCCATGTGAAAGTTTACTTAAAGACTTTTTTTAATACCACTGAAGTGAAACAGTATTTCGGGGCTGAAACACCAGTGGTCGGACCCACACAGGACAAATACAGGTATCCTCAAGTCATAGCTGACATTCACTATCCACAGACCGTGGCCCCACACACATCAACAAGCCAGACTGATACATTCACACACAGCTCAATCAAGACACCTTCACAAGTGACACACACACGAATATGCCAAACATGTAGCAACAAACTTCAGTCCCACACAAGATTTAACATACAGTGGTCTCGTGCAAACATACAGGAAGACACACACCTCCAAGCGTGTGCAAGTCTTCCCCTTCCACAAGTAGGCACGCACTCACACACTTCCTGGACGGACTGTCGGCGCTGCACCACAGGAGCCATATTGCACCTAGATGCGCTGTCCTCCGCCTCCCAGCAGCACACTGGTAATGGTTATTATATAGCGCTTGCTACTGACAAGACATCAAAGCGCTTTTCGGGGAGTAGCCCACTACTATGGAACCCAAAAGGGTTAGTGGCGGATTAGTATAGGAAAATATGAGTTCATTTGAGCGGTGGACATGTGAGTCTGTTAGTTGGATTGAATAGAATAATGGAGTGATAGAGGAGGGAAGAGTCTAGAAAGTGTTACTTGTGAGATGACAGTAGTAGGATGAGGTTTCGGATGAGCCTGGAGGGATGAAGGAAGGAAGAGTCTAGAAAGTGTTACTTGTGAGATCACAGTAGTAGGATGAGGTTTGGGATGAGTAAAAGGAGGGATAGGGGAGGGAAGCGTCTAGAAAGGGTTGTTTTGGAGATCACAGTAGTAGGATGAGGTGTGGGATGAGTAAAGGGAGGGATAGGGGAGGGAAGCGTCTAGAAAGGGTTGTTTTGGAGATCACAGTAGTGGAAAGATGCGTGGGAAGAGTCCGAGAGTGGAGATAAAGGGCAGATTGAGAGAGGTATAAGGTGGGACAGAGTAGTGCATTGGAGAGAGGGTTTTGTTCCGTCTTGTGCTTTTGGAGTGACGTCAGCGCTTGAATGAGTGAGGACGAGGCACCAAAGATATCTCTGTGGCTTGGCAGCTGCCCGCTCGCCGGATTCCGAGGTCTGGGCCCTGTTATTCATGGGCCCTCTCCTTCCAACCGGGAGCCACATCTTGGGGGGCTGTGATTATACACCAGGCCTCCCAGTTCCTTCAGGGTAATTTAAGATTTCCTTCGGGAAGACCCAGCCGGCAGCACTGTAATTTATCCTGAATATAGTGCGGCTCTAGAGTTATATTTTCATAACCATCTTTCATCCTCCCGAGGTGGGTGGCGGGTGCAACAAAGGACTCTGTCTTCATGCGGTACAGCTCACCCCACCAAACCCAGGCGCTTCTCAGGGCTGTCCAGCCACAGTCCCCCTTACAGACCTCTCCACCATCCCAAGACTGAGGAAGACTGAAGTGTACAACGTGAGCAGATCGCCCCCATGTCCCTTCGGAGGTTGCACCAGAGTGCACCACCCCTCCTGTGTGTGGTCCCTGCTTACAGCAGGCCAGTGCTTTAAGTGGGATGAAAAAGGTGTGCGCATAGCTGCCAAGATTCCCATGTCCATGCGTGATGTGTTGCTCCAGTCCAGTTTTTCCCCATTGAATTCTGGGACTTGTAGTCCTTTTATATAATGAAATAAACAAGGCTACAATTCCCAGAATTCAAAGAAAAAACTGGACTGGAGCAGCACATCACGCATGGATCTGAGAAACCTGTCAGAGTTGTTTGCGGGGTCTCTAAGGGGCCTGGCCTAGGAAGTGTAACTAGGAATTCTTTGCAAGGGGTGTGGCTGATATAATTAAAAGCACAGCGTCAAATTAGTGCATTTGAATCCTGTGCATCGCCTGGTGCACCCATGGGCTCTTCTCTGTAAGATTTCCGTTATTGCACCCAGAGACAGAACACATGAGAGACCTACGCCTAAAGCTAGCCAAACCTCTTGGCTTTGCCAATGATTGTTTGTAGTATCAAATAAATCAGTAACAACAGTGAATTTGTTCTGACTATTTCGGATTGAAAATATTTCAATTCTTGGAGTGTAGGCTGTGAATTAAACAGTTCTAAAGGCTATTCCGGTCCCCCTTCATGACACTTCCCTCTGCAGTGCCCTCTGTTAGGCACTTAGACCCTTTTGCCTTCCCTCTGCAGTGCCCTCTGTTAGACACTCCTACCCTCTTGCCTTCCCTCTGCAGTGCCCTCTGTTAGACACTCAGACTCTCTTCTCTTCCCTCTGCAGTGCTCTCTGTTAGACAATCAGACCCTCTTGCCTTCCCTCTGCAGTGCCCTCTGTTAGACACTCAGACCCTCTTCTCTTCCCTCTGCAGTGCTCTCTGTTAGACACTCTGATCCTCTTACCTTCCCTCTGTACTGCTCTCTGTAGACACTCGGACCCTCTTACCTTCCCTCTGTAGTGCTCTCTGTAGACACTCAGACCCCCTTGCCTTCCCTCTGCAGTGCTCTCTGTGAGACACTCAGACCCTCTTGCCTTCCCTCTGCAGTGCTCTCTGTTAGACACTCAGACACTCTTGCCTTCCCTCTGCAGTGCTCTCTGTTAGACACTTAGACCCTCTTGCCTTCCATCTGCAGTGCCCTCTGTTAGACACTCAGACCCCCTTGCGTTCCCTCTGCAGTGCTCTCTGTTAGGCACTTAGACCCTCTTGCCTTCCCTCTGCAGTGCTCTCTGTGAGACACTTAGACCCTCCTGTCTTCCCTCTGCAGTGCTCTGTGTTAGACAATCAGATCCTCTTACCTTCCCTCTGCAGTGCTCTCTGTTAGACACTCAGACCCCCTTGTCTTCCCTCTGCAGTGCTCTCTGTTAGGCACTTAGACCCTCTTGCCTTCCCTCTGCAGTGCTCTCTGTTAGGCACTCAGACCCTCTGATCCTTACATCTTCCTTAAATCCTTCATTTGCATTTGCCACGTCACACACCAGTCCTTCACTCACTCCCTTCACCACCCGCTCACCTGTGAGCAGTGCCTTGTCTCTCCCTCGGTGATGTCCTTAGCACAACCCCTCCGAACCCCCCTGACCCCCCACACACCTAGGATTGGCTCATGTGTGACCATCCCTCTGTGCCCTCTACAGCAGGCCCAGGACACGCATTTTATTTTTATTTTATTTAATGCGTTTTTATATAGCGCGGACTTTACCCGAAGGTGTCAGAGCGCTTCACAATAGGCAAAGTAAAGATACAAGAGGAGAGGAATTACAAGTGAGCCTGTTACAAACACAAACGTTACATTACATGAGGCAATACGAAAGGAGAAAGTGACGTGTGCAGGTTACAAGAGCAAATAAAGTACGAGTAGAGGAGAAAAAAAAAAATATATAGTAATAAATGGTAGACACTCAAAACACTAAAACAATAGTTACGTTACATGAGGCAGTGGTGGCGGTTGTGCATGTATCAAAAGCAAACAAGATAAAAGAGGTAGCAAATGATACGTTGTAAAAGGAAAGGTGCCGTGTGCATGATACAAAAGAGTACAAAATACAGGTAGAGGTATAAAACTGCACTAAATGGCAGACACTCAAAACACAAAAACACCCTGGGAAGGCACTTCCATACGCATGTACTCTGAACACCTTGATGGCCCACTGAGAGGCACTGTGAGAAACTCCAGTGCCTGCAGGCACCACCCAGGGCACATGGAGGTTACTCGGGTCACCCCGTGCACTACACAAAAGTCAACTTTTGCATTAAAACTACAGAAACACAAAATCTAGAATAAGCCAAATTTAACAACACGTGAAATGTTGTCAAGGTCTGCATCTCACTCAGACATGGATCAGTTAAAGGGCCTCATTCTTCAGACATTGCTCACTGTTTTGCCTGTAAATTTTAAGACTTGAATATAAAGTCCACCAGGACCCGTTTCAAAGTTAGCTTTTAGTTAATGTCAGGTGTGATGCTGATGGGACCTGGTCCACTTAAATCCCTGTGTGAGGTCACAGATATGTCCCCCTTTAAGGTTAAATTAGGATATGTCTGCTGCTCGCGGTGTGTGGTTAAACCATGTTTCTGCTACACCTGCCCAGCGATCAGACCACACCATCCCGGCAATCACCCACGTGGGACTAAACAACACTGTCCAGAGAACGGCCAGTGAGCGGATTAACCACAAAAGTCCCACGAGGATAAACCACATTGTCCCCGCAAAGTCACATGAGGATAAACCACGAGGATAAACCACACTGTCCCCACAAAGTCCCACGAGGATAAACCACGAGGATAAACCACACTGTCCCCGCAAAGTCACATGAGGATAAACCACGAGGATAAACCACACTGTCCCCACAAAGTCCCATGAGGATAAACCACACTGTCCCCGCAAAGTCCCATGAGGATAAACCACACTGTCCCTGCAAAATCACACGAGGATAAACCACACTGTCCCTGCAAAGTCCCACGAGGATAAACCACACTGTCCCCGCAAAGTCACATGAGGATAAACCACACTGTCCCCACAAAGTCCCACGAGGATAAACCACACTGTCCCCGCAAAGTCACATGAGGATAAACCACGAGGATAAACCACACTGTCCCCACAAAGTCCCATGAGGATAAACCACACTGTCCCCGCAAAGTCCCATGAGGATAAACAACACTGTCCCCGCAAAGTCCCATGAGGATAAACCACACTGTCCCTGCAAAGTCACATGAGGATAAACCACACTGTCCCCGCAAAGTCCCACGAAGATAAACCACACTGTCCCTGCAAAGTCACATGAGGATTAACCACACTGTCCCCGCAAAGTCCCATGAGGATAAACCACTCTGTCCCCGCAAAGTCCCATGGGGATAAACCACACTGTCCCCGCAAAGTCCCATGAGGATAAAACACGAGGATAAACCACACTGTCCCTGCAAAGTCCCACGTGGATAAACCACTCTGTCCCCGCAAAGTCCCATGAGGATAAACCACACTGTCCCAGCAAAGTCCCATGAGGATAAACCACTCTGTCCCCGCAAAGACCCACGAGGATAAAACACGAGGATAAACCACACTGTCCCCGCAAAGTCCCACGAGGATAAACCACAATGTACCCGCAAAGTCCCATGAGGATAAACCACACTGTCCCAGCAAAGTCCCATGAGGATAAACCACACTGTCCCAGCAAAGTCACACCAGGATAAACCACACTGTCCCTGCAAAGTCTCACGAGGATAAACCACTCTGTCCCAGCAAAGTCCTACGAGGATAAACCACACGGTCCCCGCAAAGTCACACGAGTATAAACCACACTGTCCCCGCAAAGTCACATGAGGATAAACCACACTGTCCCCACAAAGTCCCACAAGGATAAACCACACTGTCCCCGCAAAGTCCCACAAGGATAAACCACACTGTCCCCGCAAAGTCCCACGAGGATAAACCACTCTGTCCCCGCAAAGTCCCATGAGGGTAAACCACTCTGTCCACGCAAAGTCACATGAGGGTAAACCATACTGTCCCCGCAAAGTCCCACTTGGATAAACCACTCTGTCCCCGCAAAGTCCCATGAGGATAAACCACACTGTCCCTGCAAAGTCCCATGAGGATAAACCACACTGTCCCCACAAAGTCCCATGAGGATAAAACACAAGGATAAACCACACTGTCCCCACAAAGTCCCATGAGGATAAAACATGAGGATAAACCACACTGTCCCCACAAAGTCCCATGAGGATAAAACATGAGGATAAACCACACTGTCCCCGCAAAGTCCCATGAGGATAAAACAAGAGGATAAACCACACTGTCCCTGCAAAGTCACATGAGCATTAACCACACTGTCACCGCAAAGTCCCACGAGGATAATCCACACTGTACCCACAAAGTCCCACAAGGATTAACCACACTGTCCCCGCAAAGTCCCATGAGGATAAACCACTCTGTCCCCGCAAAGTCCCATGGGGATAAACCACACTGTCCCCGCAAAGTCCCATGAGGATAAAACACGAGGATAAACCACACTGTCCCCGCAAAGTCCCATGAGGATAAAACAAGAGGATAAACCACACTGTCCCTGCAAAGTCACATGAGGATAAAACACGAGGATAAACCACACTGTCCCCGCAAAGTCCCATGAGGATAAAACAAGAGGATAAACCACACTGTCCCTGCAAAGTCACATGAGCATAAACCACACTGTCCCCGCAAAGTCCCACGAGGATAAAAAACGAGGATAATCCACACTGTACCCACAAAGTCCCACAAGGATAAACCACATTGTCCCTGCAACATCCCATCTCAAGTCACGAGGACCGTACTGAACCCAAATACAGTGCTTGTGACTGAGCCCAAATACTGTCCTGGTGGCTTCAGACAGGAGTACTCCCTGATAAATTGCTTATTTCTACATAATTGAACTTGAATTCTTTATTTAAGATGTACATTTGAGGATACCCGATGAAGTCTGTTGGTGTATTAAACATATAAAATGAAACACGTGTTGGCTAGTGTGTGGAGAAACACGTCCAAGAACTACTGACTGATGTATGCAAACAAAAGACATCAGAAGACTGAACACAAAGGAACTGTGTATCGATTATTCTGGAGTGACTGAGATCTCCTTCTATGGAGTTTGTTCCTATGGAAGAAGACTTGGTGACTCTTCCGCGCTCCAGTGATATATTGTGATTAATAAACCATATTGTTTTGTTTGATATTATATACTGAGTGCGTGCGCCAAATTACCCAGCCGCTATTTTTTTTAATTAACTACCTGGGCCAGTCTGGGCACAGACTTCTGAATCCATAGCTGCACCAGACTGAGGGCCTGATTTAAGTTGGCGGATGGGATTACTCTGTTACAAACATGACGGATATACCTGTCCACCGTATTACGATCTCATTATATCCTATGGGAACCGTAACACAGCGACGCGTGTGATGAAGTAACCTGTCCGCCAAACTCTACATCAGGCCCTTAGATGGCCGGGACTGGCACCCCCAGACCGGCCTGCTCTCCTAAGAAGGCTCCAGGAGGTGCCCATCCCATGCCAGGGTCTGGCCTAAAGCACGTCCTACCTCTCTGGAACACTGCAGAGGTCAGAGATGCAACCACAATTCAGCCCTGGGGCTGCTCTCCAAACTGTTAGTGTCAGTGGGCACAGCTTCTTGGAGAGAGGACCAGGGCACAAGTGACCAATATAACCAAGATTTTCCTTCTCCCCTCCTGTTGTGTCAGACTCTTGTTCTTCTGACGCAGTTCTGCTGTTAGGCAGCGTCACACGCAGTCCAGCACAGTGACTTCATTCATCCAGACACACTCCGCCATGTTGGAACCGATGCACTGCTCTGAGCTCCTCCAAAGTGGTTCTCAACCTTTTGACTTCTGTGGACCCCTACTTCATCACTGCTGGAACCCAGGGACGCCCACCTCATCACTGCTGGAACCCGGGGACCCCCACTCAATCAGTATTGGAATCTGGGGACCCCACCTCTTCGTTGCTGGAACCCGGGAACCACCGCCTCATCATTGCTGGAACCCGGGGACACCCATCTCATCATTGCTGGAACCCGGGGACCCCCACCTCATCATTGCTGGAACCCAGGGACCCCCGCCTCATCACTGCTGGAACCCGGGGACCCCCACCTCATCATTGCTGGAACCCGGGGACCCCCACTCAATCAGTATTGGAATCTGGGGACCCCACCTCTTCGTTGCTGGAACCCGGGAACCCCTGCCTCATCATTGCTGGAACCCAGGGACCCCCACCTCATCATTGCTGGAACCCAGGGACCCCCGCCTCATCACTGCTGGAACCCGGGGACCCCCACCTCATCACTGCTGGAACCCGGGGACCCCCACTCAATCAGTATTGGAATCTGGGGACCCCACCTCTTCGTTGCTGGAACCCGGGAACCTCCGCCTCATCACTGCTGGAACCCGGGGACCCCCACCTCATCATTGCTGGAACCCAGGGACTCCCACCTCATCATTGTTGGAACCCAGGGACGCCCACCTCATCATTGCTGGAACCCGGGGACCCCCGCCTCATCACTGCTGGAACCCAGGGACCACCACCTCATCATTGCTGGAACCCAGGGACGCCCACCTCATCATTGCTGGAACCCGGGGACCCCCACTCAATCAGTATTGAAATATGGGGACCCCACTTCTTCATTGCTGGAACCCGGGAACCCCTGCCTCATCGCTGCTGGAACCCGGGGACCCCCCGCCTCATCACTGCTGGAAACCGGGGACCCCCACCTCATCATTGTTGGAACCCAGGGACGCCCACCTCATCATTGCTGGAACCCGGGGACCCCCGCCTCATCACTGCTGGAACCCAGGGACCACCACCTCATCATTGCTGGAACCCGGAGACCCCCACCTCATCACTGCTGGAACCCCGGGACCCCACTGAATCAGTATTGGAATCTGGGGACCCCCACCTCTTCATTGCTAGAACCTGGAGACCTCCCCACCTCATAATTGCTGGAACCCAGGGACCCCCACCTCATCATTGCTGGAAACCAGAGACCCCCACTTCATCATTGCTGGAACCTGGGGACCCCACTGAATCAGTATTGGAATCTGGGGACCCCCACCCCTTCATTGCTAGAACCTGGAGACCTCCCCACCTCATCATTGCTGGAACCCAGGGACCCCCACTGAATCAATATTGGAATCTGGGGACCCCCACCTCTTCATTGCTGGAACACGGGCACCCCCACCTCATCATTGCTGGAACCCAGGGACCCCCACCTCATCATTGCTGGAACCCAGGGACCCCCCACTGAACCAGTATTGGAACCCGGGGACCCCCCTCTGAGTCATTACTAGAAGCCGGGGACCCCCCTCTGAGTCATTACTAGAAGCCGGGGCCCCCACTGAGTCATTACTAGAAGCCGGGGACCCCCCTCTGAGTCATTACTTGAAGCCGGGGACCCCCCTCTGAGTCATTACTAGAAGCCGGGGACCCCCCTCTGAGTCATTACTAGAAGCTGGGGACCCCCCTCTGAGTCATTACTAGAAGCCGGGGACCCCACTGAGTCATTACTAGAAGCCGGGGACCCCCCTCTGAGTCATTACTAGAAGCCGGGGACCCCCTTCTGAGTCATTACTAGAAGCCGGGGACCCCCGGCCTAAACGCAGTCAATGATTTAAACCTCAAAACAATACACAGAAAATCAAAAACAGGCAGTGCCTCAAACACATACACGTGTTATTTGTGTATCAAACACATACACAAATAACACATTTCATTTAATTTGCAAACAAATATAAATAAATAAAATATTTTATTTTAATAGGAAGGTGCAGCTTTTGTAAATTTAGTTGAAGCCGCACATTGTAGATATTATAGTCTGTTTGATGCACCTGCAGTGCGGTCAATTCAGTCTTCCCAATCCAGGAAGACACTTACTTCCTTTGCTGATGTCACTTCCTGGCCATACCATAAACCATTATAAGGGGTTCTGCTCACAATGCAGTCAGAGAGTCTTTTTTTCGACAAGTTCATCGCCCACCTGTAACTTTAATTGTTTTTGTAATCTAGCCCTGAATTATCTCTTATCCATCCTGTCGGTTGCTTTCCTGTGTTTTTTGTCAGCCCCCTCACCATGACCAGTGTAGTCACCATCCAGCAGGTTTTAAATGACGCAAGGATATTTCCTCCTACTGGGGGCTCCTTTTAGAGGAACACCTACTGGCTTTAACACGTGCCATATGTGAGGTGGCAATGTGGCTACAGGAAGAAGGCACCCCTACTTCTAGCAGAAAAACGGAGCAGTGTCCTGTGTCCAGCTATTGACACCAGGGCAACATCTCTACCATTGCAGACCCACCACCCTCAGTGGTCACCCATTCATGGACCGACCACCCTCAGAGACCACCTCTTCATGGACCGACCACCCTCAGCGGTCACCCCTTCATGGACCGACCACCCTCAGAGACCACCCCTTCATGGACCGACCACCCTCAGCAGTCACCCATTCATGGACCGACCACCCTCAGAGACCACCTCTTCATGGACCCACCACCCTCAGCGGTCACCCATTCATGGACCGACCACCCTCAGAGACCACCTCTTCATGGACCCACCACCCTCAGCGGTCACCCATTCATGGACCGACCACCCTCAGAGACCACCTCTTCATGGACCGACCACCCTCAGCGGTCACCCCTTCATGAACCGACCACCCTCAGTGGTCACCCCTTCATGGACCGACCACCCTCAGCGGTCACCCCTTCATGAACCGACCACCCTCAGTGGTCACCCCTTCATGGACCGACCACCCTCAGAGACCACCTCTTCATGGACCGACCACCCTCAGCGGTCACCCCTTCATGGACCGACCACCCTCAGCGGTCACCCCTTCATGGACCGACCACCCTCAGCGGTCACCCCTTCATGGACCGACCACCCTCAGCGGTCACCCCTTCATGGACCGACCACCCTCAGCAGTCACCCCTTCATGGACCGACCACCCTCAGAGACCACCTCTTCATGGACCGACCAGCCTCAGCGGTCACCCATTCATGGACCGACCACCCTCAGAGACCACCTCTTCATGGACCGACCACCCTCAGCGGTCACCCCTTCATGGACCGACCACCCTCAGCGGTCACCCCTTCATGGACCGACCACCCTCAGCGGTCACCCCTTCATGGACCGACCACCCTCAGAGGTCACCCCTTCATGGACCGACCACCCTCAGCGGTCACCCCTTCATGGACCGACCACCCTCAGCGGTCACCCCTTCATGGACCGACCACCCTCAGCGGTCACCCCTTCATGGACCGACCACCCTCAGAGACCACCTCTTCATGGACCGACCACCCTCAGTGGTCACCCCTTCATGAACCGACCACCCTCAGTGGTCACCCGTTCATGGACCGACCACCCTCAGAGGCCACCTCTTCATGGACCGACCACCCTCAGCGGTCACCCCTTCATGGACCGACCACCCTCAGAGACCACCTCTTCATGGACCGACCAGCCTCAGTGGTCACCCCTTCATGGACCGACTACCCTCCGCTGCAACCCTTCATGGATAAACAACCCTTAGAGGTAACCTGCTCATGGACCGACCACCCTCAGTGGTCACCCCTTCATGAAGCGACCACCCTCAGTGGTCACCCCTTCATGAACCGACTACCCTCAGTGGTCAACCCTTCATGGACCCACCACCCTCAGCCATCAACCCTTCATGGATTGACCACCCTCGGAGGTCACCCCTTCATGGACCAACCACCCTCAGAGGTCACCCGCTCATGGACCGACCACCGTCAGTGGCAACACCTTCCTGGACCAGCCTCCCTAAGAGGTCCCCTGCTCATGGACCGACAACCCTCAGCGGTCACTCCTTGATGGACCGACCCTCAGTGGTCACCCCTTCATGCACTCCACAACGAGACACCTCCCGGAAATATTTCATTCACTGAACGGGGGTAGGGGCAGATCTAAAGTGTCAAATGTGGGTGCAGTCAGTCACCTCTCCCCCAGAGACAAGGAGTCTTTAACTGACCATATATACACAAGATCCCCGGGGAGGGTGGGATGGGGGAGGGGACGATTGCTTCAAGTTCACACTTTGGAGGGGGAGGGGCCACAGCCACGGACATTAGTGACCGCTGACCCAAAAGGCCAGAGCCGAGCCCAAGCACTGAATACTCAAAGCTGTGGAAAGGAGTGAGGTCCCAGATACAAGCCTGTGGGGAGATGTTATATGGATGTGGCATGTGTGACTGACTAATTGCCTCATGTTATTTGCATTGCAAAACTAAAATAAAGTATTACAAAAACGTATGTCCAAGGACGGGAAGTCATTCACTGACTGTATCTGCAATCAGGAAATAATTCAGTCATACAGAGACAGACAACCCTGCACCGACTGTATAAACAAGAATTAATTCACTGACTAGCTACAGAGACCGGAAGTCATACATCGACCCCATCTCATTGACTGCACCCCAGAGATGGGTATCATTCAGTGACTATCCACAGAAGAAGGAAGTCATTCATTGGCCGAACCTACAGAGACGGGGAACAATTCAGTGACTAACTACAGAGAAAGGAAGTCATTCGTTGACCGCAGCTGACTATCCACAGAGAACGGAATTCGTTCATTTACGCAGCTGACTATCCACAGAGAACGGAAGTCATTCATTGACTGCACCTACACAGAGGGGAAATCATTCAGTGACTGTCCACAGAGAAAGGAAATCCTTTACTGACAATCTACAGAGACAGGGAATCATTCAGAAGCTAAGAACAGACACAGGAAGCCATTCACTGACTGTTTCTAAGGAGATATGGAATAAAGCAGGACTGAGCCTAAAGGCGGAAAGTCATTCACTAACCGAATCTACAGAAACTGGAAGTGGTTTACCGGCCGTATCTTCGTGGACAGCAAGGCGTGCACTGTCTGCATCTAATCTACAGAGGCGGGAAGTCAGTCATGCACTGACCACATCTACAGAGTCCGGAAGTCATGCACTGATCACATATGCAGAGACAGTAAGTCAGCCGTGCACTGACCACATCTACAGAGACAGTAAGTCAGTCATGCACTGACCACATCTACAGAGACCAGCACTGACCACATCTACAGACACAGTAAGTCATGTGATGACCACATCTAGAGAGTCGGGAACGTGTGCACTGATCACATCTACAGAGACAGTAACTCATGCACTGACTTCATATAAAGAGAGCATAACTCATGCACTGACCACATCTACAGAGTCCGGAAGTCGTGCACTGATCACATATGCAGAGACAGTAGGTCAGTCGTACACTGACCACATCTACAGAGACAGTAGGTCATGCTATGACCACATCTACAGAGTAAGGAAGTTGTGCTCTGACCACATACACAGAGACAGGAAGTCATTCATTGACTGCATCTATAGCACAGGGATTCATTCACCAACTGCATCTATCGAGATAAGGAAGTCATTCACCGACTCCAGCTAGGGACACATTATAGCCTCACAAACACCCACCGACCCCCCCGCCACACACACACACCCACCGACCCCCTCACACACACACCACCTTGTACCCTCACAAACACCCACAGACTCCCCTCACATGCACACCACCCTGTACCCGCACAAACATCCACCGACCACCCTCACTCACACACACACCACCCTGTACCCTCACAAATACCCAACGACCCCCTCACTCACACACACTTACCTTATACCCTCACAAACACCCACCGACCCCCTTACTCACACACACCTCCTTGTACCCTCACAAACACCCACCGACCCCCTCACACACACACCCACCGACCCCTTTACTCACACACACCACCTTGTACCCTCACAAACACCCACCGACCCCCTCACACACACACACACACACCGATCCCCCTCAGCAGTAACTTAGCATCTGCCTCACAAACCCCTAGGACTGGCACCGCACGTACGCAGCGCCCACAATAACACCAAGATCACAAGGCGCACACACCACCCTATAACCTCACAAACACCCACCGACCCCCCTCACACACACACACACTTCCCGTATAACTGAACACCCTCCTCACCGACCCCTACAACAGCCAGCGCCCACACTAACACCAAGATCACAAGGCGCGCACACCACCCTATAACCTCACAAACACCAACCCCCCTGACACACCCCACACGTACCTGAACATCCTCCTCACAAGGAGCACACACACCCCACCAGCCCTCACATACACCAACCGCCCCCAGCCTTATCCCCGGGGTGTTAGCCAGCTTAGAAAGGGTACCCCGGTGACGCAGACGGAGTGTACACAGTGCCCCCCACCTCCCCAGGGACACCTGGGGTCCCCCCAACACCACAAGAAGGAGGCTGGACACAGGTCAAAACACGTCTGTGATCCCTGCTCACCGCTGACTCTTGCAGCAAGTGCATTAACCCACCGAGCTGCCCCGGCGGCTGCTGCGTGCGTGAAGTCTTTCACAAGGCACACCGCGCCCAGAGGGCCAGGGTGGGGCACTAGGCACATAAAAGCAGAGAGGCTTCTTGGGTTTCACAGCACACACCGCCTCTCGCTTTGAAGCCACAGGTGCGGGGGCTCCCTGGGCTCCAGTTACAGCCCTTACTGGGGAGGGGGCAGGAAGTTCTTCATAAAGCTAGAGGTGGGGGCTGTGCTTGCATGTGGAGAGCTGCCCCTGCCCCCACCCAGGGGTGCGGCGGGAGGGCCCCAGGTGTGTGCCTGCTCCAGGCCAGGTGGGGCAGGGCTCCAAGTCTGTGCAAGAGCCACACCGACCTCTCTGAGCGTGGGGGAGGGCTGTGTGCAGGGCACACACAGGCCTGCATGGGAAGGGCTGTGCCAAGACTGCAGGGCCCGCTGCTCAGGACTGTGGAAGGTGTGTGTCTGAGGCCCAGGGAGGTGTGCAGCCCAGGGAGGTGTGCAGTGCACACACAGGCCCTGCATGGGAAGGCCAGGGCTGTGCCAAGACTCCAGAGCGCCTGGGTCTGGAGAGGTGAAGGGCACTGCAGGGCCCACTGCTCAGGACTGTGGAAGGTCTGTGTCTGAGGCCCAGGACTGTGTGCAGCCTAGGGAGGTGTGCAGTGCACACACAGGCCTGCGTGGGAAGGGCTGTGCCAAGACTGCAGGGCCCGCTGCTCAGGACTGTGGAAGGTGTGTGTCTGAGGCCCAGGGAGGTGTGCAGCCCAGGGAGGTGTGCAGTGCACACACAGGCATGCATGGGAAGGCCAGGGCTGTGCCAAGACTCCAGAGCGCCTGGGTCTGGAGAGGTGAAGGGCACTGCAGGGCCCACTGCTCAGGACTGTGGAAGGTCTGTGTCTGAGGCCCAGGACTGTGTGCAGCCTAGGGAGGTGTGCAGTGCACACACAGGCCTGCGTGGGAAGGGCTGTGTCAAGACTGCAGGGCCCGCTGCTGAGGACTGTGGAAGGTCTGTGTCTGAGGCCCAGGGAGGTGTGCAGGGCACACACAGGCCTGCATGGGAAGGCCAGGGCTGTGCCAAGACTGCAGGGCCCGCTGCTCAGGACTGTGGAAGGTCTGTATCCGAGGCCCGGGGAGGTGTGCAGTGCACACACAGGCCCTGCATGGAAAGGCCAGGGCTGTGCCAAGACTGCAGGGCACCCTGGGCCTGGATAGTTGAAGGACAGACACTGCAGGGCCCGCTGCTAAGGACTGTGGAAGGCCTGTGTCTGAAGGGCACGGCCGCAAGTCTATGCAACACCCACCTCTGCAGCGGTGTGTGAAAGACACCAGCACCTGGGCGTGGGGGAGGGCAGACACAGGCCTGCATGCGAAGACCAGGGCTGTGCCAAGAATGCAAGGGGCCCTGGGTCTGGGAAGGCGAAGGATGTGTGAAGGCCAGGCCAGCACCTACTGGTGAGAATGAGGACTGTGTAAGGTCTGTGTCTGAGGCGTACGGCTGTGTAACCTACACAAAACTCCCTGGATCTGAGGCCCGGAGCTGGGCAGGGTCTGTGTCTGAGGTGCAGGACTGTAAAATACACCAGGTCTCTGGGTGCAGGAGGTAGGACTGTGCAAGGTCGGTGTTTGAGGCACAAGACTGTGTAACACAAAGGTCCCTAAACCACAGGCGCAGGACTGTGTAATCTACACAAAGACCCAGGATCTGAGGCGCAGGGCTGTGTAACCTACACAAAGGCCCTGGATCAGGAAGCAGGGCTGTGTAACTTACACAAAGGCCCCGGATCTGAGGCGCAGGGCTGTGTAACCTACACAAAGGCCCTGGATCTGAGGCGCAGGGCTGTGTAACCTACACAAAGGCCCTGGATCTGAGGCGCAGGGCTGTGTAACTTACACTAAGGCCCTGGATCTGAGGCGCAGGGCTCTGTAATCTACACAAAGACCCAGGATCTGAGGCGCAGGGCTGTGTAACCTACACAAAGGCCCTGGATCTGAGGCGCAGGGCTGTGTAACTTACACTAAGGCCCTGGATCTGAGGCGCAGGGCTCTGTAATCTACACTAAGGCCCTGGATCTGAGGCGCAGGGCTGTGTAACCTACACAAAGTCCCTGGATCAGGAAGCAGGGCTGTGTAACGTACACAAAGGCCCTGGATCTGAGGCGCAGGGCTGTATAACCTACACAAAGGCCCCGGATCAGAGGCGCAGGGCTGTGTAACCTACACAAAGGCCCTGGATCTGAGGCGCAGGGCTGTGTAACCTACACAAAGGCCCTGGATCTGAGGCGCAGGGCTGTGTAACTTACACTAAGGCCCTGGATCTGAGGCGCAGGGCTGTGTAACCTACACAAAGGCCCTGGATCTGAGGCGCAGGGCTGTGGGCTGTGTAACTTACGCCGAGGCCCTGGATCTGAGGCTCAGGGCTGTGTAACCTACACAAAGGCCCTGGATCAGAGGCGCAGGGCTGTGTAACCTACACAAAGGCCCTGGATCAGAGGCGCAGGGCTGTGTAACCTACACAAAGGCCCTGGATCTGAGGCGCAGGGCTGTGTAACTTACACTAAGGCCCTGGATCTGAGGCGCAGGGCTGTGTAACCTACACAAAGGCCCTGGATCTGAGGCGCAGGGCTGTGGGCTGTGTAACCTACACAAAGGCCCTGGATCTGAGGCGCAGGGCTGTGTAACCTACACAAAGGCCCTGGATCAGAGGCGCAGGGCTGTGCAACCTACACAAAGGCCCTGGATCTGAGGCGCAGGGTTGTGGGCTGTGTAACTTACACCGACGCCCTGGATCTGAGGCTCAGGGCTGTGTAACCTACACAAAGGCCCTGGATCTGAGGCTCAGGGCTGTGTAACCTACACAAAGGCCCTGGATCAGGAAGCAGGGCTGTGTAACTTACACAAAGGCCCTGGATCTGAGGCGCAGGGCTGTGTAACCTACACAAAGGCCCTGGATCTGAGGCGCAGGGCTGTGGGCTGTGTAACTTACACTAAGGCCCTGGATCTGAGGCGCAGGGCTGTGTAACTTACACAAAGGCCCTGGATCTGAGGCGCAGGGCTGTGTAAACCTAACCCGGCCTCTGGATCCAGGAGGCCGGACTGTGTAAACTACACTCGGCCGCTGGATCCACGGATGTGTAAACTGCCCCCCGCCTCTGGGTCCAGGAGGCAGGACGGTGTAAGGTACATCGAGGCTGTTGGGTGTAGTTGGAGGGGGGGGGTCTGTATGAAGTGCCTCTGGGTCCAGGAGGCAGCGGTGTACCGAGGCTGCTCGATCCACACTACCCTAAGGCCAAGGATCCGAGGGACAGCCTGCGCGGCATTGAATAGTTACACCACAGAGCAAGGATGAGCTCCAGAACAAAACACCGCATAAGCACAGGGACTGAAACTGTTGGGTTAGGAGGTGTCAAATTTACAGGGATAGCCCACCCCTCACAAAGCCAAATGGGGGCCATCTTCACCCTCGCCCACAACACTACTGCCCCCCCCCCCCCAGACGGAGAGAACCTCCCCCCCACCACACACACACAAGAACTGCCAGGCGCCTGCTTTGCTCTGCAGCGATGATCATCCTCTCAGTGACAGGGGTAGCCTTCTGTGGGCAAGGCTGCCCCGCCATGGTACAGAGGTACCCCCACTTTACAAGGCGTCAGCCACAGACAGCCGCGGGCCCCTGACGCCAGCCACAGACAGCCGAGGGGCACTGATGGCAGCCACAGACATCTGAGGGCCCCTGGCGTCAGCCACAACCAGCCACACACGGCCGAGGGGCCCTGACGCCAGCCACAACCAGGCACAGACAGCCGGGGGCACCTGGTGTCAGCCACAGACATCTGGGGGGTCCTGGCGTAAGCCACAACCAGCCACAGACATCCAGGGGCCCCGAGGCCACATACAGCCGAGGGGCCCTGACGGCAGCCACAGACATCTGAGGGCCCCTGTCGTCAGCCACAACCAGCCACAGACAGCCGAGGGCACCTGGTGTCCGCCACAGACATCTGAGGGCACCTGGCGTCAGACACAACCACCCACAGACAGCCGCGGGCCCCTCACGCCAGCCACAGACAGCCGAGGGGCACTGACGGCAGCCACAGACATCTGAGGGCCCCTGGCGTCAGCCACAACCAGCCACACACGGCCGAGGGGCCCTGACGCCAGCCACAACCAGGCACAGACAGCCGGGGGCACCTGGTGTCAGCCACAGACATCTGGGGGGTCCTGGCGTAAGCCACAACCAGCCACAGACATCCAGGGGCCCTGAGGCCACATACAGCCGAGGGGCCCTGACGGCAGCCACAGACATCTGAGGGCCCCTGTCGTCAGCCACAACCAGCCACAGACATCTGAGGGCACCTGGCGTCAGACACAACCACCCACAGACAGCCGCGGCGACCTGGCGTCAGTCACAGTCGGGGGGTTCTGGCGTCAGCCACAGACATCTGAGGGCCCCTGGCGTCAGCCACAACCCGTCACAGACAGCCGAGGGCACCTGGTGTCAGCCACAGACATCTGGGGGTCCTGGCGTCAGCCACAGACAGCCAGGGGCCCCGAGGCCAGTCACAACCAGCTACAGACAGCCGGGGGGCCCTGGGCACTTCTAAGGGCATAGAGGGCACGAGGGGGCAGAGCAGTGCCGGGAAGGGATGTTCCCTGCTCACCCACAGGCCCTCTGGTGCTGTGCGCCCCGGTGTGAAGAGCAGGGATGCTCTGATACACAGGGATGTTGTATCCGGCTGCCGTTGCCATAGTTACCGTCACTGTGAACTTCTCTCGTCCCCGGTACTCAATGTGTAAATGGCGGGAGGGGGTCAAAACTGGGACGAGCGGGTTGTGTCGTTAACCCCCCCCACCCCCCCCCCCACACACACACACACCTCCTAGAACAGGGAAGTTTATGGAGGATAACGTCACGCATCTATAAGTGATATTTAACTTGTCAGCTTTGCCAATCAGCCCCGAGCAAGGACCACTGCACCCCCCAAAGGGCAAGGTCCGGAGGCAGGGCGTGGACGCAATGCCAGGGCTCATGACTGAGCACGATTGGCACATGCGCAAAGGGCACCTTCCTCTCCACCGAGGACTAGGCGCTTTACATCTTCAGGCGCTAGCACTAATGTTAGAATATACGGCTGGTGCGTGTATGTCTAGAGAAGGGATCGTATAGTAAGTGAAGAAAAGGACCCATATATTAGATCTAGAGAAGGGCCCATGGTATATTAGGTCTAAAGAATGACCCATAATATATTAGATCTAGGCAAGGACTTATACAGTAAGTGTAGAGAAGGACCCATGTGATATTATATTAGTTCTAGAGAAGGGCTCATATCCGGTCTAGAGAAGGAACCATATTATATACGGTCTATAGAAGGACCCCTCTTATATAATGTTTAGAGAAGGACCCATATTATATTAGGTCTAGAGAAGGACCTGTGCTATATTAGGTCTAGAGAACGATCTATATTATATTAGGTCTAAAGAAGGACCCATATAATATCAGGTCTATAGAAGGACCCATATAATATCAGGTCTATAGAAGGACCCATCTTATATAATGTCTAGATAAGGACCCATATAATATTAGGTCTAGAGAAGGACCCATGCTGTATTTGGTTTTGTGAAGGAGTCATATTATAGTAGTTTTCGTGAAGGATTCATATTATATTACTTGTAGAAGCATCCATATTTTATTAGGTCTAGAGAAGGACTCATATACTAAGTGTAGAGAAGGAACTATGTTATATTACGCCTAGAGAAGGACCCATGCTGTATTAGGTTTTGTGAAGGAGTCATATTATAGTAGGTTTTGTGAAGGACTCATATTATATTACTTGTTGAGAAGCACTCATATTATACTAGGTCTAAAGAAGGACTCATATATTAAGTGTATAGTAGGACCTATTTTATATTAGGTCAAGAGAAGGACTCAGATTAAGTGTAGCGAAGGACTCATATTATAATAGGTCTAGAGAAGGACCCATGTTATATTAGGTCTAGAGAAGGACCCTTGTTATATTAGGTCTAGAGAAGGACCCATGCTATATCAGGTCTAGAGAAGGACCCATGTTATATTAGGTCAATAGAAGGACTCATATTAAGTGTAGAGAAGGACCCATGCTATATTAGATGTAGAGAAGGACTCATACTATAGTAGATTTTGTGAAGGACTCATTATACTAGGCCTACAAAAGGAGTCATATGACATTGGGTCTAGAGATTGACTCTTATTATATTAGATCTAGTGAAAGACTCATATTATATTAGGTCTAGAGAAGGACCCCTATTATATCATGTCTATAGAAGGACCCATCTTATGTATTGTCTAGAGAAGGACCCATATTATATCAGGTCTTTAGAAGGACCCATCCTATATAATGTCTAGAGAAGGACCCATGTTATATTAGGCCCGGAGAAGGATCCATGTTATATTAGGTCTAGAGAATGATCCATATTATATTAGGTCAATACAAGGACTCATATTAAGTGTAGAGAAGGACCCATGATATATTAGGTCTAGAGAAGGACCCATCTTATATTAGGTCAAGAGAAGAACTCATATTAAGTGTGTAGAAGGACCCATGATATATTAGATCTAGCGAAGGACTCATATTATATTATGTCTAGAGAAGGACCCATATTATATAAGGTCTAGAGAAGGACTCATATTGAGTGTAGAGAAGGACCCATGTTATATTATATTAGTTCTAGAGAAGGAATCATATCAGGTCTAGAGAAGGGCCCATATTATATCCGGTCTATAGAAGGACCCATCTTATATAATGTCTAGAGAAGGACCCATTTTATATTAGGTCTAGAGAAGGACCCATATTATATTAGGTCTAGTGAAGGACCCATATTATATTAGGTCTAGAGAAGGATCTATGGTATATTAGGTCCAGAGAAGGACTCATATTATATTAGGTCTAGAGAAGGACCCATGCTATATTAGGTCTAGAGAAGGATCTATGGTATATTAGGTCTAGAGAAGGACTCATATTATATTAGGTCTATAGACGAAACCATCTTATATAATGTCTAGAGAAGGACCCATGCTGTATTAGGTTTTGTGAAGGAGTCATGTTATAGTAGGTTTTGTGAAGGACTCATATTATATTACTTGTTGAGAAACACTCATATTAACTAGGTCTAGAGAAGGAGTCATATATTAAGTGTAGAGAAGGACACAGTTTATTAGGTCTAGAGAAGGACCCATGTTATATTAGGTCTAGAGAAGGATCCATTTTATATTAGGTCTACAGAAGGATCCATGTTATATTAGGTCTAGAGAAGGACCCATATTATATTAGGTCAAGAGAAGGACTCATTAAGTGTAGCGAAGGACTCATATTATATTAGGTGTAGAGAAGGACCCATTTTATATTAGGTCTAAAGAAGGACCCATGCTATATTAGGTCAATAGAAGGACTCATATCAAGTGTAGAGAAGGACCCATGCTTTATTAGATGTAGAGAAGGACTCATACTATAGCAGATTTTGTGAAGGACTCATTATACTAGGCCTACAAAAGGACCCATATGACATTGGGTCTAGAGAAGGACTCGTATTATATTAGATCTAGAGAAGGACTCATATTATATCAGGTCTATAGACGGACCCATCTTATACAATGTCTAGAGAAGGACACATGTTATATTGTAGAAGCAGAAATCTTAGATACCCATCTCAGGATACAAACAACCGTTAGCCCGCTCTTCCTGGTAGACAAAAAGGTTTATTTAGAAACAACGAATACATGTACATGGAGCCTGAGCAGCATAAATGTAGCTCGAACAGTCTGAATAAGGAAGTAATGCATGATCTTTTATAGCATTAAACCGCAGACATATTAATACATTTAATTGGTTCTTGATATTGACGTATGATTAATTTAGCTATACAGCACAAGTGATTTATCATTTATTCTTCATAACGCTCCATATAAGGGTTAGAATCATAGACAAGAAGCTTGCACAATGTCCTCTGAATCAAATGTCTTGTGATACATCTATATGTGGAGAAAGAGGAACCATAAGTGCATACATTAGTACTTTTAGCAGTGAGAATTTCGCAAGCTAGCATGCGGTGGTGTCTTGTGATGGCTGCCAGTTTAGCAAGCCTTGCAACATATTGCGTTTAAAGCACAATGGACATTTCTTCAAGGCCTAGCTAATTCAACATTGTAAGGTGTCCAACAGAAACAGGCCTGTATTTTCATTGTGTATCACAGGGCCCACTAGGCCCAAAATGGATCCAGGAGAATGTGATTCCACAATATTAGGTCTAGAGAAGGATCCATGTTATATTAGGTCAATAGAAGGACTCATATTAAGTGTAGAGAAGGACCCATGATATATTATGTCTATAGAAGGACTCATATTAAGTGCAGAGATGGGCCCATGCTATATTAGATGTAGAGAAGGACTCATGCTATAGTAGGTTTTGTGAAGGACTCATTATACTAGGACTACAAAAGGATCCATATGACATTGGGTCTAGAGAAGGATTCATATTATATTAGATCTAGAGAAGGACTCATATTATATAATGTCTAGAGAAGGACCCATATTATATCAGGTCTATAGAAGGACCCATGTTATATTAGGTCTAGAGAAGGACCCATGTTATATTAGGTCTAGAGAAGGACCCATCTTATATTAGGTCAAGAGAAGAACTCATATTAAGTGTAGAGAAGGACCCATGATATATTAGGTCTATAGAAGGACTCATATTATATTAGGTCTAGAGAGGGACTCATGTTATATTATGTCTAGAGAAGGACTCATATTAAGTGCAGAGATGGGCCCATGCTATATTAGATGTAGAGAAGGACTCATGCTATAGTAGGTTTTGTGAAGGACTCATTATACTAGGACTACAAAAGGACCCATATGACATTGGGTCTAGAGAAGGACTCATATTAGATCTAGAGAAGAACTCATATGCTATTACATGTTGAGAGGCACTCCTATTATATACTACCTGTAAAGAAGGGACCATATTACATTAGTTCTAAAGAAAGACCCATAAGATATTGGTTGTAGAGAAGGACCCATATTATACTAGGTTTAGAGAAGAACCCATATGATATTGCGTGTAGAGAAAGTCCCATGCAATATTAGGTCTAGAGAGGCACCTCTATTAAATTAGGTCTAGAGAAGGGACCGAATTACATTAGAACTAGAGAAGGAACCATATGTTATAAGGTCTAGAGAACAGGTCCTATTAAAGTGGATTTAGAGAAGAACCCATATGATATTGCGTGTAGAGAATGACCCATACGGTATTAGGTCTAGAGAAGGGGCAGCCATTCTAGGTTCAGGAAGAGGGATGCATGTCAGGTTTTCATAATTGGCACTCAGTTTATGAATACTTCATTTCACATTCAGTGTTTGGAACTGTATCTTGCATGTAGACCCTGACAGTGTGGCTTGGAGGCAGCCTCCCCCCTGGACCTTCACTGGGCACCCCTGCAGTAGCACCCCCGTTCCCAGGGGTGGTGCTCATGACAGCGCCCCTTGCCAGCTACCAACAGTGCCCAGGTCGGGCGCTCCATCTCACACAAAGAAGAAACATCTCTCAAGGCCAGAGTGCCAGCCTTGTTCCTATGGTAACATGCGAGGACCGCCTTCGCCTCGGAGGACTCCGTAGTAAGGAAGAAACTGCCACAGAGCACACGGCTGCTTGCACCCGCGCCGGGACTACCGACCCTGGTCCTTGCCACTGGACGCCCCTTGCTATAGGGGGCCCAGAAACAGAGCACCCCCAACATCCCCATACTGGGAAGATCCGACCAGTGTAGGAAGCAAGGGGAGCTTTACACCGGATCATGTTAAAATACTGACAAACTATCCTCTTTTTCATAGTACTGGGGTGGGGCCCTGACCGCCCCTGAACCTAGGGCGCAGGGGCGGTGACCATCAATTCCAGGATCCTGGGCCCCATGGTCTGGGGAGCAAGGTTGTGTATACTGCACCCAGGCACTAGGACCTGAGCCCAGGGGTGAGTAAAGTACATCCGGGTCCCAGACCTGAGCCCAGGGGTGTGTACATGATACCAGGCACCAGGACCTGAGCCCAGGGGTGTGTACATGATACCAGGCACCAGGACCTGAGCCCATGGGTGTGTACATGATACCAGGCACCAGGACCTGAGCCCAGGGGTGTGTACATGATACCAGGCACCAGGACCTGAGCATAGGGGTGTGTAAAGTACATCCGGGCCCCAGACCTGAGCCCAGGGGTGTGTACGTGGTACCAGACACCAGGATCTGAGCCTAGGGGTGTGTACATGGTACCAGGCACCAGGACCTGAGCCCAGGGGTGTGTACATGATACCAGGCACCAGGACCTGAGCATAGGGGTGTGTAAAGTACATCCGGGTCCCAGACCTGAGCCCAGGGGTGTGTAAAGTACATCCGCGTCCCAGACCTGAGCCCAGGGGTGTGTACATGGTACCAGACACCACGACCTGAGTCCAGGGGTGTGTACGTGGTACCAGACACCAGGACCTGGGCCCAGGGGTATCTACGTGGTACCTGCACCAGGACTTGAGCCCACAGGTGTGTACATGGTACCTGCTCCAGGACCTGAGCCCATGGGTGTGTACATGATACCAGACACCAGGACCTGAGCCCAGGGGTGTGTACATGATACCAGGCCCTGAGCATAGGGGTGTGTAAAGTACATCCGGGCCCCAGACCTGAGCCCAGGGGTGTGTACGTGGTACCAGACACCAGGACCTGAGCCTAGGGGTGTGTACATGGTACCAGGCACCAGGACCTGAGCCCAGGGGTGTGTACATGGTACCAGGCACCAGGACCTGAGCATAGGGGTGTGTAAAGTACATCCGGGTCCCAGATCTGAGCCCAGGGGTGTGTAAAGTACATCCGGGTCCCAGACCTGAGCCCAGGGGTGTGTACATGGTACCAGACACCACAACCTGAGTCCAGGGGTGTGTACGTGGTACCAGACACCAGGACCTGGGCCCAGGGGTGTCTACGTGGTACCTGCACCAGGACTTGAGCCCACGGGTGTGTACATGGTACCTGCTCCAGGACCTGAGCCCAGGGGTGTGTACATGGTAGCTGCACCAGGACCTGAGCCCAGGGGTTTGTACATGATACCAGACACCAGGACCTGAGCCCAGGGGTGTGTACATGGTACCTGCTCCAGGACCTGAGCCCAGGGGTGTGTACATGGTAGCTGCACCAGGACCTGAGGCCAGGGGTGTGTACGTGATACCAGACACCAGGACCTGAGCCCAGGGTGTGTACATGATACCAGGCACCAGGACCTGAGCCCAGGGGTGTGTACATGGTACCAGGCACCAGGACCTGAGCCCAGGGGTGTGTACATGATACCAGGCACCAGGACCTGAGCTCAGGGTTGTGTACATGGTACGTTCCCCATGACCTGAGCCTAGGGGTGTGTACGTGATACCAGACACCAGGACCTGAGCCCAGGGGTGTGTACGTGATACCAGACACCAGGACCTGAGCCCAGGGGGGGTGTACGTCATACCAGACACCAGGACCTGAGCCCAGGGGTGTGTACGTGATACCAGGACCTGAGGCCAGGGGTGTGTACGTGATACCAGACACCAGGACCTGAGCCCAGGGTGTGTACATGATACCAGGCACCAGGACCTGAGCCCAGGGGTGTGTACATGGTACCAGGCACCAGGACCTGAGCCCAGGGGTGTGTACATGATACCAGACACCAGGACCTGAGCCCAGGGGTTTGTACGTGGTACCTGCACCAGGACCCGATCCAGGACCTGAGCCCATGGTGTGTACATGATACCAGACACCAGGACCTGAGCCCAGGGTGTGTACATGATACCAGGCACCAGGACCTGAGCCCAGGGGTGTGTACATGGTACCTGCACCAGGACCTGAGCCCAGGGGTGTGTACATGATACCAGGCACCAGGACCTGAGCCCAGAGGTGTGTACGTGATACCAGGCACCAGGACCTGAGCCCAGGGTTGTGTATATGGTACCTTCCCCATGACCTGAGCCTAGGGGTGTGTATGTGATACCAGACACCAGGACCTGAGCCCAGGGGTGTGTTCGTGATACCAGACACCAGGACCTGAGCCCAGGGGGGTGTACGTGATACCAGACACCAGGACCTGAGCCCAGGGGTGTGTACATGGTACCTGCACCAGAACCTGAGCCCAGGGGTGTGTGCATGATACCAGGCACCAGGACCTGAGCCCAGGGGTGTGTACATGGTACCAGACACCAGGACCTGAGCCCAGGGGTGTGTACGTGGTACCTGCACCAGGACCCGATCCAGGACCTGAGCCCATGGTGTGTACATGATACCAGACACCTGGATCTGAGCCCAGGGGTGTGTACGTGGTACCTGCACCAGGACCTGAGCCCAGGGGTGTGTATATGATATCAGACACCAGGACCTGATCCCAGGGGTGTGTACATGATACCAGACACCAGGACCTGAGCCCAGCAGTGTGTACATGGTACCAGACACTAGGACCTGAGCCCAGGGGTGTATACATGGTACCAGACACCAGGAGCCCAGGGGTGTGTACATGATACCAGACACCAGGACCTGAGCCCAGGGGTGTGTACATGATACCAGCACCTGAGCCCAGGGGTGTGTAAAGTACTTCCAGCACCTGAGCCCAGGCTGTGTGCATGGCACCAGGCACCAGGACCTGAGCCAGGGGTGTGTAAAGTACTTCCAGCACCTGAGCCCAGGGGTGTGTACATGATACCAGACACCTGGATCTGAGCCCAGGGGTGTATACATGGTACCAGACACCAGGAGCCCAGGGGTGTGTACATGATACCAGACACCAGGACCTGAGCCCAGGGGTGTGTACATGATACCAGACACCTGGATCTGAGCCCAGGGGTGTGTACGTGGTACCTGCACCAGGACCTGAGCCCAGGGGTGTGTACATGATACCAGACACCAGGACCTGAGCCCAGGGGTGTGTACATGATACCAGCACCTGAGCCCAGGGGTGTGTAAAGTACTTCCAGCACCTGAGCCCAGGCTGTGTGCATGGCACCAGGCACCAGGACCTGAGGTGCAAGGGGAGCCCCAGGCTGGGAGGTGCAGGGCTGTGTACCACACACCCAGACCCCTGTGAACGAGGGCAAACGTTACAGTAAAACGGAGTAGTTTAGTCCGATCACGCAAATGTAAACCACAAACCATCAAGTAGGGAAACAGTTTCACAAAACACACAAAACAGACAATGTCAGTGGCTGCATAAAAAGAAAGGAAACACATTAAAACTGCGAACCCCTCATCCTCCCCCGGATGTTTACAGCGTTATTCGCCTAATCTTTCTCCCGGTTTCAAAGCGTCTCGTAAACTGTGCGAAGTTCGAGGCGCTATAGCAAGACAGCGACAACAGCGAGCTAATGAAGCCGGATCTACGGTTAGACGCCAGTGGGCTCAAGGGGGCGCCAGGAGGGCTTCTAGGCACCTACACACGGTAGAGAGTGCATCGGGCCTGGGGTGGACGCTGATCCCAGGGGCAGGTCTGGGTAGGCCCTAGTCCCCCCCCGAGGCACCGCCCCACGACCCACACCGCCAGATTCACCATTTGACATACTTTGTTGTGGGGTGTGTAGTGTCGTGTCAAGCCCAAGCGCTTCTAGGCGCCGCTAGTTTGGATCGATAAGCACACTGTCAACTGGAGAACCCGCAATATTCCACTTACTTCACCCCCAAGGCAACATCCCTCACTGATGGAATGTATCACTGTATCTCCTAAAATACATAATCACACACTGAAGGGACGTTGGTGGTCATTCTGACCCTGGCGGTCAAAGACCGCCAGGGCGGAGGACCGCGGGAGCACCGCCGACAGGCCGGCGGTGCTCCAATGGGGATTCCGACCGCGGCGGTAAAGCCGCGGTCGGACCAGCACCACTGGCGGGCTCCCGCCAGTGTACCGCCGCCTCATTGAATCCTCCAAGGCGGCGCAGCTTGCTGCACCGCCGCGGGGATTCCGACCCCCCCTACCGCCATCCAGATCGTGGAAGCCTCTTTCCCGCTGGGCTGGCGGGCGGCCTGAAGGCGACCGCCCGCCAGCCCAGCGGGAAAGTCAGTTTACCGCTGCGGTCTTTCGACCGTGGAACGGTAACCTGACGGCGGGACTTTGGCGGGCGGCGGAGGGCCGTTGTCTCTTAAAATACATCCTCACTCACCGAGGGAATGCATCACTGTAGCTCTTAAAATATATAACCACTGAGGGAATATATGATGGCATTACTTAAGATACAGCATCACCCACTGAGGGAATGTATCACTGTATCTCTTAGAATACAACATTGCCCACTGAGGGAATGTATCACTGTATTTCTGTATGTTTTAGAATCCATCCTCACTCACTGAGGGAATGGATCACTGCATCTCTTAAAATACATATTCACTCACTGAGGGAACGTACCACCGCACCTCTTTAAATACCACGTCACTCACCGAGAGAATGTATCACTGTATATTTTAAGGCATATTACTCATTGAGGGAATGTAACATGGCACCTCAATGCGGGCTGTTCACTGAGGGAATGTATTGTTTCTCTTAGGACACATCACTCACCCTGGAATCTCCAGGGACGAAACATCACTCACTGAGGGAATGTGACTTGGTATCCCCACAGCCAAGATGGTACTCTCTCCAGCAGTGTCGTCAGTCACTGAGCGAACGTGGCACCGTGCCTGGGGAGTGTCACGCGGTATTTCATCAGATATCACTCCCAGCATGGGGCTTTCTCTACACACTCAGGCACCCCCTCCTCCCTTCCCCCCCACTGGATGCCCTCCATGCACAAGGCACTGCCGTTACCCACAGCTGCCTCAGGCACTGGGCAGACTCCGCCTGGATAGAGATGGGGGGGGGGGGGGTGGGGGGTTGAATGCGGGGGCTGGCACTGCAGGAAGACCTTCACCCTGGGGCCTCACAATGTCTGGATTGCGAGCTGGCACTGTTGTGTGACCCCTCTCCCCCTTCAGTATGTCTCGTACAGTGCCATGCGTGAGACCTGGCACTGCTGCAAGCGCCCCTGCGTGCCTCATACAGTGCCAGGTGTCTCATATAGTGCCAGGCATGAGACCTGGCACTACTGGAAGCGCTCCTGCGTGCCTCATACAGTGCCAGGCATGAGACCTGGCACTACTGGAAGCGCCCCTGCGTGCCTCATACAGTGCTGGCATGGGATCTGGCACTACTGGAAGCGACCCTGCGTGCCTCATACAGTGCCAGGTGTCTCATACAGTCCCTGGCATGAGAGCTGGCACTGCTGCATGGACCCTCGTGACTCGTACAGTCCCTGGCATGAGACCTGGCACTGCTGCAAGCGCCCCTGCGTGCCTCATACAGTCCCTGGCATGAGAGCGGGCACTGCTGCATGAACCCTCGTCACTCGTACAGTCCCTGGCATGAGAGCTGGCACTGCTGCATGAACCCTCGTGACTCGTACAGTCCCTGGCATGAGAGCGGGCACTGCTGCATGAACCCTCGTGACTCGTACAGTCCGTGGCATGAGAGCGGGCACTGCTGCATGAACCCTCGTGACTCGTACAGTCCCTGGCACGAGAGCAGGCACTGCTGCATGAACCCTCGTGACTCGTACAGTCCGTGGCATGAGAGCAGGCACTGCTGCATGGACCCTCGTGACTCCTACAGTCCGTGGCACGAGAGCTGGCACTGCTGCATGAACCCTCGTGACTCGTACAGTCCCTGGCATGAGAGCAGGCACTGCTGCATGGACCCTCGTGACTCGTACAATCCCTGGCATGAGAGCTGGCACTGCTCAATGAACCCTCGTGACTCGTACAGTCTGTGGCATGAGAGCTGGCACTGCTGCATGAACCCTCGTGACTCGTAAAGTCCCTGGCATGAGACCTGGCACTGCTGCATGAACCCTCGTGACTCGTACAGTCCGGCATGAGAGCTGGCACTGCTGCATGGACCCTCGTGCCTCATACAGTCCGTGGCATGAGAGCTGGCACTGCTGCATGGACCCTCGTGCCTCATACAGTCCGTGGCATGAGAGCTGGCACTGCTGCATGAACCCTCGTGACTCGTAAAGTCCTTGGCATGAGAACTGGCACTGCTGCATGAACCCTCGTGACTCGTACAGTCCTTGGCATGAGAGCAGGCACTGCTGCATGAACCCTCGTGACTCGTACAGTTCGTGGCATGAGAGCTGGCGCTGCATGAACCCTCGTGACTCGTACAGTCCGTGGCATGAGAGCTGGCACTGCTGCATGAACCCTCGTGACTCGTACAGTCCTAGGCATGAGAGCAGGCACTGCTGCATGGATCCTCGTGACTCGTACAGTCCCTGGCATGAGAGCAGGCACTGCTGCATGAACCCTCGTGACTCGTACAGTCTCTGGCATGAGAGCGGGCACTGCTGCATGAACCCTCGTGACTCGTACAGTCCGTGGCATGAGAGCGGGCACTGCTGCATGGACCCTCGTGACTCGTACAGTCCCTGGCATGAGAGCTGGCACTGCTGCATGAACCCTCGTGACTCGTACAGTCCCTGGCATGAGAGCAGGCACTGCTGCATGGACCCTCGTGACTCGTACAGTCCCTGGCATGAGAGCAGGCACTGCTGCATGGACCCTCGTGACTCGTACAGTCCCTGGCATGAGACCTGGCACTGCTGCATGGACCCTCGTGACTCTTACAGTCCGTGGCATGAGAGCTGGCGCTGCTCAATGAACCCTCGTGACTCGTACAGTCTGTGGCATGAGAGCTGGCACTGCTGCATGAACCCTCGTGACTCGTACAGTCCCTGGCACGAGAGCCGGCAGAGCTGCATAAACCCACCAGTGCCTGGCATGAGAGGGGGCACTGTTCCACTTAAGCCCGTGACTCGTGCGTGAGAGCTGGCACTGCTGCATGAACCCTCGTGACTCGTACAGTGCCTGGCATGAGCAGGCAAAGCTGCAAGAACACACCAGTGCCACATACAGTGCCTGGTATGAGAGGTGGCATTTCTTCATAAGCCCCCGTGACTCGTGAAGTGCCTGTTACGAGGAGGCCCTGCTGCACTGAAGCCCTTATGCTGCTTACAGTGCCAGGCTTGAGAGCTGGCACTGCTGCATCAACTCCCGTGTGCCTCACACAGTGCCTGGTAGGGAGTTGCAGGAACCCCATGCGCTTCTTACGGAGGCAGAGGTGGGAGACTATGGAGCTGCAACAACTCTATGAGACTCCTACAGGACAGGAAGCGAGAGCAGGGACAGCTGCAGGGAGCCCTGTGTAAAATCCGCAGGAACATTCCTGCCTCTAGAGCAGGAGGTGAGAGCTGTACACATGCAGGGACCCTATGAGCCTCTGGAGCAGGAGGTGAGAGCTGTACATCTGCAGGGACCCTATGAGCCTCTGGAGCAGGAGGTGAGAGCTGTACATCTGCAGGGACCATGTGAGCCTCTAGAGCAGGAGGTGAGAGCTGTACATCTGCAGGAACCCTATGAGCCTCTAGAGCAGGAGGTGAGAGCTGTACATCTGCAGGAACCCTATGAGCCTCTAGAGCAGGAGGTGAGAGCTGTACATCTGCAGGGACCATGTGAGCCTCTAGAGCAGGAGGTGAGAGCTGTACATCTGCAGGAACCCTATGAGCCTCTAGAGCAGGAGGTGAGAGCTGTACATCTGCAGGGACCATGTGAGCCTCTAGAGCAGGAGGTGAGAGCTGTACATCTGCAGGAACCCTATGAGCCTTTAGAGCAGGAGGTGAGAGCTGTACATCTGCAGGGACCATGTGAGCCTCTAGAGCAGGAGGTGAGAGCTGTACATCTGCAGGGACCATGTGAGCCTCTAGAGCAGGAGGTGAGAGCTGTACATCTGCAGGGACCCTATGAGCCTCCAGAGCAGCAGGTGAGAGCTGAGACAGGCGCAGGAATCCCTGAGTGCCTCATATACAACAGGAATACAGGTTTATGCAGGAACCTGTGAGTCCTTCGTATACAGCATGAAGTGAGGTACGCACTGATGCAGGGACCTCTGAGTGCTTCATATACAACAGGAAGTGAGGTATCTACAGGTGCGGAGATCCCCCGAGTGCCTCATAAACAACAGTAAGTGCGCAGGAACCCCCGAGTGCCTCATGTACAATAGTAAGTGAGGTTTCTACAGACGCAGGAACCCCCGAGTGCCTCATAAACAAGAAGTGAGGTTTCTACAGGCGCAGGAACCCCCGAGTGCCTCATAAACAACAGGAAGTGAGGTTCACACAGGTGCAGGAACCCCGAGTGCTTCATATACAAAAGTAAGTGAGGTTTCTACAGGTGCAGGAACCCCCGAGTGCTTCATAGACAACAGTAAGTGAGGTTTCTACAGGTGCAGGAACCCCCGAGTGCTTCATAGAGAACAGTAAGTGAACCCCCGAGTGCTTCATAGACAACAGGAAGTGAGGTTTCTACAGGTGCAGGAACCCCCGAGTGCTTCATATACAACAGGAAGTGAGGTTTCTACAGGTGCAGGAACCCCCGAGTGCTTCATATACAACAGGAAGTGAGGTTTCTACAGGTGCAGGAACCCCTGAGCGATTCGTATACAACAGGAAGTGAGGTTTCTACATGTGCAGGAACACCCGAATGCTTCATATACAACAGGAAGTGAGGTTTCTACAGGTGCAGAAACCACCGAGTGCTTCTTATACAATAGGAAGTGAGGTTTCTTCAGGTGCAGGAACCCCCGAGTGCCTTGTATACAACAGGAAGTGAGGTTTCTACATGTGCAGGAACTCCTGAGTGCCTCAGACAACAGGAAGTGACGTTTCTACAGGTGCAGGAACCCCTGAGTGCTTCATCTAGAACAGTAAGTGAGGTTTCCACAGGCGCAGGAACCCTTGAGTGCTTCATAGACAAAAGGAAGTGAGGTTTCTACAGGTGCAGGAACCCCTCAGTGACTCATTTTCAACAGGAAGTGAGGTTTCTACAGGCGCAGGAACCCCCGAGTGCCTCATAGAGAACGAACCCCTGAGTGACTCATATACAACAGTAAGTGAGGTTTCCACATGTGCAGGAACCCCGGAGTGCTTCATAGACAACAGTAAGTGAGGTTTCTACAGGTGCAGGAACCCCCGAGTGCTTCTCATACAATAGGAAGTGGGGTTTCTACAGGTGCAGAAAGTCCCGAGTGCCTCGTATACAACAGGAAGTGAGGTTTCTACAGGTGCAGGAACCCCTGAGTGCTTCATCTAGAACAGTAAGTGAGGTTTCCACAGGAGCAGGAACCCTTGAGTGCTTCATATACAACAGGAAGTGAGGTTTCTACAGGTGCAGGAACCCCCGAGTGCTTCATATACAACAGGAAGTGAGGTTTCTACAGGTGCAGGAACCCCCGAGTGCTTCATATACAACAGGAAGTGAGGTTTCTACAGGTGCAGGAACCCCTGAGCGATTCGTATACAACAGGAAGTGAGGTTTCTACATGTGCAGGAACCCCCGAATGCTTCATATACAACAGGAAGTGAGGTTTCTACAGGTGCAGAAACCACGAGTGCTTCTTATACAATAGGAAGTGAGGTTTCTTCAGGTGCAGGAACCCCCGAGTGCCTTGTATACAACAGGAAGTGAGGTTTCTACATGTGCAGGAACTCCTGAGTGCCTCAGACAACAGGAAGTGACGTTTCTACAGGTGCAGGAACCCCTGAGTGCTTCATCTAGAACAGTAAGTGAGGTTTCCACAGGCGCAGGAACCCTTGAGTGCTTCATAGACAAAAGGAAGTGAGGTTTCTACAGGCGCAGGAACCCCCGAGTGCCTCATAGAGAACGAACCCCTGAGTGACTCATATACAACAGTAAGTGAGGTTTCTACATGTGCAGGAACCCCGGAGTGCTTCATAGACAACAGTAAGTGAGGTTTCTACAGGTGCAGGAACCCCTGTGTGCTTCATATACAACAAGAAGTGAGGTTCACACAGGTGCTTCATAGACAAGAGGAAGTGAGGTTTCTACATGTGCAGGAACCCCCGAGTGCTTCTCATACAATAGGAAGTGGGGTTTCTACAGGTGCAGAAAGTCCCGAGTGCCTCGTATACAACAGGAAGTGAGGTTTCTACAGGTGCAGGAACCCCTGAGTGCTTCATCTAGAACAGTAAGTGAGGTTTCCACAGGAGCAGGAACCCTTGAGTGCTTCATAGACAAAAGGAAGTGAGGTTTCTACAGGTGCAGGAACCCCTCAGTGACTCATTTTCAACAGGAAGTGAGGTTTCTACAGGCGCAGGAACCCCTGAGTGCCTCATAGAGAACGAACCCCTGAGTGACTCATATACAACAGTAAGTGAGGTTTCTACATGTGCAGGAACCCCGGAGTGCTTCATAGACAACAGTAAGTGAGGTTTCTACAGGTGCAGGAACCCCTGTGTGCTTCATATACAACAAGAAGTGAGGTTCACACAGGTGCTTCATAGACAAGAGGAAGTGAGGTTTCTAAATGTGCAGGAACCTCTGAGTGCTTCATAGACAACAGGAAGTGGGGTTTCTACAGGTGCAGGAACCCCCGAGTGCTTCTCATACAATAGGAAGTGGGGTTTCTACAGGTGCAGAAAGTCCCGAGTGCCTCGTATACAACAGGAAGTGAGGTTTCTACAGGTGCAGAAACTCCCGAGTGCTTCTTATACAATAGGAAGTGAGGTTTCTACAGGTGCAGGAACTCCCGAGTGCTTCTCATACAATAGGAAGTGAGGTTTCTATAGGTGCAGAAAGTCCCGAGTGCTTCTTATACAACAGGAAGTGAGGTTTCTACAGGTGCAGGAACCACCGAGTGCTTCTTATACAACAGGAAGTGAGGTTTCTACAGGTGCAGAAACTCCCGAGTGCTTCTTATACAATAGGAAGTGAGGTTTCTACAGGTGCAGGAACCCCCGAGTGCTTCTCATACAATAGGAAGTGAGGTTTCTATAGGTGCAGAAAGTCCTGAGTGCTTCTTATACAACAGGAAGTGAGGTTTCTACAGGTGCAGGAACCACTGAGTGCTTCTTATACAACAGGAAGTGAGGTTTCTACAGGTGCAGGAACTCCCGAGTGCGTCTTATACAACAGGAAGTAAGGTTTTTACGGTCGCAGGAACCCCCGAGTGCTTCTCATACAATAGGAAGTGAGGTTTCTACAGGTGCAGAAAGTCCTGAGTGCTTCTTATACAACAGGAAGTGAGGTTCCTACAGGTGCAGGAACCCCCGAGTTCTTCTTATACAATAGGAAGTGAGGTTTCTACAGGTGCAGGAACTCCCGAGTGCGTCTTATACAACAGGAAGTAAGGTTTATACGGGCGCAGGAACCCCCGAGTGCTTCTCATACAATAGGAAGTGAGGTTTCTACAGGTGCAGAAAGTCCTGAGTGCTTCTTATACAACAGGAAGTGAGGTTTCTACAGGTGCAGGAACCCCCGAGTGCTTCATATACAACAGGAAGTGAGGTTTCTACAGGTGCAGGAACCCCCGAGTCCTTCATAGACAACAGTAAGTGAGGTTTCTACAGGTGCAGGAACCCCCGAGTGCTTCATATACAATAGGAAGTGAGGTTTCTACAGGTGCAGGAACTCCCGTGTGCGTCTTATACAACAGGAAGTGGGGTTTCTACAGGTGCAGGAACCCCCGAGTGCTTCATATACAACAGGAAGTGAGGTTTCTACAGGTGCAGGAACCCCTGAGCGATTCGTATACAACAGGAAGTGAGGTTTCTACATGTGCAGGAACACCCGAATGCTTCATATACAACAGGAAGTGAGGTTTCTACAGGTGCAGGAACCCCCGAGTGCTTCTCATACAATAGGAAGTGAGGTTTCTACAGGTGCAGAAAGTCCCGAGTGCCTCGTATACAACAGGAAGTGAGGTTTCTACAGGTGCATGAACCCCCGAGTGCCTCATAGACAACAGGAAGTGAGAGGCTGCAGGAACCAGGTGCGTATCTGAAAAGCAGGAGGTGAAACCTTCACCAGGTGCAGGAGCCCCGCGTGTGGCCCCGGGAACCCGCCCCCCCCCCACACACAAGTGACCCCAGCTGGCGGGTCCTAGGCCAGTCTTGGGGAGTCCACACCTGCTCTTGGGTTCAAAACTGTCACTTCCAGGAACTTTAGAGAGAACAGAAGATGTCGCATTCCCTTTTGGGGGGGGGGGGGGGAGCAGACCGGGCCCCGGGTTTCCACAGGGCCCCCACACCCCAGGTCCCACCGGGCAGGCGCCATGTTAGAAGAGAGCAGGGAATGGTGACTCACCGCCCAGAAATGGGGGGCACCCCAGGGTGTGAGGGTGCCCGAGGTCTGGGGTGCCCCCCCAACAGCGGAAGCTAAGCCAAGAAGTACCACCAGCTAAAGGAAGAGACCCCCCACCCCCCAAAGTAACCCCTAATCATAGAGAGGCGCTGATCGAGGTACCCCCAGCTCAACAAGACTCACCCCCAGCAGCAGAGATCACAGCCCCATGACTACCCCCTCAGCCCCACACTGCCCCCCCCAGGTGCTGAGATCACAGCCCCATGACTACCCCCTCAGCCCCACACTGCCCCCCCCCAGGTGCTGAGATCACAGCCCCATGACTACCCCCTCAGCCCCACACTGCCCCCCCCAGGTGCTGAGATCACAGCCCCATGACTACCCCCTCAGCCCCACACTGCCCCCCAGCTGCTGAGATCACAGCCTCACACTGCCCCCCCCAGCTGCAGAGATCACAGCCCCACACTGCCCCCTCCCAGCCCATACTGCCCCCAGCTGCTGAGATCACAGCCCCACACTGCCCCCCAGGTGCTGAGATCACAGCCCCACACTGCCCCCCCCCAGCTGCAGAGATCACAGCCCCACACTGCCCCCCTCCCAGCCCAACATTGCCCCCCCAGCTGCAGAGATCACAGCCTCACATTGCCACTCAGGTGCTGAGATCAGGGCCCCACACTGCCCCCCCTCCCAGCCCATACTGCCCCCAGCTGCAGAGATCACAGCCCCACACTGCCCCCCCAGGTGCTGAGATCACAGCCCCACACTGCCCCCTCCCAGCCCATACTGCCCCCCAGGTGCTGAGATCACAGCCCCACACTGCCCCCCCAGGTGCTGAGATCACAGCCCCACGACTACCCCCTCAGCCCCACACTGCCCCCCAGCTGCAGAGATCACAGCCTCACACTGCCCCCCCCCCCAGCTGCAGAGATCACAGCCCCACACTGCCCCCAGCTGCTGAGATCACAGCCCCACACTGCCCCCCCCAGCTGCAGAGATCACAGCCTCACACTGCCCCCTCCCAGCCCCACACTGCCCCCCCAGGTGCTGAGATCACAGCCCCACACTGCCCCCAGCTGCAGAGATCACAGCCCCACACTGCCCCCAGCTGCTGAGATCACAGCCCCACACTGCCCCCCCAGCTGCAGAGATCACTGCCTCACACTGCCCCCTCCCAGCCCCACACTGCCCCCCAGGTGCTGAGATCACAGCCCCACACTGCCCCCCCAGCAGCAGAGATCACAGCCCCATGACTATCCCCTCAGCCCCACACTGCCCCCCAGCTGCAGAGATCACAGCCTCACACTGCCCCCCTCCCAGCCCATACTGCCCCCAGCTGCTGAGATCACAGCCCCACACTGCCCCCCCAGCTGCAGAGATCCCAGCCTCACACTGCCCCCTCCCAGCCCCACACTGCCCCCCCAGGTGCTGAGATCACAGCCCCACACTGCCCCCCCAGCTGCAGAGATCACAGCCCCACACTGCCCCCCTCCCAGCCCAACATTGCCCCCCCAGCTGCAGAGATCACAGCCTCACACTGCCACTCAGGTGCTGAGACCAGGGCCCCACACTGCCCACCTCCCAGCCCAACACTGTCCCCCAGGTGCTGAGATCAGAGCCCCACACTGCCCCCCAGCTGCTGAGATCACAGCCCCACACTGCCCCCCCAGCTGCAGAGATCACAGCCTCACACTGCCCCCTCCCAGCCCCACACTGCCCCCCCAGGTGCTGAGATCACAGCCCCACACTGCCCCCCCAGCTGCAGAGATCACAGCCCCACACTGCCCCCCTCCCAGCCCAACATTGCCCCCCCAGCTGCAGAGATCACAGCCTCACACTGCCACTCAGGTGCTGAGATCAGGGCCCCACACTGCCCACCTCCCAGCCCAACACTGTCCCCCAGGTGCTGAGATCAGAGCCCCACACTGCCCCCCAGCTGCTGAGATCACAGCCCCACACTGCCCCCCCAGCTGCAGAGATCACAGCCTCACACTGCCCCCTCCCAGCCCCACACTGCCCCCCAGGTGCTGAGATCACAGCCCCACACTGCCCCCCCAGCAGCAGAGATCACAGCCCCATGACTACCCCCTCAGCCCCACACTGCCCCCCAGCTGCAGAGATCACAGCCTCACACTGCCCCCTCCCAGCCCCACACTGCCCCCCAGGTGCTGAGATCACAGCCCCACACTGCCCCCCCAGCAGCAGAGATCACAGCCCCATGACTATCCCCTCAGCCCCACACTGCCCCCCAGCTGCAGAGATCACAGCCTCACACTGCCCCCCTCCAACCCATACTGCCCCCAGCTGCTGAGATCACAGCCCCACACTGCCCCCCCAGCTGCAGAGATCACAGCCTCACACTGCCCCCTCCCAGCCCCACACTGCCCCCCCAGGTGCTGAGATCACAGCCCCACACTGCCCCCCCAGCTGCAGAGATCACAGCCCCACACTGCCCCCCTCCCAGCCCAACATTGCCCCCCCAGCTGCAGAGATCACAGCCTCACACTGCCACTCAGGTGCTGAGACCAGGGCCCCACACTGCCCACCTCCCAGCCCAACACTGTCCCCCAGGTGCTGAGATCAGAGCCCCACACTGCCCCCCAGCTGCTGAGATCACAGCCCCACACTGCCCCCCCAGCTGCAGAGATCACAGCCTCACACTGCCCCCTCCCAGCCCCACACTGCCCCCCAGGTGCTGAGATCACAGCCCCACACTGCCCCCCCAGCAGCAGAGATCACAGCCCCATGACTACCCCCTCAGCCCCACACTGCCCCCCAGCTGCAGAGATCACAGCCTCACACTGCCCCCCTCCCAGCCCATACTGCCCCCAGCTGCTGAGATCACAGCCCCACACTGCCCCCCCAGCTGCAGAGATCACAGCCTCACACTGCCCCCTCCCAGCCCCACACTGCCCCCCCAGGTGCTGAGATCACAGCCCCACACTGCCCCCCCAGCTGCAGAGATCACAGCCCCATACTGCCCCCCTCCCAGCCCAACATTGCCCCCCCAGCTGCAGAGATCACAGCCTCACACTGCCACTCAGGTGCTGAGATCAGGGCCCACACTGCCCACCTCCCAGCCCAACACTGTCCCCCAGGTGCTGAGATCAGAGCCCCACACTGCCCCCCAGCTGCTGAGATCACAGCCCCACACTGCCCCCCCAGCTGCAGAGATCACAGCCTCACACTGCCCCCTCCCAGCCCCACACTGCCCCCCAGGTGCTGAGATCACAGCCCCACACTGCCCCCCCAGCAGCAGAGATCACAGCCCCATGACTACCCCCTCAGCCCCACACTGCCCCCCAGCTGCAGAGATCACAGCCTCACACTGCCCCCTCCCAGCCCATACTGCCCCCAGCTGCTGAGATCACAGCCCCACACTGCCCCCCAGCTGCAGAGATCACAGCCTCACACTGCCCCCTCCCAGCCCCACACTGCCCCCCCAGGTGCTGAGATCACAGCCCCACACTGCCCCCCCAGCTGCAGAGATCACAGCCCCACACTGCCCCCCTCCCAGACCAACATTGCCCCCCCAGCTGCAGAGATCACAGCCTCACACTGCCACTCAGGTGCTGAGATCAGGGCACCACACTGCCCACCTCCCAGCCCAACACTGTCCCCCAGGTGCTGAGATCAGAGCCCCACACTGCCCACCTCCCAGCCCAACACTGTCCCCCAGGTGCTGAGATCACAGCCTCACACTGCCCCCCTCCCAGCCCATACTGCCCCCAGCTGCTGAGATCACAGCTCCACACTGCCCCCCCAGCTGCAGAGATCACAGCCTCACACTGCCCCCTCCCAGCCCCACACTGCCCCCCAGGTGCTGAGATCACAGCCCCACACTGCCCCCCCAGCAGCAGAGATCACAGCCCCATGACTACCCCCTCAGCCCCACACTGCCCCCCAGCTGCAGAGATCACAGCCTCACACTGCCCCCCTCCCAGCCCATACTGCCCCCAGCTGCTGAGATCACAGCCCCACACTGCCCCCCCAGCTGCAGAGATCACAGCCTCACACTGCCCCCTCCCAGCCCCACACTGCCCCCCCAGGTGCTGAGATCACAGCCCCACACTGCCCCCCCAGCTGCAGAGATCACAGCCCCACACTGCCCCCCTCCCAGCCCAACATTGCCCCCCCAGGTGCTGAGATCACAGCCCCACACTGCCCCCCCAGCTGCAGAGATCACAGCCCCACACTGCCCCCCTCCCAGCCCAACATTGCCCCCCCAGCTGCAGAGATCACAGCCTCACACTGCCACTCAGGTGCTGAGATCAGGGCCCACACTGCCCACCTCCCAGCCCAACACTGTCCCCCAGGTGCTGAGATCAGAGCCCCACACTGCCCCCCAGCTGCTGAGATCACAGCCCCACACTGCCCCCCCAGCTGCAGAGATCACAGCCTCACACTGCCCCCTCCCAGCCCCACACTGCCCCCCAGGTGCTGAGATCACAGCCCCACACTGCCCCCCCAGCAGCAGAGATCACAGCCCCATGACTACCCCCTCAGCCCCACACTGCCCCCCAGCTGCAGAGATCACAGCCTCACACTGCCCCCTCCCAGCCCATACTGCCCCCAGCTGCTGAGATCACAGCCCCACACTGCCCCCCCAGCTGCAGAGATCACAGCCTCACACTGCCCCCTCCCAGCCCCACACTGCCCCCCCAGGTGCTGAGATCACAGCCCCACACTGCCCCCCCAGCTGCAGAGATCACAGCCCCACACTGCCCCCCTCCCAGCCCAACATTGCCCCCCCAGCTGCAGAGATCACAGCCTCACACTGCCACTCAGGTGCTGAGATCAGGGCCCCACACTGCCCACCTCCCAGCCCAACACTGTCCCCCAGGTGCTGAGATCAGAGCCCCACACTGCCCCCCAGCTGCTGAGATCACAGCCCCACACTGCCCCCCAGCTGCAGAGATCACAGCCTCACACTGCCCCCTCCCAGCCCCACACTGCCCCCCAGGTGCTGAGATCACAGCCCCACACTGCCCCCCCAGCAGCAGAGATCACAGCCCCATGACTACCCCCTCAGCCCCACACTGCCCCCCCAGCTGCAGAGATCACAGCCTCACACTGCCCCCCTCCCAGCCCATACTGCCCCCAGCTGCTGAGATCACAGCCCCACACTGCCCCCCCAGCTGCAGAGATCACAGCCTCACACTGCCCCCTCCCAGCCCCACACTGCCCCCCCCAGGTGCTGAGATCACAGCCCCACACTGCCCCCCCAGCTGCAGAGATCACAGCCCCACACTGCCCCCCTCCCAGCCCAACATTGCCCCCCCAGCTGCAGAGATCACAGCCTCACACTGCCACTCAGGTGCTGAGATCAGGGCCCCACACTGCCCACCTCCCAGCCCAACACTGTCCCCCAGGTGCTGAGATCAGAGACCCACACTGCCCACCTCCCAGCCCAACACTGTCCCCCAGGTGCTGAGATCACAGCCCCACACTGCCCCCCCAGCTGCAGAGATCACAGCCTCACACTGCCCCCTCCCAGCCCCACACTGCCCCCCAGGTGCTGAGATCACAGCCCCACACTGCCCCCCCAGCTGCAGAGATCACAGCCCCACACTGCCCCCCTCCCAGCCCAACATTGCCCCCCCAGCTGCAGAGATCACAGCCTCACACTGCCACTCAGGTGCTGAGATCAGGGCCCCACACTGCCCTCCTCCCAGTCCAACACTGTCCCCCAGGTGCTGAGATCAGAGCCCCACATTGCCCCCCCAGCTGCAGAGATCATAGCCTCACACTGCCCCCCAGGTGCTGAGATCAGGGCCCCACACTGCCCACCTCCCAGCCCAACACTGTCCCCCAGGTGCTGAGATCAGAACCCCACATTGCCCACCCAGCTGCAGAGATCACAGCCCCACACTGCCCCCCAGCTGCAGAGATCACAGCCTCACACTGCCCCTCTCCCAGCCCCACACTGCCCCCCAGGTGCTGAGATCAGAGCCCCACACTAACCCCCTCCCATCCCCACACTGCCCACCTCCCAGCCCAACACTGCCCCTCAGATGCTGAGATCAGAGCCCCACACTGCCCCCCTCCAAGCCCACACTGCCCCCAGGTGCTGAGATGAGAGCCCCACACTGCCCACTTCCCAGCCCAACACTGCCCCGCAGATGCTGAGATCACAGCCCCACACTGCCCCCCTCCAAGCCCAACACTGCCCCCTCCCCCCCCCAGCTGCAGAGATCATAGCCTTACACTGCCCCCAGGTGCTGAGATCAGGGCCCCACACTGCCCACCTCCCAGCCCAACACTGCCCCCAGGTGCTGAGATCAGAGCCCCACACTGCCCTCAGGTGATGAGATCAGAGCCTGACACTGCCCCCTCCCAGCCCCACACGCCCCCCAGGTGCTGAGATCACAGTCGTCCCCCGCCCGGAGCTGAGATCAGAGCCCCACAATGCCCCCCTCCCCCAGCCCCACACTGCTCCCCCCCCCCCCGAGATCACAGCCTCACCTGTCAGCCACAGCAGCGAGGTCAGGCACAGCCAGTGGGGGGACCTTGTGAGCCCCATGGTAGTGGGGGTCGGGCCCCTTGCAGTGCAGCAAACGATCAGGGGTCAAAGGTCACAGCTTCCAAAAACAGGTCGCAAGATTCCGCTAGATCCCAACTTAAGTCAAAAGGATCCCGACAGAGGCCACAGCGTCCAAACAGAGGGCAATCCAAGCCGAGGTCAGAGGTCACTGGACCCCAGCGGGGGGCCTGAAGCCAGAGGTCCCCAAGGAGGTCACATGTTTCCAAAAATGGTCAGATGCACCGATCCATGGAGGGTGCGGAGGGTCCTCGGAAGTGGGGTCTGCGTGGGCGGTCCGGGGGGAGGGGTGGGCGTCCAGGGTCCCAGGGAGGCTTCAAGGCGCCTCTGTACTCTCCTCCTTCACTCACTCATCTTCCTCTCCCATGCACCCCTCTTCTCTCTGACTCCCTCACTTCCCTCTCCTCTTGCACACCCTCTCTTAACTCCCTCACCCCTCTCCTCCTTCACTCCCTCACTTCCCTCTCCCATGCACCCCTCTCCTCTCTGACTCCCTCACTTCCCTCTCCTCTTGCACACCCTCTCTTAACTCCCTCACCCCTCTCCTCCTTCACTCCCTCACTTCCCTCTCCCATGCACCCCTCTCCTCTCTGACTCCCTCACTTCCCTCTCCTCTTGCACACCCTCTCTTAACTCCCTCACCCCTCTCCTCTTTCACTCCCTCACTTCCCTCTCCTCCTTCACTCCTTCTCTTAACTCCCGCACCCCTCTCCTCCTTCACTCCCTCACTTTCTTCCTTCACTGATGCACCCCCTCCCCTCCTTCACTCCCTCACTTCCCCAGTCACCTTCACTCCCTCACCTCGTTCACTCCACTCTCCCATGCACCCCTCTGCTCCTTCACCCCACCCCCTCTCCACTCCCACGCAGGCCTCTGCTCTCTCCCCTCAGCCCCCTGAAGTCTCTCCCTCGGTGTCTGGACTCTCTCCGCAGGCTCTTTGCCCCTCCTGCCCCAGCACTCTCAGCGCTCGCCCCTCTTCTGCCTCGAACTCTCCAGTGCTCCAGGCACTGCTCCTCCGGACTGTACCACTCCGAGGGGGGTGGGGATCTCCTGCAGGAGGGAGAGCACAGAACCCGGACCCGGGGAGGTGCAGCCGCCTGTCCCCCCCAAACTCCGCCCTCAGCCCTGCCACTCCCCCTCCACCAGCAGCACTTGGTCCGCTCCCAGACTCCGCCCCGCTTACTCCACCCCCCCCCGCACCCCCCCCCCCGACAGCACTTGGTCTGATCCCAGACTGTGCTGAAGCCAAACTTCTTCAAAGGGAAACTGGAGACGAGGAGCTCTGAAGCGCTGCACCGTGCACTGCACCGATCACTACAGCTCACACTGCACTACGCACTGAACGCAAGAGTACTGAGATGAGCACTGCACCTAACACTACAGCTCTCTGTGCATTGCACTGCACTTAACACTAAAGCTCACTGAGCACTACACCGAGCACTGCACCCAACACTACAGCTCACTGTGCACTGCAACTAGCACTGGACTGAGCACCACAGCTCACACTGCATTGCAGAGCACTGCACTGAGCACTACACCTCACACTAGACTGAGCACTACAGCGCACACTGCACCGAGCACTGCACCTAACACAACAGCTCACAATGCACTGTATAGTGCACTGTACACTACACCTAACAGCACTGCACTGAACCTGTGAACCTAACACTACAGCTCACACTGCACCGAGTACTGCACTGAGCACTGCGCCTAACACTACAGCTTAGAGCACTGCACTGAGCACTACAGCTCACACTGCACTGTACACTACCCCTAACAGCACTGCACTGAACCTGTGGATCTAACACTACAGCTGACACTGCACTGCACCGCACTAAGCTCTGCACTGTACACTGCACCTAACACTACAGTTCACAAAGCACTGTACACTGCACCTAACTGCACTGCATTGTGCAGTGCACGGAGTGCTGGACTGAGCACCGCATCTAACACTATAGCTCACACTGCACTGCACATTGCACCTAATAGCACTGCACTGAACCTGTGCATCTAACACTACAGCTGACACTGCACCAAGCTCTGCACTGAGCATTTCACCTAACACGGCTGCTCACACTGCACTGCGCACTGCACCTACCAGCACTGCACTGAGCACGGCACCCAACACTACAGCTCACACTGCACTGCACCGAATAGCACTGAATTGAACACTGTACCCAACACTAGCTCACACTGCACTGCGCACTGCACCTAGCAGCACTGCACTGAGCACGGCACCTAACACTACAGCTCACACTGCACTGCACATAGCGCTGAATTGAGCACTGCACCTAACACTACAGCTCACACTGCACTGTACACTGCACCTAGCAGCACTGCACTGAACCTGTGCACCTAACTACAGCTCACACTGCACTGTGCACTGTACTGAACTCTGCTCCGCTGTACCACTACAACTCATTTTGCCCTGCACTGAGCACTGCTCCTAACACTACATCTCACACTGCGCTGCACACTGCACCTAACATCATTGAACTGAGCAATGCAGCTAACAATACACTGCACACTACAGCTGACATTGCACCTAACAGCACTGCACTGAACCTGTTTACCTAACAGTAAAGTTGACACTGCACTGAACACTGCACTTAACACTACAGCTTACACTGCACTGTGCACTGTACCTAACAACACTGCACTGAACCTGTGCATCTAACAATCGAGCTGGCACTGCACTGAACACTGCACCTAAGACTACAGCTCACACTGCACTACACCTAACAGCACTGAACTGAGCACTGCACCTCTCACTACAGCTCACACTGCACCGAACACTGCACCAAGTTCTGCACTGAACCTAACACTACAGCTTACACTGCACAGCACACTGCACCTAACAGCACCCAACTGAGCTCTGCACCTAACTCTACAGCTCACACTGCACTGTACACTGCACCTAACAAGCACTGCACAGAACATGTGTATCTAACACTACAGCTGACACTGCACTGAGTACTGCACCGCACTCTGCACTGAGCACTGCATCTAACAATACAGTCACACTGTACTGCACACTGCACCTAACAGCACCACACCTATCACTACAGGTCCCACTGCACTGTACGCTGCACCCAACAGCACTGCACTCAACCAGTGCATCTAACACAACAGTGAGCGCTGCAACAGGCACTGCACTGAGCACTGCAGCTCACACTCCACTGTACACTGCCCCTAACAGCACCTCACTGAACCTGTGCATCTAACACTACAGCTGACAGAGCACTGAGCACTGCACTAAGCTCTGCATTGTACACTGCACCTAACATTACAGCTCACACTGCACTGTACACTGCACCTAACACTACAGCTCACACTGCACCTCACCTAACAGCAATGCACTGAACCTGTGCACCTATCAGTACAGCTGCCACTGCACTGAGCACTGCATCTAACACTACTGTTCACACTGCACTGCACACTGCTCCTAACAGCACTGCACGTAACCTGTGCACCTAAAACTACAGCTGGCACTGACCTGAGCACTGCACCTAACACTGCAGTTCATACTGCACTATACACTACACCTAACAGCCCTGTACTGAATCTGTGCACCTAACACTACAGCTGACTCTGCAACTAACAGAAGCACTGAACAGAACCTGTGCATCTAAAACTACAGCTAACACTGCACTGAGCACTGCACCACGTGCTGCACTGACCATTGTACCTAACACTACAGCTAACACTGCACTGTGCGCTGCACCTAACAGCACTGAACTGAGCACTGCACCTAACACTACAGCTCACACTGCACCCTGCACTGCATCTAACAGCACTGCATCTAACCTGTGCATTTAACCCCACTTCTAACACTGCACGGAACTGAGCACTGCACCTAACACTACAGCTCACACTGCACTGTGCACTGCATCTAACATACAGCTAACATGGCACCCAGCACTGCACCAAGCGCTGCACTGAGCAGTGCACTTAACACCACAGCTCAAACTGCACTGAGCACTGCACCTGACACTATAGATGACACTGCACTGTGACTGCACTAGACCTGTGCATCTCACACTACAAATGACACTTCACAGAGCACTGAGCACTGCACCAACAGCACAAAACTAAACCTGTGCACCTAACACTACAGCTCACATTGCACTGTGCACTGCACCAAAGTCTGCACTGAGCACTGCACCTAACACTACAGCTCACTGTGCACTGCACCGAGCACTGCACCTAACAGTACAGCTCACACTGCACTGCACACTTCACCTAACAGCACTGAACTGTGCATCTCACACCACAAATAACACTGCACAGAGCACTGAAAACTGCACCTAACAGCACAAAACTGAACCTGTGCACCTAACACTACAGCTACACCAAACTTTGCACTGAGCACTGCACCTAACACTACAGCTCACTGTGCACTGCACCGAGCACTGTACCAAACACTACCGTGCACACTACAGCTCACACTGCACCTAACACACTGCACTGAACCTGTGCACCTAACACTACAGCTCACACTACATTGAGCACTGCACCTAACACTACAGCTCACTGTGCACTGCACCAAGCACTGCACTCAGTATTGCACCTAACACTACAGATGACACTGCACTGCAAACTGCACCTAACAGCACTGAATTGAGAACTGCACCTAATAGTACAGCGCACACTACAGCTAACACAGCCCCTAACATTACAGCTGCTGTGCACATCACACTACAAATGACACTGCACTGAACACTACACCTAACAGCACAAAACTGAACCTGTGCAATTAACACTAGAGCTGACACTATACTGAGCATTGCACATAACAGCACATCACTGCTCCTGTGCACCTAACACTACATCTGGTACTGCACTGTGCACTTAACCGAACAGCACTGAGCACTGCACCAACACTACAACTCACACTGCACTAAGCACGGCACCAAGCACTACACCTAACACTACAGCTCACACTGTACTACACACTGCACCCAACATGTAGGAAAGTACCCTCTTTCATGGCATAGTTACCCCCATTGTCTGCCTCTTGTCAGTGTCTTTGACTGTGTCTATTGGGATCCTGCTAACCAGTACCCCAGTAGTTTTGCTCTCTCCTTTAAATTGTACCTTTTTCTTCCCACAATTGGCATACTGGTCCCCCCATGTAAGTCCCTAGTATATGGTACCTAGGTGCCCAAGGCACTGTGGTTCCAGGGGATTCCTATGGGCTGCAGCAGTTATTCCATAGGGAGCCCATGCAAAGGGTTCTGCAGGCCTGCCATTGCAGTCTGCGTGAAACAGGTACATGCATCCGTTTTCACTACAGGTCACTGCTCCAGGCCACTGTAAGTCACCCATATGGTAGGCCCTCTCAGCCCAGAGGGCAGGGTGCAGGTACCTGTGTGTGAGGACACCCCTGCACTAGCAGAGGTACCCCCACAAACTCCAGATCCATTTTCCTGGACTTTGTGAGTGCGGAGATGCCATTTTACATATGTACTGGACATAGGTCACTACCTATGTCCAGCTTCATAATGGTAATTCCGAACCTGGGCATGTTTGGTATCAAACATGTGGGAAGCATACTCCAATACTGTTGCAAGTATTGGAAGTATGATTCCATGCACTCTGGGGGCTCCTTAGAGGACCCCCAACATTGCTACCACCAGTCTTACAGGGTTTTCCAGGCAATCCAGCTGCTGCCACCCTTCAGACAGGTTTCTGCCCTCCTGCTGCTTGATATGATCAAGCCCAGGAAGGCAGAATAAAGGATTTCCTTTGGGAGAGGGAGGTAACACCCTCTCCCTTTGGAAGTAGGTGTAACTGGCTTGGGAGTGGTAGCCTCCCCAAGCCACTGGTTTGCTTTGATGGGCACATTTGGTGCCCTCCATCCATAAACCAGTCCACACTGGTTCAGGAACCCCACGTCCCTGCTCCGGCGTGAAACTGGACAATGGCAAGGGGAGTGACCACTCCCCTGTCCATCACCACCCCAGGGGTGGTGTCCAGAGCTCTTCTAGAGGGTCCCTGGGTTCTGCCATCTTGTTTCCAAGGTTAGCTGGGAACTCCAAGAGCATCTGAGTAGCCAGGAATGGGGAGCACTACACCCAGGGGCACAGCTTGCTCTGTAAGATTAGGGGGTGCAAGCTTCAGATTTTCAGAACAATCATTCTGACAAAATACATCCACGGGAAGCGGGGCACGAGGGGGCGTAAGGGTCAGTGGAGAGGGAGAGCAGTGCAGATTGCTGGGGGTACTTAAAACCCAATATTTTGTAACATAACCAACATGTTAAACAAATTCAAACCAGAGAGGAGAGAAAGAGTGTGCATGTATATGTTTTTTTTTCTGTTTGTACATGTAAAAATCCCTGGTGAAATCCGACAGACACCTCACCATACCTGACTGAAAGCACCAGTCCCCAATTATTTACTAGAAATACATTTATCGGGAGGATTTAACACCCCCACCCCCACCCTCGAAGCTATACCCTTGACTGCACTTATGTGTTAAAGCATAATTTCAGAAATTACATAAGAAACAGACAATGTTGCTTTGCAATATTTAGAACAAGATAATCCTCATCTTTTGAGAACAGCGCAAGCAGAAACAAAACATGAGTGCAAAGAGAATAAAGAGGACTTGACAAAATAAAACAAACAAGTTCATTATAGAATGAAAAACTTAGCAATTTATTTTGTCCTGCTGGTCATGTTCTTGCCTGTAACACACCTTCTGTTCGCAGGACCCTAGAAGTTAAAAAAAGCAAAATAGTACCGCAATCATGCTGGAAGCAGCAGACAGGCACTGATTAAGTTGAATCAATCAGTGCTTGGGCCCTGCTCCACAAACAGGAACAGGAATGATGCTAGGCCTGCAGTGACCAATCACGAGGCTTTAATAAATTGTGCCAGGTAGGCCAACCAAGGTGCGGGCTCCAAGCCTTTTTTAGTTAACAAGAGAGTCTTGCAACTGAGGTGCATGCTCTCGCAGGGTTGACCCCAGAAATGTAAGTATGCCTCCAGGTATTCTTTTGATGATTATAAATAGTCCAGATCTGATACTGAAAACAGGAAAGGCACCAACCACGAGAGGGGATGAGTGTTGCCTTGCTAAAAAAAATGCAGACAGAACTGAAAAATAAAATGGTAATAAAGTTTATTTATGACTATTTTATTTTTCTGCACCCAATCCTCAACCGAGTGTCAGGACGGGGCAGGCAATAGCTGCTGAGTGGCAGCAGGGAGCTCTGCGCTTTAGTTTAACATGCGCATGTCCCTTTCGCCTGCCGTCCATCGGCGGCCAGCCTGACATGCGAACTTTAAACGTCTCTAACCCAGCTGTTTTAAGACAGCTTGGTTAAGAAAAGCCCAGGCCTCCAGCCCTTTTGTGAGCACTGAAAGAGGCCGCTCCCTTCATTCCTGACACTTCTCTCATGCTGTTTACCAGCATGAGAGCAGAACCAGTATTGGTTAGTGCAGTTTCATGGGTCACGCTTCATCGCTTCCAGGAGAGATGGATCAGTAGAGGAGAGGAAGACGCCGTCAGGTAAGTGGCTTTTCTTTTAGTTATTATTATTGTACTGTCCTCACCCCCCACTGTAGATACAAGCTGGCCGCCACTGCCAAGAAGGTGAGTGGGATGCATTGGATTTTTTAAGAGGCATTGTGTCTCTGCCACAGACATCCTGTCAGCAGGTCGAAAGTCTGCGGTGCAAAAGTTAAGACAACTTCTTGTGTTAATACTGCTGGAAACCTATTTACGTTATCAAGGTGCATAGGATTTTACTTAACTCTGGACCAGACAGGAATGTGAGAATCCCCATTACATTGCAGCATTTCACAGCACTTCTTACACAGGGCCACTGGAATTATGCAGTAGGAGAGGGCCAATTTATAAGACAGGGTAGAGTAAATTATGCGGCATAATGCTGTACATTCTGTAAGTGTATTACTTTAGTCTTTCGTCACTTTTAAACTTGGTAACACTGTCTGGGCATTGGTTGCACCTCCTTAGTACGAGTTTAACACTCAGATATAGCGATCAGCAACAGGAAGGCACCGGTCCAGCTTTCCAACGGGCCTCCCACTGCGCAGCAACACGTGTCCACACATTTTAAGCAACTTTTGAACCGTTTGAGCTAGAAACTAGTTTTTTTGTAAAAATCTCCAGATTATGTGACAGATGATGGATTATGTGGCAAATGTGACAAACCACTGCAGCGCACAATCACATCATTCCTGCACATAGCTACCACTGTCAAGAAGAGTGTGGAAAGAAGGAATAGCACAAGCAGGGCTGGGCTTCTGAGAGTCACAAGAGCCGTGCACTGTGATATTGTTACACAGGCGTGAGTTTTCTAAAGGGTGATGCACAAAGTTGTGCTAAAGATAGGACGATCACTCCTTATGCAAATACACTGAAACAGGTGTTCCCACTGGTACAGGAGTTGCACATTTTGCACAGGCTGCTACCCCTCCCCCACAGAAGTTTGGTGTTGACATGAGAAGTGGTGATGACCAGTGAAATAGTATATTTTATCAACCTCACCAGATGAGCCTCATTAGCCTTCCATCTCTTGGACAGCCAAACAGATTATAAAATGCATCCTTTCAAGTGCTTAATTTGTAACACCACCCATTGCCACTGCCCTTGTTGCCAATGGCTATAACTACACAACTGCTAACCATCACACAGGTGCATATGTAACAATTCAGACTGCTTGAGGCCCCTGGGCTACAAGAATGGCTTGGGCAGCATGTATTAGTTGTTTGTAATGTTTATTGAAATTATAAACTACTGTTACTCTGCTCTTCTCATCTCTAACTTACACAAACAGCACCACCATGTGGCAGCTGTCGTAAGTGCCGCTGTTGACAATTAAGTTTGGATGCCAAGCACAGCAAACCACTGGCTCAAATTAAGCACTAATCCTTTCTAGCAAAGTAGCACTGACACAAAGTGAACCTGTAAGGTGCAAATAATACACCTCCATTGGGAAGGGACCATGGTCCCCTATGTGATTTTAATGCTTCCAAAGCCCAAAACTTTAGTGTAATGGCACCTGCTGGACTTGGCCTTCACCTGGTGGGTATACGCTCTCTTCAATTAGCTTCAAAGGAAATGAAGTGATGGGAGAAATAGAACAGAAATATTTAGTTTTTTTAATGAGCAGCTCTTTGTTTCAAACCATGAATCAAAACAGAAAGAATGCTTCTCTTGGGCACAAAACAAATTCAAATTCATATCACGTGGTTGAATTTTGACAAACACTATTGGCACCGCTTCCCAACACTATCTAGTATAACAGTTACAGGTAAATACCTAGGGAAATATTGACAAGATCTTTGCATAACATTTGCACCACGCAAAGTGATACATGTGTGATGCAAGGCTCTAGGTCAGATTTTGCGTGGCTGTGAGTGGCCTCATAAACCTGGAGTAGCGCATGTCGCTGCGTTGTGCTACCCCCCCCTGGGTAGGCATTCCACGGGCGGTGCGATGGGTGTTTCCCACACAACTCCCGTGGATTTTGGCGCTGCCCCAGATTTACAAAACCTTGTGAACCTAGGGATGCGCCAAAACCTTACGCTTCCCCAAGTACGCAACAAGGAGAGATATCCTACTTCTCGTTGTTTTCTCCTCTTTCGATGTGTGGTACATTCTGCCTCTTCTGGTTGTTTTTGTGCAGAAAGGGGCCCCTTCCTTCACAAAAACAATCCTGCGTGCTTTGTGGGCACCGTGGCTGATTGTGCGCAAGCAAAGGGGAGAGGACAGGAGTGCACTGTATGCCTTAAATGTGGCACGCTCCTGCCCTCTCCCACTGCACATCAGCACTTCCCCTTATATATGGGTCTTAGTGCAAGGAATTGAGTTACTGCTCAGGCTGACCACTCGCATCAAGGAACAATCACAGCTCTTGTCAGGGTGCACCTTCAAAGTCACTAAATTAACTTGAGTTCAAGCCCCTGGCAGCTTGGCGCAGAGCAAACAGATTTATTTTAGGGCAATGTGTGAAGTATTTATGCAGTATCAAAACAGTAATATAGTCAAAATGCAAAAGAATAAAAATATCAAACTGAAATATACAAATGGAGTGAAATTTGATAAACAAAATTACAGAAATGGAACAAAACAATAAGGGGAACCAGAGATTTGTATTCTTAAAGTTATAAGTAGGAATAGTGCAGAGAAGCACACAACACCAGTGGTAGTCAAAATTTGCAATAGAGTGAGACTTAGCTGTAATTTGAAGCTGACTCAATGGAGCGCAGGTCAGATACACCAATCTGGTTCATCCTATTCAAAGATTTTACCTTCTGACTTAGGGCCCGATTTAATTTTGGCAGAGGGAATAGTCACCATTGGCCTGATGAAGTAAGTTAGGTCCACTAGGCTGTGACTACCCTGTCCGCCAAATGTATAAATGACCACCTAGCAGGTAGTCCTTTATAAAGGCATTGGCAGAAACCGCCGCCCCACTGGTTCCTGTCAATGCATTTTACTGTTTGTTTTTTTGATAAACAATTTTATAGGTTTTTGCATAACAACTTAATAGCAATAGATCACACCTGCACCTCATTGGCATGTTGGTGTACAAATCCCATTTAGTTTGCATGCATACATAATCACCACAGATTGTGACGCTCAGGAACACGCCATTCAAATGTCATCACAGACAAGGCATATCATTTGATCGGATCGGATCGGAGAACAGCCTCAGTAGTTGCAGAGATCGGGGCCTGCTACTGGCCGGGTTGGTCAGGTACAAGAGTACGTCATAAGCATACAACGCTATATGGGCTTCCTTCCCTGTTGGCCAAAACCATCCGTCAATCAGTGGGTCTTGTCTTATAATCCTTGCAAGCAACTCTATCACTAGTGCAAAGAGAAGCGGGATAGAGGGCACCCCTGGCGGGTTCCCCGGCGATTAGGAAAGGGGTCCGACACAACCCCATTCGCTTGCAACCGAGCAGTTGGATTGGAATAGAGGAGCCGCACCAGTCTAGGGCTGATCCCGGCACTTAGAAGCACCTGGGAGAGATACGCCCAGTCTACTGTGTCGAACGCTTTCTCAAAATCTATGAGAAGGAGCACCAGGGGAAGGGTCAGGGAGCCACGATAAGCCGGCGCCACATGCAATCGCCGAATCAATGACTGGTACTCCTAGTCGGCATAAAGCCACATTGGTCCGGATGGATCAGTGAGGGTAGCACCCGCTTCAGCCTGGTGGCCAATATCGTAGATAGAATCTTAATTTCGGTATTAAGGAGTGAGATTAAGCGGTAGGCAGAACAATGCCACAATGGAGGGTGGGTCTTTGGGATCATCCGTTCAGCCGTTCAGCTTCCTCATACATGCTCAGCAGGTGGTTGGGGCAGAATATTGCTACACTTGCTGTAAAGCTCCGCTGGAAACCCGTCAGGGCCTGGGGTCTTGCCGGAGGCAAAAGCAGAAATAGCAGTCTTGACCTCTTCTAGCACTATGGGTTCGTCAAGATCTTGTCTCTCTGCTGCTGAGATTCTAGGGAAGAACACTTCTCCCAGCAAGGGGGCCTCCTTCTCCGATCAGGGTCTGGGGCATTCCTCATAAAGTTTTGTACAGTAAGTGGCAGAGCTTTGCACGATATCATGGGGTGTCTGGGAGGTGGCACCTGATCCGTCCACAAATTCAGGGACTCCCCTGCTCGCCAGGGGACGGGTCGCCAGCAAGTGCAACAGCTTTCCGTTTTTGTCACCCCATCAGTACACGCCGCCGAGGCTCGCCGCATGTGTTTCGCAGGTCCAAGGGTGAGATGCCGGATTTCCTTTCTAATTAGGCTTAGTTCTCTATAACTGATGCATGCGTGGTGGAGGAGAGCTGGCGCTCAAGTCGTAGCGCCTGGGCCTTGAGGCATGTCATTCGCTGGTTTTTCTCGCATTCTCTTACCCAGAGGAGGGTGGCCTTACAAGCGGCCCATATTGTGCCCGGTGATGGCACAGACCACAAGTTGTTTGCAAAGTACTGGGTGAGCTGTCTCTTAGGGCCTGAACATAGTCACCATTCTGGAGATGCCAGGCATTCAGTCGCCACAGAGGGCGTTGGGCTACGCCATTGCTATCCAATTGGACAAGGAGTGGTGTGTGGTCAAGTTGTGTAGCCATTTTAGTTATAGCTCCATGCACGTTAGTTTAATACGCTAGGCCCTGTGCACTTTGACCTATATATATTTTATTCGGCTTTGCATTGTTATTTTTACAATAACCAGTTTTACGGTCTTGTTTTATTTTCATGTATCTAACTGTTTTGCTTAGCCCAGCACTGTGTTCTCAAACAAGACATTCTTGATCACTTTGTGCTTCAGTCAAGGCTACAGTTTGGTGCATTGCCCGTGAATGTGGTTGAAGTTTAGTCTCCAACATTCATAGAAAATACACATCATTACGTAGGGACATTTTCTTAGAACATCAGCTGTGTTAATATAAAAACACTTCCTAGTCCCATTATATGTTAAGAGGGGGATTCCAGCCAGGGAACCACGACTGTATGCTGATTGTTGAATGCTTTGCTACAGATGCTAATGCAGACTACAGGCCTTTGCTCAGGTATGAGGGTTGATGTCCTCCCGGGGGAACCTGAAAGGCAGAATTAGAGCTTAACATGCTGTGCTCAGATTATGACTCAGATAGGATATAGTCCATCGATTCTAGTGGCAGCGTTATTCTTATGCTTCACTCTCATTGTTACCATTTTAATATTGCAATGTTGTATCATCCTGGTTATTGCAGCTCACGCTTTGCTATCTAAAATGCAGTTGTTTTATTAAACCAGTCTTTAAAACTCATACTGCTTTTTATTGTCATTTATATATGAGACGGAATTGTGAATCAGAGAACCGGATGCGACCTGAGTGACCACGACTTCCCTGAGAAGTATGAAATGTCATGCGCTCGGCTGCCCAATCATCTCTACCTTTTGGGAGAGATAAGGCACTGCTAGTTAGCCGGAGCAAAACCCGGATTTGGAGCGACAGGTGTCACCCGCAGTGGGTCAGACTCAATCTCCCACACTGTGGATGATCTTGCTGCTCACAATCCAGTAGTATCATTAGAATAATGAGAGCCTACGCGACAGTCAGAGACCCCGCGTGGCAATATCTCCGCACCAGTAACCCGAGTAACGTCTAGGGCCGGCATGAAGAAGAGGTCTATTCTTGCATGGGTATGGTGCGCTGCCGACATATGTGTGTATTGCCGCACTCTAGGGTGCCTAACCCGCCAGCCATCAGAAAGGACCTAGCCTTCGGCCCAGCAGCTCAGTCTTGTGGCTCGAGCTACTCGACTCTCTGAGGGGGACCCGGTGGTGTCAATCTCTGGACTCATGACGGAGTTGAAGTCCCCCGCCAGGATTGTCAATCCCGGGGGAGCTATGCCACCACCTCCTGGAGAGTTTCCAGGAATCGTTCAAATGCTCCAGGGGGGCGTAAGCACTCAAGAAGTTACTCGGCCGTACACCAAGTGTGCCCGACATGGAGGCATAGCGTCTTTGCGGGTCTAGCTGGGATGTAGTGATCACTATGGGGAGTGAGCGGTACAGCAGGATAGCCACCCCCCTAGGGCCTCTGGAGAAGACCGCATGGTAGACTCTGTCATACCCACCCCGTGCGAGCATAGGGCAGCTGGTGCCAAGCAAGTCTGTCTCTTGGAGTAGGACAACAGAAGGGGCGAAGCGGCGGAGGGCGTTGAAGGCCACAGAGCGCTTGATTTTATCTAGGAGCGGAAAGAATCCATTTAGAGAACTCCAGTGTGCCCGGGGAACTGGTGTTGATGCATGTAAGGCTTTGGCCCTAGGGGCGCGATGTGACCACCTGAAAGAAAAACGTTAGTACAAACAATACTCAACAATAACATGACAGTAGAGTGTTCCACTGTTACTTCATCCCGTCCCCCCAACTGCCCCCCACCCCATACTTCCTTCCCTGAAGCATCCGTCACCCCTAAACACAACCAAAACCTCAAAATCAAGGTGTCTGTTATAGGTGTGGAGTGGTGGACCCCTCCATATAGGCAGAGTTCTGCAACATTGCTGCCCCCTGTCCCACGTCCGTTTGCAGTCAAGAGACCTCCCTCTCGTCTCAGTTATAGTTGTATGGGGCCAATTTGTTCTTATGTTTCATGTCAGTGAGGGAGTTTGGCTAAGGCGATCAGCCTCAGGGTTTGCCATACGTCTCTCCTCTTGCGGGCCACCCGATGCAGTCAGTCCCTTTGGAACACTTGGATTACTTGCTTCCTTCTCCTCAAGTGACTGAATCGGTCCGCTCTGCTTCACATGGCGGGACCGAATACATCTGCTTCCGCCCCATAACCCCGGCGAGTCAGTGCAGCTATGTCCTGGGGAAGTTTCTAATTGGCGGGAGGGGCCCTTCGGGATGACACGGTGCTCTTCAGTAAGCCAGTCCCACGCACCTTCCGGCGAGTCAAAGAAGAAGGATTTCCCACCCATGAGGACTTTAAGGCGCGCAGGGAAAAGGAGCATGTATGACAGTTGCATTGCTCTTAGTTTTTGCTTGACTCCCTCATAGGAGCGACATTTAGTTTGCACTTCTCGGGTGTAATCTGGGAAGATAAGGATCTTGTGTTTGTGCCAGCAGAGATCAGGGTGCACTCTTGCCTCCTTGAGGATAGCATTGCGGTCTTTAAAATTGAGAAATCTAGCAATCATTGGTTGTCTGGGTCCTCCCGGTGGGGGTCTGGGTGCCAGTGCCCTGTTGGCACACTCAATTTCAAACCAAGGGGACAGTCGTTGCTCCGGGACCCAGGATCTGATCCAGTGCTCCAGAAACCCGACCACCTGGGTCTTTTCAGCTCTTTCTGGGAAGCCAATAAAGCGCAAGTTATTGCGTCTTGAGTGGTTTTCGGCATCTTCAGGTCTATGATGAAGCTCACCAGTATGGGTCAGCAGTTGGGCGACTTTGGTTTTAAGGTTTGTGATTTAGTCTTCTGCTAGGGAGACTCGGGGGGTCATTCTGACCCCGGCGGGCGGCGGTTGCCGCCCGCCTGGCGAGAACCGCCATTTGGCCGCACCGCGGTCAAAAGACCGCTGGTGCCATTTCAACTTTCCCGCTGGGCCGGCGGGAAAGACGCCTGCAACACTGAAGCCGGCTCCGAATGGAGCCGGCGGTGTTGCAGGCGTGCGACGGGTGCAGTTGCACCCTTCGCACTTTTCACTGTCTGCTAGGCAGACAGTGAAAAGCATGCTGGGGCCCTGTTAGGGGGCCCCTGAACTGCCCATGCCAGTGGCATGGGCAGTGCAGGGGCCCCCAGGGGCCCCTAGACACCCATTACCGCCAGCCTCTTCCTGGCGGTGACAACCGCCAGAAACAGGCTGGCGGTAAGGGGGTCAGAATCCCCATGGCGGCGCTGCATGCAGCGCCGCCATGGCGGATTCGCCCAGCCGGGGGTAAACCGGCGGGAAACCGCCGGCCCCGGTTTTCTGACCGCGGCTTTACTGCCGCGGTCAGAATGGGCAAGGAAGCACCGCCAGCCTGTTGACGGTGCTTCCGTCGTTCGCGGCCCTGGCGGTCTTTCACCGCCAGGGTCGGAATGACCCCCTCGGTCTTCTACTTCTTTGATGGGGCCCACCGCTGTCCGCAGGTATTGTCACAGTAGGCCATTAAACAAAAAAAGGTACACTGTTCCAAAAAACGTAAAATCCAGGTATCCAGAATGGAAATGCTTCAGAAGCAAGGGCCCTCAGGTCTCATCATCAGGCTTGCTCCACGCCAGACTGGTACTGCAGTGTCTGACGGGACCCAGAATGGGGTCAATAAGCCAAACTTCTGTGCAGAATAGACAAAACAGTGGAGAAGAAAGATGAAAATAAAATTGACTCAACTCTCCTCAGGAACTTCCTTTTACTCAATAGTAGGGGATGTTGGTCAAGGTTAAAAACAAAAGGAGAGTCTAAGGGAAATAATGACCCATTACTCTTTTTATAATGTGGTTTAGAATGTTGCTTCTGACACCACTAAGTAAGTCAACATGTTTCGCGCCTACTCACGTCTTAAAAGATCCCTTGGCACTTCTTCAGGACTGTGCAAAAACTTCTCCAATCAAACAAACAAAATATCTTGTAGTAATAATGTTCCTGCACAGTTATCTAATCGTGAGGCTCTACTCACTCTATTTTTCACTGGGCTCCTGCACGTATCCCATACCTGAAACTGAAAACAGCAAAATAACAACATTTTGCCAATGCATTAAATTATCTTTTTGTCGATAGTACGCAATTGTAACATTAGTGGCACACACAATTGACTGAGATTATAGTTACACTTTGGTGAAGAAAAGAGAGTCACACGGAAAAGTACTGCAAACTGAGGGATTACCACCTAGTCTGGAGGCATAGTTTCTTCTAAAGAAGGGCACTCTGACAATTTGCCATATTACCTGAAAAAAGAGAGGAAAAAATGTGCCCAAAAATTCCCACGCCTCTGAACTCAAACTAACCGCTACCGGGAGGAAGTGTCACACATCCTAATCATCTGAATTGTCCTTATTTGACATATACGTAATCGCAGTATATTGTCCAGTATATCAATTTAAAGCAAAGCAATGTAGCTTCTGTGGGGGGTACACAGAACGGAAGTGGAGAGCTTCGCAAAGATTGCTGCTGTTACTTTTATAAGACCCACTTCGTAGCGGAGACGGACCAAAAGAAATGCTCCTTTCTTACAATTGTAAAAAGATGGAGTAAAAAAGACACGCGATCTCCCCATAAGCGCGCGCTTGATAAGGTTCTGTTGGGACAGTGCGAAGAAACTACTCACAGTGCAGACACTTCCATCTGTGCTTCTCGGCATCCGCTAAACGTAGCGTCAATGCGGTGACCATGGAAACACAGGCCGCCCTCTGATTTTGCATCCAATAGGATCACCGCTTGAGGAGGCGATGACGTGTGGAGAAGTGAAAATAAAAATAGAAAACAGACTCACTAAAACGTCCCATCGTAGTGTGTGCATGGCACCAATTGTCTGTGTCAGCAATAAAAGTAGGACTAAGGGCTCTCAAAATGGCCGCCGTGCTTTGTACATAGTGGTGAGAACTACTCACGGTTCCCTGTATTCATGATGGATGGAAAGATGGAAGTAACATTTCAGAAAAAAGGAACACAACCCCTGTCACAGTAGGGCCACATCTTCCCGTACTTCACCAACTTTTGTTTCAACAGCTAATTGTGAGGATTGAATGGCTTGCAGGACCGTACCCACTCCCTCTATGACAGGGGTCTCTGGTAACGTGCCCCCCGTCCCTTAGGGGGCTGTCTGTGTGGTGAACTGGTCAATGCGTTGCTGGGACTTTGGTGGCTGTTTGTGAGTTTTGTCCTTCCCTACGGCAGGCTTATGGGTCCTGAGCGCTGCGTCACCCCACGTTCCTTTATAGGATCACACACCACACAGCTGTCAAAGCAGGGGCCGGGTGATTGACGCTCGCTGCAGGGAAGGCGCTCTAGGGCCCAGTCACAAGGAACCGCATAGTCATCAGAGATCATCAGGAGGGAAAAGGGGGGCGGTCGGTGAGGGGAGACCTCCACAGGTCCGGGTACAGGAGCGCGTTTCACATTGCGCCTGTGGCCCACTCCTGCCCGACCAGCACTCCTCCTCAAACTCTTCACTTGGCTCTCTTCTCTGCACCACACCTCGTATTGCACTGGCCACGTCCACCTCCGATGTTTCGGCCCCACCGCAGCCCCACCAAGAGATTCCTCACTTGCTTACAGTCTGTGCTAGGCTCCAGAGGTCCCACGGTCATGGCAGTCTCGGCAATGAGGCTCCTTCTCCAACTCCCACCGCCCTGCTTCTGCCCGCAATCAAATTTCACTGTGCCGTCATAGCTCCTCCTCAGCCTCCCAGGGCCTACGCGGCTGGTCGCGGCGTACCTCTATCCCAGGCCGGCCACGCCGCTCCTCTGCTCCGACCGACCCGCCCAGTCTGGGCCTCGGGATAGGCCAGTCGTTCATCCTCTCGGGTGGTCCCGGCCCACGCGCACAGGCGGTAGGACCACCCCGGTTCCAAACTGGGGTGTGTAGGAAGGTAGCCCCTTTCTAGCCTTGTTACCCCGACTTTTGGCCTGTTTGTGAGTATATGTCAGGCTGTTTTTACTGTCTCACTAGGATCCTGCTAGCCAGGGCCCAGTGATCATAGTGAAAATCCTATGTTATCAGTGTGTTTGATATGTGTCACTGGGATCCTGCTAGCCAGGACCCCAGTGCTCATAAGTTTGTGGCCTATATGTGTCCCTGTGTGGTGCCTAACTGTATCACTGAGGCTCTGCTAACCAGAACCTCAGTGTTTATGCTCTCTCTGCTTTAAAATTGTCACTGCAGGCTAGTGACTAATTTTAGCAATTCTCATTGGGCACACTGGTACACCCTTATAATTCCCTTGTATATGGTACCTGGGTACCCAAGGTATTGAGGTTCCAGGAGATCCCTATGGGCTACAGCATTTCTTTTGCCACCCATAGGGAGCACAGACAATTCTTACACAGGACTGCCACTGCAGCCTGAGTGAAATAACGTCAACGGTATTTCACAACCATTTTTCACTGCACATAAGTAACTTATAAGTCACTTATATGTCTAACCCTCACTTGGTGAAGGTTAGGTGCAAAGTTACTTAGTGTGTGGGCACCCTAGCACTAGCCAAGGTGCCCCCACATTGTTCAGGGCATATTCCCCGGACTTTGTGAGTGCAGGGACACCATTACATGCGTGCACTACATATAGGTCAATAACTATATGTAGCGTCACCATGATAACTCCAAACATGGCCATGTAACATGTCTAGGATCATGGAATTGTCACCCCAATACCATTCTGGTATTGTGGGGACAATTACATGCATCCCTGGGTCTCTAGCACAGAACCCGGGTACTGCCAAACTACCTTTCCGGGGTGTCCACTGCAGCTACTGCTGCTGCCAACCCCTCAGACAGGTTTCTGCCACCCTGGGACCTGGGCAGCCTGGTCCCAGGAAGGCAAAACAAAGGATTTCCTCTGAGAGAGGGTCTTACACCCTCTCCCTTTGGAAATAGGTGTGAAGGGCTGGGGAGGAGTAGCCTCCCCCAGCCTCTGGAAATGCTTTGATGGGCACAGATGGTGCCGTCTCTGCATAGGCCAGTCTACACCGGTTCAGGGATCCCCCAGCCCTGCTCTGGCGCGAAACTGGACAAAGGAAAGGGGAGTGACTACTCCCCTGACCAGCACCTCCATGGGGAGGTGCCCAGAGCTCCTCCAGTGTGTCCCAGACCTCTGCCATCTTGGATACGGAGGTGTTGGGGCACAATGGACAGCTCTGAGTGGCCAGAGCCAGCAGATGACGTCAGAGACCCCTCCTGATAGGTGCTTATCCTCCTTTCTGGGCTATTTAGGGTCTCTCCTCTTGGCTATTCCTCAGATAACGAATGCAAGAGCTCACCAGAGTTCCTCTGCACTTCCCTCTTCGACTTCTGCCAAGGATCGACTGCTGACTGCTCCAGGACACCTGCAAAACCGCAACAAAGTAGCAAGACGACTACCAGCAACATTGTAGCGCCTTATCCTGCCGGCTTTCTCAACTGTTTCCTGGTGGTGCATTCTCTGAGGGCTGTCTGCCTTCACCCTGCACTGGAAGCCAAGAAGAAATCTCCTGTGGGTCGACGGAATCTTCCCCCTGCTAACGCAGGCACCAAACTTCTGCATCACCGGTCCTCTGGGTCCCCTCTCATCCTGACAAGCGTGGTCCCTGGAACACAGGAGCTGGGTCCAAGTGTCTCCCACAGTCCAGTGGCCCTTCTGTCCAAATTTGGTGGAGGTAAGTCCTTGCCTCCCCACGCCAGACAGCAATCCTGTGTACTGTGTCATCTGCAGCTGCTCGGGCTTCTGTGCACTTTTCCAAGACTTCCTTTGTGCACAGCCTAGCCTGGGTCCCCAGCACTCCGTCCTGCATTGCCCAACTCGCTGAGTTGGACTCTGACTTCGTGGGACCCTCCTTTGTGACTCTGAGTCGATCGCTGTCCTTCTAAGTGCCTGTTCCAGTACTTCTGCGGGTGTTGTCTGCTTCTTTGGGAGCTCTCTGAGTTGCTGAGTGCCCCCTCTGTCTCCTCCTCCAAGGGGCGACACCCTGGTTCTTCCTGGGCCCCAGCAGCACCCAAAATCCTCAACCGCCACTCTTGCAGCTAGCAAGGCTTGTTTGCGATATTTCTGCGTGGAAACACTCCTGCATCCTCCAGCACGCCATGGGACATCTTCTGACCAAAGGAGTTCCTGGCACCTTCCGTTGTTGCAGAATCTTCAGCTTCTTCCACCCGGAGGCAGCCCTTTTGCACCTTCTTCCGGGGTTTAGTGGGCTCCTGCCCCCCCAGACACTTGCGTGACTCTTGGACTTGGTCCCCTTCCTTTACAGGTCCTCAGGTCCAGGAATCCGTCTTCAGTGTTTTGCTGCCAGTTGTGGTTCTTGCAGAGTCCCCTATCTCGACTTTACTGTCTTTCTGGGGTAGTAGGGTAACTTTACTCCTACTTTTCAGGGTCTTGGGTTGGGGTATCTTGGACACACTGTTTTCTCACAGTCCCAGTGACCCTCTACAAGCTCCCATAGGTCTGGGGTCCATTCGTGATTCACATTCCTCTTTTAGAGTATATGGTTTGTGTTGCCCCTAGGCCTATTTCTACCTATTGCATCCTATTGTGATTCTACATTGTTTGCACTACTTTTCTGACTGTTACTTACCTGATTTTGGTTTGTGTACATATAATTTGTGTATATTACTTACCTCCTAAGTGAGGGTATCCTCTGAGATACTTTTGGCATATTGTCACTAAAATAAAGTACCTTTATTTTTAGTAACTCTGAGTATTGTGTTTTCTTATGATATTGTGCTATGTGATACAAGTGGTATAGTAGGAGCTTTGCATGTCTCCTAGTTCAGCCTAAGCTGCTCAGCTATAGCTACCTCTAACAGCCTAAGCTGCTAGAAACACCTCTATTCTACTAATAAGGGATAACTGGACCCGGCACAAGGTGTAAGTACCACAAGGTATCCACTATAAGCCACCAGGCCAGCCTCCTACAGGGCGTCAGGCCATCTTGAGCCTTCACGGCGTTATCATTTGCCTTTCATTCTAGTCCATTCAGCCAAGGCCCCGGGGCAGGCCGCAGTGACACCCCGTCGCTTCCGCTCCACCGCTCGCCTTCCCATTCATTCCACAGCTCACCGGTTCGTCTGCCTCACCAAGCCCCTCGTGTGGCGAAATCCGATCTTCGGCCACCGGGCCAGACTGCTAATCAGAGCGTTGCGGCTCCAGCAAACACCACCGTCGCATCTCAGAGGGTCGGCACTCTTCCCCTAGGCCGTGCCGGAAGCCACCAGGCCAGCAGCCTCGCTCAGGCCCAGACCCTCAGCTGGCCTCCGCTGTCCCCCTGCAGATCATTCATGCCCCCGCGACGCATCTCGGGACCTTCAGGCGGGTTTGCTGTCATGTTAAGGACACACAGGATGTGGGAAGAACGGGGCTTGTAGCGGCGGATGACAGAGGTTTCTGGAGCACTCTTAGAGTGTGACTGCCATCTTCCATTTTACTGTTTGGTACAGGGCTGAGTCCTTCTGACGGGAATTGCTTTTCGTAAAGGAAAAGGGCAATGCTTCCCATCCAATGGGAGGCTTCTACTATTTGGGGGCTGGGCATTTACATGTTTTTACTGCACCATACCATGAGACTTTACCTGGTGGTAAGAAGCAGTAAAAAATTACAATTACTACATGTCCACCCATCCAAATCGGGTGAGTGGACATGTATTAATTTCTCCGATTGCTGTTACTCCCCAGTGCCATCAGAGGGGATTAATCACGGCAGAGGCAGAGTAGTCTCCGTCACGATTAACCCAAAGGTCCGCCCTCATCTAAATGGCGACAGAGTATCCGTACCGCCAAATATTAAATTGGGCCACTAGTCCTTTGCATCCCGATCCACCACGGGAACACATTTCTAAAGCCCTCCAGGACCTTAGGGGAGGCACTTAGAGATGGACAGGTTGTCAGGCAGAGGTCAACAGCAGGATCTGGTCCAGGTCCAGTTGCCACTGGTCAGCTGGGTACTTCCAGGAAAAGGCATCTTATAGCTTGTTGTATCCCTATAGCTTGAACAGGATGTCAGCCTTATGACCCTTGGAGGCCACCTCTTTCTCCTGAGTACAAGAGGGAATAAGTCCAGTCCTTCTTGCCTCCTCTTGGATCAGAAAAAGCAGGTCCAGCTCATTCTGAACTTCTGCAGGTCCGGGAGGTGTTCTAAAGTGGGAGTCCGGCCTTGCCACATTTATGCCTGGCTCTAGCTAATAGGTAAGAATAACTCCAGGGCACATCCTAACCAAAGGGGTAAAGGTTCCCGGGGCCAAAACTGCTGCCTTTGGGCATTTTCATGATGGTGGAAGTCTCCAGCCACAGCAAGCTTGTGCTCTGAGGTCTAGGGGGGATCTGTGGGGAGTGCACTTTGGTACTCCTATCGTCCTCCCACATCATACACTACAATCCATTTGGAGGCACAGACTGGATCCACAACAAACCCAGAAACATAAATCTGGTAGGACAAAAACAGAGCCTATCAGCAACCAGGCAGGGGATCCAGAAGAATTGCCTTGGCATTCTGTTCTCTCCCCTTTCAAGTGTGCCCCAAGGTTAGATGTGAAACCAGCCCATTTGACACCCAAGCAGGATTTTGCAGAGTTCGGTTAAGTCATCTCTGCCTATTTATTTCAGCTTATTGTTTGCTCCTATGAGGCATTTAACACCTTTTCACATTTATTCAGGGCTATTTAGTGACTGGGAGAAGTTATAGAGCCAATGGAAGGTAGTGTCCAGGAACTTTAGGCAGAGAAAAGGTTACATTTTAAAAGTTGCATTTCCTTAATATATATTAAAAATCCAACTTCACTATTTAATCGGATTTTTTATATCTATTAAAAATAGTAGTTTACGTTTTTTCTAGCTGATTCCATTGCCGAGATACAATATAGGTACTTATTATAGCTTTCCAGTGTCTCTCTATGGGCTAACCAGCCATCCCGCAGTAAAAATAGTGTTTGAGTGCTAGTAACTGTAAAGACATGTTAACATTAATACCCTACAAGTCCTACTTTTACATACCATGCATCCTACCTTGCGGGCTACAAGGCCCACATAGGGATAACTTACTAATATTTAAAAGGGAGATTTTAGCCTGTCAAAAGGGTTTATTTAAATAGGTTGAATTGCGGTTTCTACACCGCTGCAGCCAGGCTACAGTGACAGGCCTGAAGACATGTTTACATGTTTGCTTTGCCACTATGGGGATGGTACAATAGGTTCTGCTTTCCACTACTGCCATTTCATTCCAGGCCCTGTGCACACTTTGTCCCATATAATAGGGTATTATCGGCAAGTTAAACCTGCCAATTAGGAGTATGCCAATTCATCTATGTTAGAAGGGGAAGGAGAGGCACTTTACTACTGGTTTGCAGGGGTAAAGTGCACAGAATTGTAAAGCTAGCACAAATATAGGGCCTCATTTACAAGCCCTGTGTCAGCCACACACTGGTTCTTGATATCCTGAATTGACATCCTCCTGTTTTTCTTAATGCCAGGCAATACTGACAGGATTACGGTGCTGGTGGTTTGGCACAGGTGGACGTTGTAATGCTCCAAAAGGTACTTTCTCAGGGATTATGTTTGAACCACCCCTCCACCCCCTCGAGTCACTTGATGGTGGAGCTGTCAGAAGAGCACTTCTTGTTTTTGAGTTTTTCTCTGAAATCTTGGATATTCTGCTACAGATTGACGCATGGATTAGGTGATTATTGTTTTTCTCTTTGCCTTTCCAGGGAGCAGAAAATGCACTGGTACAGCAAAGAGAAGTTGGCGCGTTGAGAGACCATCCAGCCTATATCAGTAACCAAACCGGGGGACTATGAGTGTACTGGGAAGAGTGGAAGGATGAATTTGCTGATGGCTTTAATCATCAGTAGGCACGTGGACATGAGTTTGGTGATATGGGCCTCGAAGCAAAGGTGTTGATCGAAGATGAGACAGAGGTTCTGCACCGAAGGGGCGGTACTCGCAGGGAGCGGAGCCTGTTTGGCCATCAGCTGGAAATCTCGGTTGAAGGAGTTCCAAAAGCGACGGCCTTCACCTTGTATGTATTCAGTCTGAGGACTTGGAAGTCATTCAACTGGCAACAGAATAGAGCCAATGTTTAATAGGTCGCTCTGGCCAGCCTAACTTGTTTTTTGTATTTGCATAATACAGCTCTATTGAGGGCTTGGTCATCTAGGTTATAGGAGCATCTTTATTGCTGCTCTAGATACTTATAAAAAGTTCTGCTGCATAGACATCTTATGTACACAAGGGTGTGGAAGACAACGCCTGATGGGACTTACAGGCATGAGCTGGTACGATGAATATCTGGGGCAGTGGTTCCCAACAGGTTACTAAAGTGTATGTAAATAAAGAAGCAAAATGTACAATTGAAATTTTCAAAGATACTGTAAATGTGACAGAATTTTAAACTGGAGACTAAACATTAAATTGTTATCCTCAGATTGATTCGTGGGAGCAGTACAGGTGCATCAAACAGAATATAGGATGGAGAGAGTGTGGCTTCCATTGAAAATAGGAAAGCTCCAACCTTCCTATTAAAAATATATATATATTTTTTATGTGTTTACAAATTTAATAAAATATGTCATCATTTGTGTATTTGTTTGATGCATGTTTTTTCTTTATTTTGTGTGTATTGTTTTGAGGTTCAAATCATCGACAATGCTTAGGCCGGGGTTCCCGGCTTCCAGTAATGATTCATGTGGGGCCCCAGGATTCCAATAATGATTTAGTGAGGGTCCCCGGCTTCCAGAGCTTCCAGTAATGACTTGTGTGGGGACCCTGGATTCCAAAAATGATTTAGTGAGGGTCCCCGGCTTCCAGTAATGACTCGTGTGGGGATCCTGGATTCCAATAATGATTTAGCGAAGGTCCCCGGCTACCAGTAATGACTCGTGTGGGGACCCTGGATTCCAATAATGATTTAGCAAGGGTCCCCGGCTTCCAGTAATGACTCGTGTGGGGCCCCTGGGTTCCAATAATGATTTTGCGAGGGTCCCTGGGCTCCAGTAATGACCCGTGTGGGGCCCCTGGGTTCCAATAATGATTTAACGAGGATCCCCGGGTTCCAGTAATGACTCTTGTGGGGCCCCTGGGTTCCAATAATGATTTAGCGAGGGTCCCCGGGTTCCAGTAATAACTTGTGTGGGGCCCCTAGGTTCCAATAATGATTTAGCGAGGGTCCCCGGGTTCCAGTAATGACTCGTGTGGGGCCCCTGGGTTCCAATAATGATTTTGCGAGGGTCCCCGGGCTCCAGTAATGACTCGTGTGGGGCCCCTGGGTTCCAACAATGATTTAACGAGGATCCCCGGGTTCCAGTAATGACTCTTGTGGGGCCCCTGGGTTCCAATAATGATTTAGCGAGGGTCCCCGGGTTCCAGTAATGACTCATGTGGGGTCCCTGGATTCCAATAATGATTTAGCGAGGGTCCCCAGGTTCCAGTAAGGACTTGTGTGGGGGCCCCTGGATTCTATTAATGATTTAACGAGGGTACCTGGGTTCCAGTAATGACTCGTGTGGGGCCCCTGGGTTCCAGTAATGATTTAGCGAGGGTCCCTGGTTTCCAGTGATGACTGGTGTGGAGTCCCTGGATTCCAATAATGATTTAGCGAGGGTCCCCAGGTTCCAGTAATGATTAAGTGGGGGTTCCCAGAAGTCAGAAGATTGGGAGCCACTGATCTAGGGCATTCAGGGTTGGTTAAAAGCATTGTCAATCAGAACGGAGGGAGCTGTAGATATAAGGGTGGAGGCAAACTGCGGGGCACTAAGCTTTGACCATGCAGGACCAGCTGTGGGACCAGGTGTCTTTAAACAGAGAGGCGTGAAGGATAATAAACAACAAAGCCTCGGGACTGGACCAGGTGACCTCTAAGGCAGTCTGAAACTGAGCTAATGAGCAGATGAGAGATCAATCGTGTGCCGCGCTTGGTGGGTGCACCCTATCATTTTTTGGCCAAAATAACACGTGTGGCAATCTCTAATTAAATCATGGGCGTTGATGTCAGAGGTATCATTAAGATGGCAATTACATTTTTCAAGGGCTATTAAGTAATCTATATGTAGCAAGCAAGCAGCAAAAGATTCTAGAAGAGATGCAATGAAGTCTTTAGCAGGACCGGGTAGTTTATAATTGTATTTAACTTTGATACACTCGTTGTGCCATCCACTGCTCCGACAGTGCAAACAAGACTGCAAGCCTACCGTTTGTAGCCTGGCTTTAAAAATGTTAAATGGCACCCTTATGTAGGCCTTATTGCCCATAAGGGACAGTGCATGGTATTTAAAAGTAGGACATACAGGAATTTAATGTTAAACAAATCCATACAGTGAAAAATCCCTAAAAGCTATTTTTAAAGTAGTGAGGCTGGCTGTTCCAAGGGAAAACACTAGGTTCCTTTGTAACATTTATTAATGCAAATTTTGGATAGGAATCAGCTAGAAAAACAATTAGGCAACTGTTTTTACTAGTTATTAAAAAATCAAATTTAATGGTGAAGACAGAATTGTCTTAAATATTAAGAAAAAGGGCCTTTTAGAAAGTTACCTTTTCCCTGCCTACAGCCTCTAGAGGCCAATTTGCATTTGTTCACCCACTTCTGCCAAACTGAAGTTAGCGTTTGAAGAGTTTTGAAACCTACTACCCTGGGGAAGGGGAAATATTATTCCCTTGACAATATGGCCACTTGGATGTGCCCAGGATCTTTTTTTTCCTTCATTATATTTTTTATTGATTTTCAGTTGCATAAAGAGGCTGGCAGTACAACAAAAAGAACATACCCTCAGTATTATACACATGTGATACACACAGTGCATTCATATGACGGAAGAACTTATGCCATTTTTGTCATGGTAGGTGTTACATCATGTACACTGACCATCGGTCTATGGAGCGGGAGTGAGTATATCAAGTGTGCAGTGAGAGGGACCCATATTTCCTTGGGGTGTGAAGAAGCCAGGAGCTCCTCTGCATAGGTCTCCAGGCTATCCCTGCAGTAGACCATGTCCAATAACCATCCTGCATATTTAGGTGAAGAGTGTTGTCTCCAATGCACAGCAACCCACCTTGTGACCAGCAAGAGTGCCACAAACCTACGTGCATGAGGATGAAGAGTCCTACCAGCCTGAGGAAGTACATCTGGATCATGCATTCTACAGAGTCCATTATCATGTCACACAAAGCACTCACCACTCGTCTCCAGAACTCTTGAACTCAAGCACAGTCCCATGCAAGGTGCAGGAAATCTGCATCCGCAAGCCTGCAACATAGGCAGCATGTGTCCTCCCCAACCCATAGCGATGTAGTCGAGTGAGTGTATAATACATCTACTTGAAATGTGTGATGAGTGAGTTGCAATTGGGACTGAGGAGCCTGGTGAGTGTCAACAGAAGGCCCGTTCTCCCTGTGTCTAAGCAAGCATTCCACCGTCCAGCGCTTAGTCTGCCAACGGCAGAGTGACTTCCTGTGTAGCAATAAATAATTTAGTAACCAGTTGTGAGCGGGTGGCGCTAGTGAGTAGAGTTTGCAGCGCACTTAGGCCCTCATTTCAACCTTGGCGGGCGGTGGAGGCCACCTGCCAAGGTTGAAATGCCAAACGGCCACCTATGCGGCCACAAACCCGCTGGGCGCATTTCAACATCCCTGCTGGGCCGTAACATTCCAGCCGGCTCCTAATGGAGCCGGCGGCAATGTGGTGGTGCGGCGGGTGCAGCAGCACCCGTCACGCTTTCCACTGTCTGCCAAGCAGACAGTGGAAATCGCGATGGGGCTGTGCCAGAGGGCCTCTGCACTGCAGGGGCCCCGCAAGTCCCCTTACTGCCACCGTTTCCTTGGCGGTGTCTACTGCCATGGACAGGCTGGGGAGTCAAAATCCCCAGGGCAGCACTGCTTGCAGCGCTGCCCTGGCGGATTGCGACTGCTTGGACCGCCATGGCGGTAAACCGCCGGTCCCGGCTGCCGCGGTCAAAATGTGGCATTTCGTACCGCCAGCCTGTTGGCGGTACGAACGCCACTTTAACCCTGGTGGTCGGTGACTGCCAGGGTTAAAATGAGGCCCATAGTGTAGGGGGCTCGTCCACAAAGGAAGGATATAAAACCCTTATAGGTGATTTGATTCGGTGATAGTGAAACGTAAAGAGGGGTGTCACATTTTGTATAAATTGCAGGTCAGTGGGTGCCAAACATCTGCCCTCTGTGGAGAGATCCCCATTGCCGTGATCCCTACTGGTTTAAAGAGGGCAAGAGCACCGGCCCCCATGTTACTGAGAGTGCTGGGTGATGTCCTATGGTAGGTGCCGGGGCGCACAAGCGAAGTCTGCGAGCCCTCGAACCCAACACCCACCAGGCCGCAGTTGCACAGCTAATTGTATTGATTTTGCTCCATGGTACATCCTTACGCATGTGTGGCAGAGTGTTATTGAGTGAGGTGTGCATCCTCCGCGTCAGTGTATTCCATTCTATTCACTCCCAAGTCAGCCTAATCAGTTGTGTCCAAAGTAGTATAAAAAAGCCTTTGGGGAGCGCTATGGGAATATTGCTCAATAAATAGAGGAAACGCAGCAGGACTATCATTTTGATTACTGCCACTCTATCTGCAAGGGAGGGCGGCAACTCAATCCACATATCCACCTGGTCCTCAAGTGTCCTCAGGGCCTTGCCATAGTTTTCACGCAGTACCACAGTCGGATCTCTGTGTATACACACCCCCAGATATTTCATCGGATCAGTACGCCACTCTAGAGGGTATTCCAGGGGTCTGGTGTCGTACACAGTGTCAGCGGCAGAACCAGCGATTTGTCCCAGTTGATACTGAGGCTAGAGTGGCGCTCAAACTGAACATATTGCCTGAGTATAGGCGCTTGTTATGCAGTGGGAGGTCTGGCGTATACCACAATGTCATCGGCATACAGTGATATGCCAATGGGACGCTGGTGGAATCGAAGCGCCTCTGCAGCGCGCCACTGCCGAATAACGCAGCCCAGCGGCTCCAGAGTCAATGTTAACAGGATCAGAGAAAGTGGACATCCCTGTCTCGTACCTCGATATATAAGTACTGGCGCAGAAGTGTGCCCGTTGATGTGGACCCTCGACACTGGGTTTGTATACAACAGCCATTTCAGAAAAGTGCCTGGTATGCGTCCCAGAATGGTGACCATGAAATTCCACTCTATGAAGGTGAAAGCCTTGGTGGCATCAAGGAGTAACACCCCCCCCCCTCCAGCTCTGGGTCCAGCGGGTGCAAAAACGCAAATATCTTGTGCAGGTTATGTGTGGTTGAGTGATTCAGGACAAAGCCCGATTGATCCAGGAGTACCACCTTTGGTATTAGAGGCTGAAGTCTACTGGCCAAAATCTTCTCCAGGACTGACATCAGTGTTGATGAGTGAGAGGGGACGGTATGAGTCACATCGGTCTCGGGGCTTGTCAGGTTTCAGAGGGACTATGATCAGTACCTTGCAGAGCATCACAAGGCGAGTCTGTTAAGTGTATGCCTCAGGGTGCCGGCAGGTCGATATATTATTTAAAGAGTTCATCAGTTAGTACGTCCGACCCGGCGCCTTTCCATTTGGTAGCAATCAAATCATCTCCCAACTCTATATATTTGCGATAAATATTGTCTTTGCCCCCTCGACAACCACGCCAGGGCCACATCATCTAGGTATTTTGCGATGTCCCTGTCGTAGGTTGGTTAGTAAGTATCTTGTCAACGACTGATCTGGGCAAATAAATGGTTCTGACGACTGTTTATAGTAGAAGAGTGTTGTAATTGACATTTCTTTTTATAAACTATTACAACAATAAATTTGATGGCACCAATAGAGTAGTGGCATCGACTCTTCAGGAAGATTTACAAACTTTTGTAAATGATATAACTTCAAGCTATACAATAATATGGGTTGGAGATTTCAATATTTGGCCAGAATACTATAGGAAAGACATGTGGATTTGTTGACGATGGGGGGAGCGCACAATCACACTTTTTGCTTAACAATTATGAAATTGCACTGAATGAGATATTATTTAGATATGATTTAGAACTGATGGAACAAGACGGGCTTAAAGGAATGAAGCTTCCATCGTTTATAGGAAGAGGATATTTCTCATTAATTGACCATATATTAATGTCTAAGAGTAATATGTATATGGTCGAATCCCTGAAGATTGAGCCTACCATCTATAGTGATCATCATCCCTTGCTATTAACTATGAGATTGGCTAAACCCTTTAATATAGGTGAACGATTGGCAATGAATATAGGAATAAGAAGGGAAAATGGTATTGTAATTAAATGGACTGGGGTAAATGAAATAGATGTGATGAAAAAAGTTGTGACACAACACTATCAAGAAATTCTCACATGTACAGAATATAACCAAAGCCCAAATGAGATCTTAGGATCCTTTAACCAGCTAAGAAATGCCATTGCAGGAAGCCTAGTGAGAACATTGGGGAACAAAAAGAGTGAAAAAGTGGGGTGGTTTGATCACAATTGTTCATTAGCAAGCCAGGAATTAAAACAAACCCTGCAGAGTCGACCAAGAAATAGGGAAGAGGTAATTATTAAACGCTCTAACTACAAACATGCACTAATGACGAGGAAGGTACAATTGAGAGCTAGGGCATGGGCTAATCTTGAGCAAGCAATGACATTAAAAGATAGTACTTTATTTTGGAAAACAATTAATCAACAATTCCTAAAAAATAATGATGTACACCAAATAACAGTACATGTTCCGTCATCAGAATGGCTTTCACATTTTGGCTCAATTTTTAACCCAGATAATCTGACTACTCACATATCAAATAGGGGGATAATTGAGATAAAGCCACCTTTTTTGCAACCAGTCAGTATAGGGGAAGTGAAATCTGCTATGGGAAGATGCTTGAAAGGGAAGGCACCAGGCCCTGATGGGGTGCCAGTAGATGCACCATCGATCTATGGTGCCCTATTTTGACCCAAGTCTTTTTGAGTGTGAAAAAGGGATATATTTCAGCATCTTGGACTCAAAGCATAATCGTTCCTATTTTCAAAAAGGGAGATAGAGGTGACCCCAAATGCTATCGGACAATTTCAGTTCTAGATACCTCTGTTAAATTGCTGGCAAAGAGTACTGCTAGAAAGATTAGAATTATGGGCAACCAAAAACCATATACTCTCAGAGGCTCAATTGGGATTTAGACCTGGGGTTGGTACTCTGGAACAATGTATAAACCTAAATTTAATAATAAGCAAATATACAATAGCAAGGAAGGGTCATATGTTCCTTTGTTTTGCCGAACTTAGCAGTGCTTTTGATTTGGTGAATCATGCTAAGCTGTGGAAAGTTTTAACAGATATGGGTGCGCCCCTAGATATAATAAGTTTCTTGGCACAATTATATAATCATCTAACAGCGCGGGTGAGATATGGAAGAAATGGCGAGTGTACCCCAGGTTTTAGGATAGGGAGAGGAATACGTCAAGGCTGTGTTCTGGCGCCTCTTCTATTTTCCCTTTATATAAATGGAGTAGATGCCCATTTAAAAAATATGAAAATCGATACCCCTAAAATAGGAGAATGCTCTATCCCAGTCCTTGTATACGCAGATGATGCTGTACTGCTGTCACAAACTGCAAATGGGCTGCAGCGGTTAATCGAGGGCTTTGTGGAATTTATGGAGGAAAGAGACATGTTGAATATGAGCAAAACTGTTGTAATGACTTGTGGACAGGGAAAGGTCAGGAAGAAAGCTTTTTTTTATCAAATGTTATAAATGTGAAGAGGTGAATGGATTTACAAATCTGGGTATACAGTTTTCTAATATGGGTCATTGGAAACAACATATAGAAATTATCAAGATGAAGTATGTTAGGACAACTGAGGCTGTTGTTAGATTTTCAAAATAAATTGGCAATAAACCCCTTAGGGAAATGCTGCAAATCTAGAAAAGTGAATCAATTAACAGCATTACATATGGTTCTGCCCTTTCGGGTTCGATGCCCGAGATCCGTTCATTACAAATGCTAGAGAATAAATTTTTTTGCAGACAACTTTACTTCCACATTTATGGTACACAAGGAGTTGGGTTGCCCTTATGTGGAAGATCTAATATACACTAATGCGTTGCTGGCCTGGCATGGTATCTGGTCTAAAGAAGGGACACATTTTACCCAAAAGATTATTAAAGATTGCCTTACACTAGAATATTGGGATAGAATTCCATGGTTCGTGCATTTAAAAGATTTGTTGAAAGGTATAAATCTAGTTCCAAATTTGGACAATCCAGGTATCATCCTTCAATTTAGCAAGAAAGAATTGAAAAATCAACTTATGGCTTGGAGGGTCTGTGATAGAGAAAATAGAGAATGTAGGAAGTCAACAGTAGCACTTTATATAACTGAAAATACTGAGGTAATGCCAAATTATTTGCTGAAAGTAGCAAACATTCAGGATAGATTTGATCTGACTCGAATGCGCTTTAGAATTTTGCACTTTTTGGTAGCTTTCCCAAAGGTGAGGATTTGGAGTAAAAGTCTACCGAAGTGCCCCTGTGTGGGACAGTTTGCACAATCCACAATGCACTTTATTATATCTTGTAAATTTTATCACGATGTTAGGAAGCAATTTTTAAAACCTTTATTTATAACTAACAAATTATTTTATTGTAGAGAAGCTTTTAACTACTTATGTAAACTGGATACCAATGAGAAATGTGATGCAGTGATAAAATGTATCCTATTGAACTAAGCAAAAAGCTGTCGTACTTAGAAAATCTCCGGTATGAGAATGAATAATTTCTCAATCTGTAGTAGTAAGGGTTTTTATTTATTTATTTATTTATCAGTAATGTTTCTTCGAAGTATCTTACTGTGTATTTTTACCATTTTAAAGAGATTGTTTTATCTTTTATGGAGTAAAATCCGAATAAAGATTGATTTGAATTTGAATTTGACTTTATTACTCTTATGTGTTTCTCTATGTAATTCGTAATTCCCGTATTTCCTTTTTACTGTCCCTCTTTTAAGTCTCTCGGTTTCTTTCAGTATCTTTTGTCCTGGTAGATTGCTTCTGGGATTGTACTTTCATTAGTCCCTCTCTTTCTTTCCTCTTTAGGTTCTCTTCACGGTCTCGTTGGCAGTGGTTCTCACCGTAGGAGGTGCCCAACAGGCATGGCCCGTCCTTTGGGCGAAAGGGCCACGCCCCCTCCTTTTGCCCCTCATGAAGAGTGTCTGTCAGGTTGAGCAAAGGTCAGCCTGACAGACACTCTTCATGTTCAGGTCAGGCAGCCAGGAGCAGACATGCGCGATTTGCACAGACTCCTGGCTGCCTGAGCTGAACCTTGCTGGGCTGAGGTGGTCACAGCTCCTATGGGCGTGACCTCCTCGGCTCAGCAAAGGTGCCTCAAGGCCCTCCCCTTGGTGACGAGGAAAGCATCACCCATTGACTTCGACCTGGGCGCTTCAGGTTTAAGCCCTGAAGCGCCCAGGACGAGTGTCAATCAGTGACACATCGTCACAGAGTGCGGTGGGGTCAGAAGTCTCACTGACCCCATCCCACTCTGTGACGAGGCTGAGACTGCTGCCTTCCCTCATTGGCTGACCTTGTCCCAACCCTCCTGGTACCTTGAGGCTGAAGGTAAGTGTGTGTGTGATGTTTTAAAATGAATGTTTGGTGCGTGCATGTTTGAATGTTATGACTGTTGTTAATGGATGTGCATGCGTGCATGTGTGTGTGAAAGAATGAGTGTGTGTGGGTGCTTCCCGCCTGCCTCCCTCCCTCCTATAGCTACCGGCCGCCACTGGTGCCCAAGGAAAACAAGAACAGATGGACAAGTGGTAAGTAAATTTTGTTTTTCTGGGTTGTGTTTTCTTTTATAAATTGTGTAAGGGGGTAAAAAAAGAAAGAAGACAGAAAGAAAAAAAAGCCTCCTCTTAGACTGGTGAGGGATAGTGCTTAAGTGTCGTTCTGTAGCGTGCAACAAACTGGTGCTGGTGAATACGTGCAGCTCAGTGAACAAAAATCCCAAATGTTTTAGGACCGTTTCCCCGTTTAGGCAAAATTAAGTCCCCTCCTCTCCCTCCTTCTCCCTGTCTCCCCCTCCTTCACACCTCAACAAGTAATGGGTAGGATCTCGAATGCAGGCACGTACCTGCATAAGCCACGTCCCTCCTCGGACGTGGCAGGCTCTCCTGTTTCCTTTGGTAGTCGTCGCTCCTTTTCGTCCACGTCTGCTGCATGGCTGATTTCTCTCTGCCCAGTTTCTTCCTTCATCGTGTCTTTCTCTGTGGTTTCTTTCCTTGTTTTCTCGTTGTCGGCGTCTTTACCTCCTGATGCCCTCTCCTCCGCGACTTCTCTGTCTTGGCCACACCTCCTTTCTCCCGCACGCCGTTCAAACCCTGTATATCCACGTTCGGGTGCGCTTTTTCCTGTTGTTTTCGTTGCAAAGTGCCCCCGGGGCACTCTATTGTTGGCCCCACTTCGGTGGCTTCCGACGTAACCTGGTTACACACGCTCCCCCTTGGAAAGGACTGATCGAGGCCTGACTCCACAGGGTTCCTAGATAAATAATTTGCAGCACTAAGTTGACTGCCTGGAAGATGTTAGATCTGAAACATAAAAGGTTGGAGCTCCATGAACCATCTCAATATTCTGGAATTAGTATCTTTATTCTGGGCTAGCGAAGTGAGGGGAGCATGATCAGTGCTCGACAAACTGGTGACCTAATAAATAATACTGCAAACTTTGGATAGCCCACTTAATTGCTAAACATTCTCTCTCTATCACTGGATAATGTTTTTCTTGTGGTAGAAGTTTTCTGCTTATAAAAACTATGGGATGGCTTATCTCCAGTTTGTTTTTTTGTGACACGACTGCGCCTATGTCCACATCAGATGCATCTGTTTGTAAATAGAATGTCTTTGTAAAGCCAGGACAACGTAAAACTGCTTCTGTGGTAAAAAAACGCTTAAGTGTCTCATAACTATTGATTTGTTTCATATTCAGACTTCTGATCTTTGAGCGTTGGTCTTTTTTTAGAAGATCTGTTAGGGGGGCTGCAAAGCGACGGTAATAACCCACCATCCCTAAAAATGATCTCACTTCTTTCTTTGTCAGTGGTGGAGGTACCTTAAGGATTGCTTCAGTTTTGTTCAACTATGGTCGTATTTGTCCTTTCCCTATATGATAACCGAGATAGGCAATGGCATCTCGTGCCAGATTACACTTGTCAGGATTAGCGGTTAATCCGGCCTCAACTAGTGTATGAAACACCTTAACGAGATGGAGTAGATGATCTTTCCAGGTTTCACTATATATAACAATGTCGTCGATATATGCTGCAGCATAACCTACATGAATACGCAACAACCTATCCATTAATCGTTGAAAGGTGGCAGGGGCCCCATGTAGACCAAAGGGAAATACGGTGAATTGGTATAACCCTGAGGGGGTGGAAAAAGCAGTTTTTTCTTTATCTTGCGGATTCAAGGGCATTTGCCAATAGCCTTTCGTGAGGTCCAATGTGGAAATATACTGAGCTTTATCTAGTTGTTCGAGCAACTAATCTACTCTGGGTATTGGATATGTGTCAAAGTGAGATATATTATTCAATTGCCGAAAATCAATATAGAAATGCACAGTTCTGTTCGGTTTCGGGACTAGAACAACTGGGGAGCACCATGGACTTATAGAGGGCTCGACGATACCAATTTTTAACATGGTTTGGACTTCTTGTTCCACAACTTTCTTACGTTCTTCAGGGTTACGATATGGTCGAAGACTGATGACTTTCCCGTCCTGGGTTTTTATATTATGTTGTATCAAAGGTTTTTTTTCAGGAAATAGAGAAAAAAGTTTTTGATTTTGGCATAATACCTCCAGTCATTGTGTTTGTTGTTCTTTTGGACGATCTGGGTTAATGGGAGGAAGACAGTCACCCTAATTTTCTGTTTGGGGACATAGATTTATTTCTAGGGGTTTTGCTTTATTTACCAAGAAACCAATGTCTTCTGTGGGAGGGGGACTATCTGTCTCTTCCCATTTCTTTAGTAGATTTATGTGATAGATTTGTGTTTTCTTGGGTATTTCGGAGATTAGTAGTCTGTAAATAATGGGGCTCACTTTCTCTGTTACTTCGTACGGTCCCTGCCATTTGGCCAATAATTTGTTTTTGGAACTCTGTAACAACACTAACACTTTGGCCCTCATTATGACGTTGGCGGTAAGTGCTGCTTACCACCATGCTGACTGCCGCCAACATACCGCGACTGTGGCGGTATACCGCTACGCGTATTATGACCCACACATTGAAATCTGCCACTATACAGACACACACACAAGTCCACCACACCAAAGGTCAGTGATAGAATGGCAGTACCAAAACCCACACCGTTACGGCAACAGAAATATGCCCACAGCATTATGAACCATGAATCACTGCGGCGGACATTCAACCTCAGTAAACCATTGGCGGTACACACCGCCGCACTCAAAATACACACACACTAACAAAACACCACCACATTGGACAATTCAAACTACACACACCTGACACACATACACACACCACACCCACACCACTATAAAACACAAACCCACATTACCCACAACCCTTTACCACTACAAACAAGTTACAACAGAGAGAGACACATACCAGGAGCACCCACAGAATCAGAGCCACAGAACACCATCACCCATACACCATCCACGCAACTCACAGCACACACTCCAACACATCACCCCACACACCCTCACACATACCACTCACACTACACCCATGGCACTTCAAAGACACCCCCGGTTCTCAGAGGAGGAGCTAAGGGTCATGGTGGAGGCAATCAGCCGGATAGAGCCACAGCTATTCAGATCACAGGTGCAGCAGACATCCATCGCTAGAAAGATGGAGCTATGGAGGAGAATCGTGGACAGGGTCAACGCCATGGGACAGCACCCCAGAACAAGGGATGACATCAGGAAGAGGTGGAACAAGCTACGGGGAAGGTGCGTTTCGTGGTTGCAAGATATCAGATAGCTGTACAGAGGATTGGCGGTGGACCCCCACCTCCTCCCCCACAACTAACAACATGGGAGGAGCAAGTCTTGGCGATCATGCATCCTGAGAGCCTGGCAGGAGTAGCAGGAGGACTGGACTCTGGTAAGTCAAATCTTTACTACTATATCCCCCACCCTACCTGCATGCCATCACAAACTCTCACCCCCACCCCCATCACTCCATCACCTCACATATACCCCCACCATCACAACCCACCCATCCAAATACCAAGCCCTGCATGCAACACCAATGCGTGGACACCACTCACAGACCTGCATGGACCCCCATCACCACAGCATGCACACTAGTGCCAATCACTTAGCCCACCAAATCACAACTCACACAAGCCAAAGCTGCCTTGGTAATAACAACCATAGAGGGGAACATACCCATGCACAAGGTGTCACACCAGTAACAATAACACTGCATTTACATACCCACAGGACCCCCCACACAACGTCACCGGAGAGGAGGTGCTAGCAACATCCAGTCCGTCCCCCGAAGAGACCCACAGTGATGACAGCAGCTCTGCACGCCTGGATCAGGATGACCAACCTGGCCCATCAGGGACCTCTGGACAGCTGGTGACCCAGGCACAGTTCCATACCACCACAGAGCCTCCCCCCTCAGGAAAAACCACCACAGCACCCACCCAGCGGGCCTAAACCTCTGTCCCCAGGACACGTCAAGCAGCAGTGAGTCCACAGGGACCCCAGGCAACCCCACAAACACAGGATGATCCGAGACCTGGGGTCAGTGGCAGTGGGCACACCGTTCAGGGGACGGAGGCACAGGATAACAGGGAAGCTGGGAGGACTGCTGTGCGACAGGGGGAGGACAGGCCCAGGGAACCGACTGTCCACGAGGCACTCACCAACAACCTGGGAGTTTACCACCATTCCCAGGAGACCATGGGCCAGATAGTGGCCAAGTTGCAGGAGACCCAGCGGCTGCAGGAGGGACAGTACCTGGGGATCAGGGAAAACCTGAGGGACATCCACACCACCCTGGTCACTATTGCAGACATGGCCAACACCATGAAGGAGGCAGTGGCACACCAACGGGCCCCTGACACTAGCCACACGATTAACAGCCCTCCACCTCCGCTGACACTGTTGGACAGGAGGCCCCGCCACAGGAACAGCAGGCCACCAGCACCCCTCCCCCTGCAGATGGAGAAACACCACACAAAAGGTCCCTGCGATCCAGGCTGAAGCCAGAGAACATTGCCAAGACCCCCGCCAGGAAATAAGACTCCCATGAATGTCACCCTTGTGTCCCACTCTGTCACCCTGTCCACCTTGAACTGCCATTGCCACACTCCCTATGCCCCCTTGGACAATGCACATGTGATACCAATAGACTGGACTCTATCCTGGACTTTCCTCCATCAGCAACCCAGCCCATTGCAATACCCCCTACACTTATTATAACCTAAATAAACACCCTTGGAACTAATACAAGTATGGAGTCTGTCAATTGATTGAAATATGTATTAGTTTAACAAGCTGTAAACATTGCAATTCAAATGCACAGTTAGATATACATAGGTCTGACCTGTAGTGGGCAGCAGTAAACACACCAGGAGCCAGAGTGGGGCGCAGATATCTGAAAACAGAGATGCCAAAGGGTACAGTAAGTGGCCATAGAAATTGGAAAATCAGGCTGCTATGTACAATGTCCAATACAAAACAGCAATGGAAGGTGGGATTAGTGTCTTACCTGTGTGTCACTGGAAGCACTCTTGAATTATAGTAGTTCTGTTGTCCACATACTCATCCTCTGTCTCGTCTCTGTCACTGTCCACAGGATCCACCGCTGCCACACAACCATCTCCAGCCTCATCCTCCTGCAGAAAAGGCACCTGGCATCTCAAGGCATCTCAAGGCCAGGTTGTGCAACATGCAACGATGATCTGGCACACCTTCTTGGGTGAGTGGCACAGGGATCCACCTGTCAGATTGAGGCACTGGAATCTGGCCTTCAGGAGGCCAAAGGTGCGCTCAATGATCCTCCTTGTTCGCCCATGTGCCTCATTGTAACGTTCCTCTGCCCTTGTCCTGGCATTCCTCACTGGGGTCAGTAGCCATGAGAGGTTGGGATGACCAGAGTCACCTGTAAATATCGAGGGATACCTGTTAGCCAGACACTCACCCTTAGGGCCAACCCCACACCCATCTACCACCAGACACTGGGTGGGGACCATAGGCTCACCTATTATCCACACCCTGTGCCTCTGGAGTTGAGACATCACACATGGAATGCTGCTATTCCTCAAAATAAAGGCATCATGCACAGACCCAGGACACTTTGCATTGACATGGGAGATGTACTGGTCCGCCAGGCACACTATCTGCACTTTCAGAGTGAAAGATCTTTTGATTTCTGAACACCTGTTCATTTCTCTGGGGGGGTGATATGTCCCATTGCATAGAAGTCAGCCTTCACTGTGGCCAAATCCTCCACCTGCGGGAATACGATGTAGCTGCGCATGTGTTTTATCAGGGCTGACAGCACTCTGGTCAGCACGTTTGAGAATATAGGCTGTGACATCCCTGCTGCCATGGCCACTGTCGCTTGGAAGGAACCACTTGCCACGAAATGGAGCACTGACAGGACCTGCACAAGAGGGGGTATACCAGTGGGGTGGCAGATAGCTGAGATGAGGTCTGACTCCAATTGGGCACACATCTCATGGATTGTGGCCCTATCAAGTCTGTAGGTTAGGATAATGTGCCTGTCCTCCATTGTTGCCAGGTCCACCAGGGGTCTGTACACAGGGGTAGGTCTCCATCTCCTATTTATCCTCACCGGTTGAACTCTAGGGTGAAAAACGGTGAGCAGATGGTCGTATTCAAACATATCCCCAGATCAATATGCCTTGCATTTTTTTACAGAAAGAAGTCAGCCTTCACTGTGGCCAAATCCTCCACCTGCAGGAATACGATGTAGCTGCGCATGTGTTTTATCAGGGCTGACAGCACTCTGGTCAGCACGTTTGAGAATATAGGCTGTGACATCCCTGCTGCCATGGCCACTGTCGCTTGGAAGGAACCACTTGCCACGAAATGGAGCACTGACAGGACCTGCACAAGAGGGGGTATACCAGTGGGGTGGCAGATAGCTGAGATGAGGTCTGACTCCAATTGGGCACACATCTCATGGATTGTGGCCCTATCAAGTCTGTAGGTTAGGATAATGTGCCTGTCCTCCATTGTTGCCAGGTCCACCAGGGGTCTGTACACGGGGGTAGGTCTCCATCTCCTATTCATCCTCACCGGTTGAACTCTAGGGTGAAAAACGGTGAGCAGATGGTCGTATTCAAACATATCCTCAGATTAATATGCCTTGCAATTTTTTACAGAAAGAATATGTTAACGTGTAGGTCCGTTGATGTGCCTATGTCTGCTGTGACGCAGTTAGGTGCCATGGCCTGTTCCCCCCGGAAATGGCAACTTCCTGCCCTGTGAGGAGGGACAAGTGGAAATGAGGTAATTCCGCTGACATTGTGCGCCGTTGCGGGAGGCAGTCGATGACCACTATACAACATATCATTGGTTATCATTGGGGCCTAAGGATTCCAGGAGCCAATGGTATGCACCGCCGCGAACGTGACCGCCATTTTCTATCTGTTCACTCACTTGATACCTGACCTTCAACAGGAGAGGACCTACTCTGCAAGTGCTGCTGTGACCTGTGTATGGAAGCGACAATGGCTTGAGTGTCTGGGGAAAGGGCCCCCGCCTTCACTTCCGAGGAGTTGGAGAGACTGGTGGATGGGGTTCTACCCCAGTACCCTTTACTTTGTGGTCCTCCTGACAAACAGGTGAGTACACTGTGAGCATGATGCGTGGACCATGAATGTATGGATTGCTGTGTGTGTGAGCCACATGTAGGGGGGCTGAGGCATCCTGGCCAGAGTGATGCATGCATGGTGGTTAATGTCTGTGCATAAGGGGATCGAGGGATATGGTGGGCCATGAGGTTGACAATCCGGACGGTATGAGTAATCCTTTTTCTGCTGTCTTTTCCTTGCAGGTCAGCGCCCATCACAAAAAGGGTATTTGGCGTGCCATCACCAAGGAGGTGCGGACCCTGGGGGTCTTTGACAGGCGGAGCACCCACTGTCACAAACAGTGGGAGGACCTGCGCTGCTGGGCAAGGAAGATGGCAGAGGCCCAGCTTGGCATAGCCTCCCAACAAGGAAGGGGTGCCCATCGTACCCTGACCCCCCTGATGTTCCGCATCCTGGCGGTGGCCTATCTGGAGTTGGATGGGCGCTTGAAGGCATCACAGAAGCTACAAGATGGTGAGTACAGATTCAGAATCATGAAGTTGCGCACGTTGAGGTGTTACCTGGGTGGGGGATGTGGGTCTGTGGGTGTCCCTAGGCCAGGACGAACATGGCAGGGTAGGTTCCATGATGGGCAGGCTCAGATGCACTCCAACCCCAATAATGCTAGTGGGCATCTACCACTGGGCAGGGTTCTGTGGGTGTCAGGTGTGCTTCTAATGGCGTTAGGCATTGTACCCCATGGCCTAGTGATTAGCATTGTAACTGGTATTGCATGGCCTAGTGCATAGGGATGTTCCCTGTGAGTTGTGTATGCCAACTGTAGTGTTGTTGCTGGCATTGACCAAGTGTATCCCCTGTCTCTCCCCCCCCTTTTTGTTTTGTCATCCTCCCCTTGTGTGCATTAGCATCATCTGGCGGAGGAGCAGAGGCACCGGCGACGGAGGGAGCTGCATCCCACATGGGCCTGGAGGCTGAATCCACCGACGGTGAGGGCACCAGTGGGACGGAGGGCGAGGGGAGCACTGCAACGGAGACAGGAGGGGACACTACAGACAGCGACACCTCCTCTGATGGAAGCTCCCTGGTGGTGGTGGACACCTCTGTGCTCACCCCAACTACAGGTACAGCCGCCACCCCCGTACCAGCACCGCCCTCCCAGCAGCCCCTCAGCGAGTTTCCCTTGCCCGCTTACCCAGGAAGGTGGGCATCTCCTTCACCCCGGGCACCTCAGGCCCTGCCCCAGTCAGCCCTGATGCCCTCAGTGAGGAGGCTATTGACCTCCTGAGATCCCTCTCTGTTGGGCAGTCAACCATACTGAATACCATCCAGATCTAGCAGGGCATTTGCAACAAACGAATGCATTCCTGGAGGGCATTCACTCTGGCGTGGCGGCCCAACAGAGATCATTCCAGGCTCTGGCCAACTCACTAATGACATCCATTGTCCCTGTCTCCAGCCTCCCACCTCCAACTCCCTCTACCCAGTCCCATTCCCCTCAACCCCAGCCTATCCCAAGCACACCTTCAGACCAGCAATCACCCAAAACAACACACAGAAGTGGCTCAGGCAAACAGAAGCACCACACTTCATCCCACAGGCACTCACACAAGCACCATCCGGATGCAGACACACCAACATCCACTGCCTCCACTGTGTCCCCCTCCTCCTCGTCATCCACCTCCCTCCCAGTAGCGTCTCCACTCACACCTGCATGCACTACATCCTCATCCACTACCTCCATCACCAGTACGCCTATCACTACACTCCCCTCACTGGCAGTCACCACCCCCACATCCAGGCACACGTCCCCTGTGTCCTACATGGGCTGTAGTGCGTCATGGCCCCTGCAACAACTGTAGGTGTGACACCCAGGTGAGAGACTGTGACCTTGCACCATCCAGGATCTGCATCACAGGGCACAAGGCCCCCTCCAGAACCAGTGGAAGAAGGCATCCACTCACCCCCTCCTTGCCAGGATGAAGCACACAGTGCACAAGGCCACCTCCAAAACCAGTGGAAGAAGGCATTTAGTCACCCCCTCCTTGCCAGGATGAAGCACACAGGGCACAAGGCCCCGTCCAGAACCAGTGGAAGAAGGCATCCACTCACCCCCTCCTTGCCAGGATGAAGAACACGGGGCACAAGGCCCCCTCCAGAACCAGTGGAAGAAGGCATCCACTCACCCCCTCCTAGCCAGGATGAAGCACACAGGGCACAAGGCCCCCTCCAGAACCAGTGGAAGAAGGCATCCACTTGAGAGACTGTGGCTTTGCACTCCCAAGGACCAAACAGTGGGCAAACCGCCCACTAGAGAGACTGTGGCCTTGCACTCCCCAGGAGCAAGCAGTGGGCAAACCACCCACTAGAGAGACTGTGGCCTTGCACTCCCCAGGAGCAAGCAGTGGGCAAACCACCCACTTGAGAGACTGTGGCTTTGCACTCCCCCGGACATCGCAGAGGGCATGTAGCCCCCTCCAGGAGCAGTGGTGTTGTACCATCTTCCGGCTGAGGTGCCCCCCATTCCCATTTCCGCTGAGGTGCCCCCCTATCCCCTTCCCCCTGAGGTGCCTGTGTATCTTCGACCTGATGCCCCAGCAGTGTTCTCTCGGTATTGAGGCAGGAGTCAAGTGCGGCCTTGGCCTATGTGTTATGGCCCTGGGGGCCACGGACATTTTGGAGTGGGCCTTGTCCCTCTATTTGTTTATATTGTACATACTGTTTTGTGCTAATCAATTCCTTTTATTCCTGAAGGGTACGGGGTGGATATGTAATGTTGTTGCATCTGTTTGTGTGTATGGTGTTGGGGGTGTTGCGTGTTGTGTGTGTGTGTCAGTCTCTTTTTCCTCCCCCCCTCCCTTGTGTGCTAGTGTGGTACTCACCGTGGTTGTCTTCGCTGCTGTTCGTGTTCCTGGTGTGGGAGGAGGTAGACCAGCATTTGAAATATGTGCAACTCAGGCTCCATGGCGTTGTGGTTCTGTCAAGGAGACCAGATCCTCGGGGCTTGCGCGTGTTCCCAACATGTCCACCTCTTGGCAGCTCCAAACTCCGCTAGTTATATAGCACAGAGTTAAAGAATGGCCAAGTGGGGGAATGGGTTTTGGGTTGGGAACAGCGGGGAAGGAGACCTGTGGAAGCAAGAGTTAAACAACATAATTGCAAGATTAATCACAATGACTTTCAATAAGTTTTGTTTCAAATAAAACACTTATGCTGAAAACATGAATGGCCTAAGCCTTCACTATAACTAGGCCTCAAGAATCTAGGTACCTGGAAATCCAGAAAGGTTATGCAAGGTTTTCTCATGAACATTCTAGAATTAGCATATTATATTTTGAACAATAAACTCTCTCCAAAATACTTCTTAGAACAATCTCTGCATTGTAGCAAGAACCAAAGAGCATGTTTTTTTCTCTATATGAATGAACTGTGCAAATACCATGAATAACACTTCTACGTCACTCTCTGATTAAGAGTTTCAAGACTTAAATGTTCAGGAAATAATATGCACTTTAATCAAAACTGCTCATTTAAGTTTCTATGTCTAGAAATGATTGCACACTCCGCCGATCTGTATTTCAAAAGTTAAACACCAGGAAAGAATTGAGTACTCTGTTGCCGATTCGAACATCTAGATTTTTATGCAATGAAACGATCACGCACAACGCCGATATATGATTCAAGATTTAAATGCAGGGAAAGAATCACGCACACTGGTGCAGATTCAGAATTCACGATACAAATGTCATGAAATGATCGCGCACACTGCCGATCTGAATGCCACGAAGTAAATGCCTGGAAGGAATCGCGCACACTGTTGCTGATTCGGAATTCACAATGTAAATGCCATGAAATGATCGCGCACACTGCCGATCTGAATGCCAAGAAGTAAATGCCTGGAATGAATCGCGCACACGGTTGCCAATTTGGAATTCACGATTCAAAGGCCATGAAATGATCGCGCAGACTGCCGATCTGAATGGCAAGAAGTAAATGCCTGGAAGGAATCGCGCACACTATTGCTGATTCGGAATTCACGATTCAAAGGCCATGAAATGATTGCACACACTGCTGATCTGAATGCCAAGAAATAAATGCCTGGAATGAATCGCGCACACTGTTGCCGATTTGGAATTCACAATGCTAATGCCATGGAAGGATCGCGCACACTGCTGATCTGAATGCCAAGAAATAAATGGCTGGAAAGAATTGCGCACACTGTTGCCGATTTGGAATTCACAATTCAAATGCCATGAAATGATCGCGCACACTGCCGATCTGAATGGCAAAAAATAAATGCCTGGAAAGAATTGCGCACACTGTTGCCGATTTGGAATTCACAATTCAAATGCCATGAAAACAATCGCACACGCAATTTCAAGTTTAGGCCCAAAACTCGAATGTCACTGGAAAACGGAGTCGGGGCCTAACCCGACCTCCGCCTTACCGCGCTGCTTGAAGATCACCAAATAAGCAAGTGCAGGCCTGGAAATGACTGGATAGGCCTCTGGGACAGGAGCTCTGGAAAATGCTGCTTTTCTGCACCGGGACCTCTGAATAGTGAGCATGTGGAGCTGGGCTGGCTCCCTTATGTAGAGCCAAGCCCTGCCCACGAGCCACACCCAACCATGCTGCAAGAAAGGCTTCTAGAAAGTCTTAGAATAAAGGACCACACCCTGTAGTCCTGCAAACAAGCCTTGCAAATGAACAATTAATTACAAACAGGATTAATTACTTGTCAAGGTGAAAGCTCTGCAATGCAAAAGCTTAACATACTGCAAAGAAACACAATGCATGAAATATGCCTCTGCATAAGGACTGGGTTTTTGCATTTACGTCGCCCGTAGAGCGCGCACTGTCCTGATGTTGACAGTACCCCCCCCTCCCAAACGTGCTCTAGGGCCTGGTTTGTCTAGATGTAGGCAATGAAAACACCACACTAGTCGTGCAGCATGAATGTCAGATGCGGAGACCCATGAGTTGCTCTTGTAACCTTTCCAGGATATTAGATACCAGAGGTTACGACCTCTAAATTTTGAATCCAGCACCTGTTTAACTTCGTATTCTATCTCGACCCGAGTGTGTGGAAGGCCTTTGTCCTGCCTTGATGTTCAATCCGGAGCCTCGCTGGATATAGCACAGCAGAGGATTCTATCTCAACCCGGGGCGTGTGGAAGGCCTTTGTCCTGCCTCGATGTTCAATCCTGAGCCTCGCTGGAGATAGCATAGCAGAGGATTCTATCTCGACCCGGGGCGTGTGGAAGGCCTTTGTCCTGCCTCGATGTTCAATCCTGAGCCTTGCTGGAGATAGCACAGCAGAGGATTCTATCTCCACCTGGGGCGTGTGGAAGACCTTTGTGCCGCCTTGATGTTCAATCCGGAGCCTCGCTGGAGATAGCACAGCAGAGTATTCTATCTCCACCTGGGGCATGTGGAAGACCTTTGTGACGCCTTGATGTTCAATCCGGAGCCTCGCCGGAGATAGCACAGCAGAGTATTCAATCTCCACCTGGGGCGTGTGGAAGACCTTTGTGCTGCCTTGATGTTCAATCCTGAGCCTCGCTGGATTTAGCATAAGCACTCTCTGCCTTTGGGAACTTCTTCTTCAGCCGTAGGTATTCTTTACGCGCAGGTTGCACAGTGGCCGTGAAACCCGGAAGAAAAGATACCACATTGCCTTGGTAAGTGATGTGTCCTTCCTCTTGTGCAAGATATAGCACGTATTGCGGTTTCTGCAGTTTAAACATTCGTCTATCTTGCCCGTGAGAGGGCTCTGGGGTGGTGCGGCACCAGGGTCCTCTGGGTGCGCTCCACCACCAGCAGCAGACAGGATACCATTTCAGCCAGCAGGTACTAAACATATACCTCCATTCTCCCAGTGCTTGTTGACTCCGGGATACCCATGATCCGTATGTTGTTGTGCCTGGAGCACGTGTCTAAATCTTCATTTGTGGCATTGCTGACAGTTAGTACTTTCTCCATGTTGAGGAATTTACTGGACATTGCACGCTACCTTTCATGTTGGAGATTTGTTGCTCTGCCACCGTCAGCCTCGTCTCATGCTGGTCAAGTTTAGAATTTATATGGTCCATCCGTAAGTTCAATTGGTCAATCTTGCTGTCTATATTGTGCAGATCCAGTATAGCAGCTTGGGTCCCCCCGGTCTGCTTCGACCACATTCTCAGGTGACCCTTGAAGTTCTTCCTGGACTTCAAAGTGATCCTGGGTTGTGATTTCTCTGCTCTACCTATGTTTACCTATGTGGGACCGTCAACAGTTTATTCTCAGTGAGGGGGGTGCGCCACTGCACCGTGTCAGGTCAGCTGAGGGTGTTAGAAGGGGGGATAAGTGGTACTATGGGTTTGGTCCTCACTATGCAGTGGGGGACCAGAATGGCATCCTTTCCTCACAACTGTCATTAGAGTATTGCTTTGTCGGTGTCCTCGAGTGGGGGAAGCACAGCGTTGTCTCCCCACAACACTTTCCAAAAAGAGTCCCCTGCGCTCCTCAGCCCCCTCAAGGCGCACCCCCAAATGTAGCTATGGGCCACTCGGCTGGGCTCTTCCGTGACCAATGACTCTTGAGTTGCCTGCTCCATCCTTATTCTGGGCCCTCTCGCTCGGTCCACATCATTCGATCTTGGTCAGGGACCTCGGTAGAGCCATCCCCAGCTCAATCCTCACAAATGTGAGGTATACTCAGTGCCAGGGCCGGAGTAGCAGTGGTCACAACTGCAGGCCAGGAGTATCAGGAACTCAGAAAGGGATCTGGGACGTTGAGCCCTCCACGGTTCGTGCCCCAGCACCGGCTTTACCCAATCAAATGAGCCACCGCTCCTCCGCAACGCAACAGTGACCGCCTGTAGGAGGCTCGTCTGGCTTGTAGTGGGTACCAGAGGTACTTACACCTTGTGCCAGGTCCAGTTATCCCTTATTAGTGTAGAAGAGGTGTTTCTAGCAGCTTAGGCTGATAGAAGGTAGCTATGGCAAAGCAGCTTGGGCTGAACTAGGAGACATGTAAAGCTCCTACTATACCACTGGTGTCATATACACAATATCATAAGAAAACACAATACACAGAATTACTAAAAATTAAGGTACTTTATTTTTTTGACAATATGCCAAAAGTATATCAGTGAGTACCCTCAGTATGAGGATAAGTTATATACACAAGATATATGTACACAAACCAAAATTATGCAGGTAATAGCAAGAAAAGTAATGCAAGCAGTGTAAAGTTACAGTAGATTGCAAAAGGAGCACATAGGTATAGGGGCAACACAAACCATATACTTCAAAAGTGGAATGCGAACCACAAATGGACCCCAAACCTATGTGAGCTTGTAGAGGGTCGCTGGGACTGTAAGAAAACAGCGAGGGTTAGAAAAATAGCCCACCCCAAGACCCTGAAAGGTAGGTGGAAAGTGCACCTACTACCCCAGAGAGCACAGAAGTCGTAATAGGGGGATTCTGCAGGAAGAACAAACACCAGCAATGCGACAACAGTGGATTTCCGGACCTTAGTACCTGTAAGACAAGGGGACCAAGTCCAATAGTAGCAACAGTGTCGAGAGTGGGCAGGAGCCCAGGAAATGCCAGCTGAGGGTGCAAGGAAATTGCCACCTGTTGGAAGAAGCTTGGAGTTCTGCAAGAAAGAAGAGGACTAGGAACTTCTCCTTTGGAGGATGGATGTCTCACGTTGCGATGAAGCTTGCAGAGGTGTTCCCACGCAGAAAGACCGCCGACAAGCCTTGCTAGTTGCAAAGGTCGAGGTAAGGGTTTTTGGGTGCTGCTGTGGCTCAGGAGGGACCAGGATGTCGCCACTTGGAGGAGGAGACAGAGGGGGCACCCAGCAAGCCAGGGAGCCCTCACAGAAGCAGGCAGTACCCGCAGAAGTACCTGGACAGGCACTTGGAAGAAGAGTGAACTGGAGTCCATGTGAAGTCACAAAAGGGAGTCCCACGACGCCGGAGGACAACTCAGAAGGTTGTGCACTGCAGGTTAGAGTGTCGGCAACCCAGGCTTGGATGTGCATGAAGGAAATCCTGGAAGAGTGCACAGGAGCCGGAGCAGCTGCAAATCACGCGGTACCCAGCAATGCAGTCTAGCGTGGGGAGGCAAGGACTTACCTCCACCAAACTTGGACTGAAGAGTCACTGGACTGTGGGAGTCACTTGGACAGAGTTGTTGAGTTCCAGGGACCACGCTCGTTGTGCTGAGAGGGGACCCAGAGGACCAGTGATGCAGTCTTTTGGTGCCTGCGGTTGCAGGGGGAAGATTCCGTCCACAGGAGATTTCTTCAGAGCTCCTGGTGCAGAGATGAGGCAAGCTACCCCCAGAGCATGCACCACCAGGAAACAGTTGAGAAAGCTGGCAGGATCAGCGATACAAGGTTGCTAGTAGCCGTGTTGCTACTTTGGTTCGGTTTTGCAGGCGTCCTGAGCAGTCAGCGGTCGATCCTTTGGCAGAAGGTGAACAGGGAGATGCAGAGGAACTCTGATGAGCTCTTGCATTCGTTATCTGAAGAATTCCCAAAGCAGAGACCCTAAATAGCCAGAAAAGGAGGTTTGGCTACCAAGGAAGGAGGATTGGCTACCAAGAGAGGTAAGAGCCTATCAGAAGGAGCCTCTGACGTCACCTGCTGGCACTGGCCACTTAGAGCAGTCCAGTGTGCCACAAACACCTCTGTTTCCAAGATGGCAGAGGTCTGGGACACACTGGAGGAGCTCTGGGCACCTCCCCTGGGAGGTGCAGGTCAGGGGAGTGGTCACTCCCCTTTCCTTTGTCCAGTTTTGCGCCAGAGCAGGGCTGGTGGATCCCTAAACCGGTGTAGATTGGCTTATGCAGAGATGGGCACCATCTGTGCCCATCAAAGCATTTCCAGAGGCTGGGGGAGGCTACTCCTCCCCAGCCCTGACACCTATTTCCAAAGGGAGAGGGTGTTACTCCCTCTCTCAGAGGAAATCCTTTGTTCTGCCTTCCTGGGCCAGGGCTGCCTGGACCCCAGGAGGGCAGGAATCTGTCTGAGGGGTTGGCAGCAGCAGCAGCTGCAGTGGAGACCCCGGAAAGGCAGTTTGGCAGTACCCGGGTACAATGCTAGAGACCTGGGGGTTCATGGAATTGTCCCCCCAATGCCAGAATGGCTTTGGGGTGACAATTCCATGATCTTAGACATGTTACATGGCCATGTTCGGAGTTACCATTGTGACGCTGTACATAGGTAGTGACCTATGTACAGTGTACACGCGTAATGGTGTCCCCGCACTCACAAAGTCCGGGGAATTTGCCCTGAACAATGTGGGGCCACCTTGGCTAGTGCCAGGGTGCCCACTCACTAAGTAACTTTGCACCCAACCTTCAACAGGTGAAGGATAGACATATAGGTGACTTATAAGTTACTTAAGTGCAGTGGTAAATGGCTGTGAAATAACGTGGACGTTATTTCACGCAGGCTGCAGTGGCAGGCCTGTGTAAGAATTGTCAGAGCTCCCTATGGGTGGCAAAAGAAATGCTGCAGCCCAATAGGGATCTCCTGGAACCCCAATACCCTGGGTACCTCAGTACCATATACTAGGGAATTATATAGGTGTACCAGTATACCAATGTGAATTGGTAAATTTAGTGACTAGCCTGTTAGTGACAAATTTGGAAAGCAGAGAGAGCATAACTACTGAGGTTCTGGTTAGCAGAGCCTCAGTGAGACAGTTAGACATCACACAGGGAACACATACAGGGCACACTTATGAGCACTGGGGCCCTGCCTGGCAGGGTCCCAGTGACACATAGACTAAAACAACATATATACAGTGAAATATGGGGGTAACATGCCAGGCAAGATGGTACTTTCCTACACCGCCCATGGGGTATGGAGGGGCGGTATGTCATTGCCTCCCTGGCAGTAGATTCCAGGCTTACCGGGTGGCCGTAGGTCATTAGTCTCCACCCCGTGCAGCTATCTTCAGGTAGGGCTCAACCCTCCACAGGGGGATGCACATCCCAGAGATCTGTCCGCACCCACCCAGGGGGTCCACTTCAGCTCGGGTAGACATCCGATCCCTGTAGGCCACGCAGGGAGTTCTGTCCAATGCTCCCAGCCTAGGATTGCTCAGGGATGGCAAGGGGCAGCGTGCCAGCTACACCACAACGCCTCCAGGCCTCACCACAGCTCCTGATATCCATGCCCGGAAGGGCATTTGCTGCTTCCTCAGAAGTCCACCAAGGTCTCAACCGCTGACTCAGAGCCCCCAGCAGCGTCCATCCGCAGGTCTCCCCCACCACAGCACGGTCTCTCACCAGGTCAGGTTCATTTGCATGTAACACTGGGGGCACACTTGAAAGATAGAAAAACAGGATACCAAAATAACTCTTGCGTGTGCACTGTCTGATTGCTGGAAAACCCTGATTTGTTCTACCAGACTTCTGTTTCTGGGTTTATTGGAGGTACAGTGACAAGCTCAAACTAGATTTTAATGAGAGATGTGGGGAGACACTAGAATTAGCACAGTACACTCCACCTTCCCCCCTCCCGGGCACAGAGCCCTAGAAGCAGAAATTCAGTGCTTCAGCTTGACAACGCCTAAGGTGGGGAGGGCTTGACCTGGGAATTTATATCTCATTAGGAGTGATTCCCACCCACTAGGTCACCTGGACAAAAATGTAACATCTTCAGGCACCAACTTCAGAAGACTCCTGGACCTGTGGAATATCTGATGAGGACTCAACCTGCTGAGACCGGAGAAGACGAGTGGCCTCGCTCTCCCCTTGTTTCAAGGATGGGGTGGGGGACTCCGAGGGTCATAAGGCCCATGACCCCCTCCTTGGATTCCCTCATTACCACCCTGTGACGGTGCCCCTCATCCCTCCATAGCCCCTCTCTCACACCTATCCCATTGGCTTCACAGCACTAATCACACAGTATGGGCTGTCAGAGCACTTTGCATCACACACACATTATACAGAAACAGTGGATCATGCGTGGGTTGCTCAGTGTACAGGGGTCGGTAGGTAAGACAAGGGGCGTACAAGGTATAGAGTCCCATGACCACCAGACCGGTAAGCTGCATACTTCATTGGTCTGGAGAAGCACAGAGTCAGGGTTTAACAAGTAAAACTGAGGTTGGCTTTGATAGTAAGAATTTACTTCTATCCAAAGGAGCCCTTTTTTAGCCACATTAGGACTATTACAACATAGTGTTCTAGCCCGTACCGCGCTGTTCGGATGCCGCTCCTTGAAGACAGTTCATAGCTCACTGTGCTATAGTAGGATTGCAACCTGTGGGCTGCAAGTAAGGAAAGGAACTGTGTGACGCAAGACATAACCCACTGAGCTACCTGCATGAACTGCAGCTCTGTGATCTTCATGGTACGAGGTCTTTGCAGCTCACATATTAACCCTTTGAGCTACTTTATGATGAGTCGAAGCTGCCACCAGACAAGACACTCTCTCTCTCCAGCGAGTACATTAATCAGCTGGGCTATCTTGGCTTTTGTATCGTTCTCTGGGCATTGCTGGACACACAAGGAACTCTACAACAGGTTCATTTAAACCATAAAAAATATCAAAACACAGCGCCCACCAAGCTCGACGCCCACCAAAGGGTGACCCTGGTGGCACGGTCCACTTTACGGTGCCACAGTGGCATGGTCCACTTGGGCACAAGTTCACGATGCTGCAGGTGCGAAATCCACCCAGGCACAACTTCGAAATGTCACTGCAGTGCCAGCCGTCGGGATAACGTGTGCTCTGGTCCCTTGGACATGCAGATGGCTCTCCTACCGGGTGGGTGGAGCCCCAAGTACCAGGGATGGCTTCTTCTGGCTCGGCTTGAACAATCACCCCTCCTGATTGGCCACCAGGTACTCCAGGCCACCAACGGGACAGCTTCTTGTCACTGTAGTGTTAGCTGTGCTCTGGTCCCCCCGGGCGGGTGTCAGACTCCGGTGATGTCCCCTCACCTCTGGGACGCTGGCTGTAAGGCAGATGCCAGCTCTGTCTCAGTATTCGGAGAAGTACAACCTTACCTGGTTAAAGAAAACTTGGAACTGGAACAACAACCGGCTCAGCAGGAGCCATGGAACCAGTTTGGGTCAGTTTTAATTTCATTTGTTCGCCCAGCCTGCTCCCCAGACACAGCCTCAGTGCGGAGCACTCTCCCTGGATGTAACAAAGTTTCATAAGGCTTGTGTCTGTGTGAGGAACTGCCAGTTCACTTGTGATCTCTAGTACCATGTGAAGATTACCAGTTACTAAGGTGTCAGCTTCCAGATTGGAGACTGTTTAGCAGAGGAAGCTCCCAAGACATCCCACATGGACTCAAAAAGTTGTAGCGCTCTCCAGTTTGAGATCCGTGCTGCCGAGGACTGAGGCAGAGACATCGGCTGCTCCTCCGCTAAGGCCAGGGAGCGTCACCCCACTGCTTTCAGAAAAAATAAAAATAAAATGATAATGATGCAATGTTATTATATTATTTTTCATCTGGAGCCAGGTTACGGCGGGCGTTGCTGGAGGAGGAGTGGAATGTTCACCATAGGTGTAGGAAAGTACCATCTTGCCTGGCATGTTACCCCCCTATTTCACTGTATATATGTTGTTTTAGTGTATGCGTCACTGGGACCCTGCCAGCCAGGGCCCCAGTGCTCATAAGTGTGCCCTGTATGTGTTACCTGTGTTATGACTAACTGTCTCACTGAGGCTCTGCTAATCAGAACCTCAGTGGTTATGCTCTCTCATTTCTTTCCAAATTGTCACTAACAGGCTAGTGACCAATTTTACCAATTCACATTGGCATACTGGAACACCCTTATAATTCCCTAGTATTTGGTACTGAGGTACCCAGGGTATTGGGGTTCCAGGAGATCCCTATGGGCTGCAGCATTTCTTATGCCACCCATAGGGAGCTCTGACAATTCTTACACAGGCCTGCCACTGCAGCCTGAGTGAAATAACGTCCACGTTATTTCACAGTCATTTACTACTGCACTTAAGTAACTTATAAGTCACCTATATGTCTAACCTTTACCTGGTAAAGGTTAGGTGCAAAGTTACTTAGTGTGTGGGCACCCTGGCACTAGCCAAGGTGCCCCCACATTGTTCAGAACAAATTCCCCGGACTTTGTGAGTGCGGGGACACCATTACACGCGTGCACTACACATAGGTCACTACCTATGTGTAGCTTCACAATGCTAACTCCGAATATGGCCATGTAACATGTCTATGATCATGAAATTGCCCCCTCTATGCCATCCTGGCATAGTTGGCACAATCCCATGATCCCAGTGGTCTGTAGCACAGACCCTGGTACTGCCAAACTGCCTTTTCTGGGGTTTCACTGCAGCTGCTGCTGCTGCCAACCCCTCAGACAGGGTTCTGCCCTCCTGGGGTCCAGCCTGGCTTGGCCCAGGATGGCAGAACAAAGGACTTCCTCAGAGAGAGGGTGTTACACCCTCTCCCTTTGGAAAAAGGTGTTAAGGCAGGGGAGGAGTAGCCTCCCCCAGCCTCTGGAAATGCTTTCATGGGCACAGATGGTGCCCATTTCTGCATAAGCCAGTCTACACCGGTTCAGGGACCCCTCAGCCCTGCTCTGGCGCAAAACTGGACAAAGGAAAGGGGAGTGACCACTCCCCTGATCTGCACCTCCCCTGGGAGGTGCCCAGAGCTCCTCCAGTGTGCTCTAGATCTCTGCCATCTTGGAAACAGAGGTGCTGCTGGCACACTGGACTGCTCTAAGTGGCCAGGGCCAGCAGGTGACGTCAGAGACTTCTTCTGATAGGCTCCTTCAGGTGTTGCTAGCCTATCCTCTCTCCTAAGTAGCCAAACCCTCTTTTCTGGCTATTTAGGGTCTCTGCTTTGGGGAATTCCTTAGATAACGAATGCAAGAGCTCATCAGAGTTCCTCTGCATCTCTCACTTCACCTTCTGCCAAGGAATCGACTGCTGACCGTGCTGGAAGCCTGCAAAACCGCAACAAAGTAGCAAAGACGACTACTGCAACTCTGTAACGCTGATCCTGCCGCCTTCTCGACTGTTTTCCTCGTTGTGCATGCTGTGGGGGTAGTCTGCCTCCTCTCTGCACTAGAAGCTCCGAAGAAATCTCCCGTGGGTTGACGGAATCTTCCCCCTGCTACCGCAGGCACCAAAGAACTGCATCACCGGTACCCTGGGTCTCCTCTCAGCACGACGAGCGAGGTCCCTTGAATCCAGCAACTCTGTCCAAGTGACTCCCACAGTCCAGTGACTCTTCAGTCCAAGTTTGGTGGAGGTAAGTCCTTGCCTCCCCACACCAGACTGCATTGCTGGGAACCACGTCTTTTGCAGCTACTCCGGCCTCTGTGCACTTCCGGCAGAAATCCTTTGTGCACAGCCAAGCCTGGGTCCACGGCACTCTAACCTGCATTGGACGACTTTCTAAGTTGTCCTCTGGCGGCGTGGGACTCCTTTGTGCAACTTCGGGTGAGCACTGTTTCACTCCTCTTTGTAGTGTCTATTCCGGCACTTCTGCGGGTGCTGCCTGCTTTTGAGAGGGCTCCTTGTCTTGCTGGGTGCCCTCTCTGTCCCCTGACGCAATTGGTGACATCCTGGTCCCTCCTGGGCCACAGCAGCATCCAAAAACCCTAACTGCATGATTTGCAGCTAGCAAGGCTTGTTGGCGGTCTTTCGGCGGGAAAACACTTCTGCACAACTCTTTTTGACATGGGACATCCATCCTCCAAAGGGGAAGTTTCTAGCCCTTGTCGTTCTTGCAGAATCCTCAGCTTCTACTGCCTAGTAGCAGCTTCTTTGCACCCACAGCTGGCATTTCCTGGGCATCTGCCCATCTCCGACTTGCTTGTGACTTGTGGACTTGGTCCCCTTGTTCCACAGGTACCCTCGTTTGGAAATCCATCGTTGTTGCATTGCTAGTTTGTGTCTTTCCTGCAGAATTCCCCTATCACGACTTCTATGTCCTTTGGGGAACTTTAGTGCACTTGGCACTCACTTTTCAGGGTCTTGGGGTGGGCTATTTTTCTAACCCTCACTGTTTTCTTACAGTCCCAGCGACCCTCTACAAGGTCACATAGGTTTGGGGTCCATTCGTGGTTCGCATTCCACTTTTGGAGTATATGGTTTGTGTTGCCCCTATCCCTATGTGTCCCCATTGCATCCCATTGTAACTATACATTGTTTGCACTGTTTTCTAAGACTATACTGCATATTTTTGTATTGTGTACATATATCTTGTGTATATTTGCTCTCCTCATACTGAGGGTACTCACTGAGATAATTTGGCATATTGTCATAAAAATAAAGTACCTTTATTTTTAGTATATCTGTGTATTGTGTTTTCTTATGATATTGTGCAAGTGACACTAGTGGTACTGTAGGAGCTTCACTCGTCTCCTAGTTCAGCCTAAGCTGCTCTGCTAAGCTACCATTATCTATCAGCCTAAGCTGCTAGTCACCCTATACACTAATAAGGGATACCTGGGCCTGGTGCAAGTACCCCTTGGTACTCACTACAAGCCAGTCCAGCCTCCTACAATAGGTGTGCAAGACTGGACGGCCGGCTGTGTTGGGCCGACCAAACATACATGCGCACTTAGCATTTCTGAGGCCGGCTGTATGGCACTGCCGAGAGGAGAAAGTTCACAGGGTGCCACTCCCTGTGTGAGTGCCGAACCAGGCTGCTGGTGACAGCAGCGTCATGATTGGCTGAGGGGAGTGTGGGAGGCTTCGTGCTGCCCGAAAGAGGACGAGGCTGCTCAGGGCGCGGATGGAGGAGACACAAACCCCTCCCAACCGAGCAGGTAGGAGTTCTTTTTTTTTTGTTTTTTTTATCCATCCCCACCCCCCACCCCCGTTCAGTGTCAGCTGCCACTGGGAAGAGACTGCGTGAATATCTCAATGACACGTGCCAGGTGTGAGCTGTCTGTGGAGTTCCTTTTTCTTTACATTCTGGCATTTACAACCTTGAATTGATGACAGAATACAAAACTACAAGTTGCAGAGTAAAAATAAAAAAACATGACTGTGTGAGCTCCTCTAGTTCACATGGGACAGCTTGAGATGTTTTGGCGAGTGAATGAGTAGTTCAATTAATAAGATATACTTTACTACTAGTTAGGCACTACTGACACCTTAGGGAAGGAGGCTGATGGTTACTGTTGGCACCTAGAGGGCAGTGCCAAGGTGGTAATACTGTAATGCAGGGCTTGCTTCACCTAAATCCTTGCTGTGCCCGGGTGTCCACGCCTTACCCATGCTTCCACACCCTACGCATGCACCGTAATATCTTCAGGTGGCTCTCAGTCAACCGAAGAAGGGCTGTCGCTGAAGCGCTCGTCACCAGCAGGCTGAAGAGGGGTCACCGCAGGCCGCCTGAAGAGACTGCAGACAATACAAAACTCAGTGGCAAGACTCATCCTCGACCTCCCCAGACCGACCCACATCACCCCCCACATCACCCCCCCACATCACCCCACACGTCAACAACCTCCACCGGCTCCAGATGCAGATGAGATGCCAGTTCAAGATGCTGGCCCAGATGTACAAAGCTCTACACAAGGAATGACCAGCATACATCAACCACCACATGAGCTTCCACCAACCGACCAGACACCTGCGATCAGACTCCCTCTGCCGCGCAGACACCCCCGGATCCGCAGATCCAACAGCGGAGGACGCTCCTTCTCTCACCTGGCGGCCAAAGCTTGGGACAACCTTTATCTGCACCTCAGGAACGCTGCATCACAAATTCAGGAAAGGACTCAAGACCTAGCATGTGCAGCATCTAGCAACTCCAGCGCCTTGAGACCCTCACAGGGGATTTGCTGCGCTTTATAAATCCTGATTGATTGATAAATCATTCGTTGATGGAAATCTCTCTCTGTGCCCAGTGCTTCGAAGCCACGTTCACCTCACAGTGCTTTTCCTAGACATCAGCGCAGTGTGTTGCGAGACGTGTGTATTCCGTTTTGCGGAGCCGGAGGATGTTCTTGTTTATTTGTTTTTTTTTGTAGTTTTATTGCGATTACTCTTGTCTGCCCCAGATGGCTGTTGATTCAGAATATTTATACACACATTGTTGACTTCAGATAAGGAGGGCACTTGTGTTCCTGCATGGAGAGCTGCAGCTGGGGGCTCAGATCTCCCGTTCGTAGCTGCTGAAAAGTGGCACCACTCCAGGCTGCTGATTGGCCCTCTTCTGCGTGACACCTCCCGCCCCCTGACTTTAGACACAACCTTCGCCTCTTGGGCTTTGAGGTTCATTCTTCTAGTAGCCGCTGGAATAACAAGGAGCCCCAGAGTGAGGAGTGCTGGTCACCTCTGTGAAGGGGGTGTCTGAAGGACTTCCAGTTCACACAGGCCCCCCCCGGGGATGTTGTGGACATCAGCAGAGGCCTGCTTGTGTTTGTGGGACAGGGAGTGTGGGCGCAGCTGTTCTTACACGACTTGCAGCAGCTGACACTGAAAGACTGCTAGCACCTGCTGGCCTGCCTGCTGAGAGCAACGCTGAGGGGAATGTTTAGTAGGAAAAAGACTAGCTGCTAAGAAGCCTCACGCGTAATGCGTGACATCTTAAGTTATCCCCGGCTTTAGAGCCAACAGCTCTTTGCATGCCGGGAGTTTTCAGTCAATGCTCACATGTCCCAGAATACACCTCTCTAGTGTTTGGCATGCCAGGATGGACAGGAGGCACCGTGTAAGGAGTGAGCTGGCAGTCCATCACTCCGACCAGTGTGGTGGCAGCGCCCTCTGTTGGGGTTATTAGGTACCCAGAGGGCCCATGGGCTCAGCTTGGTGAAGTCTTGAGGTGTATTCTCAGTGGAAAGTGGCAGAGACAGCGCCTCGAGTAGTTAAAAGAATCACTAGTACTCAGTGACTGGTAAGTGTTTAATCCTAATGAAAGGAGTGTCTCTTGTGCCTAGAAGGGGGGTACCGCGTGCAGGCGCTGCATCCAGCCCTAGCCTGGCAGCTCAGTGTGTGCTGTCTGAAGGGGTTAATACTTTACCAGTCTTAAGGTTCACCTCTTCAGGATGCCAGAAAATGAGACAGGTGCTCGGTGCCACACCTGACTGTGAAATATTAAATACAACTTGAGCAGGAACAAGAGGTGCCAGATCTCCTGGTTGTACCTCACTAGAGGGCATAGTATACCAGATCTCCTGGTTGTACCTCACTAGAGGGCATAGTATACCAGATCTCCTGGTTGTACCGCACTAGAGGTCATGGAATACCAGATCTCCTGGTTGTACCGCACTAGAGGTCATGGAATACCAGATCTCCTGGTTGTACCGCACTAGAGTGAATTGAATATCATATCTTCTGGTTGTACCGCACTAGAGGTCATGGAATACCACATCTCCTGGCTGTACCGCACTAGAGGGCACAGAATACCAGATCTCCTGATTGTACCGCACTAGAGGTCATGGAATACCAGATCTCCTGGTTGTACCGCACTAGAGTGCATTGAATACCAGATCTTCTGGTTGTACCGCACTAGAGGTCATGGAATACCAGATCTTCTGGTTGTACCACACTAGAGGGCATAGAATACCATTTCTTCTGGTTGTACCGCACTAGAGGGCATAGAATACCAGATCTTCTGGTTGTACCGCACTAGAGGGCATAGAATACCAGATCTTCTGGTTGTACCGTACAAGGGGCTCATGGACCAGCAGATGTTCTTCCATGCAAGGGATTCCTGGGGCACCAGGTCCTCTGGTTGCACCATATAAGGGTTTATTAGAACATCGGCTCTGCCGGTGGTACCATACAAGGAGCTCATCCAGCACCAGGTCTCCTGGTTTTACCATACAGCACCATCCTCACTGACAAGGTCCTGGGAGGGGCTGAAACACTTTGCGTGTACTTGAAACCGAAACACAATCAAGTGTCTGCAAGATTTATCTGTTGCTGAGCAAGGATGAGCAATAGTCCTATCTCATAAGAGATATTCTTATCTGTCTCCTCCTGCAAGAAAACAAAGAGTCAACTCACTTAAGACTGGTTGTAAAATCACCACCTGCCAGGTAAAGATGAGCCTGAAGCTTGGGCATGAGGCTCTGAGTTGAGTAGAGTTACACACAGTCTTAGAAGTAGGGCTCTATGTCAGGTGGGTGTGACATGATCTGTTGTCTGGTGTGCAGTGGCCACAGTATGGTGTGTTCTAAGGATCAACGTGCCCTGTGGTACCTTACATGGACGTATGGCACAAACAGCAGACCCGCTGTTCCATGAGCTGCTTGTATGGCACCAGCAGCAAACCTTGTGCCCCACCAACCCCTTCTATAGTGCAACTAGCAGGGCTAATGCTACAGAACCCCTTGTATGCTATAACTAGCAGATCTGGTGCCTCGTGAGCCACTTGTACTTACAGGCAGCAGAGTGTGTGTTCCATGAACTGCTTGTATGGCACCAGCAGCAAACCTTGTGCCCCATCACCCCCTTGTATAGTGCAACCAGCAGGGCTAATGCTACAGAACCACTTGTATGTCATAACTAGCAGATCTGGTGCCCAGTGAATCACTTGTACTTACAGGCAGCAGAGTGTGTGTTCCATGAACTGCTTGTATGGCACTCGCAGCAAACCTTGTGCCCCATCACCCGTTTGTATAGTGCAACCAGCAGGGCTAATGCTCCTTGTACGCTATAACTAGCAGATCTTGTGCCTCGTGAGTCACTTGTATGTACAGTCAGCAAAGTGTGTGTTCCATGAACTGCTTGTATGGCACCAGCAGCAAACCTTGTGCCCCATCACCCGTTTGTATAGTGCAACCAGCAGGGCTAATGCTACAGAACCACTTGTATGCCATAACTAGCAGATCTGGTGCCCCGTGAGTCACTTGTACTTACAGGCAGCAGAGTGTGTGTTCCATGAACTGCTTGTATGGCACTAGCAGCAAACCTTGTGCCCCATCACCCGTTTGTATAGTGCAACCAGCAGGGCTAATGCTACAGAACCCCTTGTATGCTATAACTAGCAGATCTGGTGCCCCGTGAGTCACTTGTACTTACAGGCAGCAGAGTGTGTGTTCCATGAACTGCTTGTATAGCACTAGCAGCAAACCTTGTGCCCCATCACCCCCTTGTATAGTGCAACCAGCAGGGCTAATGCTACAGAACCCCTTGTATGCTATAACTAGCAGATCTGGTGCCTCGTGAGCCACTTGTACTTACAGGCAGCAGAGAGTGTGTTCCTTGAACCTCCTGTATGGTTAAACCAGCAAAGTCATTGTTAACATGAACACCTTACATGCTATAACCAGCAGTTCTGGTGCTCCCTCAACATCTTGGAGGGTAGACCTAGCAGAGCCGGTGTTCTACACACACCCCTTGTACGCTACTAGTAGCTGACCCAGTGCCTAATGAGTAACAAGGAACCTCTTGTAGGCATAACCAGCAGTTATGGTCCTCCTTCAACACAATGGAGGATAGAACCAGCAGAGCTGGTACCCCATGAACCCCCTGTGTGGTTTAATTAGCAGAGCTGTTGTTCTACGCTCCTGTTGTATGGTACTAGCAGCAGACTGGGTGCCTAGTAAGCACTTATATGGCACAACCATGAACTACTTGTTAGGTCCTAGCAGTAGAGTATGTGCTCCTTGAACCCTTGTAGGGTGCAAGGAGCCGACCTAGTGTCTCATGAAGCCCAGATATGGTACCGCCAGCAGACCCGATGCCCCATAAACTGCTTGTATGGCAGAAGTAGCAGAGCTGTCTTTCCATGAACCCCTTGTATGGTACTAGCAGTACAGCTGGTAAATCATGAACTTTGTGTGGTGCTAGCAGCAGAGGACCCGGTGCTCCAGGAATCCTCCATCAGGCATAACCAGCAGTTCTGGTGCTCCCTCAACACTTGGAGGGTAGAACCAGCAGACCTTCTGCCACATGAATCCTTTGCAGGTAAAACCAGCAGATCTGGTGCTCCATGAACTCCTTGTTAGGTCCTAGCAGCAGAGCTAGTGCTCCATAAACTCCTTGTTAGGTCCTAGCAGAAGAGCTGGCACTCCATGAACCCCTTGTATGTAAAACCAGCAGACCTGCTGCAGCATGAACCACTTGTAGGTAAAGCTAACAGACCTGGTGCTCCATACACTCCTTGCTGGTAAAACCAGCAGACCTGGTGCTCCATGAACTCCTTGGTAGGTCCTAGCAGCAGAGCTGGTGCTCCTTGAACCCTTGTAGGGTGCAAGCAGCCAACCTAGTGTCTCATGAAGCCCACGTACGACACAGCCAGCAGACCTGGTGCCCTATGAATTGCTTGATTGGCACAAGCAGCAGACCTTGTGTTTCACGGACCCCTAGTATGGCGAACCAGCTGGCTTGCTGCCCAGTGACCAGCTTGGATGGCATAACCAGCAGATCTTGTGTACCGCACCATTAACTCCCTGTATGATGCAACTAGCAGGCCTAGTGTCTCATTTACACCTTATATGCTACAACTAGCAGATCTGGTGCTCCTTGAACCCCTTGAGCGGTTTAATTAGTCGAGCTAGAGTTCGATGGACCCTGTGTATGGTACAAGCAGCAGAGCTGGTGGTTCATGAACAGCTTGTATGGCACAACTACCGGATATGGTGCTCCATGAACCCCAGCATCCTACAATCAGCATAGCTGGTATTCCATGAACCCCTTGTATAGCAAAACCAGAGAATTGAGCTGGTGTTCCATGAACCCGTTGATTGGTACAACCAGCAGAACTGGTGTTTGAAGGACCCCATGTATGGTACAATCCAGCAGAACTGGTGGACGATAAACCCCTTGTATGGTACAACGAGAGGAACTGGCGTTGGATGGACCCTGTGTATGGTACAACCAGCAGAACTGGTGTTTGATGGGCTCCTTGTGTGGTACAATGAGCAGAATTGGTGTTCGATGGACCTTGTGTATGGTACAACCAGCAGAACTGGTGTTTGATGGACCCCGTGTATGGCACAGCAAGCAGAACTGGTGTTCGATGGACCCCGTGTATGGTACAACTAGCAGAACTGGTGTTCGATGGACCCCTTGTATGGTACAATGAGCAGAACTGGTGTTCGATGGACCCTGTGTATGGTACAACTAGCAGAACTGGTGTTCGATGGACCCTGTGTATGGTACAACTAGCAGAACTGGTGTTTGATGGACCCCGTGTATGGTACAACTAGCAGAACTGGTGTTCGATGGACATTGTGTATGGTACAACCAGCAGAACTGGTGTTCGATGGACCCCATGTATGGCACAGTAAGCAGAACTGGTGTTCGATGGACCTCGTGTATGGCACAGCAACCAGACTGGTGCTCTATGAACCTCTTGTTCAATAGAACTGCCATTCCATGTATGCTCGATTTAAATATTGACTCAAGAAAATGTGTGCTTTTTTGGAAATTTGCTATTTCTGCGTGGTCACTCTGTATTTTTTGCCTCTTTTCCTGAACCTTATTTTTTCAGCCTGTAACACTCTATGCTCTCTACCCCTGCTTTTCACCAGCAGTGCTCCCCTCCAAACATGGTTGAGCTGGCATAGTCCTAATTAGTATATTTAACTTGCCTCCAAGTCACTAGTATAAGATACAAAGGGGGTCATTCTGACCCTGGCGGTCATGGACCGCCAGGGCCAACGACCGCGGAAGCACCACCAACAGGCTGGCGGTGCTTCAGGGGCTATTCTGACTACGGCGGTAAAGCCGCGGTCAGAAAAGGGAAACCAGCGGTTTCCCGACGGTTTTCCCCTGCCCCAGGGAATCCTCCACGGCGGCGCTGATTCCGACCCCCTTCCCGCCACCCTGTTCCTGGCGGTTTTTACCGCCAGGAACAGGATGGCGGGAACGGGTGTCGTGGGGCCCCTGGGGGCCCCTGCAGTGCCCATGCCACTGGCATGGGCACTGCAGGGGCCCCCTAACAGGGCCCAATAATGATTTTCAGTGTCTGCCCAGCAGACACTGAAAATCGCGACGGGTGCCACTGCACCCGTCGCACACCAGCAACTCCGCCGGCTCCATTCGGAGCCGGCTTCATCGTTGCTGGGGCTTTCCCGCTGGGCGGGCGGGCGGCCTTTTGGTGGTCGCCCGCCCGCCCAGCGGGAAAGTCAGAATGACCGCCACGGTCATTTGACCGCGGTACGGTCTTTTGGCGGTCTCAGCCCGGCGGGCGCTGCCCGCCGCCCACCGGGGTCGGAATAACCCCCAAAATGTCTGTAAGTTAAATGTCACTAGTGGGGACTGCAGCATCTAGTGTGCCATCCAATTCACTGATGGTGCAAACATGGCGGGAGGTCTACCATTGCAGCCTAACTGTAGCAGAGTATAAACAGCGATTGGACCTGTCAAGATAAATCCTTTTGACAGAATAAACTTTCCTTTTTAATATTAATGTCACCCCTAAGTGTGCCTTGTAGCCCACAAGACAGAGTGCATGGTATTTACAAGTAGGACATATAGAAATGTATTGTTAATGTGTCGTTCCAGTGACTAGCACCCAACGCTGTTTGCATGGTGGGAAGGCTGGCTGGCCTACAGAGAAGCATTGGGAAGCAATATTAAATAATTCTGCTAACTCAGAGTATGGCCCAGCTAGAAATACTACTTCACAACTCATTTTCATATTTAGTAAAAGTCAAACATAATTGTGAAGATGGATTTGTGCTAAATATTAAGGAAAAGTAACCATTAGAAAGTAACCTTTTCCCTGCCTGAAGCCTCTGGAAGATAATTTGTATTAGCCCCCAGCTGCAGCCCCCCGGGTGCTCGAGCACTGACAGAGACAAAGGCCTGGGTGTGGGGAGGTTTTGGTGATATTTATAATAATATTAATAATAAGTTTATCACTTGTGGTAGACTGTAATCACAGTTTTTTCTCTGTGGCTCTGTTTGGTAATGTCACTTGATGATTTTAGACACTCACGCGATACTGGTGAAGGACTTGGCCACGATTTTAGTGCCAGGTATTAATTTTCCATAATCATGTATAACTACAGATTATGACCAAGCTCATTATTATGTTTCTTACAGCACTGAGGAAGTCAATGAGATTAATTTTCTCGGAGACGAAACACGTGTTGGCTGTTGTATGTTGTTGTGATGACCACATATGGAATCTTTCTGATGTGATGAACATGTATGAAAACCTTGAACAAGAATAAAGACACTGAACTTTAACTCTGTTTGGATTATATATTGATTCTCCGAAGACCAAGAACCTAACTGTACAGACTCTTATCTTATTTCACACGAGTGCCCTAGCCTTTTGAATCAATTTGGTTTTTCCTATTGGAGAAACACTGGAGGTGCTGGGAGGACCCTCCGTTCGGGAGCACCGTATTTACTATCTATTGTTAAAGAAATGTTTTGGTGATATTCTGTTAGCGCCTATCCCTATAATTTTCCCCCCCTTTTCTTCACAACTTTTGAGTTTCTGTATATAGGCAGGCTGCTCTAGACACCGATTAGTACCTTAAAATAGTTTTTCTTACTTACTAATTACATCATGGATCGAGAGAGATTAGCAGCTGATCTCTTTAGTAACATAGAATCAACTGGTAACGTACCTCGAAGTAATGTAGTTAGCGCCCATAATGTCACAATAGGTCTAAGAGATAAATTCATTAAATTAGAAAAGTTAAAAAAACAGGAGGTTTTCAGATGGTGGGACGGAGCCACACTCAAACAATATATCAAACTAAAAAGAATACCAAGAGGGCTGAGATCGCATATCTTTCCTACTTTCGACGATTTAGTACAAGATCTTTTGGATTGCTGGGAACAAGAACTAATTTCCAGCTCATTTAAACTGATAAACATTTTGATAGAAAATGCAGACAGAAAGGTATCAAAATTACAGGCAGAAATTGCCACCCTAGAGGCAGAAATTCATAGTCTGAATTTAGAAGCAGCAACTACAAAAAAACTATGCAATTCTAAATGAAATTATCAACCAACACCAGAATGAGGTTACACAAAGGAAAGCTCGTAATCTCAAACGAGATGAAATTGACTATAAAAATGGTAGAGTATTGACCTTTTCCCAAAAATACGACCACTTAATCAAAAGAGGGGAACAAATACGAACAAAGGAGATGGGCTCACAATCTTCACTTAGTGTCACTTCAGTGAGTAGTACTGAATCAACTACTAGTAGTAACATAACAAGACAAGATTTAACATTGCAACACGCAACCCCTTCTTTTTTAGCAGAGGTTCAGAGGATCAGACAGGGACATTGGGAGACAAACCAACGGAAAGAAATACCTGTAAAACAAGGAGGGGCAGGAGAGGAGGGAAGCTTAGAAACAAGAAAAGGGATGCAGACCAGATCACGAAACAAGTAGTCTCAGAAAATGTGACCAAGGATATGATCAGCGTCAAGAATTTATCAGATTTACCACTAACACCCCACGATTTTTCACTTTGGAGCAAAGGCCTAGGGTTTTGCACTGATAATGTTGGTGACTTTCAAAAAACAAAAGTAGATTTTTACAAGTTTATTAGGCGCCTCAAAATCAAGAAACATTTTTCCACTCAGACTGAGACTAGAACTGGGGACATGCTTCAGGACATAAATAAAGATTATCATCCTCTCAATTCAAGATGTACATGACACTACAACACTTTTATCAATTACAGACTATGAACAGAATCCCACTACAGTCCTACAGATACTTACTGAACTAGATATTCCCGTCGAGACATTGGGTAGTGGCCTGAGGTCGAAATCCAAGTGGACACCTAATCTTGCCAGTGACAATTGTACCGACACCTTTTACAAATTAGTTTGGCAGGATTTGAATGCTTCTGAAATTAAAAATAGAAAACCGCGCCGTTCCTTTTCTAGCAATTTGAATTTTGAAGAAGGTAGGGCTTTGAGACATCTACAAACACACAAGGATATAACTATCAAGGAGGCTGACAAAGGGGGAAATATAGTAATTATGAATACGAAAGACTATGATCAAGAAATATATGGTCAATTAGCAGATGACACTTGCTATGAAAAAATAACTTCAGATCCCATACCAGCTCTAACCAATGAAATCAACTAATTCCTTAGGAAGTGTTTTGATGAACACTTAATTAATGAGGATAAATACACTTACCAACGTGTCTTTAGACCAAGACACCCATGCCTGTATACTTTACCAAAGATTCACAAAAATCCACATCGTCCCCCAGGTAGACCGATAGTGTCAGGGACGGGTGGTCCCACTTAAAGAATCTCTGAATATGTGGATATTTTTTTACAAACCTATGTGACAAATCTTCCTTCATACATTAAAGACACCAAACACATCTTAAGTATCCTCACTGATATCAGTTGGGAACCAGGGATGACTCTTGTTACCCTGGATGTGACTTCCCTCTACACTAGCATCAGACATACCTTAGGACTACAGGCTGTACGTCATTTTCTTAATAACAGATCAGCTAGCCTATATAACCACACCATGATGCTGCTAAAGATGATTGACATTATTTTGAACAATAACTTCTTCCTATTTAAAAAAGAATGGTTTTGTCAGAAACGTGGAGTTGCTATGGGATCCAGATTTTTACCAGCTTACGCCAACCTCTTTATGGGTTATTTTGAACATAACGTGATCTGGAGTTCGAAAGGGAACACATGGAACATGGACATATTATTTTGGGGTCGCTACATTGATGACTGTATGAACTGGACGGGGGACATACCCAAACTGAACAGTTTTATAGAATACCTTAACTCTAATGACCTCAACATTGCTTTTACTTGGGAGCACAGTAATAAGAGTATTCCCTTTCTCGATGTTGAATTATTCATCCACAATAACAAGATCGAAAGCTGTCTTTATAGAAAAAGCATGGCATGCAATGCAATACTACATGCAACAAGCTCACATCCCAGGCATCAGATTCATGCGATTCCGTTTGGTGAAATGGTCCGAGCTAGACGCAACTGTAGCTTGGACACAGATTTCTTTGAATGCATCAATGATATGTAGCACAGATTTAAGCAACGGGGATACAAACCATGTATTCTTAAGCAAGGCCGTATTAGGATTTTAAACATTTCAAGAAGTGACACTCTCAAACAAAAATCTAGAACATTTAATAGTAACATTTATTGTGTAGCTGACTATTCACAAGCCGCCTCAATACTACGCAAATGTATGACAAGGCATTGTCCGATATTATGAGCGGATACAACTCTAAGAAGTTTTATTTCAGATACTCCACTTCTTACATTCCGTCGTGGCAGAACTCTTAAGAATGCATTATGTCCTAGCTACCCTAGTAAACAACACCACGAAGATAGGGTCACTAGCCGCAATAAGGCATTCTATAAATGTGGGCAATGTGGAATGTGTAGATGGGCAAGAACGGGGATCTCTACCTTTCATAATCAGATTGGTGATCGATTTCCCATCACCTCTCACATTACATGAAACAGCAATTACGTAATTTAAATTATCATTTGCAAGTGCTGCAAATACTATGTAGGCAGCACTATCAGATCCCTCAAAATAAGAATGAGCGAACACTATCGAGCAGTGAGACAAAATGACAGTCGGTATCCTGTGGCAATACACATCAATCAATGCCCGGCCCAGGGCCTAACCAAAAGCTTTGAATTTTATGGGTTTGAGAATATATCTAAAGACCCACGAGGAGGGAATAGAGAATTACACCCTAGAAGACATGAATGTACTTGGATCCTCAAATTAAGAGCAGTGGAGGAAGGTCTTAACACAAATTATGAAATGGAGTACTTCCTAGGTGATTCATTTTACTATCATAATAACGTATAATTTGTACACTGTATGTCCAAGTATGAATTTAATCATTACTGTCAAACTCTATTAACAAAGTATGCAACACTACCTAATATGGAAGAATGAGCCCATTTTAATTCTGGTGCTAGGATGGTGAACTCTGTTCAAATGTGAAGTGTTACTATTATTACAGTATTTACATTACATCTGAATTCACACTTTACTGGTAAGTATCACCAATCTTTGATGATCACGTGAAACTAATAATTAGGACGATGACTACTTAGGATTACTTGGCTGATTATACTTTGTTTTTACTATTTTGTATCATCTCTTATTCTCGGGACCCTTCGAACAAATTACTTCTAAGTTACATTATTCTCCTCATTGATTAAAAGAAGGACCAAATAAACATGCTGCCCGTCATGCCGAAGAATTTTATACACACTCCTGAGACCTAACTCTGTGTCGTGTGACACCTTATTCGGTGTCTTTCTATCAATTTTGTAAGCGCCTAAGGCTGTTCGCATTAATTAATGCATAGCAATTTCAAGATGGCGCCCATTTTTTTTTTTAACACTCTGTCCTTTTTCTGTTTCGGGCCAGCCGATGATTCTCATCATCGATTAAAAGAAGGACCAAACAAGGCCTGTCATGCCGAAGAATTTTATACACACTCCTAAGACCTTACTCTGTGTCGTGTAAGACCTTATTCAGTGTCTTTCTATCAATTCGTGTAAGCGCCTAAGATTATTCGCATTAGATAATGCTTAGCAATTTCATCCACCCAATTGGACACTGTCTTTTAGTTGTGTCTTTCACACTCCAAGATGGCACCCACTTTTTCTTTCAACACTCTGTCCTTTTTCTATATCGGACCAGCCGATGATTCTCATCATCGAATAAAAGAAGGACCAAACAAACATACTGCCCGTCATGCCGAGGAGTTTCACACACACTCATGAGACCTTACTCTGTGTCTCTTCTATACCTTATACCTCTAGGTAGGTGACATTAATGTTAACTTATGTATTTTGCACTTTATTTTGAGGGGGCTGAGTCTGGTTGCTCAACTTAGAAGCAACATATGATTATAATCTTTGTTACATCGGTTTTAGATGAGATGGAGGGCTTACACCCTTTTTATCCACATACACGCTAGCTTAATTATCGGGGAGCAAGACACAGCGCCCCCAACACAAGAATTTACCCAAAAGAACTGTTTTGTTTATAGGTACGTGACCTTTTACTTTTAGAATTATGCCATATTGCTTATGCTTGTCACTACTTCCTTAGTACCGTAAAAGGTTTTGGATCCATACGTGCTGACTTATGAGCACTCCCTCACGATGACTCGGGGAATTTAGTGTTTTGCCCCGTCACGTGATTCCCACTACTCTTTCTCTATTGGTAAGTGATAGTCCTTTTGTGAGTTCCTTTTAAATTCAGCTTACTCATTCTCTTCCTCCTAATGACTTACAATCATTTTATTTCAGATCGTACATTATCTTGAAGAGTTTTACTTGATTAGGATAAGCCATTTATTCATGTTAACACCTTACTTATACTTTGGTAAGTTTTTCTTTATTCAGACACACTTGCGAATGCTTAATTTAGCACACTCACTCACCAATTTCCTAGGTGTAATGACGCCTTTCTGTTTCATTTTTTCCTAATGACACCCTGTCATTGAGAGTATATTTCTCAACCTTAGTTTCCATTTCTCATCGCCACATATCTAGTAGGAGTCTTTATTTCTAATTCTCAATTTCTACTTCGTTTCACGTGCACATCAAACTTTTTGTGATATTTATAATAATAACAAGTTTATCACTTGTGGTAGACTGTAATCACAGTTTTTACTCTGTGGCTCCGTTTGGTAATGTCACTTGATGATTTTAGACAATCACGTGGTACTTAATTTTCCATAATCATGTATAACTACAGATTATGACCAAGCTCATTATTATGTTTCTTACAGCACTGAGGAAGTCAATGAGATTAATTTTCTCGGAGACGAAACACGTGTTGGCTGTTGGATGTTGTTGTGATGACCACATATGGAATCTTTCTGATGTGATGAACATGTATGAAAACCTTGAACAAGAATAAAGACACTGAACTTTAACTCTGTTTGGATTATATATTGATTCTCCGAAGACCAAGAACCTAACTACACAGACTCTTATCTTATTTCATGCGAGTGCCCTGGCCTTTTGAATCAGTTTGGTTTTCCCTATTGGAGAAACACTGGAGGTGCTGGGAGGACCCTCCGTTCGGGAGTACCGTATTTACTATCTATTGTTAAAGAAATGTTTTGGTGATATTCTGTTAGCGCCTATCCCTATAATTTTCCCCCCTTTTCTTCACAACTTTTGGGTGTGGGGAGGTGTTTTGTTCCTCTGGCATGACAACCACTTGTGCTGTGTCCAGCTAAGTTTCCTGTAGGCTACGAACCTGCGCACTCGGGCAGCCTACCTTTCCCCAGAGCGCGGGGTCTGTCTAGATGTGCACAGACTTCCATAGAAGAAGAGAACCATTCACCTCACTTTATGAGCCGCTCGTGTAAAAAGACCCAGCTTTTCAGCAGTGGGCTTCATTTTTATATTTGTGAAGCCTCTAAATTAAAGGACGAAGCTTTCCTGCTTCTTTAAGCAGTTTGAGTGCTCTCTTTTGTAGCCCATGTCTGCTGAAGGCTGTCCCTGATCTTGTTTGGGTACTGGTACATCTTGCTATTTATCAATACACTGTACTGTTACATCTCACTATTTATCAATACATCGTTCTGGAACATATTGCTATTTATCCATACACAGTACTGGTACATCTCACTATTCATTAATGCTCAGTACTGGTACAGAACTCTATTTATTATTGCACAGTATTGGTACATCTTTCTATTTATCAATGTACAGCACTGATGTAGCTTTCCTTTCATCAATGCACTGTACTGGTACATTTTGCTATTTATCAATACCCGATCCTGGTACATCTTGCTTTTTATCAATACACGGAACTCATGCATCTTGCTATTTATCTGTGCACAGTACGGGTACCGCTTGCCATTTATTAGTGCATGGTACTGATACAGCTTGCTATTTATTTATGTACTGCACTGGTACATCTTGATAGTCATCAATGGGCAATACTGGTACATCTCACTATGTATCAATGTACAGTACTGCCACATCTTGCTATTTATTAATGCACAGTACAGATTCAGCTTTCTATTTATCAGTGCATGCTACTGGTACATCTTGCTATTTATCAATATCCGGTCCTGGTACATCTTGCTATTTATCAGTGCACAATACTGGTACCGCTTGCTATTTACCAATGCATGGTACTGATACAGTTTGCTATTTATTGATGTATTGTACTGGTACAGCTTGCTGTTTACTGGTGTATATTGCTATTTATCAATACACTGCACTGGTGCATCTTGCTATTTATCAATATACAGTCCTGGTACATCTTGCTATTTATCAATACACAGTCCTGGTACATCTCACTATTTAATAATGCAGAATACTGGTACATCTCACTATTTATTAAAGCACAATTATGGTACATCTCACTGTTTTTTAATGCATGGCATTGGTACATCTTACTATTTATCTTTGCACAATACATTTCACTATTTCTTAATGCACAGTACTGGTGCATCTCTCTATTTACTAATGCGCAGAACTGGTACATCTCACCATTTATTAATGCCCGGTACTGGTACAGCTTGCGACTTATTATTGCCCGGTACTGGTACAGCTTTCTATTTACTGGTGTATCTTGCTATTTAATAATACACTGCACTGGTACATGGTGCTATTTACTGATACATCTTACTATTTATTTATGCCCTGCACTGGTACAGCTTGCTATTTATTAATGCACAGTGCTGGTACAACTCACTATTTATTAATACACAGTACTGGTACAGCTTGCTACTTATTGTAGGAAGGTAGCCTCTTTCTAGCCTTGTTACCCCCACGTTTGGCCTATTTATGAGAATGTGTCAAGGTGTTTTTACTGTCTCACTGGGATCCTGCTAGCCAGGGCCCAGTGCTTTCAGAGAAAACCCTATGTTGTCAGTATGTTTGATATGTGTCACTGGGATCCTACTGGCCAGGACCCCAGTGCTCATAGTATGTGCCCTGTATGTGTTCCCTGTGTGGTGCCTTACTGTTTCACTGAGGCTCAGCTAACCAGAACCTCAGTGTTTATGCTTTCTCTGCTTTTAAAATTGTCACTGCAGGCTAGTGACTAATTTTACCAATTCTGATTGGCACACTGGAACACCCTCATAATTCCCTAGTATATGGTACCTAGGTACCCAGGGTATTGGGGTTCCAGGAGATCCCTATGGGCTGCAGCATTACTTTTGCCACCCATAGGGAGCTCAGACAATTCTTACACAGGACTGCCACTGCAGCCTGAGTAAAATAACGTCCACGTTATTTCACAGCCATTTTACACTGCACTTAAGTAACTTATAAGTCACCTATATGTCTAACCCTCACTTAGTGAAGGTTAGGTGCAAAGTTACTTAGTGTGAGGGCACCCTGGCAGTAGCCAAGGTGCCCCCACATTGTTCAGGGCAATTTCGCCCGACTTTGTGAGTGCAGGGACACCATTACACGTGTGCACTGCATAGAGGTCAATACCTGCCAGTGATCGGCCGCTGACTGCTCCAGGACGCCTGCAAAACCGCAACAAAGTAGCAACAAGACTACCAGCAACATTGTAGCGCCTCATCCGGCCGGCTTTCTTGACTGTTTCCTGGTGGTGCATGCTCTGAGGGCTGTCTGCCTTCACCCTGCACTGGAAGCCAAGAAGAAATCTCCTGTGGGTCGACGGAATCTTCCCCCTGCCAACGCAGGCACCAAACTTCTGCATCACCGGTCCTCTGGGTCCCCTCTCATCCTGATGAGCGTGGTCCTTGGAACACAGGAGCTGGGTCCAAGTGTCCCCGACAGTCCAGTGGCCCTTTTGTCCAAATTTGGTGGAGGTAAGTCCTTGCCTCCCCATGCCAGACAGTAATCCTGTGTACTGCGTGAACTGCAGCTGCTCGGACTTCCTTCGTGCACAGCCTAGCCTGGGTCCCCAGCACTCTGTCTTGCATTGCCCAACTCGCTGAGTTGGACTCCGACTTCGTGGGACCCTCTTTGTTGTGCTAAGTCGACTGTCATGCTCAGATCTTCTAAACACCTGTTCAGGTGCTTCTGCAGGTGGTGCCTGCTTCTGCGTGGGCTCTCTATGTTGCTGAGCGCCCCCTCCATCTCCTCCTCCAAGGAGCAACCTCGTTGTCCTTCCTGGGCCCTGGCAGCACCCAAAACCTTCAACCACAACTCTTGCAGCTAGCAATGCTTGTTTGCGGTCTTTCTGCGTGGAAACAATTATGCATCCTCCAGAACGCCGTGGGACATCTTCTGACCAAAGGAGAAGTTCCTGGCACCTTCCGTTATTGCAGAATCTTTGGCTTCTTCCACCCGGAGACAGCCCTTTTGCACCTTCATCCGGGGTTTAGTGGGCTCCTGCCCCTCCTGGACACTTGCGGGACTCTTGGACTTGGTCCCCTTCCTTTACAGGTCTTCAGGTCCAGGAATCCGTCTTCAGTGCTTTGCAGTCAGTTGTTGTTCTTGCAGAATCCCCTATCTCAACTTTACTGTCTTTCTAGGGTAGTAGGGTAACTTTACTCCTACTTTTCAGGGTCTTGGGGTGGGGTATCTTGGACACCCTTAGTGTTTTCTTACACTCCCAGCGACCCTCTACACACTAAACTAGGCCTGGGGTACATTCGTGGTTCGCATTCCACTTTTGGAGTATATGGTTTGTGTTGCCCCTAGGCCTATTCTTCCCTATTGCATTCTATTGTGTTCTACAGTATTTGCACTACTTTTCTAACTGTTTACTTACCTGACTTGGTTTATGTGTGTATATTTTGTGTATATTACTTACCTCCTAAGGGAGTATATCCTCTGAGATACTTTTGGCATATTGTCACTAAAATAAAGTACATTTATTTTTTAGTAACTCTGAGTATTGTGTTTTTTTATGATATAGTGCTAAGTGATATAAGTGGTATAGTAGGAGCTTTGCATGTCTCCTAGTTCAGCCTAAGCTGCTCTGCTATAGGTACCTCTATCAGCCTACGCTGCTAGAACACTACTACTCTACTAATAAGGGATAACTGGACCTGGCACAAGGTGTAATTACCACAAGGTACCCACTATAAGCCAGGCCAGCCTCCTACACTTATTAATGCCCGGTACTGGTACAGCTTGCTATTTACTGGTGTATCTTGCTATTTATTAATACACTTTACTGGTATAGCTTGCTATTTACTGGTACATCTTACTATTTATCTGTGTACTGCACTGGTAAAGCTTGCTATTTATTAATGCACAGTACTGGTACATCTCAATATTTATAAATGCACGGTAAATCTCACCATTTATCTATGCACTGCATTGGTATAGCTTGCTACTTATTAATGCACGGTACTGGAAGGGCTTGCTATTTACTGGTGTATCTTGCTATTTATGAATATACTGTACTGGTACATGTTATTATTTATCTATGCACGGCACTGGTACAGCTTGCTATTTATTAATGCACAATACTGGTACAGTATTAATGCACGGTACTGGTATAGCTTTCTATTTATTAATGCACAGTACTGATACATCTCAATATTTATTAATGCACAGTACATCTCACTATTTATCTATGCACTGCATTGGTACAGCTTGCTACTTATTAATGCACAGTACTGGTGGAGCTTGCTATTTACTGTTATTTCTTGCTATTTATTAAGACACTGCACTGGTACATGTTACTATTTATCTATACCCACTACTGGTACATCTTGCTATTTACTGGGGTATCTTGCTATTTATGAATACACTGCACTGGTACATGTTACTATTTACCTATGCCCGGTACTGGTACATCTTGCTACTTTCTGGTGTATCTTGCTATCTATGAATACACAGCACTGGTGCATCTTGCTATTTATTGGTGTATCCTAGTATTTATCTATGCCCGGTACTGGTCCATCTTGCTACTTACTGGCATATGTTGCTATTTATGAATACACAGCACTGGTACATCTTGCTATTTATTGGTGTATCTTACTATTTATCTATGCACTGCACTGGTACAGCTTGCTATTTACTGGTGTATCGTGTTATTTAATTGCACTGCACTGGTACATGTTACTATTTATCTATGCCCAGTACTGGTACATCTTGCTATTTACTTGTGCATGTTGCTATTCATGAATACACAGCACTGGTACATGTTACTATTTATCTATGCCCGGTACTGGTACATCTTGCTATTTACTGGTGTATCTTGCTATTTATGAAGGCACTGCACTGGTACATGTTACAGTTTATCTATGCATGGTACTGGTGCATCTTGCTATTTATGAAGGCACTGCACTGGTACATGTTACTATTTATCTATGCCTAGAACTGGTACATCTTGGTATTTACTGGTGTATCTTGCTATTCATGAATATACTGCACTGGTACATGTTACTATTTATCTATGCCTGGCACTGGTACATCTTGCTATATACTGGTGTATCTTGCTATTTATGCACGGCACTGCTACAGCTTTCTATTTACTGGTGTATCTTGCTATTTATAAAGGCACTGCACTGGTACATGTTGCTATTTATCTATGCCCAGAACTGGTACATCTTGGTATTTACTGGTGTATCTTGCTATTCATGAATATACTGCACTGGTACATGTTACTATTTATCTATGCCTGGCACTGGTACATCTTGCTATATACTGGTGTATCTTGCTATTTATGCACGGCACTGGTACAGCTTGCTAATTACTGGTGTATCTTGCTATTTATAAAGGCACTGCACTGGTACATGTTGCTATTTATCTATGCATGGCACTGGTACGCTCCTGTAATGCGGCTGTTATAGTACAGCTGAGGTTCCGCATGGAATGTTGGTGACTGGATGTGAAGAACATTCCTTACAATTGGTCTCTAACCCTGCAGGGGGCGTGGCTGAATAAACATCCTTGTTTGAGCACCATAGTGGTGATGAGCGCTGCTAAACCACAGACCCGCATGTGTAAAATGTAGAACACGTCACGTTAAGAAACCACAGACCGTGGGCGTTAATTCACTGACATGACGGGGGTAGCAGACGTGACACCACGCACCCCTTGGCCTCGACTTTCACTCACACACTTACACATACCCACACATTCACACCTACACCCACTCTCTCACACAAACACACTTGCACCCACAAGCACGCGCATGACATACATTTAAAAACAGTTTTACCTACCACAGCTGTCATGGGATCGCATACTCCAGCTATTTGTACCCCACTTGTATTGCACTAAGAGTGAAAAGTATATTTTTCATTATTAGTGTAATAAAAACCTGACAGAAAACAGATGGAGTGGAGCCCCAACTGCCCCCGTGTTCCTGGCACTGATTTTGCCACCTCTGAGGCCAGTGGTCGCGAAGGCAGTGCCCGGGGTCTCAGCTGCGACCCTGGTGACCCCTAAACGACGTCCACACCACGGACCTTAACTGGCTGTGACATTACCAGGGGAGAGTTCAGGGTTACCCATCTCTTGAAGATGGGAATCTTGGGGGGCTCCCTTTCATTTTAATAAACATGACATTTAATAATGATGTGGCGTCCCGCAGAGGCCCCCAGCGACTGTCTGGCACTGAGTGTGACGTCATCGCCGCTTATTGAGCCTGAGGTGAGTGTGACGTCACCGACGCATCTTCTGAGTGTGACGTCACCCCCGCCCATTGAGGATGTGGGGTGATGTCACTGCCGCTCTTTGAGGCTGTGACGTGTCATGGGTCTCTCGGGGGCAGTGTAATCTGACATCACACCACAAGTGTGGGTGCAGAACCTTTTTACAGGTGCGTACCGCCATGTCGGATTAGTGGGGCTCACACACAGCCCCCGCCAGAGAGTGGTCACCTGGAGGGACTGGTGCTCCGCGCGCCTGGGCCTGTGCGCGGTTTAGACACGCACCCTGAAGTGCTGGGGTGCACACCTGGGTGTGTGTGCGGGTTGGACACGCACCATCTACAGACACGAGTCGAAGTGCTGGGGTGCACACCTGGGCTTGGGCACGCACCACCTACAGACACAATCCTTACTCTGTGCCCTGAATTGTTGGGGTGCACACCTGGGAACTGGGCCCTCATGATTTATCACTGAAATAGCTTTAAATATGAGCTGGAAATTCAAGCATTTTTCTCCAAACATAAGCATGGTGTGAGTCCTGAAAATCCCCACATTTTCATCTTACAAACACTTTTGACAGACATACAACAACTGCACCAACCCAAAGCTTCTTATAGAGCGGGTTGGGGTCTACGATGGGGCGGTACTTACAGGCAGCTGGAGAGCGCCTCCTTGGAGAAGCCTGGTGTACAGAATATGTGGAATAAGTTGGCCATGTGGTGTTTTTTCTTAAACGTATTCGATAAACAAAGCTGCGATATGCATTGCGTTGAGGTCTCACAGCCACACCACTGCTGGACCAGGCCCTTTTTGCAGGGTCATCCGTAGGCTTTTTGCCTCCTTCCTCCTATTTTTTCTGACCTGTTTTTCTTGGCTGTAGGGCTCTGTACACTTTACCACTGTTAACCAGTTCCAAAATGCATGTTCTCTCTGTGGAGACTGTAAGGTTGATTGGTTTATCCACAATTTGCATATATGATTTACTAGTAACTCCCTAGTTGAGTGCACTATGGGTACCCATGGCCTGTAAATCAAATGTTGCTAGTGGGCCTGCAGCACAGATGTCTTTCCAGGTTTTTCTGCCTTAGTGATGAGAACTCTCAAGGGGATGGGCAGTTCTTCCCACTTTCAGCTGGAGGAGGTACCTGTTAGACCTGGCAGGTCTTGGCTGGTTTCCCTTGTCTTTTGGGCTTCTGACCTATTATGATCTGTGCTGAACTTTGATTTTGCTGGTTTATTGTCTCTGCACACCTTACCACTGCGAGCCAGCGCCAAAGTGCAAATTCTCCCTGTGTAAGATGCATGTGTAATTGGCTTATCCCTGATTGGCATATTTCATTTACTAGTGAGTCCCCAGTAAAGTGCACTAGAGGTGCCCAGGGCCTGTAAATCAAATGCTACTAGTGGGCCTGCAGCACTGGTTGTGCCACCCACATTAGTTACACTGTAAACATGGCTCAGACCTGCCACTGCAGTGCCTGTGTGTGCATTTTTAAACTGCCAATTCAACCTGGCAAGTACACTTGCCAGGACCAGACATTCTCTTCTACTACATGTTATTCACCCCTAAGTTAGAACCTAGGTACCACATGGGCAGGGTGCAGTGTTTTTAAAAGATAGGACTGCACTGGTGTGTTTTACATGTCCTGATAGTGAAATACTGCCAAATTTGTTTTGCACTATTGCAAGGCCTATCTCTCCGATAGGTTAACATTGGGGCTTCCTTTAAATGTCTTTTAAGTGCAGTTTCTCACTGGAAGCAGATAGAGATATAGAGTTTGGGGACTCTGTACTAACAATTAAAAAGTACATCTTTTGGTAAAGTTGGTTTTTAGATTGTCTGTTTCAAAATGCCACTTTTAGAAAGTGGGCATTTTCTTGCTTAACCATTCGGTGCCTCTGCCTTTCTGTAGAATCCACATCTGGGTCAGACTGACAGTTGGGCTGTTTGTGAATTTCCTCTAGACAGTCACACAAATGGAGCTGAGATGTGTCTTGCATTTCCTCAAGAGTCTTCCTAGTAGAAGGCCAGCCCTCTATGTAGTGTGCAAAGCTAGGCACACTGTGCAGGGGGTCCAGGAAACCACAAGTTGGTTTACAGGGGTAAAAACTAGATCACCCAATGGTCTTATTTTTAAGGTAGCTTGGTTGAGCAGTTGGGCCAATCTTGGAGAAGTGCAAGCATTTGTTGTACTCATAGCATCAATCTTGCAACTCACACACTCAAAGGAATAACTACAGACCAATTTATAAAAGTACTTCATATTTTCACATAATTTTTAAGACCAAGATTATCAAAATTGGTTAAGTACTTTTCAAGATATGAATTTTTGATATTTTAATAAAAATAGTCTTTTTGTGCGTAATTATGCACCATAGGAGTCAATGGAAGATCACCCTAAAAAATACATATAAAATTGTACAGTTGGTTTACCAAGTTCTTCTTTTGCAGTTTGGTCGAGGGCATCAGTGGGCACGCTGTACCAGCTGGAAAAGTTCGGGTGTCTCCCGGTTCCGGCGGGAGAGGCGAGGACAGGTTTCTGGAGCTGGTGCAGGGCCACTGCGGGGGACCACTTGGAAAAGCACTGCACAGGTAAGTTTAAAGATGGTTTCTTGTGGGTCCCCTTGGAGTATTGAGGTCGCAATGGGTGGGGGACCCTTAGGACACAGCAGGTTCTTCAGTGCAAGGCACCGGGCATCCGGGTGCAGAGCGAATCGGTGAACCAGGAGCTGTACGCAAGGATGCCCTCAGGAGCAGGAGGTAAGTTGGTTCAAGGGTTGTTTGCAGGATGATGGGGGCACTCTGGAGGGAGGTCCAGCATGTTCCTGAAGTTCCTTGACTGTGCTTCCTCCTTGTCTTTTTTCAGCCTCGGGCGGGTTGGTTTTCTTGGTGTCTGATGTTGGCTGAGCAATACCCAGGGTATTGGCACGGTGTGGCCCCTGGGGGTTGCGGTGCCACCAAACTTAGCACACTGGCAGGGTTTGTCCTCACAGTTGTCAGTGTGTCGTGTGGTCCAACTGCAGCATCCAATTTAGGAGTTAGCGGCTGGTCAGTGAAGTGACCCTCACTGGCTTGCTGGTTTCTTGCTGTTTTTGGAGCAGTACCTCCACTCTGGAGGGAGTTCTATGGCCATTTTTAAAGCCATAGGTCCTCAGGGGTTCTTTAGAGAGTTTCTAGCTGTCCAGCAGCTCCTCAGCGGCGATTGCCGGGCCCTGGGAGCAGCAGGCAGGGTTTGGCACCTTTTCTTTGTTGCAGCAGGTCCACAGTTCTCGTGCCTTGGATCAACTTGGTGATGGTCTTCTTTTGTCCCTCAAATCTGATTTCCTGGTCTAGGGATGCCCACTAAATATTGTATTTAGTGGGCGTTTTAGGGGGAACCTGGTAGTGACCAATGGGTCATCTACCGTAGGGTGGCTACATCAACTAAGTGACCACTTCTTGTGGGGAGGGGTCACTTCCCTAGACCTGGTTAGCTATTTTTCCTCCATCCAATAAGGGGGAAAGTGAAGTGGAGTGCCTGCCTCGTAGGCAACACCTTATGGGTGGTGCATGCCAGATGGAGCCACTCCTCCTACCCTTCGTGTATTTTCCCGCCGTTGTCCCGCCAAAATTGGGGGTTTGCAATGGAGGTGACCATCTACTGCTAGCAGCAGGCCTGAGGTTGAGTTTTAAAGGCGGTAAGCCCTTTGAAGCTCGCCGCCAGGGCAGTGCACATTCTTGAGTGAGTGGGTGTTAACACATCCACCCAGGAGGGGCATTGTTCTACAATCCAGAGAGACGGATCTCTCCCCCAAGGTGGTAGATTGGATGTCTGGTGGTGGCAGGCTGGATAGGATCAGTCAGCAACCATGCCAGGGTAGTTAGCTTTTGCAGGGGGCACCTCTAGGGTGACCCCTGGGTACATTTAGGGATAAATCTAATACTGGTACCAGTTTGGATTTATCATTCTGAGTTTTTTAATACCAAACAACCCAGGGTTCAGAGAGGCCATCATGTAGCTGGCAAACTCGTACTGACCAGGGTTCAGCACATGTATTAAAATGGCTGCTCTTTTCACTCACTATGTCCCAGGTTTGGCAAGGACAGAGTGGGGGCATATTGCTCATGCAGCTGTGCCCTCACATAGACTATGGTGCACCCTGCCTTAGGGCTGGAATGACTGCCAGAGGGGTGTCTTATCCATAGTACATGCAGTGTGGAGTGGACAGGGCACACAGACAGTGTGCCATGTCGGGTTGATGTTTTAGGTTTGCCCCAGAGTACTTAGCCCACAATGGCAGTGCTGGGGGTATCTGGATACATGGCCCTGGAGGGTGGCACAATCAGTGCTGCTGCCCTCAGGGGCCTACTCTTAGTACCCCATGCCCTGGGAACCTAAGTACCTTCTACTATGGTCTTATATTGGCAACTAAAGGTGTATTCAATTGTGCTAATGCACCACAACAGTTTTAGGGAAGGAGCTCTGGCCCAGGGAACCAGGTTAGCAGGGGCCTTGGGCACTAACAATTTCTAGGCTACATCAGGCAAAAAGTGGGGTCTAACCATGTCAAAAAGAGGCCCTTCCTCACATTCCTGGGCTAGAGTGGGGAGGGAGGAGCTGACATCTGCACCTGAAAGGGCTGAGCCTGTCCTCACACAATGCAGAGCAGTCTCCAACCCCCTGGAGTGTGCCTAGGTCCAGGCCTGGGCAAGGCAGGATCTTGTGAACATTGAAGACTTTCCTTTGAAGTTTGCCCACTTCAAAGGCAGAAATGAGTATAAGTAGTGGACCCAAAACCCCAAACTTTTAGATTACTTCTGGATCAAAAGGAACTTCTGCCAAGGACAAGAGCTTGATGCTTGAAGGGGACCTGCCACTCTGTTGCTTTGCTGTACTGGCCTGCTGCTGCTGCTGCCTGAAGAGGGAAAGAACTGGACTTTGCTTCCTGAAAACCAGCTTGTGAAGTTTCTCCAAAGGCTTGGACTTAGCTTGCCCCCTGTTCTGAAGCCTCAGGGACATCAAGGACTTCATCTGCCAGTGCCTGGGCTCTTCCGATGAGAGTTCTGACTTGCTAAAGGGTGCCAAATCCAATCCCTGGGCCCTTAGAAGTGGAGACTGGTAACCTGCAGGGGAAAATCCACGCACCGCTGTGTGAGTGTCAGAAAAATATATGCACTGCCCATCCCGTGGCTGAAAAGTCGACCTAGCACCTATCTTGTGGCTGGAGAAATGATGCAGCGCCTGTTTTCAATGCAGTCTCCGCATAGCGCATTGGAATTTTCCACGCACGGATCTTGGGCGTCAAAATCTGCAAACATCACTGCACGGACCCGAGACTTTGCACCTGGAATCTACCCACATTGTCTCTTGCAAGTAAAGAATTGACGCATGGCCTCCGGTGCGAGTAAAGAATTGACGCACGGCCTCAGTTGAATAAGCAATCGACGCATCACTCGCTTTTCTGATGCACCATTGCAATTGCGGTTTTATTTTTGACGCATACCAGGTACTCTGTGCTAAAACAACACATCCATTGATTTCTATGGGTTCATATCTTTGCTTGTGCATGTTGGATTTTTGTTGTTTTGGTCTTGTTTGGTTTAGATAAAATTGGCTGTTTTTCTAAACTGGGATAGAGTCCTTTTGTGGTGTTTTCACTGTGTTACTGTGTGTGTTTGAACAAATACTTTACACATTTCCTTTGGGATAAGCCTGACTGCTTGTGCCAGCTAACAAGGGGGTGAGCAAGGGTTATCTGAGCTGTGTATCTCCCTTACCCTGACTACAGTGAGGGTCCCTACTTGGACAGGGTGTACACTGACTGCAAACTAGAGACCACATTTCTAACAATTACTTAATAATCTACGTTCATACAGCAGGAATAAAAGAAGTGCAAGAAAAAATGCTAAACAGTGATACCCCAGTTTTAGCTAAAGCTATTAACATTCAAAAGCATAGAAATTCTTCAATCATTATCTAAGGAACAGATCAGAAGAAAAAACACACGCACTGGTAGTGTTAAAGAGAGTAATGCCAGTATTGCACAAGATAAATATAACAGAAGAAAAATATCATATTAGAGGAAGAATGCTGTTCAGGATGAAAAGGGGAATTATTTAAAACAAAAGCATATATGCTCTAGATGTGGAAATCCATTACACGCCGTGGGCTGTTTTTTGTCCTGCTAGGAATGCTACATGCCATAATTGTAGAAAACTAGGACAGAATTTGTCAGAGTTATCAGATGAAATTAAACAGGATTGTGGAATTAGATGAAGAAGAACAGGGCAATGCAATCTAAGAAAGGAGAGGTAAAGATCTGGTTTTGGTAGTAAGGGGAAGAGCGTATTGCCACTTACACAAACATCACAGTAGACAGAAAAGTTTTGAACTTCTTGTTTGATTCAAGTACAAAAAACTTAAATGATTACTGAGGAATTGTTTAAAGAACGTTAGGATGGGAAAAAACTAGACCCCCAAGATGTGTTCAGTATCTAATTAAGGCAGAGAATTGAATTGCTTGGATTTGTTTAAGGTGTCTTGAGCTTCTAAGACTGAATTATTCAAGCAAGCCTAGAATTTGCAAAGGAAAGACTAAGGGTTTGATTTAGAACTCGGCAGACAGATTACTTCGGCATAACGGTGACGGATATTTCGTCCGCTGAAATCTAAGTCCGCTGAGCTCTAAATCAGTCCCTAAATATACTTGGGCAGTATTATCAGTTACTATTTGGAATGACTTTAAAGCCCAGATGAAAGGAACGCATTCTCTTGGTGGTGCACCAAGACAGGCAAGAAGAATGTAAATGGCATAAAATGTGGGAAAAGGCTTTTGAAAATGAGTTAGGAAGGATACACAAGTTGAAGCACAGAATTCACATCAAAGAAGAAGCTAAACCCATTAAGCATAAATTGAGGGCTGTGACGTTCAGTGTGAGCGGGGATATGGTAGATGATCTTGAGAGGATAGGAGGTGAAGGAGTTATTTAGCCTAGCGAATCAACACTATGGCTATCCCATTAAGGTATTGTGTGAAAAGAAAATGACAATTTGAGGCTGTGTGTCGAGTTAAGAAGTCCAAATGTGGAATTTTGGGTAGAAACCCATTGATTACATAACATTAATGATATTTTGATGACCTTTGGAGAGGAAAATTATTTTTACTTGATTTAACAGCAGCAACCTACCACGGGGTGGAGATATTAAGGAACTAGCAATATTGAAGAAATATGCCAAGAAACGCTAGCCACGGAAACCGTCTGTTCCTAGTCAGATTCAACCATTTGTGAAGAGGTATTTTTGGAAGGAAGTAGGATGCTGATGCAAAGTGGCTAATATATCTCTCCCACTAAATTGGGAAACAGAAAAATTGAGGTAGGCCATGATCATTTAGGTTAGACAGTAACCTAGCTAAGTTTATTAAAGGACTTTATAGCTTCTCTGGGATACAATATACAAATCAGCTCAACCTCTCGAGTTACCACTAAGTTCATGGGTAAAATTGGCAGTTGACTTTGTAGTACCTTTTAATGATTAGTCAAAAGCACAAGTATGCCATAGTGTTGGGAGATCAGTACAGCACATGGTGGGAAATGTGGGTCACTTCCCACCCACCAATTAACATTAATGATATTTTCATGGCTTTTGGAGGGGCAATATCATATCAGGAGCCTACCACTGTGTTGAATTAGAAGCCCCCGCAAGCATTTGGCAGCATTTGCATCTCCTATTGGGACATTCCAGTTTTGAAGAATGCCATTTGGGTTTCCATCCACTACTTCCGATTTTCAGAGATTAATTTCCAAGGTACTTGATGAGATTCAGCAAACAGTACTATTCCAAGATGACATATTGTTAGCAGGTGCAGACAGAATAATATGACAAAGAGTTAGAGCTAATGCCAAAGCATTTGTCCAAAGCAGGAATTACTACAAACAAAGAAAAGAGTATATTTGAAAAAAGTGAAATTGTGTATTAAGAACATATACGTCATAGAAATGTGTAGAATCCTTACAGGTTTAGTTGAAACTACTCACAAAACTGTTGGCTCTGTTGACAAAGGACAAGTGAGTTTATTCTTAGGAGTTTTAAGCCAAGTGTATTCATAACATTAAATCCTGAACAGAAAGTATGAGAAGTTTACTGAGAAAAAAGATGAATTTTGAATGGGATGAAGCTTGTGAAAAAATCTTTCCTCAGGAAATTGTTTGAAATCCTTTGACTAGAGGAAAGATTGTTTGGTAACAGTAGGTGCAGCAAATATGGGTTTGGACTGATAACATCACAGTTGAGAACTATGAAAATACCATCGGGTTTGCCTTAGAGACCTTACATAATTAGGAAAAATTATCTTCATTTATACAAAAAGAGTTGATCGCATGCTGCTGAACTGCTGAGCAGTGTGATATTTTTAGGGTAGGAAGTTTACATTAATGACAGATCATAAACCACTAGTTGACTTTCTCAATTGAAATGCCATCGAGGGTCAAACTCCCAGGAAACCCAGATTATGTTCTGTGTTAACCCAGTACAGTTTGCAGTCCGGCATATCCCTGGAGGGGGAAGTTTTAGTTTGGATGATTTGTCAAGGTCACTACTTGTGTTGGAGGAAGGTGAAGTTGTAAATGATGACCGAGAGTGGCAGATCCCAGTTAGCTTGTGGGTTATTTGAAGAGAAGCAGTTTCAATAGTGAAGAAATAAATCACGGAAGGCCGGCCATGGTAACACTCTGTTCCTAGGGAGATTCAACCCTTTGTGAAGAGTTACCTTTGCAATTATATTGCAAGACTTGTGAGTTGACTTTGTAGGACCTGTTAATGACTAGCCAATAAGAATATGTATGCCATAGTGTTGGCATATTATTACTGCAGTTAATGGGAATTTGAGTTCATGTCAGTGCCTGTGAGAAAGTAGACTCTTTCTAGCATGGTTACCCCCACTTTTGGCCTGTTTGTGAGTGTGTGTCAGTGTGTTTTTACTGTGTCACTGGGATCCTGCTAGCCATGACCCCAGTGCTCATAGATAAAAACCTATATGTCAGTGTGTTTTGCCTGTCTCACTGGGATCCTACTAGCCAGGACACCATTGCTCATAGTTTGTGGCCTAATGTGTATGCCTGTGTAGTGCCTAACTGTGTCACTGAGGCTCTGCTAATCAGAACCTCAGTGCTTATACTCTCTCTGCTTTTAAATTTGTCACTGTAGGATAGTGACTTCATTTACCAATTTCAATTGGCACACTGGACCCCCTTTTAAGTCCCTAGTATAGGGTACCTAAGGACCCAGGGCATTGGGGTTCCAGGATATCCATATGGGCTGCAGCATTTCTTTTGCCACCCATAGGGAGCTCAGACAAACCCTTACACAGGACTGCCATTGCAGCCTGTGTAAAATAACGCACATGTTATTTCACAGCCATTTTCACTGCACTTAAGTAACTTATAGGTCACCTTTATGTCTAACCTTCACTTGTTGAAGGTTAGGTGCAAAGTTACTAAGTGTGAGGGTACCCTTGCATTAGCAAAGGTGCCCCCACACAGTTCAAGGCCATTTCCCTGGACTCTACCTGGTCAATACCTATATGTAGCTTCGCAATGGTAACTCCCAATATGGCCATATAACATGTCTAAGATCATGGAATTGTCCCCCCCCCATTCCAAATCTGGTATTGGGGAGCCCATTCCATGCATCCTGGACCCCCAGTACTGCCAAACCAGCTCTCTGAGGCTTGCACTGCAGCTACAGCTGCTGCCACCTCACAGACAGGGTTCTGCCCTCCTGGAGTCTGGGCAGCCCAGTCCCAGGAAAGCAGAACAAAGCATTTCCTCTGAGAGCAGGGTGTTACACCCTCTCTCTTTGGAAATAGGTGTTACAGACTAGGGAGGGGTAGCCTCCCCCAGCCTCTGGAAATGCTTTGAAGAGCACAGATGGTGCCCTCCTTGCATAAACCAGTCTACACCGGTTCAGGGACCCCTTCTCCCTTACTCTGGCAGGAAACTGGACAAAGGAAAGGGGAGTGACCACTCCCCTGTCCATCAACACCCCAGGGGTGGTGCCCAGAGCTCCTCCAGTGTGTCCCAGACTTCAGCCATCTTGCTTTGCAAGGTGTGGGGGCACTCTGGAGGCCTCTGAGTGGCTGATAAGGTAGCCAATCCCCCTCTCAGGGCTATTTAGGGTCTCTCCTGTGGGGTCCCTTCAGATTCTGCTTGCAAGTTTCCTTTAGGAATCCTCTGCAACAACTTCAGACTCTTCTGACCTTTGATCAACTGCAGCTTTCTCCAAGAAACCCTACAACTGCAACAAAGTGTCTACAAGAGACACTTTTCTTCAGCAACCTCAGCTCCAAGTCAGCAACTGCAACAGTTTCCATGGTGTGCACGCTCTGAGGACTCCCTGTCTTCATCCTGCACCAGAAGGACTGAAGAAATTTCCTGTGGAGTGATGGAGTCACTCCCCTGCTCCAAGCAGGCACCTTCCAAGACGATGACCATTACCCTGGGACTCCGCTCACAGCAACAAACTTGCTCCTAAGGACACAGAGGGTAGATATCATCGACGTAGACTGTCCTGAGGTCCTGCTGATGCAATTTGGAGGAGGTAAAACCTTGCCTTCCCTGAGAATGATGGTACCCCTGTGTATTATGTCTTCTTCACCTCTTGAGGCCTCTGTACACTCTCAGCAAACTTTCTTCATGCACAGCCTGGCCAAGGTCCCCAGCACTCCATCCTGCAATGCACAATTTGCTGAGTTGATCTCCGGCGGAGTGGGTCCTTCTTTTGTTGTGCTGCATCAACCATGTTTTGCACATCCTTTGAACCCAGATCCTGCGACTCCTGGGGGTGCTGGCTGGTATTCTGAGGGCTCTCTAAAGCGCCGAGAGCCCCCTCTTCCTCCTCACACAGAGTTGAGGCCCCCAGGTCCCTCCTGGATCCACCCAGCACCATTTTGAGGCAAAATGCACTTTTGGTGTAGCCAAGGCTTGTTGGTGACTTCCAACACAAAATCTCATCTGCAACAATCTTCACGCCGTGGGACATCTTTTGCATCATGCAGAAACCCACTGGCATCTTCCTAGGGGCAATTCTGCAGTCTTCAACTAACCATGGACTCTTCTTTTGCACCTTTTTCTGGGCTGGCAGGGGCTCCTGTCCTTCCTGGAACTTCTTTTGACTTCTGAACTTGGTCTCCTTCCTTTGCAGGTCTTCAGGTCCAATAATCCAGCAGTTGTTCCTTGCTGACTTGGTTGGCTGCTGCAAACATCCCACAAGGTGTAGTGTGTCCTAAGGAAACTTGCAGTACTTTACCCCTGCTTTTCTGGGCTCTGGTGTGGGGTAATTTACTTACCTTTACTGTGTTCTTACTCTCCCAGCGATTCTGCACACACTACACTTGTCTGGGGGGAATTTGTGATTCACATTCCACTTCTTAGTATATGGTTTGTGTTGCCCCTAGACCCACTTTCTCCCATTGCATTCTACAGCATTTCCTATTGTTTTAATTGTTCTATGACTATTTACTTGTCTAATTTTGGTGTCTAGTGTATATATTCTGTATAATACTTACCTCTAGAAGCAGTTTTGCCTCTAAGATATTTTTGGTACTGTGTCACCCAAATAAATACCTTTATTTTTGGTAACACTGAGTATTGTCTTTACTTGTGTATCAGTACTGTGTAACTATAAGTGGTATTGCATGAGCTTTACATGTCTCCTAGTTCAGCCTAAGCTGCTCTGCTATAGCTACCTCTATCAGCCCAAGCTGCTAGAACACTACTACTTGACTAATAAGGAATAACTGGACCTGGTATAAGGTGTAAGTACCCAAGGTACCTACTACAAACCAGACCAGCCTCCTACGGTGCCCATGTGATCTTATTGCAGTTTTTGAAATAATGTGTGTCAGAGAAGGTTTTCACAAAGAAATAATATCCAGCAACGATGTTCAATTAGTTTCTAAGGAGATGGCAGAATTTTTAACTCAATGTAGTATCGAACACAGAAGAATGGTTGTTTATCGTCCACAATCAAATGGATATATTGAATGTCTGAATAGAACAATGGTTGAATGCACTCAAGGGGTGATAAGACACAGAATAAAAGTCAATAAGGTTGCTGACAGTATGATTTTATGGCATCACTCCTTGTTCTGTCACTGGGAAAAGCTATTTTGAAGTCATAATGGGAAGATCATTGTCGCTAACGCTTTGTCCAGCATGAATAAAGAAATGGCACATGAGGAAAGCGTATGACAAATTAAATAGATGCCATAGTTTGTCCGATGGTGAAAGGATAGCAATGTAAGTCTAAACAAAATTACAATGCCAGACATAGAGTGAGAGGGTGCAGGGGAAATCAAATACGAGACTTGTTGCATGTAAAGAATCAAGTGCTTGTAACAAAAGTTATTTACTTGTAGTCCAAGACATAGTATAATACACATATAAAACAATAAAATAAAAACCAAGAATAAGAATGTGGTAAAGATATCATACAAGTGATAAAATAATGTGATCTTAATACTTGGCACGCGGGGAGCACCTCTACTAACAAAACCGCTTGTCGTGCATGTGATTTTAGTACCTGACGTGTGGGGAGAGCATTCTGTATAGACACATTAGAGGGTTGATGCTTTCATCGTCATTTGTTTCTTTCATTTGAGTGTAGCCTTCTCCCCGTGCAATAAGGCTAATGACTATAATAACCTTTAACATACTGAATCCTTCTGAACCTCTTCCCTTTCCTCTGGTTGTGGTAACATAACCTACGCAGTGGGCACTGGATAAGAAACCTCATGGAGAAATAACCCAAAGCACATACGGAAGGAATAGAAGTACTTTCCGGAACTTCCCCTTCTTGTTTCCGAGGGGCATCAATATATCTATTCATCCACCTGATGGTCCTCTGTATGATGTCGCCGCAAGAAGAAACAAGCAAGATCCAGATGTGCTCTCATGAACATCACAGAAAGAGACACTCAGTCACGTCTTGTGTGGTCATTCACGTTCATTCTCGTGCCATGTGACAGGTAGTCATAGCTCATCTTTTCATCAGCAGCATGAGACGTTAAAAGGCTTTAGCAATACATTATAACTTTGGTACCAAATTTATCTAAGTCAACTTGCTGTGATCAGGATCTCATTCTTAATTATAACCCATTGGAAAAAAGAGCTTAACCTTGAAGCCCACCATAGAGTGTCAGCACAGACTATTGTGACTATATTTGGCGACGAGGGCAGAGAAACCGCTCTTTGGGACTGCATTCAGAATGGGCCACATTTGTGGTGCTGTTTTATTTTCTATATCTAGATTGTTGTTACAAAGTGTTACACTGCGTTTCTAACATACACGAAAACACACATGTTTTGACGTGGGGACATTTCTTACAACACAAGCTGTTTTATTATAAACACATTTCCTTGTCCCACGCACATTAGGGGGAGGTTCCAGCCAGATGACCACAATCGCATGCTGATCGACTTCGCTACAGCTGCTTGCCGAGACCACTGGTTCCTGGTCACCTTGGGGATGGTGTCTCTCCAGACGAGGCACACTCAGGTATGGGGAATGATGTCTTCCCAGGGTGGAATCCTGATGGGCGGATCAGGGCTTAGCAGGCAGTGCTCTAACATAGGTTAGGTAGGAACCGTATATACATAGTGCTTAGTGACATCATGGTGGGAGTTTTCTGTGTTTCACTTTTCTTGTCACAATTTTGCTTTTAGCCTATTTCATCATTCTTATTATTGCCTTTCCTAGCATTTCATCCAAGACGCAGCTGATTCAATAAATCTTATTGAACCATTTTCTGCCTCTGTTTGTCTTTGCATGTGCGCGACTAATGTAACTGACAGAAAAGGATGAGATCTGATACTCCATTATTTCCCTGAGAAGTCATTCTTCTCATGCGCCCGGTTGGAAACGGATTAGGCTGACAGTTGTCACATGGTGTGGTACTGGACACAGTTCCCTACAATACAGGTGGTGCTGCTGCTCAAATCTAGCAGCCTCATTAGGATAATAAGGGCCTACACAACACAGGCTGCCACTGCATTGAGCTGTTTGGGACTGCCACTGCATTGAGCTGTTGCGGCTGCCACTGCATTGGAGGTCGGACTGCCACTACATTGAGCTGTTGCGGCTGCAACTGCGTTGAGCTGTTTCGGACTGCCATTGTGCTGGAGGTCAGGCTGCCACTGCATTGAACTGTTTGGGGCTGCCATGCCATTGAGCTGTTTCAGGCTGCCACTGTATTGAGCTGTTGCGGGCTCCCACTGCGTTGAGCTGTTGCAGCTGCCATGGCATTGAGCTGTTTGGGGCTGCCATGGCCTTGAGCTGTTTTGGGCTTTCACTGCATTGAGCTGTTTGGGGCGGCCACTGCATTGAGTTCTTTTGGGCTGCCAGTGCATTGAGCTCTTTTGGGCTGCCAGTGCATTGAGCTGTTTTGGGCTGTCACTGCATTGAGCTGTTGCGGCCTCCATGCATTGAGCTGTTTGGGGCTTCCATGGCATTGAGCTGTTTCGGGCTTCCACTGCATTGAGCTGTTTGGGGCTTCCACTGCAGTGAATTCTTTTGGGCTGCCAGTTCATTGAGCTCTTTTGGGCTGCTACTGCATTGAGCTTTCAGGCTGCCACTGCATTGAGCTGTTTCGGGCTGCCACTGCATTGAGCTGTTTCGGGCTGCCACTGCATTGAGCTGTTGCGGCTGCCAGTGCATTGGAGGTCGGGCTGCAGCCACATGCAGTGGGGTGATGAGACAGCTGTCTTTGGCGCTCTCAGCTCAGGTATCTACCAATCAGAGAGCTGCCCCACTGGGGCGGGTGTGTGAGAAGACGGGAGGTACGTCCCTCTGTAGCGCCTTCTACTGGGATGGAAATGCCCCTTCACGACAGGCGCTGTCCGGTCTGTGTGGTCATTCAAGCCGTGCTTGGAATTTAAGGCAACTTTTTGTTCCCCTTTGAAACCAGCACCAATCTTGCATTTCCTCAGCCGAGGCAGACGTTTAACGAGTACTTTCCCTGTCATAAATGCACACTTTCTTCAACATTAGTTCTGCATGCGTGCAATCATTGAAGCCTCTGTCTGGAAATTAAAAGCACATTTATTAGAATACGTTTTTCAAAGAATATATACAAAATTATCATAAATCGTTAATAACTTAAAAAAGCTTCCAGGAGAACATCTCTGTTTAAAGATTAATTGAAACACCTCTCTCTCCACCAGCAAATTCTATTTAATTTATACAGCATTCTAATTATAGACTTCAAAGCAAACAAGAAAAACAAATTACACTGCAATGAGAACCACCACAGAAATTCCTGCAAATCAAAGGTGAATCACCAATTCCGAAGTGAAGCTGGAGAGAGGAATTCATGGCATATTTCATTGCTACAGAAGCAGACAAAATGCAGTTGAACGAAGAACACGTATTTGTCTGCACTCTTTAGGCTCAGAGTGGAGGAAGTATTCAGGTCTCTTCCTAAAATAAAAGCCCAAGGGTATGAAGAATTCGGAGAGGCCGTGCTGAGATGAGAAACACAATGCAAGTCCACTATCAGCAGGAGCTTAGAAAGGTATCACCTTTAGACCAGGAGGCGGAAGAAAGGAGAAACTTTCAACAAATTCTTGATAGCTTTGAGAAGTTTATCTAACAATTGCAATGTTAGGAACACCTCCAATGAAATGATTCATGACTAACTCATGGAGATTACTAACAGTAAACACATACTGGAAAGACTGTGGGGGTCACAGGACACCCAACTTTGGAAGACGTCATCAACTCACCAAAGCTACGGGACATTTCATGAGTTGGGTAAAAGTAGTCAATGAGGACCAGTTAGGTAAAAAAGAGAATAAATGGTCTTATTTAGAGTTTGGCGGAGGGGTTACTCCATCACTATGGATACCCCGTCCGCTGAAATCTAAACCCCATAGAATATAATGGGATTTGGATTTCAGCGGACGAGATATCCATCACCATTGTGACGGGGTAACCCATGCGGTGAGTTCTAAATCAGGCCCAAAGTCTGTTACTTGAACAGTATCTAAAACCGAAGTAGGGTCCGACATGTGTACACCAGAGCATTTTGTTACAGATGTAGAACCCTTCAGGTCTAGCAATTAACAAGCAATGCAACATATCCAAAAATAGAGGCCACTTAGCAAGGGTTTGCCAAGACTCAATGAAATCTGGTGTCACTGATTACAGACCCTGAAGAAAACAGAAATGAAAATTGGAGGAAGAGAGTCTGATTCTCATGATATGTGTCAAAAATGATGTGGACATTGATGGCTCTGTCAAACTACCCATCTGTGCCACCCATGTGCATGCCACTGATGTATCTGCCCTGGCAGACTCAGGGTCACCATCCACCATCATTTCGAAACAGAACCTGTCCTCAATCCTCCGGGAGCTTGACACAGCGCAATCAGGCTTAATTCAGAGGCAATATGTAAAGTATTAGTGCAACACTTCAAACAGTAACACAGTGAAAATCCAGCACAAAAAAAGCCCACAACAGCTTTAGGGAAACATAGAGACTCATTCTGACCTCAGCGGTAAAAGGCGCTTACCGCCGGTCAGAAGACCGCCATAACACCGCCGCGGCCGCGGTAAACCGCCACGGTCATTCTGACCCACAACTGGCAAACCGCCAAAAACCCGACATCCACAAAAGTCCGCCACACCAAAGGTCAGTGAAAAATTGGCGATGACCAAACCTCCACCGTCACGCCAACAGAAAAACGCCCATGCCATTCCGAATCACGAATCCACGCGGCGGTCTTTCAACCGCGGTATTCCATTGGCGGTACACACCGCCGCGGTCAAAATACACACACCCTTACAAAACACAGCCACATTGGACAATTTGAAACACACACACCTGATATACATACAAACAACACTCCCACCCACCCAATTAAATATGAAACACACACCCACATCACCCACAAACCCTTACGACCACAATAGCGACTGAAGGACAGAGAGAGACAGCACTGCTTAGAGTAGACCATCACACAGAGGCAAATCACAACATCACCCACACAATTACCACGCACAAAACACCATACACCACCACACACACCACACTCTACAACACATACACCACCCCTCACCTCATCCACACCACCCCATGGCACCCCAAAGACACCCCAGGTTCTCTGACGCAGAACTCAGGGTCATGGTGGAGGAAATAGTTTGTGTAGAGCCCCAGCTCTTTGGGGCACAGGTGCAGCACACCACAATTGCTAGGAAGATGGAGCTATGGCAAAGGATAGTCGACAGGGTCAACGCTGTGGGACAGCATCCACGCAATCGGGATGACATCAGGAAGCGCTGGAACGACCTACGGGGGAAGGTGCGTTCCATGGTATCAAGGCACAACATTGCGGTGCAGAAGACTGGCGGCGGACCCCCACCTATTCCCCCAGAATTTACAGCATGGGAGGAGGAAGTCTTGCACATCCTGCATCCTGAAGGCCTCGCAGGAGTAGGCGGAGGAATAGACTCAGGTAAGTCAAATCTCCACTACTTCATTCCCCCCGCCCCACCTGAATGCCAAATCATACCCCCACCCTGACCCCCACCCCCATCACACCAACTCCTTGCAAATGGCTCACCATCACAACCCACCCATCCCAAAACCTAGCCCTGCATGCGTCCCCAAAGCATGGACACCCATCACCAAAGCATGCCCACTGCACACACACATCACCCCCACAAGCCACCGTCACAAAAGCCCCTACAAGGGAATGCCAGCACTGGGGTACACGGCCACCCACCCATCACACGAAATGCCACACACAGAAGCAATAACCATACCCTTATACCCCTGCAGGACCTGAACGCCACCACACCGCCACGGAGGGTCCAGAGATGTCCATCCCACCCCCAGAAGAGGCCCCCAGTGATGACAGCAGCTCTGTCTCCCTGGACCCAGATGACCAGCCCGGCCCATCGGGGACCTCGGGACAGTCGGTTCCCCACAGACAGCCACAGGCTACAGCAGACCTAACCCCCTCTGGGAACACCAGCACAGCTCCCACCCAGCGGGCCCATGCCTCTGTCTCCAGGACACGTCAATCAGCGGTGTGTCCGCCACTACAGGGCACCCAGGTTGACCCACCACCCCAACAACAACAGGGACCTGGGGGCAGTGGTAGTGGGCACACCGTCCAGGGGACAGAGGCCCAGGAACACAGGGGAACTGGGAGGGCTGCTGTGCGACAGGGGGGGGACAGGACCAGGGAACCCACTCTCCAAGAGGCCCTCTCCTCCATCATGGGAGCATACCACCACTCCCAGGAGACAATGGCTACGGTACTGGGCAGGTTCCAGGAGATCCAGGTACTGCAGGAGGAACAATACATGGGGTTCAGAGAGGAACTGAGGAACATTAGTTCCGCAATGGGGACCATCGTCGTGGCCCTTAACCAGATAGTCACCACATTGCAGGACCATGTGGCACCCCAAAGGGCCCCTGTCACTAGCCTAGACCAGGAACAGCCTACCACCTCTGCCGGCGCTAGTGGACAGGAGGCCCCCACACAACGACAGGCCACCAGAACCCCACCTCCTGCAGAAGAAGAACCACCCCGCAAGCGGAACCTGAGATCTCACAAGAAGACAGAGTAGGATGCCAAGACCCCCGCCAGCAAACAATACCCCCTGATGTCATCCCACTGTCCCACATTGTCACCCTGTCCAACCTTTAACTGCCCCTGCTCCATCCTTCCACAGGCATATGGACAATGCACCTGTGAGACTGAGAACTGGACTCTGCCATGGACATTACTCCACCATCACCCATCACCGTTTTACAATCATGTACCTAAATGTAGCACTTTAATTAAATCACTTATTGCACTTAAAAAATCTGGAATCTGCTTGTATTCTTAACAAATGTATTAGACATAACGGTGCAAAAATGTTCAGTTACATTGTGATGACAACATACCACTGTCACACAGCTGTAGTCCATGGGCAAACAAAGCAGAGGTCATGCAGTGGGGCCTACAGCTCTGAAAAGGGAAGGGAAAGTCACAAATCAGTTAACAGGAACTGGGGGGAAACACAGACAGTAGAGAGGCAGGAGGCTTTAAGTAAATGTAAAATGGTGTGGTTGATTCTTACCTGTGTGCTACTGAAAATACTGTTGTATCACTGTGTCCCTGTTGTCTGTGTCGTCCCCGTTGTCTTCCTCCTCTTCACTCTCCACAGGCTCCACAGCTGCCACAACACCACCATCTGGACCATCCTCCTGCAGGAAAGGCACCTGGCGTCGCAAAGCCAGGTTGTGAAGCATACAGCAGGCCACGATGATATGGCACACCTTCTTTGGTGAGTACGTTAGGGATCCACCTGTCATATGCAGGCACCTAAACCTGGCCTTCAGGAGCCCGAAGGTTCTTTCTATGATCCTCCTAGTTCGCCCATGGGCCTCATTGTAGCGTTCCTCTGCCCTTGTCCTGGGATTCCTCACTGGGGTAAGTAGCCACAACAGGTTGGGGTAACCAGAGTCACCAATTAGCCACACACGGTGTCTCTGTAGCTGTTCCATCACATAATGGATGCTGCTATTTCGCATGATATACGCGTCATACACTGACCCAGGGAACTTGGCATTTACATGGGAGATGTACTGTTCTGCCAAACAGACCACCTGGACATTCATCGAATGATAACTTTTTCTGTTCCTGTACACCTGCTCACTTCCACTGGGGGGGACCAAAGCCACATGGGTCCCATCAATGGCACCAATGATGTTGGGGATATGTCCAAGGGCATAGAAATCACCCTTCACTGTAGCCAAATCGCCCACCTCAGGGAACACAATGTAGCTCCGCATGTATTTCATCAGGGCAGACAACACTCTGGACAAAACCTTAGAAAACATAGGCTGAGACATCCCTGATGATATGGCCACTGTTGTTTGGAATGATCCACTTGCCAAAAAATGGAGTACTGACAGAACCTGCACCAGAGGGGGAATCCCTGTGGGTTGGCGAATGGGGGACATCAGGTCTGGCTCCAGCTGGGCACACAGTTCATGTATAGTGGCTCTGTCAAGCCTGTATGTCAGTATGATATGTCGTTCTTCCATTGTCGACAGGTCCACCAGTGGTCTGTACACAGGAGGATTCCTCCATCTCCTCGCAAGTCCCAGCGGACGGTGCCTAGGAAGGACAACATGGAGCACAGAGTCAAGCAACCCACAGGTACGTTCCCACAGCTTGCACAGTACATGATTCGCTATGCATTGAATGGCTTGTATGAGTGGCAATGCAAGGCCTAGGCGTGTGTGACGCAGTAGAAATTAAGCCATGTGGGCCCTTGAAATGGCGGCTGCCTGACCTGTGAAGTGTGACAATGGGATGTGAGGTCAATGCGCTGGCATGCCACACCGTGGCGGTGGGTGGTCGAAGACTGCGGTGCTATGCCGCATTGGTTAACATTGAACCCTATGGGTTTCAGGAGCCAATGACGATGTGCACCGGCGGTCACGGTATGCACCGCCGCGGTACGCACTGCCGCAGGCGTGACCGCCATTTTCTAACTGCTTAATCACTCGAGACCTGATCATCCACAGGAGAGGACCTATACTGCAAGTGCTGCTGTGACCTCGGTCTGGGAGATACAATGGCTGCTGCAACTGGGGAAAGGGCCCCTGTCTTCACATCTGAGGAATTGGAGAAACTTGTTGATGGGGTCCTCCCCCAGTATGCGCTACTCTACGATCCTCCAGACCAACAGGTAAGTACACAGGGAGCACGTAGTATGGGCTATGCCTGTGTTGAGTGGTGTGGATGTAAGATGGTGGGGAGGTGAGCGAATGAGGAGTGCAACACACGACAGATGAGAGCATGTGCCATATGGCAAGGTTGGGGAGGGGGGGCCACTCACATCGACCATGCAGAAAAGTGATGATATTTCTTTTCCCACCCTCTACATGTCACATAGGTCAGCGCCCATCAGAAGATCGAAATTTGACGTGCCATCGCCAAGGACGTCCGGGCCCTGGGGGTCCACAACAGACGGGGCACCCACTGCCGCAAGAGGTGGGAGGACATCCGCCGCGGGAGCAGAAAGACCGCCGAGGCGCTGCTGGGGATGGCCTCCCAACGTAGGAGGGGTGCCAGCCGGCAATTGACCCCTCTGATGTCCCGGATCCTGGCAGTGGCCTACCCCGATTTGGATGGGCGCGTGAGGACAAGGGGGTGAGTATCAGCACATTCTGCTATATTAGCGCACAGTGGAGGTGCCTGGGTGGGGGAGGAGGGATGTGGCTATCTCTAGGCCAGGGCGCTTTCTGTAGGCTAGGCCACTCCGTTAGGCATGGCCCTGTGCCCCCGCCCCCCACCTCTGTAGGGTGCTAAGTACAGCTATCCATGGTCCGGCCTCACCTATGTGTGTATTTGTCGTCCATAGACCTGTAGGCCAAGTCACAATAATTGAGTAGTGTACCCCGAGTGCGCGGCGTAGTGCTGGGGGCTTCTGTGTCTGTCCTCTCCGCCAACGGTGTCGCCAATGCATGCACTCAACATGTCTTTCTTTCTTCTCCCCCCCCTTTTTCTTGGTTTTCCTGTTCATGTGTGCATTAGCATCATCAGGCGGAGGAGAAGTGGCATCGGCGCACGAGGGAGCTGCATCTCACATGGGCCCGGAGGCCCATACAACCGACTCCGAGTACACCAGTGAGACGGAGGGCGAGGGGAGCTCCACAACGGTGACCCGTGGAGACGTCAGCGACACGTCCTCGGAAGGGAGCTCCCTTGTGGTGGCGGCAACATCCGTGCCCACCGCAACAACAGGTACAGCCGCCACCCAGCGCACCAGCCCCGCCCTCCCAGCAGCCCTCAGCGTTCGCCCCGTGGCCGCTCGGCCAGGAAGCCGGCCATCTCCTTCGCCCCTGGCACCTCAGGTCCTGCCCCAGTTAACCCTGCTGCCCTCAGTGCGGAGATCATTGACCTCCTGAGGACACTCATTGTTGGGCAGTCTACCCTTTTGAATGCCATCCAGGGTGTAGAGAGGGAGGTGCATCGGAGCAATGCATACCTGGAGGGCATTCATTCGGGTCAGGCTGCCCATCAGCGATCGTTCAACGCTCTGGCCTCAGCACTGACGGCAGCAATTGTCCCTGTGTCTAGCCTCCCCCCCCCAACTTCCTCAACCCAGTCCCACTCCCCTGTTCCTCTGCCTATCCCAGACACACCTACAGACCAGCCTGCACACACCTCAACACCCAAGGGCAGCTCATCCAGACATAAGCACCACAGATCACACAAGCATTCACCCAAGCAACATCCACATGCAGGCATGCCAACAGCCACTGCCTCCACTGTGTCCCCCTCCTCCTCGTCTCCCTCCTCCCTCCCTGTCACGTCTCCACTCACACTTGCATGCACAACATCTTCAGCCACTACGTCCATCACCAGCACACCCACCAGAACACTCCGCACACGTGCAGTCACCACCCCCACTACCATTTACACGTCCCCTGTGTCCTCTCCCAGTGTGTCTGTCACCCCCTCTTCCAAACCACACAAACGCAAGCAGCCACCCACCCAACAGCCATCCACCTCACGACAGCCTCCAGCCCAAGCACCTGCACCCAAAGACACCAGACTTCACACTCCTACAACCACATCCTCTTCCTCCACTCCCATACCCACTACACCTAACCGTCCCTCTCTTTCCAAATTGCTTTTCTTTTCCAAACTTGACCTCTTTCCTACAACTCCCCCACCCCGTCCATCTGCGAAGACTGCAATCAGCACCTCAGCCACCACCAAACCAGGACCTATCAGGACTGTTGTCCAAGGACTGTGGAGTCCCCCACCCTCAAGGGCAACTACTCCGGCTAGGAGCCAAGGCACAGCCAGCCCACCCCCGGAAAAGCACCCAAAAATTAGCAGTGCCCGGCGCGAGAGGCCACGGACACCAGGGACCAAAATCCCTACCCTGGCTCCGTCTGGAGGTGGGGTGCCACCTGGCACACTGCCAAAGGTGTCTAAGGGCCACAGACGACCAGGGAAGGGTGGGAAGGGCAGCACGCCCAACAAGTCTGGCAGCAGGCCAGCTGCCCAGGAGTGCCCCACCAGCCCCCTCCCAGGTGTGCAGGAGGACACCCAGAGGCCCGGTACGGCAGCCCAGGAGGGCCCAGCAAGCCAACGGACAGATGGGCAGGAAGGCCCTGCCAGCCACATGTCAGGTGGCGAGTGACACCCATGCCTGGGCCGGAACCGCTGAACTGGGCCCTTTCAAACAAGCACCGCTGAACTGGGCCCTTTCAAACAAGCACCGCTGAACTGGGCCCTTTCAAACAAGCACCGCTGAACTGGGCACCGCCGTCTCAAGCACCGCTGAACAGGGCACCGCCATCTCAAGCACCGCTGAACAGGGCACCGCCGTCTCAAGCACCGCTGAACTGGGCACTGCCGTCTCAAGCACCGCTGAACTGGGCCCTTTCAAACAAGCACCGCTGAGCAGGGCCCTTTCAAACAAGCACCGCTGAACAGGGCACCGCCGTCTCAAGCACCGCTGAACAGGGCACCGCCGTCTCAAGCACCGCTGAACTGGGCTCCACCGTCTCAAGCACCGCTGAACTGGGCCCTTTCAAACAAGCACCGCTGAACAGGGCACCGCCGTCTCAAGCACCGCTGAACTGGGCACCGCCGTCTCAAGCACCGCTGAACTGGGCCCTTTCACTCAAGCACCGCTGAACAGGGCCCTTTCGAACAAGCACCGCTGAACAGGGCCCTTTCAAACAAGCACTGCTGAACAGGGCACCACCATCTCAAGCACCGCTGAACAGGGCACCGCCGTCTCAAGCACCGCTGAACTGGGCACCGCCGTCTCAAGCACTGCTGAACTGGGCCCTTTCAAACAAGCACCGCTGAACTGGGCCCTTTCAAACAAGCACCGGTGAACTGGGCCCTTTCAAACAAGCACCGCTGAACTGGGCACCGCCGTCTCAAGCACCGCTGAACTGGGCCCTTTCAAACAAGCACCGCTGAACTGGGCCCTTTCAAACAAGCACCGCTGAACTGGGCACGGCCGTCTCAAGCACCGCTGAACAGGGCACCGCCGTCTCAAGCACCGCTGAACTGGGCACCGCCGTCTCAAGCACCGCTGAACTGGGCCCTTTCAAACAAGCACCGCTGAACAGGGCCCTTTCAAACAAGCACCGCTGAACAGGGCACCGCCGTCTCAAGCACCGCTGAACAGGGCACCGTCGACATAAGCACCGCTGAACTGGGCCCTTTCAAACAAGCACCGCTGAACAGGGCACCGCCTTCTCAAGCACCGCTGAACAGGGCACCGCCGTCTCAAGCACCGCTGAACTGGGCACCGCCGTCTCAAGCACCGCTGAACTGGGCACTTTCAAACAAGCACCACTGAACTGGGCCCTTTCAAACAAGCACCGCTGAACTGGGCCCTTTCAAACAAGCACCGCTGAACTGGGCACCGCCGTCTCAAGCACCGCTGAACAGGGCACCGCCATCTCAAGCACCGCTGAACTGGGCACCGCCGTCTCAAGCACCGCTGAACTGGGCCCTTTCAAACAAGCACCGCTGAACAGGGCCCTTTCAAACAAGCACCGCTGAACAGGGCACCGCCATCTCAAGCACCGCTGAACAGGGCACCGCCGTCTCAAGCACCGCTGAACTGGGCACCGCCGTTTCAAGCACCGCTGAACTGGGCCCTTTCAATCAAGCACCGCTGAACAGGGCACCGCCATCTCAAGCACCGCTGAACTGGGCACCGCCATCTCAAGCACCGCTGAACTGGGCCCTTTCACTCAAGCACCGCTGAACAGGGCCCTTTCAAACAAGCACCGCTGAACAGGGCACCGCCGTCTCTGAACTGCTCCGCTGGGCCCTTCCTGTCAAGCACCGCTCCGCTGGGCCCTTCATCTCAAGCATCGCTCCGCTGGGCCCTTCATCTCAAGCACCGCTCCGCTGGGCCCCATCGTGTCAAGCACCGCTCCACTGGGCCCCACCGTGTCAAGCACCGCTCCGCTGGGCCCTTCCTGTCAAGCACCGTTCCGCTGGGCCCTTCATCTCAAGCACCGCTCCGCTGGGCCCTTCATCTCAAGCACTGCTCCGCTGGGCCCTTCATCTCAAGCACCGCTCCGCTGGGCCCCGCCGTGTCAAGCACTGCTCCGCTGGGCCCTTCATCTCAAGCACCGCTCTGCTGGGCCCTTCATCTCAAGCACCGCTCCGCTGGGCCCCGCCGTGTCAAGCACCGCTCCTCTGGGCCCTTCCTGTCAAGCACCGCTCCGCTGGGCCCTTCATCTCAAGCACCGCTCCGCTGGGCCCTTCATCTCAAGCACCGCTCCACTGGGCCCCGCCGTGTCAAGCACCGCTCCGCTGGGCCCTTCCTGTCAAGCACCGCTCCGCTGGGCCCTTCATCTCAAGCACCGCTCCGCTGGGCCCTTCATCTCAAGCACCGCTCCGCTGGGCCCCACCGTGTCAAGCACCGCTCCGCTGGGCCCTTCCTGTCAAGCACCGCTCCGCTGGGCCCTTCATCTCAAGCACCGCTCCGCTGGGCCCAGCCGTGTCAAGCACCGCTCCTCTGGGCCCTTCCTGTCAAGCACCGCTCCGCTGGGCCCTTCATCTCAAGCACCGCTCCGCTGGGCACCGCCGTCTCTGAACTGCTCTGCTGGGCCCTTCATCTCATGCACCGCTGGCCCATTGGCAGGGCCGGATCTGTGTCGGGCAGGGCTTCACGAAGCACTCTGGCCACCATGCCTCCTCCATAACCAGTGGAGTCTGTAATCCACCTGATGGACTGTGGCTTTGCACTTCCCAGGATGCAGCAGTGGGCAAACCACCCACATGAGAGACTTGAGAGACTGTGGCTTTGCACTTCCCAGGATGCAGCAGTGGGCAATCCACCCACTGTAGAGACTTGAGAGACTGTGGCTTTGCACTTCCCAGGATGCAGCAGTGGGCAATCCACCCACTGTAGAGACTTGAGAGACTGTGGCTTTGCACTCCCCAGGATGGTACAGTGGGCATGGAGGGCCCTCGTGGATCTGGCGTCGTGGACTCATGTGGCTGAGGTGCCCCCCCTTCCCTTCCCCCTGAGGTGCCTGTAGTTTTATCATCTGAGGCCCCAGCAGTGTTCTCTCCAATGGAATCTGGTCTCGTGTGTGGGCTTTGCCCATGTGTTTGTGCACATTGGCCCACGAACGATGGAACTTTGCCAAAAAGTGCCGGACTTTTGGCCTATGGATATATTTTTAATTATGTTATTTATTTGATATATATATTTCATATTTCAGATTTCACATTACTTAAAATGTCCAATAATATACTTCAATTTTAATGATCATTTAATTTTGTCTTTGCATTATTCCGTGGGGTTTGGGGGGTGTCACTCTGACTTGTTGCTCTGCATTGGTGTGTAGGGATTTGGGGGGGGGTGAAGCGGGGGTATCGTGTATGTGTGTGCCCGTAACCTTTTCTCCTCCCCCCTCCCCTGTGTCGTAGGTGCAGTACTCACCGTTGTCATCTGCGCCAGCGTTCGTGCTCCTGGTAGAGGAGCAGGTAGACAATAGCTGGTAGGATGTTTAATTCGGGTTCCATGCTGTCCAGATTCCTCGTGGAGTGTATAGAGGTGAGCGTTATCCCGTTCGTTGTCTGTTTCCGACATGTTTTTATCGGCGGGGCTCCCGCCCCGGAAAAGGTGGCGGATTGGTGAGTTGTGATAGGGTGGGCGGTACATTGGCTGCCGCCTGCCTGTTGGCGGTGACCGCCGTGCTGTTTGTTTGTCCCGCCGTGGCGGTCGGAGTGTTAAAGTGGCGGGCTGTGTTGGCGGTTCCCGCCAGGGTCAGAATTCCATTTTTTTGACCGCCTGCCTGTTGGCGGGTTGCCCGCCGCTTTATCACCGACCGCCAGGGTTGGAATGACCCCCATAGTCATTTTTAATAAATAAAAGAAGACCAAAACAACAAAAATCCAATCAGGAGAACCAGAGACATTAAGCGTAAAGTGCCAACTGTGGTTATCTGGTCGAACTGGAACAGGACACATTCACAAGTTCAGCAATGGAGTGCGGACCAGCCACAGGGACCCAGTTGAGCCCCCTGAACAGAGTACCTTAAATCCTGGTTTGTGGAGCATTGCGGGTATCTGCATCAAGGATTGCACACCTGAAGTGATGCATTGGTTCCAAGATGCGGAGAGGCTGCAGTGAAACGTCCTGCTGCACTGTCCAAGATCCTGTTGATGAGGGCTTGCGATGCAAAGACCATAGTTATGGATGCATCGCCCAGTCTCGGTGATGCGTTGGTTCCAAGGAGATGTGAGACCACAATGCAGAGTGCGGCATCATTGTTGAGGCTGCCGTTGATGAGGGATGCAAGGGCCTGCACTGAGGATGCATACATCAGTGGTTCAGGTGCAGAAATGGGCTGCAATGCAATGTGGGTCTTTGCAGTGGTTCTGACCCACATTTCAGTGGTGATGTGTCAGTTCTGCTCGGTGTTGTTCCACACAGCAGAGGAGATGTGTCGGTTTCTCTAGATCCAAAGAGGCTGTGAGAGCACCTTAAGCCCACCTCAAAGGGTCCAGGACTGGAGTGACACCATGTGGCCGGGTAGACTCACAGATGGCCGAGTCCAGGTGGGTGCAGGAGCAAGATTGTTGGATCCTTCTGTCCCTGAGTCTTAAGTCAGGATGCCTGCCAACTATCCCTGGGAGTCTCTCTGGGGTTCTGGGATTGACAGGCAAGAGCGCAGAAGGCAACAGGTCATCACAGCAAGGCATGGGTCCAGCAAGGCAGTAGACCAGCTGTGAAGCAGTCCAGAACAGAGGCAGACCTTCAGCAGCACAGCAGTCCTTCTTTCTGGCAGAGTATCCACAGGTCCATAAATGTACTGAAGAGTTGGTGTCTGAGGTCCAGTATTTATACCCGATTGTACCTTTAGAAGTGGGGAAGAAGCTTCTAGAGGATTCCATTTGAAGTCCCTAGGCATCCTGCCTTCCGTGTCCTGGCTCCAGATATATATTGATATTATCTATTAAGTGCACAACTATCCGAAGGCATCTTGTCACTGGATTCTGAGTGGGTAGAAGCAACAGAAGATGAATAAGGAAGTGGAAAAAGCCAAGATTTGAGTTGCTTCCTGAAACTGGTCATGTTCTGCTGACTAACTACAGGGGGCATGCAGCCTTTCATCTGGAGGTAGGGCACAGCCTATTCAAGATTAAGAGGGACTGGACCCAGCTCCTCCCTCCCATTCTCCAGTGATTGACCATACAGGCACACCTAAGATCCCTAATGTGTGTGACTGTCTAGGAGTTCAACTGTCAGCCTCATCCAGTCATGTGACCCAGGTACAGACTGTAGGCACTAAAAGGAAATTGTTAACTTTCTAAAAGGGGAATTTTAATTTAAAATCTGAATTCACCATAAGTTGAGATTTTCCATTACAATTCCAAAGACATCAAACATCAACTGGTTACCTGGTCCCACTTGGAAAGTACAGCTTATGAAATGTAATAAGGTAACTCCAATGTTAGTCTATTGGAGAGGTACGCCTTCCATTAGTGAAAAACAAGTTTAAGAGTTTTTCACTACCCGGACATGTACAACCTAAAAGTACATTTCCAACTTTTTAAATACACTACAGCCTGCCCTCTGGGTTGTCTAGTGCCTACCCTAGGGGGTGACGTATATGTATAAAAAGGGAAGGTTTTTACCTGCCAAAAGTTTATTTTTCCAGGTTCAAATGGGAGTTAAAACTGCACACACAAGCTGCAATGGCAAGCCTGAACAGGCTTTAAAGGGCTACATACGTGGGTGACACAACCAGTGCCGCAGGCCTACTAGGAGTATTTAATTTACAGGTCCTGGCACATGTTGTGCATCTTTACTAGGGACTTAAAAGTAAATTAAATATGGCAATTGGGGATAGGCCAATGTTACCATGTTTTAAGGAGTGGGCAGATGTACTTTAGCACTGGTTAGCAGTGGGAAAGTCCTAAGGCCAGCACAAACGAGATCAGCAAAAATGGAGGAGGAAAGCAACGTGTGGGGGAAGACCACCCTAAGGCTGACAGGTCTAACAAACTACAAGCAGAGAGTATTATTGAAGAAACTAAATCTGTATTTCTCCTATACATAGGACAAAGAAGAGTAATTGTGAACTTAGGCTATGTGTGGATCTTAAAGCTCTTAATAACAATATCTCTGTGAATATACCCACTGTGCCTAAAGTAAATGATTTATACTCCCTACTTGAAGGAACTATTACTTTTTCAGCCCTGGATCTATGTAGCGAATCCCACCAATAGAAATGTCAAGGGTTTCACTGCTATTAACAGCTTTTATCTCTCCTTTTGGTGTGTTCCAATACAAAAGGATGCCGTTTGGATTGGCAATGTCTGCTTCTGTCTTTCAAAGGATAATCTAACACATTTTCAAAGACAAGTACAATGAAGTAAGGTGTTTTCAAGATGACCTGATCTTCACAAAGGGCAAGAGTGAATATTTCAAGATCTTAATGAAAGTGTGCAAAGGATCGTCAAAAAATAGACCTTGCAATGTTTTAGTCTCTGTCGAACAATTTAAGAAGCACCATATCAGTTAATTATGTAGTTCACAAGGATACCCTAGTGGAACCTATAAAAAACGTCCCTGTTACAGACAACAAAGCGAAACATATGCCTTTTACAGGTCTTTGCGAGTATTTCAGAATATTTGTGTGAAACTTTGCTTCTGAAATAGAACCTTTATGCAACCCTCTATGCAAAATGCTGTGGATTTGAATAAGAACAGGGGCAACAAAAGGCCGTTCACTACATAAAGGAAAAAATAATCAATGCTTCTGCATGGCAATCTTTGTCCTAATGGTAACATTGGCATTATGCTGGTTGGCACAAGTATGTTATGGGTTGGGTGCTGTATGTTTAAAGACATCTGGAACTTCTGTGTGGGCAGCGGCATATGCTTGAAACACTTCGAATGATACAGGAGAAAGTACTGAGTCATAGAGCACAAGCTTCTTGCCTGTGTCTGGGCCACATACCGGTTTTGGAAGTTCGTTCAGGGAAACAAATTTGCACTGTACACAGATGGTAAACCTCTAGTTGAACTTTTACCTCCAGGGAGAGGAAGAAATCTCAGTGCTATGCAACCAGAAGATAGCTTGTCTAGGCTACCTTCTATTAGTGACACATTTGATGACGATGATTTTGACACTGTTGCCTCTATGAGAAATGCCTGTGTGGTTGGAGAAAATTGTTTTGGTTATTAGAAGATCTTAAAGATACTGAACATGGAGTAGTCCAACAAAACACATGTGATCGGAGCCCCCTATTAAGGGTTTGAAATGTTCACTTCATTAATTAGCTCAGGTGGCCTAAGTATTAAGTATAGATGGTGATTTTTTTTCTCAACATGACAAATCTATCTCTAAAAGGGATTTGTGAATTGCTACTTGAAGGGTGTCATTTAGGACATATGGGTATGTCCGCTTTGAAGACTTGGATACGGAGCCATTTCTGCTGGCGACTAATGGATGCGGAAGCCGATCGCTTATCACGGCATTGCAGCACTTCAAAACACTCTCCACACCTGTGCAATCAGCCCAGGGGCCTGAGTTTGCATGGCAAAAGATAGGATTAGAGGGGTCCGTTTAGGAATCTCCCTCCTAACATTCAATGTGCCCTTGTCCTCATGGATTACCATTCAAAATAGCCACAAGTAATGATCCCTAAAAGGCTTACAACATTTGTACTTCTTGGATTTCTATTGGAAGTTTTCTGTAGCGAAGGATTCGCTGAAACCATAGTCACCAACAATGGTGTTGAATTTATGTTGACAGAAATGTCTGTATTCCTGCAAATGCATAATGTCCAGCATGTCAGTAATACATTGTACATTCCTCACTCAAACAAGAAGGGAAGGATTCGCCTGGTCATGGTTGTTAACATGTCCATGGTGCTGACTCCCAGACAAAGGTTGTGGCTCTATAAGATCCTTCCATTTGATTTACAGGGGTTTCTCCATTTCAATTGTTTAGAAGAAGGCAAGCTACATCTCTGGTTTGTCCCTGCTGGCCTGAACCCACATTTCCTGTTTCTGGCACAACTACTCCTGGCCTTGACCTTCATAATGGTGAGGACAAAAGTCTCATATAAACACGCCACTTAAAAGAAAGTTATTATTTAGTGCATAAACTACCCAACTCTGATATCACTGTAGGTGACATAGGGACAGACGTACAAAGCATTTTTCTGGTCACAAACAGCCTCTTGGGCCATTTGCGACCAGAAAAAGCTTTTTCCAATGTAACTTGCTACTAAATTGCATTGTGTTTTTGCGATTCAGTATTTGGAAGGGATATGTTGAGGGCGGCCCTTCCAAATGCCGAATCAGTATGGTATGATTTACTGTTTTGCAACTACACTCTAGTGGCAAAACAGTAATACTTTACCACCAGTTTCAAAGTCGAGGTAACTCATTCGGGAAGGAGAGAGGGTCCCCAAGGGAATGTAATAATAATAATATTTTTTAAGAGCAGGCAGTAGGCCCCCTGACCACTGTCTACTCTTAACCCCTTCGCTGCCAGGCTTTTCCCCCTCCTGGGCCTTTTTTTGGCTATTTAGGGCAGTTCGCTCTTAGACCCTCATACATTTTTGTCAACATAAGCTACCCACTCCAAATGTGTGTCATTTTTTTCCAACATCCTAGGGATTCTAGGGGTACCCAGAGCTTGTGGGTTCTCTTGGAGGAGACCAAGAAATTAGCAAAAATACAGCAAACAAATTTTAAATGACACAAAGTTCTGCAGAGGAGGGGTTGTGGTGTTTATCCTGAAAATGGCATCAACCAAGGGTTTGCGGTGCTAAAATCACCAGCTTCCCAGCTTTCGGGAACAGGCAGACTTCAATCAGAAATCCACATTTTTCAACACAATGTTGGCATTTTTACTATATTTTGCGCTTTCAGCCTCCTTCCAGTTAGTGACAGAAATGGGCGTAAAACCAATGCTGGACCCCCCGAATGCTAAACATTTCTGAAAAGTAGATAAAATTCTGAATTCAGCAAGGGGTCATTTGTGTAGATCCTACAAGATTTCCCTACAGAAAATAACAGCTGAATTAAAAAATATTTAAATTGAGGTGAAAAAAACAGCCATTTTTCTCCACATTTTACTCTGTAACTTATTCCTGACATGTCGGGTTTTCAAAAGCAATATACTATTAAGTCTGCTGGACTCTTCTGGTTGCTGGGATATATAGGACTTGTAGGTTCATCAAGAACTCTAGGTATCCAGAGCCAAAAAATGAGCTGCGCCTTGCAGTGGGTTTTCATCCTATACCGGGTATACAGCAATTCATTTGCTGAAATATAAAGAGTGAAAAATAGGTATCAAGAAAACCTTTGTATTTCCAAAATGTGCACAAGATAAGGTGATGAGAAGCAGAGGTTATTTGCACATCTCTGAATTCCGGGGTCCCTGTAGGAAAGTACCATCTTGCCTGGCATGTTACCCCCATTTTTTCACTGTATATATGTTGTTTTAGTTGTATGTGTCACTGGGACCCTGGTAACCCAGGGCCCCAGTGCTCATAAGTGTGCCTGAATGTGTTACCTGTGTAGTGACTAACTGTCTCACTGAGGCTCTGCTAATCAGAACCTCAGTGGTTATGCTCTCTCATTTCTTTCCAAATTGTCACTGACAGGCTAGTGACCATTTTTACCAATTTACATTGGCTTACTGGAACACCCTTATAATTCCCTAGTATATGGTACTGAGGTACCCAGGGTATTGGGGTTCCAGGAGATCCCTATGGGCTGCAGCATTTCTTTTGCCACCCATAGGGAGCTCTGACAATTCTTACACAGGCCTGCCACTGCAGCCTGAGTGAAATAACGTCCACGTTATTTCACAGCCATTTTACACTGCACTTAAGTAACTTATAAGTCACCTATATGTCTAACCTTTACCTGGTAAAGGTTGGGTGCAAAGTTACTTAGTGTGAGGGCACCCTGGCACTAGCCAAGGTGCCCCCACATTGTTCAGAGCCAATTCCCTGAACTTTGTGAGTGCGGGGACACCATTACACGCGTGCACTACATATAGGTCACTACCTATATGTAGCTTCACCATGGTAACTCCGAATATGGCCATGTAACATGTCTATGATCATGGAATTGCCCCCTCTATACCATCCTGGCATAGTTGGCACAATCCCATGATCCCAGTGGTCTGTAGCACAGACCCTGGTACTGCCAAACTGCCCTTCCTGGGGTTTCACTGCAGCTGCTGCTGCTGCCAGCCCCTCAGACAGACAGCTGCCCTCCTGGGGTCCAGCCAGGCCTGGCCCAGGATGGCAGAACAAAGAACTTCCTCTGAGAGAGGGTGTGACACCCTCTCCCTTTGGAAAATGGTGTGAAGGCAGGGGAGGAGTAGCCTCCCCCAGCCTCTGGAAATGCTTTGTTGGGCACAGATGTGCCCAATTCTGCATAAGCCAGTCTACACCGGTTCAGGGACCCCTTAGCCCCTGCTCTGGCACGAAACTGGACAAAGGAAAGGGGAGTGACCACTCCCCTGACCTGCACCTCCCCTGGGAGGTGTCCAGAGCTCCTCCAGTGTGCTCCAGACCTCTGCCATCTTGGAAACAGAGGTGCTGCTGGCACACTGGACTGCTCTGAGTGGCCAGTGCCACCAGGTGACGTCAGAGACTCCTGCTGATAGGCTCCTTCAGGTGTTAGTAGCCTTTCCTCTCTCCTAGGTAGCCAAACCCTCTTTTCTGGCTATTTAGGGTCTCTGTCTTTGGGGAAACGTTAGATAACGAATGCAAGAGCTCATCCGAGTTCCTCTGCATCTCCCTCTTCACCTTCTGATAAGGAAACGACCGCTGACCGCGCTGGAAGCCTGCAAACCTGCAACATAGTAGCCAAGACGACTACTGCAACTCTGTAACGCTGATCCTGCCGCCTTCTCGACTGTTTACCTGCTTGTGCATGCTGTGGGGGTAGCCTGCCTCCTCTCTGCACCAGAAGCTCTGAAGAAATCTCCCGTGGGTCTACGGAATCTTCCCCCTGCAACCGCAGGCACCAAAAAGCTGCATTACTGGTCCCTTGGGTCTCCTCTCAGCACGACGAGCGAGGTCCCTCGAATCCAGTGACTCTGTCCAAGTGACCCCCACAGTCCAGTGACTCTTCAGTCCAAGTTTGGTGGAGGTAAGTCCTTGCCTCACCTCGCTGGGCTGCATTGCTGGGTTCCGCGACTTTGCAGCTACTCCGGCCCCTGTGCACTTCCGGCGGAAATCCTTTGTGCACAGCCAAGCCTGGGTCCACGGCACTCTAACCAGCATTGCACGACTTTCTAAGTTGGTCTCCGGCGACGTGGGACTCCTTTGTGCAACTTCGGCGAGCACCGTTTCATGCATCCTTGTAGTGCCTGTTTCTGGCACTTCTCCGGGTGCTACCTGCTTCAGTGAGGGCTCTTTGTCTTGCTCGACGTCCCTTCTCTCTGCAGGTCCAATTTGCGACCTCCTGATCCCTCTTGGGCCCCAGCAGCGTCCAAAAACGCCAAACGCACGATTTGCGTGTAGCAAGGCTTGTTGGCGTCCTTCCGGCGGGAAAACACTTCTGCACGACTCTCCAAGGCGAGAGGGATCCGTCCACCAAAGGGGAAGTCTCTAGCCCTTTTCATTCCTGCAGAAACCTCAGCTTCTTCTGTCCAGTCGAAGCTTCTTTGCACCCACAGCTGGCATTTCCTGGGCATCTGCCCATCTCCGACTTGCTTGTGACTTTTGGACTTGGTCCCCTTGTTCCACAGGTACCCTAGATTGGAAATCCACAGTTGTTGCATTGCTGGTTTGTGTCTTTCCTGCATTATTCCTCTAACACGACTACTTTGTCCTTAGGGGAACTTTGGTGCACTTTGCACTCACTTTTCAGGGTCTTGGGGAGGGTTATTTTTCTAACTCTCACTATTTTCTAATAGTCCCAGCGACCCTCTACAAGGTCACATAGGTTTGGGGTCCATTCGTGGTTCGCATTCCACTTTTGGAGTATATGGTTTGTGTTGCCCCTATCCCTATGTTTCCCCATTGCATCCTATTGTAACTATACATTGTTTGCACTGTTTTCTAAGACTATACTGCATATTTTTGCTATTGTGTATATATATCTTGTGTATATTTCCTATCCTCTCACTGAGGGTACACTCTAAGATACTTTGGCATATTGTCATAAAAATAAAGTACCTTTATTTTTAGTATAACTGTGTATTGTGTTTTCTTATGATATTGTGCATATGACACTAAGTGGTACTGTAGTAGCTTCACACGTCTCCTAGTTCAGCCTAAGCTGCTCTGCTAAGCTACCATTATCTATCAGCCTTAGCTGCTAGACACCCTATACACTAATAAGGGATAACTGGGCCTGGTGCAAGGTGCAAGTACCCCTTGGTACTCACTACAAGCCAGTCCAGCCTCCTACATTGGTTGTGCAGTGGTGGGATAAGTGCTTGAGACTACTTACCACTCTTGTCATTGTACTTTTCATGAGAGAAAAATATACAAAAGAAGGTCAGTGTATATACACATAGCCAAAAAGTTTTGCATTTCCTCTTTTCACTCTTTTCTAAGTGCTGAAAAGTACTTCTAAACTTTCAAAAAATTCTTAAAAGTTTAAAAAGTTTTTTTCTGTCTTTCCAAAAAGTTCTGAAAACTTTTGTCTCTTTCTCTATCACTTTAACTCTCTCTAAAAAATGTCTGGCACAGGCCAAAGTGTTGATCTGTCCAAACTTGCATATGACAACCTTAGCTGGAAAAGAGCAAGGAGTCTCTGTATAGAGAGAGGTTTGAGTGTAGGGAAGAATCCTGCCTTGGAACTGTTAATTAACATGCTTAGAGAACAGGATAAGGCCATAGGTGCCCCATCTGTTGAAAAAGTACCTAATAGTTCCCAATCTGATTCAGGGACTCCCCCAGGAAAAGATTCAGGAAAGAAACTTCCTAGCCTGCCCATTACTAGACAATCTAGCATAGATGGTAATGATGATGAGCCACACCATAGAAATAGTGTTGTCTCACATCATAGCAAAAGCATGTATTCTCACCATACTGGTAGTAATGTTTCTGTAAACCAAGCTGTTAAGTTGGCTTCTGTAAGGGACAGGTCTCCTTCTGTTCATTCCCATCATAGCTCTGTTTCTAGAAATGTCCCTCCCACCAACCCTGATGACAGAATGTTAGAGAGGGAACTCAATAAGTTGAGGGTGGAACAAACCAGACTGAAGCTTAAAAAGCAACAGCTGGATTTGGATAGACAGTCTTTTGAATTAGAGAAGGAAAGACAGAAGTTGGGTTTAGATACCCATGGTGGCAGCAGCAGTATTCCCCATAGTCATCCTGCAAAAGAGCATGATTCCAGGAATCTGCACAAGATAGTTCCCCCTTATAAGGAGGGGGATGACATTAACAAGTGGTTTGCTGCACTTGAGAGGGCCTGTGTTGTACAGGATGTCCCTCAAAGGCAGTGGGCTGCTATCCTATGGCTATCATTTAGTGGAAAAGGTAGGGATAGGCTCCTTACTGTGAAAGAAAATGATGCTAATAATTTCCAAGTTCTTAAGAATGCACTCCTGGATGGTTATGGCTTAACCACTGAACAGTACAGGATAAAGTTCAGAGAGACCAAAAAGGAGTCTTCACAAGACTGGGTTGATTTCATTGACCAGGCAGTGAAGGCCTTGGAGGGGTGGTTACATGGCAGTAAAGTTACTGATTATGACAGCCTGTATAACTTAATCCTGAGAGAGCATATTCTTAATAATTGTGTGTCTGATTTGTTGCACCAGTACTTGGTGGACTCTGATCTGACCTCTCCCCAAGAATTGGGAAAGAAGGCAGACAAATGGGTCAGAACAAGAGTGAACAGAAAAGTTCATACAGGGGGTGACAAAGATGGCAACAAAAAGAAGGATGGTAAGTCTTCTGACAAGGGTGGGGAGAAATCTAAAAATGAGTCTTCATCAGGCCCACAAAAACACTCTGGTGGGGGTGGTGGGTCCAAATCCTCCTTTAATCAGAACAAGGAAAAGAAACCATGGTGCTATTTATGTAAAATAAAAGGCCATTGGACAACAGATCCCAGTTGTCCAAAGAAAGGCACCACAGCTCCTACCACTACAACCCCTACTGCTACACCTAGTGTCCCTACTAATAGCAGTGGTGGTGGGAGCAAACCTACTAATAGCCAATCCAAGGGAGTAACTGGGCTCACTTTTGGTAATTTAGTTGGGGTTGGTCTGATTAGGGAGACCACAGAGGCTACTTTAGTCTCTGAAGGGGCTATTGATTTAGCCACTTTGGTTGCTTGCCCCCATAACTTGGAGAAGTACAAGCAACTAACCCTAATAAATGGTGTTGAGGTCCAGGCCTACAGGGACACAGGTGCCAGTGTCACAATGGTGATTGAGAAACTGGTGCACCCTGAACAACACATACTTGGACACCAGTACCAAGTAACCGATGCTCACAACATAACACAAAGCCACCCCACGGCTGTTGTAAATCTCAACTGGGGGGGGGTAACTGGTCCAAAGAAAGTTGTGGTAGCTTCAGATTTACCTGTAGACTGTCTATTAGGGAATGATTTGGAGACATCAGCTTGGTCAGATGTGGAGTTGGAGGCCCATGCAGCAATGCTGGGCATCCCAGGGCATATTTTTGCTTTGACAAGGGCTCAGGCCAAAAAGCAAAAAGGACAGGGAAGCTTGGATCCTGGAACAATGGACCAAGTGCTCCCTAAAGCTAGGGCTAGTAGAAGCAAACCACTTCCTACTATCCCTCCCTCTACAGTGGATTCTACTTCTGAGGAAGAAGAATTCCCTCCCTGTGCAGAACCTACACCAGAGGAGCTGGAAGCAGACACTGCTGAGCTTTTGGGTGAAGGGGGGCCTGCCAGGGAGGAGCTGAGTGTGGCACAGCAAACCTGTCCCACATTAGAGGGTCTCAGACAGCAAGCTGTCAAACAGGCTAATGGGGATGTCAGTGACTCTCACAGAGTTTACTGGGAGGACAACCTCTTGTACACTGATCATAGGGATCCTAAACCTGGAGCTGCCAGGAGATTAGTGATTCCTCAGGAGTACAGAAAGTTCCTCCTAACACTGGCACATGACATTCCCCTAGCTGGGCACCTGGGTCAAATGAAAACTTGGGACAGATTGGTTCCATTGTTTCATTGGCCTAGGATGTCTGAGGACACAAAGGAATTTTGTAAGTCCTGTGAAACCTGTCAAGCCAGTGGCAAAACAGGTGGCACTCCAAAGGCACCCCTTATCCCACTGCCTGTGGTTGGGGTTCCCTTTGAAAGGGTAGGGGTTGACATAGTTGGCCCCCTTGACCCTCCTACTGCTTCAGGCAATAGGTTTATCTTAGTGGTAGTG